>NC_088686.1:133126370-133756183 GCF_028017835.1 Emys orbicularis | reverse complement strand
AGGGCGAAGGGTCTCCCAGGAAGTGGTCGATTTTCCGGTTCCACTGGCGCACGATGCTGGAGACCGAGCGAGAGCCGGACTCCGGTTCCGAGGAGGTGGTGCTGGCGGACACCTCCGCACCCGAGTCCAGCATGGCGGGCTTCTGACTCAGCCTCCCAGAGACCCGGTCCGACATGGGCTTGGCCAGGCGGCGCAGAGCAGAGACCTGGGTGAGAGCAGTGCCTGAGGGCTGGGCCTCCTGGGAACACCCGCAGGGGGCATCGCCCCCCAGCCACCCCAGTGGCAGAGCGACTCCAACGCTTCTCAGGTGGCAAAGTGAGCCCGGGAGCAGCTGAGCACCTTTCAAGAGAGCTGAGCCTATCTGGGCTGGGTGAAGGTCCGGTACCCTTGGATAGCAGTTTCCCAGAATGCATCAGGAGGGGCTGGGAAGGGGCTGGGATCGAAGCACCGTACCGTCCCGCGAGCTGTACGGGTGCTGGGGCAGGAGGCAGCCTGGACGAGTCACGTGACCAACTCGGCTGCCAGGACCCAGCTCCAGGAAGGAGGGAGGGGGACACAGCCTGTTGTGCACAGTCACACATGGCACGCAGAGAATTCCTTCTTCCTGACCCCAGAAGATCAGCTGCCCCCGGAGGCAGGCGTTTCCTCCCCCGCAATCACTGTCATCTCCTGCCTGGTTACTCCTAGCCATAAAACCACCAGGCTCTGTGGGAAATCCACCCCACCCAGGGCCAGCACCTTGGGAACAACCCAGCATTGGCGGAGCACGACCCACTGGGACAGCAGAGGGGACTATTCTGTCTGGAGAGGCCCCAGGGCCCTGCCCTGCCAACGGCCCAATCCAGGAGCTAGGCCTCAGCGCCCACCCAGTCACGGCCCCGCGAGCGGCTCTCCAGACCCCCGCAGGTGCAGGGGCTGGCACTCACCTCCTGGGTTTTCCTTCGCAGCACGATTTCCTGCTGCCGCTTCTGAGACTCCAGAGCCCGGATCTGAAACTGCGCGGGAGAGAAGCCAAGCCTCAGTCGAGTCCTGAGCGGGCGTGAGCCGCTAAAGAGGAACCCAGGGTCTGGGGTAGAACCCATGGCAGCAATGGGGGAAGGGGAGGGGACCCAGGGCTCCCCCACCCCCTTGCCTGAGGCCAGCACGTGGGATGTTCTCAGTGCAGGCCATGGGCCAGATTTTGATCTCACCCAGCAGCGGTGTAAAACCTGGATTTATTCTGCTGTAACCGATGGCAGCACTGTGGCATTTGTACCTGCCCTGAGCAGCAACCAGAGATGCAGGAGGAAGCAATCACCTCCTCTGACCTGGGGAAGGCGGAACCTGCCACCCCACCAGGTGCTGATCTCAAGGGATGGACAGACATATGGACATGTGGTTGGGGGAGGGGACATGCTGCGCCTTCAGCAGGGGGAGGAGTCCCCAGACAGACAGTGGGGTGGCTGGTTTCCGCACAGGGTTCCCAGCACACAGCTCCCCAACCAGGCAGGGTTTTACGCTGTTCTATGCTGCCGGCCCCATTCCTGGCTTCACAGGACCTGCAGGCCTTGGCCGGCCAGTGGCCCAACACGGGCTCTGAAAGGAGCGGGCCTGGATGCCAAGCCGGGCACTGATTCCAGCGGCCGGGCACCCGGAAGAGCTCTAACACACTGTCGAGCAGAGGTAGGGCAGGACTGAACGTGGAATGTTCTTGATGCAGGCGACGGCTGGATTCACATCGCAGCAGCAGCAGTGTAAATCTGGAGCGACTCCGCTAATGTCAATGCAGTTACTCCAGATTTACAACGAGCGTAATAGAGAGAGGAATCTGGTCCTCTGTTGGTGCAGCGCTTGCTCCAGATTTCCCATCGCCTTGCTCAGCCATCCCTGCGGCTCAGCCCCAGCTTTGCAGGGCTCCCCTGCTGCCCCATATCCCGAATGGCCCCACTCCCTGTCTCAGCCCTGCCCCGTCACAGGGGCTCCCCTGCCCCTGCCCCACCCTGCGTCAGGGGCTCTGGGTGCAGGCTGCCTCACCCAGGTAACTGCTCACCTGTGCACAGGGGAGGGGACCTGACACATCATGCATCAGCGAGGGCTCTCCAGCACCCTCCCCATCTGGTCCCAAGGAGCCTGGCTTGGGGCATCTCCCCAGGAAAGGCCCAGACCCCTTGGAGAACCCGCACTCCCCGCTGCACCCTGGCCAGCTGGTGTGGGAGCTCAGAGCCGAGTGAGGGGCGCAGGTCCCAGCCAGAGCTGCCCTATCTGCAGAGCCCTGGCGAGGAGCTGGGTTCTCACCTCCTGCCTGCGCTGCTCCTTCTTCAGCTGGGCGATCTCCCGATTCCGCTTGGTCTCCACCAGCCGCCTCCGCTGCTGCTCCTCCCGCATCTGCTTCATCAGTGCCACCTGCGGGCCCCCCGACAGCCACACCCAGCATAAGGAGTGTGCACAAGGGGCTGTGCCCATCCACCGCCCCTCCCCAGTTTGAAGAGCTAGCACAAGCGGGCCATGCCCCTCCAGCCCCCTCCTCCTCTGCCCAGCCAGGTACCTTCGCCTTCTTCATCTCTGCCACCTCAGCCTGCAGCTTCTTGAGCTCCCGCTCATAGCGCGACTGGTTCTTGAGCAGGCGAGCGTGTTCCTTCTGGGCTGCCTGCAGCTTCTGCAGGTCCCGATTCATCTCCTTCAGCCGCTTCTCGTAGTCCGCCTTGATCTTGTTGGCCTTCTCCTCCGTGTAGCATTCCATGGTGCCTGAAGGGGGTGGCGCAGAGACGCTCAGAGTGCCAGGCTAGGCCGAGCCCATCACGCTGCATCCCACCCAGCTGCCCCCTGGACCCACCAGGCCCCCAGGGAAAGCACCCTCAGTGGGGGGCACTTTAGATTAACTCTTGGCCTCCAGGGACAAGTCTGCCTGGTCCAGCAGCTCAAGAGATGTTCAATGGCCGAGTAGCCCAGACCAGTCATTGCCTGCAAGCCAGAACCATGGGCCTATTTTAGACCAATAACCCCGGCAGCAGAGCAGTGCCAGGCGTGTGCCAGGGACCGCACCGCTCCAGGGACTGGGTGCACACTGTTCTCCTCCAGGCAGCCATTGCTGTTCAGCCCAGAGGGGGATGCTGCTGAAATGAGTTTGGTGGGACTCAGCTGGGGGCAGGTGTCTCAATCACTAAAGTCTCAGTTATAGCATCAGCTGCCCCACTCGGGGAAGATGCCCAGGACTGAAAAGCCCTGGAGATGGAGCTCTCTGCATGGGCAGGCTACGCTGCTGCTCCTGCATTGGAGAGCCACAGTTTCCTCGCTGGGAGGAAGTCGGGAGCAGCTGGGAGCTTGGCCACAGATGCCAGGTGGCTTTGCCTCTTTGCCTGGCCCTGTCTCCCTGACGCGTGTCAGAGCTTGGAGCTCCTCCGAGGGAAGGGACTTTCCCTGGGCCCTACTCCCACTGTCTCCCCACAGCCAGCGGGCTGCACAGCTGGGAGGTCACGGGGTCACCAGGCCCAGCCCTGATCAAGAGGCGGGACAAGTGGCACACAGCTGAGGAGAAGGATCGATCCCAGGAGCTGGGAAGCCAGACACTGAGCAGCCAGCGGGAATCTCTGGGGACCGCAAGAGGGGCATGGAATGCAGGGGGCAGCGGCCCAGTTTGGGCCTCATTGGGCGCCGGGAGAACCCCAGGGTTTCTCCTGCCAGCGCTGGCTCAGAGGACCCGTGCGGTGGGATGAGCCGGGGGGGTGGAGGGGGCACTGCCCGTACTGAGGTTCTGCAGCACCCGGTCCCTCTCCAGCTGGGTGTCGCGGATCTTGTTCTGCAGCAGGATTAGCTTCTCCTCGTACTGGTGCTTGAGGGTCTGCAAGCGCCGCTGGCTGTTCTCCAGCTCGTCAATCAGCTTCTGCTTGATCTCGATCTCGCAGGTCAGGTCGGCCAGATCAGCCTGGAAATTCACCACTAGAGGTGGGGGGAGAGTCAGTCAGCCAGGCAGCCCCGGGGAGGTCAGGAGGAGAGAGCCAGGCAGCCCTGGGCCGGCCTGGAGAGGGGAGGGGCAGTGCCTGGCTCACGGGTCCCCTATGGACTCTGGCGTTGCAGAGGAAAGGAGGCAGATGAGGCAGGACTCAGAGGGGATGGCATCTCGCTCCTGCGGTCTTAGCCTTGCCTGGGTACCCGGAGGCGAATGCGGGGGGCTGAGGAGGAAGGGACAGAGCTTGGCAGCCAGGCCTGTGCCACTGAGCACCAGCTGAGCCGGACCACCTTACCACCCTGACTGGCACCTCGTGCACCTCCAGCCAAGACCTGCCCAGCTCACCCTACAGGCCCACTGCAGCCGCCTACCACCTCCCCAAAAGGGGCACAGCCCTGAGTCACTGCAGATATCCCCGGTCCCAGCCTGAGCACAGAGCTGGGCGCCGTGCCCTCCGAGTTACCCTTCTCCTCCACATCGGAGTCCGAGTCCACCAGGCTCTCCTCGCTGCCCGAATCCTCGTCCTCATCCTCACAGCCACTCTCCTCCCGCTCCTCCTCCTCCTGGGAAACAAGCGCAGGGTTAGGGCAGAGATCAGGAGCCTTCGGCCCCTCTCCTATCGTCGCAGGGGCTCAGGCCTCTCCCCATCCGCCACCCCCAGATGTGGGGGAATTAAAGCGATTGCCTCGGAAACCAGTGCCAGGCAGAGGCAGGAGAGAGGACGTTTGACCCGGGGCCAGGGGCAGGGCTGATCCCTGTGTGCAAAGGGAGTGGGCCATGTCTGGGGAGCTCCCCCCACCCTCCCTGCTGAGATGGCAGCTGAAAATGAAGGGCCTGATGAGAACCTCCGGGACGGCTGGGGCAGAGGGGACACGGTTCACGGGACAAAGCCCAGCTGCATGGAAAGGCCTGTGGCTAGTTGCCCTGCCCCACCTGTTGCCAGGGTGTCAGATGGCACAGGGCACTGCCAGGGGGCAGAGGGGACTGTCTTACCCGCCATCCTCAGCCATGCCCTGCCCCCATTCTCCACACCTAGGCGGGGCCAAACAGCAGCAGACTGGCTGCCCTATGGGGGGGTGGTCATGGACCCTGCCCCTGCCCCCCGGATCCCCTGCGACTCCCACAGACAGGCTGGGATTTGCCCCACCTCCCAGGGTGCGGCAGGACACAGCTGCCCCAAGCGCCGGCGAGGCACAGAGAAGGCCGCTGGCATTCTGGCTAGCAACCGGGCTCCCACCCCCCACTCCACGGGGGAAGCCTCCCTCACCTCCTCGTTCTCGTCCGTCTCCTCCCCGTTCTCCTGCTGCAGCTTTGGCCTCTTCTTAAAGGCCTCCTTCTCCGGGCTGCCAGGAAGAGACAGGATGAACCCCGGTGACAGGGGAGCCCTGGCACACGGTCCCCTTAGACCATACATCCCCAACACCCTCCATCTCAGAGCCCTTCAGGAACCCAGCTTCACTGCCCTCCAGAGAGACGGGCCAGGCAGTGTTACCAGATGGGGAGACTGAGGCACAAGGAGGGGAAGGGACTCACCCAAGGTCATGTGGCACGTCAGAGACAGAGCTGAGAAAAGAACCCAGGAGTCCTGATTCTCTGCTGTATGGCTTTGGCTTCCCAGGGATGGGGCAGGACAATGTCTGGACCAGCAGGGCTGATGGGGGCTGGAGGGTGCCAGGGCTGGAAGCCAAGGGAGAAGTGGGCATCCCAATAGCCATAATAATGAAGAGCCAGGGGTGGGAGCACCCAGAACAGCCCCCCCCCCCCTCTGTCCCCAGCAAGGAGTTGGCCATCACCTCTTCCTCCGCTGCCTGGTCTCCTTCTTCAGCCGCTCCAGGTCCTGCTTGGCCCGCCGGAGGACTTCGGTGGCCTCTGCCTCCATGGAGACCACGGGGCTGCTGAGCGCCCCCAGGCCTGGGCCTGGAGACGAGCCCAGGGAGTACGGGGGCCTGGAGGAGACCCGCGACAGACTCCGGCGGAGCGACTCGTTCATGGCTTCGCTCTCCAAGAGCTTTGTCCTGGGGATCGGAGGGGCTTTTGGTTACGGAGATCTGCTGCCCTGGGCAGATGTCCAGACACCCCAGGGGAAAAGACACCCCCTCCCCCCAACCTCTAAGGAGGGGTGACCGGGAGAGTGTGTGTCTGGAACCTAAACTGCCCTCGCTCAGCTTGGTCAAAGGGGCTCATGGCTCTGCTCCCGGGGAGGGGGGCTGCAGAAGGACATCGCAGGGAAGGAAAGCTGGCATGGCCACCACTAACCATCTGCATGCCTCTTGTGGGAGCAAAGAGTCACAGCAGATGCCACTTCACGGATTTAGTGCCTTCCCTTAGATGGCAATGCAGCCCAGGCCTCGTCACAAAGGCCCCAGGGCTTCCCACCAGGCCTGAACGCTAACGGGAGAGAAGCAACCCTATGGCCGACAGCCAGTTCTCAACAGCCACGGTGATACGCTGACATGGCAGCCTAAGGGTTAATCTTCAGCAGCGGCTGCGCTAGACAGGGTGGGGCACCTCTGTTTTCTAGCATTACGGACAGGGGTCTGGATCCTCAGCGGGAGGGGGGTAAATCGGCATTGCTCCAGGGACCCCAGTGGGACAAAGCTGATTTTACACCAGCTGAGAATCTGGCCCAGAATGAGTGAGGGGATTCCTGTCTCCGGGGTTGTCAGTTTCTCCAGCACGGAATCCACATTTATGAGCAGCACTAGCTATCAGACTGCATTTCAATGTACCCCTGGGAGGCATTTAAGTCTGGATCAGCCAAGGCTCCAGAGAAAGCTTGGGAGCACAAGGGCCGGACAGGACGCCCTACAGGATGGAGACATTTCCATCTCGAATGTGGGGCTTTTATTTATATTTCAGCAGCACCGAGAGAGACGGGATCAAGGCCCTGTTGTGCCAGGTGCTGCACACACCCGTGAGACGGGCGCTGCCCCAAAGTGCCGACAATCTAAATGGTCGCATCAGACCAAAGGCAAGAGAGAGGGGAAGTGACTTGCCCAAGGTCATTGGCAGAGCTGCGATGCCAGCCTACTATTTGAACCCAGTGCCCGCGGCACCGGGAGCGGCAGAGCCAGAGAGGGAATCTGGGCCTCCAGAGCCCCAGGTCAGCAGCCCCCCCGCTAGCCCGCACTGCCTCTTTGCAGGTCCTCTCAAGCTGCACGCGATACGTGGCCCCCCCAGACGGGCGGAAGGAGAGAACGTGGCCCACGCCCACCTGAGCTCCTCGATCTCCCGGATGTAGTTCTGGATCAGGGCGCCGATGGCCTCGTTGCCATCACCTGGAGGGACAGAATTAGGATCACGGACTAGATCAGAAACTCCTAGCAGCTGGGCTGCCACTCAGCTGCCCTTGGACCTGAGCTCCGGGGTGGCTGTAATTTTCGTGGGACCGATCCGCATGCCCCACCTCGCATACACATCCTCCGGAGGTGCCCATCCTCACCTGCCTTGGCCAGTATCAAATTGGCCTCCTGGCTCATCAGGTGGGTGACCCGGCTGTTGATGGCATCAATGGCCTCCTGCATGGCCTTCACCCTCATGCGCAAGGTGGCATTCTCCTTCTGGAGCATGGCGTTCTCCTGGAACAAGTCACTGTAGCCCTCGGCGCCGTCCTCCCCGATCACATGTTTGCCCTGCGGGGAGAGGAGAAAGGGAGATGCAGAGAGGGCAAAGCCACAGCGTCCGTCAGCCCTGGCCGAACCCAGCCGGCCACGTGCTCAATGGCGCCGCACTGAGGAAGATGGGTAGGGTAACCCTACGTCCCGTTTCGGCTGGGACAAGTCCCTTTTTTAAGCCATGTCCCGGGCGTCCCGACTTTTTTTTTGGCAAAAGTGGGCATTTGTCTCCAAGGGCAAACGGGACAAACACCCAGTTTTGTCAAGAAAGTGGGGTGCAGAGGAACGTGGGGGGGGAGGCCGGGATCCAGCAGGGGGCAGGCAGGGCTCGGGTGAGCAGCGACGCCAGCCCCAGCCTTTGGGAAATAGTCGACCTATCCCATATGTGCTTTGCTGCTCGCCCCAGCCCTGCCTACCCTCTGCACAGGGAGGGGGGCTCGCGTGAGTGGCTCAGGCCAGCCCCACATGGGGGGAGGGACTCAGGCGAGTGGCTCGAGGCAGCCCCGTGGGGGGCGGGGGAGGAGGAGGAGGGGCTCAGGCCAGCCCCACGGGGTGTTCTGGTTTCCCTGTGGGAAATATGGTCACCTTAAAGATGGGTCACAGCAAGAGGAGCAGGGAAAAGGTAGAGACTCAAAAAATGGCAGGCGTGCCCGTGGGAAGGCCGTGCTTGGGGGACGGCAGAAACAGGGAGCAGCTGACATGCTGTAAGTGCCTTTTACTCAGGTAAGGTTCTGATCTGAGCCCCATGATGGCAGGAGCTGAGCACCTCCCAGTTTAATGCATTTACCCTCATGCACCCCCAGTGGGCAGGGCAGTGCTCTGACCCCGGCTGGGCAGATGGGGATTGAGGCCCTGAGGCTAAGGGAGTTGCCCAAGGTCACACGGGGAGTCTGTGGCAGAGCAAGGAATTGAACGCAGGGCTCCCAAGTCCCAGGCCAGTGCCATGACCACTGGGCCATCCTTCCTCTCGGGCTGGGGAGATACATGACTCAGCTCAATAGCAACCTCTGGCTGCTTAAGGGCTGGTGCTCATGGGAAACCAGTCCAGACAAGCTCAGCATGAAGCAGGATGTCTGATATGCCGCACAGGACAGGGATATAAAGCAGGAGGTGCCTTCCCAGCTCCGAAAGATACCCTGAAGCCTTCTCCCTGTTCAGACATGACATACAGCCCTTTAACAGCCTACCTCGCCATAGTCCCTTGCATCCTACCCACAAACTACAGCACCATTGAAACACAGCCATCTGAGGAGCCCAGTGGGGTGGAGCCCAGTGCCACAGCATACACCGCACCCAGGAGGGCATGGTGCTGGCCAAGGCCAGCAGAGGAGTAGCTGTACACACAGCATGGGGCCAGATCTGTGCAGGGGAGGCAGGAATACTTTCCCCATGCCATTCGAGGCTGAGTTGCTACAGCTGGGATTTGAACCTGTGACAGCGAGGAGTCCAGGTCATACCCAGGCTTTGTACATGCAAGTAGGTCTCCCTCTAGCAGCCAGCCCCAGCAACCACAACAGCCTGCCACAAACTCAGTTAGTGGAGTTACTCCATTAGCCCAAGCGGCAGGGGCCGGCGTGGAAGGTCCTGGGTTCGATCCTCGCTGGTGACCCGAGTGGGCCGTACACACACGAGGCTTCGCCTGCTCAGCCGCCCCTTACCGCCTTGTACTCCATGAGCTCCATCTGGAGGCGGGCGATCTCGGCCCGCAGGGCGCTGATCTGCTGGCTGGTTTTGTCCTGGTTCACCACCACCTTGTTCTTGATGTTGCGAGCCCGGTTGGCGTACTTGAGCGTGTTTAAGGTCTCCATGAAGTCCCGGTCAGAGGGGCTGATGCAGGCGATCATGATGGTTTGGCTAGGGAGGACGGAGAGCCAACGGGGTCAGCTGGAGCTGCCATCAAACAATGCAGCACCTGGGCCACGTCAGATCAGCCAATTCCAACGCTGGCACATGGGTGCCTATTGGCAGCTCCAGCCACAACCCCCTTTGGCCTTTATTTACTTTATAAACGGGGTGTGGGCCCCTTCCACCCTGGGCCGGCACAGGCTGGGAGTGTGGCTCAGGCAGCAGCCTGCTTTGCGCTGGCAAAGAGAACCCCGGGTGGCCTCCCCTGCTCATTACAAAGTGGTGTTCAGGGAGTCGCCACCCCGGGCAGCCCACGGCAGGGCATTCGGGGCATCACTGAGACAGGAAGGGGGAGGGATTAGAGCAATCCCGTGCTGGGAAACTCAGCTGCCAAGTCCCAGATCACGAAGGGCTCAGACGCATTTTGCAAGAGCTAATTCCACGAAAGCTGCCTAATTGCGTCTGGGGCCCGGGACCAAGAGAGCCGAGATAATTACCTTCGAAAAGTCACTATGGAGACTCCACCGGACCCTCAGCAACACGCCACCCCAGGAAACCCACACGGCACTTCAGGTCCATCCCTGAGCCCGACCGGCCCTCCTGTTACTCAGAAATCCCCCACCCGCCTCAGGCAACACTCCCAGGGTGCAGACCCAGCGAGGGCACAGCTCTTCCATTCTGGGTCACACACACCCAGCTGAAGCGGACACCCGCTGGGTGACCCCACGCCCTGGCTCAGGGTGCCTGTTACCTGTTCCCCCCAAGCGAGTCCTGGAGGAGCCGGGTCAGTTTGGAGTCTCGGTAGGGTACGTGCACCGCTTTCTTGCTCTGGTCTCCAAGGGCGCTTATGACGTTTCCCAACGCCAGCTGCCAACAAAAAACGGAAGGGACTGAGTTTTCGCCCCGTGCTGGGGAGGGCCCCTCCCTGTAGAAAACAAAGTTCAGGGTGATCAGAGCCACCTCTTTCCAGGGAGCGGGGGGCTCTGGACCAATGCACTAGCAGCCAGTCAGTGCAGCTATACCAGCCAGCCAGTGTGCAGCCCCTCTCCTGCCTCCACGTTATTCCTGAGTCCCCAGATCCAGGAATCTACCCCTACTGGGGACAGTGCTGGGTAGCGCAGCTAGTTGCCCCATCCCTCACCACCGAGTCCACCGCGCGACCCCTAGTGGTGACCCGTGGTGGCTCAGTCTGGGAGCTAGTGAGCCAGGCAGGGTCTGTCTGTGTCCAGCAGCCCCTTTATATCCACTGCAGCCTGTCCCAGTCTCCTCCACCCGCTAAGAGCCTACCAGGCCGCAGTTGATGGAGATGCCCTCCTTGGCTCTCTCACCCGTAGCTCCCGTCCGCTTCAGCCTCTCCGAGCCAGCCAGGTCGACGAAGTGGAACTTGGCGGTGAGGGTCTCGTACTCGCTGGTGGCCTGGGATCCCTCTGGAAGGCCGGTCACCTGGCAAGCAGACAGGCTGCAGCGTCAGCGCCTCCCGCAGGGGAACGGGGCTTTATCCCTCTGCTATGATAGATCCCAACCCGCCCCCTCGCAGAGCAGCCCGCTGCGGCTCCGCTGTCAACCAGCACGTGGCAGGGAGACGTAGGAACTAGCCTGACAGCGGCTCACGCCTGCCGTGCTGTGGGGCGAAGGGCGCTCCCCTGTCCCTCTCGCGCAGTCTCACCAGGTCGGGCTGGGCACAGACTCGCATTTGGCACAGGTGGATGTGAAGATGGCGTGGGAGCGGGAGCTCTGGACATTCATCTGGGTGCTGGCGGTTGTGCGGGACAGAGCTCCCTGCTTCAGGCACTGGATCAGCTGCAACAACAAGGAAAGGGTTCAAAGAAATGTCCACCCCAGCCTGCTGGGAGGTGGGGAGATGCCAGAGTGGGGAGCGCACCCTAGGTCAATGTGCCATAGTCACCCTGGGATGGGGGCAGCCGAGCCCCTGCATGGCATGCAGGCTCTCCTGCCGAGCCATCCAGGCCCGGGTGCCAGGGCCCCGCGCTGGGAGATCCCTGCCCAGTGGCCACAGGGAACAAGGGAGCAGGCACTGTAGGGAGACCCCGGAACAGCCCCGCTCACGAGTCACCAGGAAAGCCAAACCCCAGGCAAGAGGCCAGGGCGGAGGCTAACTCAGGGTCTGTGTGCTCGGAGACGGGATTGGGAACCCGCCCATGCACAGCCATGGCGAGTAACGTGACACTCTACAGACCGAGGCCCTGGTGTGCTAGGTGCTGTACAAATGCTGAGAGACCACCCCAGCCCCAGCCCCACGCAACTGACAGAGAAGGGACTTGCAAAGGTTACGCCGCAGCAAGTGGCCCGGTGGGTAACAACCCAGCTCTCCCAGGGCCCAGCCCAGAGTCCTAAGCACTGATCTACGCTGCCCCCTGTGCTCTCTGCTGCACACGAAGTGTCCAGGGGCAGCAGAGGAGGCATTTGACCTCCAGGTCCTGAGGGTCGTTTCTGCTATCCCCAGTGGCTGGGAGACGTTCCCGCTCACAGACAACGCACAGGGCAAGGGCTTCTCCAGGACCAACCCCCTCCATGCGCTTGTGCCAGGAGCTACCCACTTGAGGCAGCAGTAGAGACGCGTCCCGGCTTCACGTGCTCACAGTCCTGTCTTTGGGCCTGACTCATCTCCCCTGGGACCAGAGCCTCCTGCAGCGATGCCTGGTTAACAAACGGCTCGTACTGCGTGCTAGGTGAGCGATTCCCTCGCCCCGGCGCTACAGGATGGGGGCTGCATTCCCACCCCCCCTTCGCCCCAGGACGCTGCTCCCATGGGAGACAGGTACCACGTGCCAACGACACAAGGGGGCATGGGAGGGCTGGGCATGGAGCCCAGACGCCTGCCCTCGGGTAACAGGGGACGAGCACGTGGGCACTGAGGATGCCAGCGGGATGGCTCTCGCTAGGCCCTGCACCACATGGCACAGAGGGCAGGAGCGGGGGCCTGGAGAGAAGGAAGGATCCAAGCACACAGATTGAAGGGGTAGGGAGTGAATCATAGAATATCAGGGTTGGAAGGGACCTCAGGAGGTCATCTAGTCCAACCCCCTGCTCAAAGCAGGACCAATCCCCAGAAAGATTTTTACCCCAGTTCCCTAAATGGCTCCCTCAAGGATTGAGCTCACAACCCTGGGTTTAGCAGGCCAATGCTCAAACCACTGAGCTATCCCTCCCCTCTGGGGACTGGCAAGGAGAGAGTTAACTCTGTCCAAGCTGGGCTCCCTTCTTGCTGCAAGGGGGGCTGCTGAGTGTGGGCAACAGGAGAGGGCTGGGATCAGCAGGGGGACAATTCTCCTTCGAGGGGGGGCTAGTAGAGCAGTTTTTTGGGGGGGGGGGAGGGAAAATCCATTCACAGTCCATCCCCCTCCGCCCCTCCAGACCAGCTTTGGGAGCAGGGGCACAGTTGTACCGCGAAGCCACCACAGGAAAATCCAAAGCGTTCGGCATCCTGGTGCAGTGCCCTGATGCCACCCAGGGGCGCATCAGCCGGGCACATGTCAATGCCACACCCTGAGTGTGTCTGTCCCAGGGCGGCGGCAGCCAGAGCCTCGGACAGCTGGCTAGGAGAGCTTCTGCCCTGGGGCTGGGGCACGCTAGCGCCTGACTCCCCTTGTCGTCACTGGGGGCTCTGCCCCTCACAGCACCCGGCCCCTCCATTCTGCCCCTGCCCGCTCTCCGGCGATCCAGAGCAGCCGACCCCCCCGCAGCAGCCAGGTCCCGGGCGTCACCCACCTCATCCTGGGAGCTGATGAGGCGGGAGGTGACACCCTTGGTGTAGATGCTGCCGCTGGCATCCTCATGGATTTTGATGTTGGACTTGCGGTGGCGGGAGTCAGGGTCCCGGGCACTGTCGAACAGGTCCAGGATCTCCTCGTTGTAGAGCTGTGGGGGAGGGAGACAGGGCAGCGGGTTACTGGGCGGCACGAGGCTTGCTGCAGAGCCTGGCATGGGGCTTCACAACTTACCTCCCGCCACTGCGGGGTGCACAGGGGCCGTGCTCAGACCCCTGGGGCCTCCTGGCTCCCTCCAGGTAACCCGACCTCCCCCATATGCCTCCTGGGTCGTCCCCCCCACCTCTCCTCCAGGTACTCCCAACCTCCCCCCCAATGCCTCTTGGGTCCCCCCCCTCCTCAAGGCCTCCCCTACCCAGCACACGCAGAGCAGCACAGTGCCAGCGTGCTGTCCCGATGATCCCTAGCTAAGGGCACAGACTGGAGCAGTGAGTTCCCCAAGGCCATGCGCCAAACCAGTGGCAGAACCAGGAATAGAAAGAACCCAGGCATCCTAGCTCCCAGGCCATGCCCACTAGGCCTTGCTCTCTCCTTAAAAGCTCTCAGAGAGCAGACAGGAGGCCGAGGAGCCAGCTCACCGCACCTGGCATTCCCCCCATCGCCATGGCCGTCAGTCACCCAGCACTGTCCGTACGTCTGGGGACCCTGCTGTCCCCCTAGTTATCTGGGACTAGAGTCCGAGCAGGGTAATTATCCAGAGCCCAGCAAGTCAGGCCTGGCCCGCCGGGGGTGGGGTGGGGTGGGGGGTGGGGTGTCATCACTGACAGATTGACCTGCCCCGGTGGAGAAAGGGGCTAATTAGGGCTCCAAGCCGGGAGGTCCCCAAAGGCAGGGAAGCCAGAGCCAATTCTGCACCTTGCCCTGGATTAGCTTTGCAAGCAAGCGGTGTATCACCAGCCCAGCTACTGCTCCCCTGCTGGGAGCAGGAGCAACATGGAAGGGGCGAGCACTGAGCAGAAGGCGGCGGCGGAGGAGAAATGGATTTAGTGCCTGTGGCTAATCGGGGGAAGGGGCAAGAACAGCAGGGCAGGTGCATTGAGCCCATCCCAGTCACTACAGGGCAGGAGAACGGGTGGGCTCAGAGGAAGCCCCCTGAAGGCCCAGGTCCAGAGGGGCTATGTAGTGGCTCCTCCTTGGCAGAGCAGCGTAGAACAGACAGGCTTCACCCCATCTACGATATTAACAGGCCCCTCTTTACCCTAATATGCAAGCACCTAACAATCTACCGTATTTATCCTCACGCCTCATTGTACAGATGGGGAACGGAGGCCAGAGAGACCAAGGGACGTGCCCAGAGAGTTACCTTGGGCATGCATGGCAGAGCAGGGAGGAAAACCCCAGGTCTCCGAAATCCTGCCGTAGGGCTGATCCAGGCTGTGACCCTACACGAGGGATAGGTAAAGTGACCCGGCCGTCCCCCTTCCCCAGCCACCACCTGCAGATGGGATCCTGCCCTGGAGTGGTGGGCGTGCCTGGCCTCCCATTCCTTCGCCCGGCTGGCTGACAGTTCTATGGGTGGCACAGGCTGGGACCTGCCCATTTGCGTAAGTGACGAGAATCCAGCGAATCATTAACAGGGTGGGTGGTGCGCTGAAGTCCCAGAAGGAAGCTGGGCTGGGGCCTCACTGCTTGTGGTGCTAGACAGGCTGCAGATCTCAACCTGGGCCTCTCGCCCACCCGGCCTTCGCCAGAGATGCTGGGAGGCCATGTTCCGATCACAGGGTCTGGGCCCTGGCCCAGGACACAGAGTGGAGCAGTGAGTTCACCAAGGCCACATGCCAAGTCAGGGGCAGAACCAGGGGTAGAAGCCAGGAGTCCTGGCACCTGGCTGGCATTAGGCCCGTACGCAGTTCATTGCAAGGATCCCAGCTCAGGGGCTAGCGGGAAAGCACCGCAGAGCGGCTCTGAAGATAAGGCTAATCCGTTCCACTGTCCCTGGAAGTTAGCTCCAGAGGAGTAAAGCCTCCCCTCTAATGAACCTGCCCAGAGAGGTCACAGGACACGGGTAAGAGCACAGCAGATACAACAGCACAGGTAATTACCTTGCATGCTGGCAGCCTCGGGAGCTTTAACGGACCCCCACTATCACCCCAACGAGAGCACCTTTTATTCCAGCTGTGCATACCACGGCGCCGAGATGCAGCCACCTCTGGGGTGGAGGGCAGCTATCAGCACACCCCACTGCGGGAGAGGGGACATTGGGGCAAACCAGTCCCCACAGGACTGCGCTACCCTGCTGGGTTTGCAGGGAGCGTGGGTGTTCAGCGTGGAGACGACAGGCGCTATAGGCCAGCTGAGCCGGTCCCTGCATGCGTAGTGATGTTCTGGCAAAGCAGCCAAGCAGGCAGCTAAAGAAGGCCTTATCTACCCTGGCCATCTCGTGCAGCTGCAGCCAGCCAGCCAGCCGAGGAGCCGGTAGTGTGGCCTAGTGGCTAGAGCACTGGCCTAGGACTACAGAGACCTGGGTTCTGGTCTGTTCCCAGCTCTGCCACTGGCCTGCTGGGTGAGTGACTCCCCCTCTCAGTGCCTCAGTTTGCCCATCTGTAAAATGGGATCATGATACTGATCTTCCTTTGTAAAGCACCTTGAGCTCTCCTGAGGCAAAGCGCTAGATACCAGCTGGGTCTCGATGATGCGACGGTAAAGCCTGAGCTCTGCCTACACTAGGGCCTTCGCGGTCACTGTGATTCTGTGGATCGCCTGGAGCGAGCAAGGCTGGGCACAGCCTGCCGGGGGAATACGAACGGGTGACTCTGAAATAGACCAGAGGGGTTTGTCTGGCGGAAACTCCTGCCTCATGCTGGGACTGGAGGCTCCAGAAGCCCAGACATCTAAGTTTCTGAAACTATTTAACAGGCAAAAATATCCTGACCAGAAAACAGACAGGACACAATAAACTCAGCAGGCAGCCCCCAGCTCCAGCACTGCCAGTGTCATTAACCCTTGCAGCGCTGGAGTCTCTGCTGTCGCCCCAGCAGCCTCTGGGCTTTGTCAAAGCTTCTCTATAGCCGAGAAGCTAGCATCTGCCAGCCCGGCCTTCAGACTGGACGGCTTCTGGTGCTGAACCTACAGAGCTGCAGCAAGGCCAAGGAGAAGGGTTTTCAGATGTAGCTCCTCTTAGCCTAGGTGGGATGGTTCAGTCCACGTAAAGGGTCCACCAGCCACCCCGTGGCAGCCACGGCGTTGGCCAAGTTTGCACAAACTCTCCACATGCCAGTGCAGTGGGGCCAGATCCTCAGACATAGCTTCATTGAAGTCACTGGAGTTACCCAAGCCCATAAACTCTAACAGGGCGTTCCCAAAGTGGGTGTCGCTGGGAGGAAAGGGATCGAGCAAAGGGAAATGTAGGCTGAATAGCAGGAGGTTTCGACAACAGCGAGATCTCCTTTGGCGACTTACGCGGTGGGAGTCCCAGCACCCTGTGGCATTCACAAGCAGGACTGGCTGGCTCTGGGGAAGATGGGATCTCACAGGGTTCACTGCAGCACTTGTGTCGGATCCTATAGCTCATGCCCAGGGCTGGGCAGTCACACAACGCTGCTGGCGGAGGGGCACTCCCCGCCGTACTGAATGAGAAGCAGGGTTAACCACCACTCAGAATAGCCTCGCCCCGACAAAGGGATTTCAAAGGAGGTGCCAATGAGCAGGAAGTCTTCCCGCGTCCTGCTTCCGTGCCAGCTCACAGGCACTCAGGGAAGAGCCAAAGCCCTGCCAAGGCTAGAGATCCTTGGGAACACGGTCGCACTTCCGGCTGCTTCAGATCTGGGGCAGAAGAGATGAGGAGGGTGTCATGGAAGCCGGGAAGGTTTCCTATTGGGGTAACTTACCCAGCCAGGTACAGGGGTCTGAAGTCATACGGGTCTCAACTCTTTGCCCAGATGGAGAAAATGGAGCTCAGAGACTTTCCAGGGGGAACTCTGTGCTCTAGTGGTTTGGGCCTGATCATCTGGAGATGTGCAATCCACTTCTGGTTCGGACCCAGGCTTGCCTGATCTTTGGCCAGTCACTATCTGTACCTCCATTGTAAAATGGACCATTGGTATTTATCTAATTCATCAAGGTGTTGTGAAGCCCAAGAAAATACTCCTCTGAAGGGATAGATATACAAGGATCATTGAGGGCACTGTGTCAGCAGTGGGATTAGACTCAGGACCTCCCTGCTCCCAATCTTTCAGTCCTTTCTAGGCTATATAGCCTTACAGCAGATGCTTTCTCCTCTACACTTTCCAACAGGGGAGGCATTTCTATGTTGAAGTGGGACTAGTTTTCAGATCACTTGAGATTTTACACATTCTAAAAAAAAAGCTCAAGTTTCAGGATTCCATGAAATTATGCAAAAGTGATTTGGCAAAATAGTGTCACAGTGGTTTTCCGTGATTTCACAAAATCCCTCTCACCCAGCTCTAGTCACTAAACACAAGGATGGCATAGTCTGGATCGATTATACCACAGCACACATTTCTCTATCAACATGATCCGAAAGTAAAATGCAAAGCCAATCCTTTGAAAAGCTCCTGGCTTTTCCACATGCGTTTGGGGCATTACCAAAATAGAAACTTTGTCAGAACAGTGGGGCTAGCTATATACAGCCTTCCTGCATTCGCCCAGATAAGTCATTCTAAACCCATTCCTGTCCTGAACTGCTGATGGATGCTGCATTTGGTTTTTTCATATTCCACCCCAGAACTAGCTGCGTGTGGGTAAGAGCTGAAGCAATCACAAAGTACACAGTCTGCAAGGCATGATGGGATCGTTCTAAATGAAAGGTGCAATAAGAAAGGTTTGGATAATGATAGGAACATGCTAAAATTAGGCTCTGGAGACTGAGAAACAGGGCAAAGAGGTGGGAAGGGCCAGTACGTTACTTTCAAGGTGATGAGAAAGCCTGAAGCAATAGATGGGGTGGAAGGCGCTTGAGAATTCCTGCTCAGCTGGGGAAGGCTGGGAAAACCTGCATCCTTTGTACAGAAACTGGACTTTGGCCCAAATCTGGATGCAGACAAGTGGATGCAGAGTACACGGACTGCAGTGGAGCCAGCCCTCCAGCTCCCAGACACAGAGGGGGCACAGATAACCAGCACCACTGCCTCCCAGAGAAGCCAGAACATAAACAGTCAGCACCATTTTATGTAGGGCCCACAGCACGTGCCCCCCTGAAGCAGTGCATGAGCAGCTGTGGTTTGCGGTCGCTGGGACAGACACCCCCACCCATACCCTGTTCCGGGGTGTGGGAATGGCAGCTCCTCATGTTCTGGGGCCCCAGCTTGCTCCCCCCTCGCTCACACCCACCTCCAGGAACTGGGCGCTGACTTTGAACTCTGGCACGGCTGTGCCACGCTCCTGCGCTGCCCGCTTGCGCCGCTCGATGCCGCTGAAGAGATGGGAGATGGCCCGCGGGATGATCCCGTGCTCCTCCTCCGAGATGTTTGTGTCAAAGCCGGTGCCCATGGTGTACGTCTTCCCAGCGCCGGTCTGAAAGGGCACAGGACGGGCACTTAAGACAGCCCCAGGGCGCATCAACCTAAGAGCAGCCCCCTGCAGCTCCAGCCCTGGGCTGCCAAACCCAACCTGCACCCGCCCCTCCCTGACTATTCCCCAACAGCTCTGTTGATGCCCCAAAATCCCAACCCACGGCCCCCCCAATATTCCAGCCCTGGGCCTCTGCCCCTGCACCCCACCAACGAGCCTCAACTCCGACCTGCAGGCCCAGCCAAGCACCTTCCCGCATGGCTTTGCTGGCGCAGCCAGATAGCCCACAACTGCTAACAGCCGAGCCTGGCTTCAGTGCAACAGCCCAGGTTTACCGCCGAGACACAGGACGGGGACAGCCGGTACCTGGCCATACGCCAGCACAGTGGCATTGTAGCCTTCGAAGCAGCCCTCGATGAGTTTGCTGACGCAGGTGGTGTAGATCCGCTCCTGCCACGTGTCCAGGTCGAACACAAAGTCATAGGTGAACGCCTTGTCCTTTCCCAGCAGCACCTGGGGCTCCCCAGGCGTCACTGAAGTGCAGATGTGGCATCCCTCAATCTTCTCCTTTGACAGCTGGGGACGGATCCTGCCAGCGGGAGAAGACAGACAACTGAGGACACAACAATCTTACTTCTCCCAGAGCACCCTGCATCCCTGCAGCAAGGGGGACCACCTTGCCCACCAGTGAAATGCAGCCACCTCTGGGCTGCAACCTGACAGCAGCTGCTTAACCACACAAAGTAACAGTCTGGAACAGGAATACCACACCCAGGTGAACCTGCGGGATGCAGGCTTTAGAAAGGCAGCTGGAATTTGGTCAGGGTGGCCCCCCGACTCTTGAGACTAATGCAGTAAGATACTTAGAGACCACACAAAGGGTAGGGACCGAGGTGTTACTGTCACCTCAATGTTGCTGGTTCAAATCCCCCCAGTCAGTAGCTACTGACAGCAATTCCCATGTGATGGTTGCTTGGCCCGTAGCAAGTGATATTGGTGGGCCCCAATATACACACACTGGTATATGAGGGACAGTAAATTGTGGGGGAAGGTTTATGGAAAATATCCTTCTGCTATTACAAAAACAGTTCCTTATGATTATTGGTCTTGCAGTAGCTCATAGGAGCCCAAGTTATGGATCATGACCCCCTGGGGCCAGGCGCTGTACAAACACAGAACAAGAAGAGGGTCCCTGCCCCAAAGAGCTGCTGATCAATTGTGAGACAAGAGACCCCAGGCGGCTGCTGACAGACGACGAGCACAAGGAAACACGGCCCTGCCCAAGGCTAACAGAAGTCTTAGGGCTGGTCCACACTGAGGCGGGGGATCGATATAGGAAACGCAACTTCAGCTACGAGAATAGCGTAGCTGAAGTCGACGTTTCCTATATCGAACTAAAAGTACTTACTTCGGGTCCACGCGGCGCAGGCAGGCTCCCCCGTCGACAGCGCTTCCTCCTCTCGGCGAGCAGGAGTTCCGCAGTCGACGGGGGAGCGCTTCTGGGATCGATCTATCGCGTCCAGATGAGACGCGATAAATCGATCCCAGAAGATCGATCTCTACCCGCCGAATTAGGCGGATAGTGTGGACCAGCCCTTAGAAGCACCTTTCCTATTTATTAATGGCTCCCTGGCCTAGTCAGACGCCTATCTCCCTCCTCCTCACATTCTGCTAGAAAGAGCAAGACCCATGTTTTCAGCACTGGCCTCTGATTCTGGAGGCTTCTCTTTCTGGGGAGCCCATTTTGAGACAATTGGGGCCCAATTCCCAGAGGTACTGACTGTCCCGCAGCTCCCACTGACGTCAGCTGGATTTCCTTGTGCTCAAACCCTCTGGAAAAAAAAAATATCAAGGCCCACTGTGTCTCAGGCTGGGCCCCCCAGAAGCAGAGGCACCCCAAATCCGTGGCTGCTATTGAAAGTTTGTGTTGACCAGCTCCCATTTTCATTTGCACAATAAGTGGGTCAGGTCAGAAGATGCTGGATGCTCCCTAAAGACTGTTCCCAGGGGCAACTTGGGCCCTCGGGTGGATTATTTCTCCTTCCAGACCTCTCTCCCACTCCTTTACTGCTTGCAACCCCTCACCCCATTAGATACGTAGGGGTCCCAGCTGCTAATTTATGGCAGTGGGTGCATCAGAGTGTCCTAACTGGAATACGGGTTTGGATGACCTGGGCACGTACAAACTACTAGGACAGGTAACACCTGGTTTAGATATGCAGATCCTCAATCTGCAAGGCATAGGTACGTAGCCCCCCACATCTGCGCACAGCCCCAAACTGCACACCCAATTCAGGGATCTAGAAGAATGCATGCTCACTCATTTAAAATGTTATTTATAAATTCCTAGAGGGACCATTCTGATCACACAGTCTCATCTCCGGCATAACACAGGCTTTCCCCAGTAACTTCGGAATCAATCCCATGATATGTGGGTGAGCTAAAGCAGATGTATTAGAGATGCACATTCTTGATTTCAAAGCTTCAAGGGATGGAGTATCCACCACAGCCCTGGGTAAGTGGTTCTGGTGTCTACTTACCCTCACTGTTCAAATAAAACACAAACCTGTGCTTTATGTCCAGCCTGAATTCATCTGATGTCAGCTCCCAGCCGGTAGAACTCATCGTTCCTTTGTCAGATAGACTACTGCAGTGCACATGTTCAATCCACATCATTAAAAGCTCCCTTGACGCAGTTTCCCATCGTACAAATTCGAGGCTTAAACATTTTTGCCCAAAATCAGTCATTAAAAATAAACCCTGGGGTAATCCGAATATTGCTAATCAAAACAGACAAGGGAAAGAGACAATACAAACCCCACATGAGCGAGACCGGGGAAGCCAGAGATGAAAATCAACCCAATCTGAGCCAGGAAGGGAAGAGCTCGGCTAAGGGTCTTTTCAGTACTCGCTCTCAAGTTCTTCATTACCTTCTAAATCACAGCGCTGAAGGCCAGAAGAGACCATGAGGCAGTCTGACCTCTGTAGCTCACAGGCCATCAGCGCCACCCCAGCATCCGCACAACCCAAATCAGATCAAGTAATCGTAATTTCACACACACACCTAAAATACTGCTGTTACACGGGAATCAACAAAGAGAAATGTACTGCTAACAAAATGACCTGCAGCTTTGCTTGTGTAAGCGGGGGAATGGTCCCGCTATTGTGGGGAACTTTCCTGGCTTCTGCACTACCCCGGTGAAGTGGGCTAGCGAAAGGATCCGAGTCCTCGCTCCCACTTCCTTTACCCAGAGGCCTCCCTGCCCTTGAGGACTCCCCTTCCACTCTCCTGTCTGGCAGAGTCCTCGTAAACCCCGACAAGGCTGGGCCCAGGATTCCTGGGGGGCTTGACCCCCAACCCTGCTGTGGTCACCTAGGACAGGGGCTAGGGTGTCCCCACTCCGGGGTACTCTCTTTGCACTGGGCACCTCCCTGACCCACTGATCATTTTATACAATCTAAAGCAAATACAAATTGTTTAATTAACAATTATTTTAAAAAAAAAAAAGAATAAGGAAAAACGGGAAAGGTTAAAGGAAACACATCACCCTGCTCTGAGGCAGGGAATATCACAAGCAGTGTCTCTGGAACGTCAGGGCAGTTCACAGTCTGTTCCTTGTAGGTCCCGGGCCTCCTTCTCAGGCCCTGGCTGTGCTGCAGGGACGCTGTGGGTTGGACACTTGCTCTGGCGGTGGCCACACGCTCTCAGGCTCTAGGTGGCAGGACCCTTCTTCCCAGCGTCGCCCCCGCCCTGTCAGGGTTACGATCCCCCTCCAAGTCTGGCCTGCAAGGCCTCTTGGCTGAGGTATCTCCCTGCGCTGGGCCCACTGCCAGGGTCCCCCTCACTCTCCCCAGCTGCTCACCGCACCCAGCTCCGGACTGCTCCAGCCCCAGCTCCAGCTCCACTCTGCCTCAGCACGGCTGCTGCTGCTGCTCTGCCTCCAGCTCCCTGAGCTGCTTCTCTGGCCTCTCTGGCTCTGGTTGCTACAGCTCTGCCCCCAGGACAGGTCTGCTCTGCAGGCTGCTTCTGTAACTCTGCCTTGGGGCTGCAGCTCTGCTCCCAGCAACTTAGCTCAGGCCCCTCTCTGTCCTGGCTGTGCTCTGGCTTTGGGGCTGCGCCTCTGGCCCCTCTGGATCTGGCACGGTTCTGCTCTCCAGCTCAGCTTGGGCCCCTGCTTTCTCCTTAGCTCGGCCCCACTCAGTCTGACCCAGGCAATTCCAGCTCACACGGAGGACGGGACCTCCCTGGCCTCCTGACCCTCTGATTAGCCTGTCAATCAGGCTGATCTGGAGCATTGGCCTCTCCCCATTGTTCCTGGGGACTGTCAGTCTCAGACTCCTGATTTGCCATCGACCCTTCCCCTTTTAGTGCTGGGAGCTAGCCAACCAAAACACCCCCACTGAATGTTAGTAAGGGGGCAACAGTCCCCTTACACTTGGTAAAACAGCTGCTTTTGCTGAGATTTTAAAGTCTCCTATTTTCAGGGGATCGGCCTGGCAGCTCTGAAGCTGGCTTGCCTGGGAAGAATCAGGGAGAAAAAACATGACACCAAATACCCTGATAAAAACTCTTTTTGGAGACTTATTGACAAAACTTCCCTCATTGGCTGTTTTATAAATACTTATATTAATTCCTTTAAAGCCATGGAAGCCAATAGAATGGACCACATGATTAATACCACCACCCTCTCACTAAGTGGGGCTTATCAAATAGTGTCCGATATTATCCTCAGCTACTGTTTAATGTACTTTAGCCATGGGTGAAGCAAATCCTGCATGGCCACTCTGTGCCTCAGTTTCCCCATCTGTAAAGCAGGGATAATGATATCAAATACCTTTGTAAAGCTCTTTGAAATCTCTGGATGAAAGATACTGTGTAAGCGCTAGGTGTGATAGACTCAGACTTTAAGGCCAGAAGGGGCCATCTTGATCATCTCACCTGGCCTCCCGCACATCGCAGGCCGCAAAACCCCACCCAATCCTGTAATAGACCCCTAACTACTGGCTGAGTTACTGAAGTCCTCAAATCATGGTTTAAAGACTTCAAGTTAGAGAATCCACTGTTTACACTAGTTTAAACCTGCAAGTGCCCCATGCTCCAGAGGAAAGCAAAAACCTCCCAGGGTCTCTGCCAATCTGACCCGGGGAAAATTCCCTCTAGACCCCAAATCTGGCGACCAGGTAGACCCTGAGCATGTGGGCAAGACCCACGAGCCAGACACCTGGGAAAGAATCCTCTGTGGATAGTTTGTGTATCACTGAAGGATGGAAAAGGGTATCAGATTATGCCAGCACAAAAGTCTCACTAAGTGGGGGCTTTTCTCCAGGGTTCCCAGGCTGGCACTTTGTTTAAAGCCTACAAACAGCAGAAGGCTCAACTGGGCCCTTTGGGCCAGAATTTCCAGACAGAGCTCAGCGACCACAGCAAGGTTCAGATTTTCAGAAGGGCTCAGCACTGGGGCCGCTCAGGTTTCTTCTCCCCAAAGACGTTTCCTTCCCTGTCCCCTTGGACCAAAAAAAAAAAAAAAAAAAAAAAGGCTTTTTGACAAAAACGATGCGGGTGGAGGGGCTGTGTGTGTGTGTGTGTGTGTGTGTGTGTGTGTGTGTGTGTGTGTGTGTGTGTGTGTGTGAGAGAGAGAAACATTTTTGGTCAACATTTTCATTGTTTCTTGGGGGGGGAGGGGAGTAAAAGGTTTTAAAATATTTCTTGCAAAAAGAATGGGGAGCTTTCAACCAGCACCCGACATGCACAACTTGCGTGAAAGCCGGGTTGTAAGGGTCACAATGGGAGCAGCAGGAATAGCTAGCCCCAGCTGTGGCTGCCGAGCTCTTCTGAATATTCTGGCCGACTGCAACTTTGCATGGCCAGCTGCACCCTCCCTGAGATCTCTCCCGAGTCACAAGAAGCTACTGTTAAATGCTTTGGCTTTCACCCTAATGCCCAGTAGCACCCTGCTCTTCCCCTCCCCTGCCCTGCTTCCCTATGCCACCCCGTACAGCTGGGAGAGCTGGCACCAGGCCTGCTGTTCGCTGCTCTGCTTCTGTGCTAAGGGAGGCAGACAGGACCCACAGTGTTGCAGGGCTCAAGCTTAGACCAATAAGCTGAGCCAGAGGGTCTGAGCTAGGCAAGGTATTCCTGGCTGAGTCCTCAGACCTGATCCCACCAGATACCCCGCCCAACCACTCAGAATCCTGCCTCAGGCCAATGCCTGGTGTCAGCTAACACTGAAGTTCTGGGAGTGCC
Source organism: Emys orbicularis (assembly GCF_028017835.1). NCBI lineage: Eukaryota > Metazoa > Chordata > Testudines > Emydidae > Emys > Emys orbicularis. The sequence continues at coordinate 133,731,298 of NC_088686.1, read as the reverse complement.
TAGAGGTACAAGTCAGGATAGAGGCCCTATAGTGACTGCAGAGTTGCCACCTTTCTAATGGCTGGTAATCGGACCCCTGAGGCCCCGCCCCCTGCGCTGCCTCTTCCCCGAGGCCCCGCCCCCTTCCCCGCCTCTTCCCCAGATTAAAAAACAAAAAACCACCAGGGCTTGTCAAATGGCACCCAGACACAGAAGCCAAAAACCGGATGGGTGACAACCTTACAGTGGCAGGTGCTGTATAACTTCACCAGGCAAATGCACTTAGCACATCACCCCATACCAGAGATCTTTTAAACCAAGGGGACCTGAAGGGTGGTGTAAAATGAAGAGGCAGGGGATGTGTTCAGTGTGACAGGGAAGGATGGGGCAAGGGCATGAGAGCTAGGAGCACTGGGATAAAACTGAGCAAAGGAAATCAAGACTGAACATCAGGAAATGCAGAACAAAAGTCATGAAGAATATAAGAAGAGAATAATCCTTTATTACCCAGCACAGAGTTAGCAATGAGTTCCACAGGCTATCACATAGCCCAGATGCCAAGAGCTTAGTTGGACTCAAAAGAGGGCTGGATATTTACAAAGATAGTGATAATTTGAGAAGGTTCTTTTAAAAAAAAAAAATTATAAAACCTCATGCTTCAGGGCATGAGCCAACTTCTAAGTGATGAGGGTCAGGAAGAAACTTTCTGTGGGCAGGTTATTCCTTAATTTTCAACTTGGTGGGTTTCTTCTACCTTCCTCTGAAGCAGCTGGAGCTGCCCCCTATTGGAAATGGGAAACTGGACTATGCCAGTTCCTAAACCTGTGCTGGCCGGGGAGCAGGCAGATGGACGGGACCGGACCTACTGACATTAGAGATGGAAGAAACCTCCAGTAGGATTAGCAGAGCACACGGATTTGTTCACCTTGCACAGCCCCTGTAATGCTCGCTCCATGCCTTGTCTCAGCTGCATTCTTGAGAGCTCCCAATAACAAATTAGAGACGGAAATAGCCACACGATTACCCTGTATAACTAACGAACTTGCCTGATCATGTGTCTAACGGTTACAGTATTACAGCACTAATGAGGCCAGACAGATGGTGCCATTCTAGTCACTGTCATGCCTCAGGTGGGTAGGATAAGGCCCAGCAGATCTATGTTCACAGAAGATTAAAATAAAGCCAGGGACAAGACTAGACCCTTACAAATCAACACTCAGGGTTGTAATCCCAGATCTGCCACTGACCCATCATGTGACCTTGCCTCAACCTCGCTATGCCTCAGTTTCCCCACCCGCTCAATGGGGCTAATCACACTGACCAGCCTCACACAGAGCCAGGAAATTGGATCCAGCAGTGTTTGCAAAGCACACTGAGACCCCAGGCCAGGAAAGTGTTCGTAATGAAAGCAGTGAAGTTGCACCAGAGGTGAATTTGGCCCATTGAGGTCAGAGTGGCATGAGGCCTCCGTGCGGCTCCCTCTTGGTTATTAAAGCCGTGCTGAGGAGTGGCGGGATGCTACGGACGTTGGAAGGTCCCGTCAGAATCCATGCAGCCCAAACAGCAAAGCGGGGCGGGGACTTCGCTCCCAACCTGATCCCAAACCCACGGGAGTCAGAGCCAAGACTTCCAGTAACTGCAGGGGCTGCTCCAAAATGCATCAAGCATCGCACTTGTCCGCCCAGATGCCTAAGCCCCTTTGGCAGTTAGGGAGTTACCCACTGGTCCCAAAGCGGCACCTAAAACAGACCAGGGCTTCACAGGCAGGGAAATCATCCATCGGGCCAGAGGGGAGGCAGCCTCCTGCAGGCACTGCCCAGAAAGGATCAGACCCGAGCCCCATCTGCACTGGTGCTGAGAACAGTTTTACTGCCAGTTGCGCCTTCTACACCGGAGCACAGGACGGGGCTTGTTCCAGCCACATGAGCCGCTTCCAGTCTCCATTTCAGGGGCACAACAGCTGTCAGCCACTTTTCTAGGGTAGAAGGGGCTTGAAAGTTCCCAGAGCCCTATTAGGAGTGGGGTGTGAGCACCAGCCCTGGCTCAGCACCCGCTCCCTCCTGCTGATGGCCCCACAGCAGACATGACACCAACAGCATCCAGGGGGCACTGGCAATGCATTCTGGGAGTACAGCAGCCCTTGGGGCTGGATGCAGTCAAACTGGCCGACAAGCCCATAGACAAACCTATTCACCATGGGATCACCGGCGCCGGGGGTTCAGGGAGGGGGAGAGGGAAAGGAGATGGACACAAAGGACCGCACAGCGTTCACTGTTAGCAAACAGCCCTGCACGACACTCCGGCTGGAGCCTTCCTGACCCTCTGGAGGGAAGAGGTGGGGGTGTGACGGATGCCACAGCTGGGTGCAAGAGGGGTTGGGGGAAGAGGAGAGGACAAGAGTCCCCCGCCCCACTAAGGCACATCCAGCTGGCTGAACTGTTTGGAGGCGCGGGTGGTGGGAAGGCAGCAAATAGATCTGGTCCGAGCAAGGACCATTGGAGCACCAGGGCTGACTGACACGGCCGGACGGAGCTGCAGATCCTTCCTGCAGGGCTGGTCTATTTGCAAACCTAGGCTTGGGCCAGCTGAGAGAGCCAGGAACACACAAGGCAGAGAGCTGCAGGCTGACAGACACAGTGGTAGAGACAGAGACATGGGCAGGGGGAGAGAGCTTGCCCTTTCCAACTGGGAGCTCTCGCTGGGCCGATGACTGACAGTGCTGGGCCCCCAGAGCCAGGAGGCTGCTGTCTCGCAAAGTGGCACTGTGTGCCAGGGAGCCCCTATCCTGCATCCGGGCTGCGCCGGAGCCAGACTAGACAAGGAAAGAGAGACACACAGAGCAGTTTATAAAGCAAGAGAGGCGGCACAGGGGGCGCCCCGACTGGGAGCCTCTGTCTTTTCTTTCTTTGCTGGCAGGATGTGAAAGCAGCTGTCACCATGGCAAGATTGTCATGGCAACCAAGCATCTGCCGGGAGAGGAGGAGGGAGCGGGACACTAAACCCGAAAGGGTGAAAAGCTTTGACTGACACTGACGCACACACACTTATAAAAATCCCCGGTCAATTTCTTCAGTGGCCCGGAGACGCACAATGGCCAGCTTGTTCAGCTCCGTCACCATAAGCCAACATTTACAGAGGGGGAACCAATTGGGCTGGCGTCCAAAGTCTTGAATGGGCACTGGCCTAAGAGCGAGTGCGCAGTCCCCACGCCAGCAGCGAGCGATTCAGGGAGCCTTCCCCCACCTCGCTTCCTCCTAGTAAGAGGCCTCAGCGACCCACTGCAGAGAAATAGCTGGTCCAGAAAGATACTACGATTCCACAGAACCGCGTCAGACGGGTCCCAGGCTCCATGGGATAGTCTGGAAGACCAGGGGTTCATTCCCCAAATGTTCTGTATGGCACCCAGCACTCCAGGTGTCAATCAATAACCCAACCGCACCATGGACCAGACAGGGAGGGAAACCAGTGTTTTAAAAAGGGGATGTCCCCTTGTCCCGCCGTACACAGCTCATCAGGGGCCACTAAGAAGCGTTTGATTTGATAAGAGTCTTTTGAAGCCCTGTTTGCGCACAGCATCATTGCGGATGAAGTCTGCGCAACTCAGACCCTAGGACTTGGGTCCCCTGAAGCTCAGGGCACAAACCCAGATGATCTGCCGAAGTTCTAGAGAGGGTGCTGTCCAGTCACCTCTCCAGTCACCTTTCCCCTTCCATTGCTAAATTCTCTCTATGGGAATATTTTTACATCTATCAAACTCCGTTCTGCCCACAGCACTTTGCCAATTAACACTTGAACAGCCCAGCACAGACCTGGCCTAGGCTTTCAAGAGATCTCAGCTCCCAACAGCCCCCACCACCCACTGGGAGCTGAGCAGTTTTGAAAATCTGGCACTAAATTAAATCTCCACTGCCTCCTCCTCCTCCCTCCCCCCCACTCCCAGCATGGTAAGTGTACAGCAACATGGAAATGCAGCCACTTCTGGGGCAGAGGCACCATTAGACTGCATGCAGCATGAACAGGGGAAGAGAAAAAACACAACCTTGGACACTTGGGCAAACCCTCTGCTCTTATGAGAAGTGTCCCACCAGGCAGGTGAAATGGGGGGGGGGGGTGTCAAGGCTGTTTCCCCACTCTGGCATGTCAAGTGCAGAAGGTGGGGGCCCGCAAGGATTCTAAAAAGGAATACTGGCCACTCCAGGCTTGTATTAAACTCCCAAGGTTACAGCTTCTCTCTGACCTTGGATGGGTAGATTCTGCCACCACCCAAGTGCAACCCCCCCCTTTTGGAACCCAGGAAGGCGCACTTGGAAATTCCTTCCTGTGGGGTACCCTCAAGCCCTGTCACCCCCCTCCAGGGAAGAGCTGAGAAAGAAAACAAAGGAAATCAGCTGTTTCCACCAGCTAATTAAACAACATGTGCACAAACCTCTTAGGACACAATAATCCAATTCTATTCTTAAAAAAGGTAAATTTTATTAAAAACAAACAAGAAAGAAAATGCATTTGGAACTTTGTTGTTTAATCTAGCAAAAAGCCTATTACAAGGATTAAGCAACAAGATAGCTCTCCTGAGGTCCAGCTTAAAGGTTACAAGCAAAACCAAAGCACCTGGGGTTAGCACAGAGCTGTCCACAAGCCATAAAGAAATAAAAAGTGATAAACCTGATTGCATCTTCCTAGACATTTCCTGATCCACTTACATATCTGGGGTTTCAAATAAGTAAGTTTCTAGGTATGATCTGGTGATTTCCATACCTGGCCCACAGCTTTTTACAGATTAGCTCCAGCCCTGTCTCTGCTCTGTCCCCTCTCTCCGGAGAGCAGAGAGAGACAAAGGGAAAGTTTTCCCCAATTTTAAAAAGTTCTAGCCCTCCCATTGGCTCTTTTGGTCAGGTGCCCACTCCCTTCCTTTTACCTATGCAGGGAGACTTTTTCACCCTTTACAGGTAAAGCAAGTAGAGAACAACTACTATGAGGGATTTTATAACTAAGTGGCTGGGTGTTCATAAAAGGGAGCTACCCCCCCACCCCCATTTATCACAGGGGGAAAGAATTATTTATCACCCACGCAAAGCAGACAGTTTTTAAGATCTCACCCCAAAACCCACCGAGACACCCACCGAGCTGTGCCCACTAGTAGCATTAGAGTTTGCCATGCTGTCTGGTCACACGTCCACACGAGGGCTTGGTAACCTGTAGCTCAAGCTAGGGCCTGCTAATGCTGTTTGCACAGTTGCCCAGAGCAGCTGCTGTATGGATGTGGCTGTAGAGGTCCAAGGGTCACCCTGCACTGGACAGCAGGGCAGGCAGAGTGACAGAATCATTAAATAAAAACAATGCAAGGTCTCGGGGCTGCAATGCACCTGACCAGGGAACTCTCCCCTTAGCGGCTCAAGACACACACACACACACACACACACACACACACACACACACACACACACACACACACACACACACACACACACACACACACACCCGACTGATGAACAATCAATGGTCTGGAGGCAAGAAAACCTCTGTTCAACGCAAGTCAGTATCCAGGCCAAAGATTACCTCGAAAGACAGAAGATTCTGACGTAAGATGGGGGGGGGGGGGGAGAGATCCCCTACATGGTGGAGCAGGAAGCCATACATTTAGGGAGGATAGAAATGTCTCTTTGGTGCACTCAGCCAGCAGCTGGCTCAGACAGAGGGTTTTCTTGTTTAGTCCAGCTAGCTCCACTTTTCAAAGGGATTAGACTAGCCGAGTGGACAGGCTGCTCAGAGTCCTTGGGGGTTTCTACCCTGTACCACTCAAACATGGCTAACGTTGGCCCCGCTGGAATTTGGATGGGGTGTTGCTGCTATGTTAGCACCATCTGCCCCTGGCAGAGACCTCGGAGGTCAGGTATGGAGCAGCAACAGGGCAAACAAAAACAACGCGGAATCCTTGTGGCACCTTAGAGACTAACAAATTTATTTGGGCAAAAGCTTTTGTGGGCTATAACCCACTTCATCAGATGCATGGAGGACAAACACAGTTGTAGCTTGGCTGTGGGCGGGGTGAGGATCGCAAGCGTGAACACTTCCATCTTGGCCAATGCACCAGGGACGCCCACAGCTAGAAGTATGAGCTACAGACAGCGAACAGTCCCAGACTCGTGTCCTCTCTGGATCAGCCCAGAGGGTCAAAGCAACTTGGAGGAATCCAGTCCTGGTTCTAGCCACATGCCCTGGCCTGTTTTTCTAGCTTGGAAGGGCAGAGCAGACCCTGCCTGAGCAGAGCGCTGCCTAACGTGTAACCTACATCTGCTCCGCTGCAGCTCTGGCTCCTGGCACCTCGTCGACAGCAGAGGCTGTGCTGGTCTATTTCTGCAGCAGCTGTGCGTGGATGACTCACACTGAATCCGCCACCCGCTCCAATCCCCCTGAGCTTTCGATGTGGTGCGACTGCCTGCCTAGCCAGTCCCCTCCATTCTCATTGGGCATCTGAACCACGCTACGGGGGCCTCTGTTCCAGCCGGCATCTCAGTGCTGCTGCTCAGCCCCATGCATCCTCCCCAGCTTAGGGGTCGCTCCTGATTTTAGAAGGCACCCGGATACTGTTTGAGGGCAGCATAAGCGCCTAGGTCAAACTTATTGGCCACCAGTGTGATTAATATTCTCCAGGTCGCTAATTAAAAATATTGACTAGGACTGGACCCAGTATCGCCTCCCGAACGCTTTGGTCCATATGCTGTTACTATTGTAAGTGCACCGTACTGCAGCAACAGGATAGCCATGACCCATTTTTCACCACCGCTTTGCCATTCTCCTGTCCCAGTCTCTGTTTCACACGTTGGTCCCTCGTCCATTGCAGAAAGGATGCAAGAGATTCCAAGGAGAATGGAATCGCCTCTCAAGTGGCAAGAGAACAAGGCCTCTTGTTCTGGCACTGGTAAGATCGACCCAGAGCGACCCCCCCCCCCACAGCACAAGGCACAAGGTCTGCTGCCAAGGTCCAGATCCACAGTGTTGAGCAGGTGCAAGTGCCCAGACAGACCGGCTACCTTGGGACACACCCAGGAGAGCTGCTGCTACCCAGAGACCACAGTGAAAGGCCTTGATCCCCACCTCCCTCCCTCATGTCACCATGTGCCCTTGATCACTCGGCCCGGTGGTAGCATTTCACCTTAGCATACATGGTGGCACAAGGTGTGAGATGGGGAGAATCAGGCTGATGTGCATGCTGTAGCTCTGACCACGGCAACATCTTGCCAGCAGAGGACTAAGCCTCTGACTACAGCAAGAGAGGGCTGCCAGCCTCCCTTGGGCGGGGGGGGAGGGAGGGGAGAAAGAGGATCGGTAGACATGTTCAGATGGGTTCTCTCCAAGGTACTTACGCAACCCCCCTTACTGGGGTGCACTGACCATCAAACCCACTGCCAGGGCGTTGCTATTACCCCATTGTACTGAGGTGAAGTGAGGCCCAGAGCAGCTATGCAAGGCTGAGAGACTTGCCCAAGGGCATACGGAGTGTCTGTGGCAGAGGGGGGACTGGAACCCAGGTCTCCAGAGTCCCAGGCTAGCCCCCTATCCACTGGCCATTCTTCCTCTGCTGCAGCAAGCAGCTCAGCCGAACCTCCGCTCCAGATCTGGGGCTTTCCCTGTGGGGCTGGGGAGAGATGCTGGGACCACTTTGTCCTCTGGAGGGAAGGGGCCAAGTTCCCACATGGGGGAAGGAGAAGGAGGAGTCACTGGCTTAGGTGTGGGTTGGGTTGGGCCCTGTACATGGGGTGGGAGGGGAAGAAGAGTTTGCTGTCTGCACATGGGACTCTCTGGTTGGTTTGGACCAAATTCAAGCCAAAGTGAAGCATTTAATTACAGCAGCCAGAAGGCAGCTCAGGCAACTGGAGAAAATCAAATGAGGCTCCCACAGGACTGTCGGGCCTGATCAGCCAGCGCTCTGCCCTATGACTCAGATTAAAAGACACCATTAGTCACCTCCCAGCAGGGCATTAACTTGGTCCTCAGCGCGCCTGCCTGAAGCGGGGATTGGACGTTTGAGCTTTGTGCGGAGGTTCTAGGAAGACCTCCAGCAGCAGGCAGAGCCTACGACCGGACAGAATGGCCTAGCGTCTAGGGCACTAAACCGGGACTCGGCAGATCTGGGTTCAATTCCTGGCTCTGCCGCAGAGTTCTTGTGGGACTTTGGGCACACCCTGTCATCAATTTTGTGCCTCAGTTTCCCAATCTGTGCTCTGGGGTAACAGCACTGCCCTGCCGGGGGTGGGGGGAGATAGAGAGTAAATACATGAATGGCTTGAGGGGCTCAGATACCCCAGAGGTGGGGGCCAGATAAGGGAGAGCTCAACGTGTTTAATTTAACCAAAGGGTTAAAGGGCAACTTGATCCCAGTCTACAACCACCTACCCAGGGAACCCGAGGCTGATGATAACGGGCTCGTCCGCCTAGCAGAGGATGGTCTAATGAGATCCAGCTGCTGGAACTTGATGCTAGACAAACGCAAACAGGGAGGGTCATTAACCCTTGGAACCACCTCCCAAGGGCTGGATTCTCCAGCACTGGCAAGTGTTAAATCAGGACGGGGTGGTTTGCTCAAAGCCCTGCTCTAGTTCCACCAGGAATTAATGCAGGGGAGCCCTGTGGCCTGGGTTACACAGGTCAGACTGGGGGATCCCTCACCCCAGAGCAGGTCCTCTCTTGTTCCTGTGCAGGGGGCTGCACTAAGGGGCACCCCCCACGTTACCAGGGTTGTCTCCAACATGGTACTCCCTACAAGTTCAGTTTGGCCACAGATCCCTGTAAGGACCCAGCTCAATGCAGCCTTTGCCCAGCAGGAGCAATCCTTCCAGGGGGCACTCCCTGCCCTGCCCTCCACAAGGCCCAGGTTCAATTCCTTCCCTCATCCCTGGGGAGTAGACCAGGAAACACCCTAACTTCCCCCAGAGGCTGGGGACTGCTCCTCTCCCTCCCCCCCAACCCCTCCAGCCATTCAGGAGCCGCAGGGCCTGCCCCCTCTGCCTCTCTTGAGCCCCATTTCCCAGAATGCATAGCTGCCTGGCCCCTATAATCCCTGTCTCTGGGCTTCCCCAGGCTTAGGGAAGCCCTTTAAATCAGGCATTGGGCAGCCCACACATGCAGCTCGTTAGCTCTGGCATGGTACACCTGTGCTGAGCCACGCCGCCTGCCCTCCGTGTTTCATTGCAGCAGGCTCTGGGCGGGCAGGAGACTGGTTTTCAGAGAGGAACAAACATACAGGCTTTAAACCAGAGAAGACCCCGCAGAAGGGAAACTCCACCCTCAGGGGCCCAACCAAAACCCCAGCAGAGGAATACAAGGGGCAAACATTAGCAGCCAGTGCTCCATCTTATTTTAAGCTAGCCTCACGCAGGGCTGAGGGGCTGGCAGGCCAGCTATAGGCTTCTGCCGTCCGGATCCTCAGTGGAGTCTCGAACAGCAGCACCCAAGGCCGTCCGTATTTGTACTGGAGTCTAGAGCCACACACTAAAGGAGCTTAACAAAAACAAAAAAAATTTATATATATATTACACACACACACACACACACACACACACACACACACACCCATCCCTGCAGAAAGAATCGCGCTGACGTGCCCTTTGCAGCTCCTCTCCGATGGCTTGGCTTGTCTGTTTCAGCCCTCTCCTGCAGCCAAGTGGCAGCTTGTCTCTTACTGTGTGTTTGTACAGCCCCTAGCACAATGGGGCCCTGGTCCCTAGGCACTGCTGAACACAAATTCTGGCCTCTACTGGGTATTTCTACCCTCCCAGAGACGGGTGGAGTTCTGATCCGGAGCCGCCCTCCACGCCCTTTGGGGAGATTCTGGGCCCCCATCCCTACCAGCCCCTGAAATATTTGTGCGAAAGCAGAGGCTGGTCCATGCTCTGTTATACCAGTGACACTGCAGAGGAACTCCACTGCCACCTGCAGAACTGGCAGCAGCTCCTATTTCCTTGCAGCCCCACACCTGTCCCGCAGGCCCAAGGCTTTCTCCTCCCTGACCCCTGCCTTCAAATGGGCCGTGTGCACGTGGCCGCGACTTATCCCATGCACAAGCCAGAGGGGCTTGGAGTATCTCAAGTCCTTGCCAAAATTGGAGCGGCTTATTACATGAAGTGTCAGTTCCTTGGGGGGCCTTTTGGTCAGTGTTTATCCAGGACCTACACAATGGGGACCCGGTCCATGACTGGGGTGGTAGGCAGGCACTATTACTACTACTACTGACTGATGGGGGACGGGTGCCAGGCAGATCCAGAGGGAAAAGCACCTCCTACTGGATCGCCAGCACCCTCTCCTGCAGCGCCTCGGCATTCCGCTCAGGGTCCCATCCGGGGGGGGGGAGGGCAGGAAGGGTGGGAGCAGGGGAGGGCAGAGGCAGTGCAGCAGCCAGGGGGGGCAGGGAAGGGTGGGAGCAGGGGAGGGCAGAGGCAGTGCAGCAGCCAGGGGGGGCAGGGAAGGGTGGGAGCAGGGGAGGGCAAGGCAGTGCAGCACCCAGGGGGGGCAGGGAAGGGAGGGAGAAGGGGTTGCTGGATTTTTTGCTTTTCCACAGCGGGAAGCTTTGAAGGCTTCCCATGTTCTCAGAGTGCCTGGCTCTTGGAGAGCTAGTTCCCATCTCCAGGCTCCACGCAGGGACACCAGAGCAGAGCAGGAGGGCAGGGCTGGGCGGAGATGAATACACACAGGATGCTTTATTGAGGCTACCGGACACAGACCGACCTGGCGGTCTCCCAGAATCCTGGCCTGGAACCCGAACCCATGGACGGGGTCAACCCCACTGCACCCATGGGTCGAAACAAGACCCTGCCCCAGCACTGGGAACGGGTCCTTTGTGCAGTGGGTCAGAATCTCAAGGCACCGTAACCCACACACCTCCGGGGTGCAGTGCTCTGTCCCATGTAGTGGCACCGAGACCACTTAGAGATTAATGAGTCCGCTTCAGCCTTAGTGAGGGGCCATGTAGCTTTTAGCTCATGCAGCAGAGGCTCATGCATTAAGCTCCAGAGGTCCCAGGTTCGATCCCACTCGCTGACAACAGGAGTCTGTCGGTGTTACAACAGCTCCTGGCTACTGGCTGTCCCGGAATAAATCAATGCAGGATGGAGCAAGGAAGCCATCGGGGGATATTACCATGAAATATAGATGTGCAGAGACTCCAGCAACCTGGTCCAGAGGGGCCCATTTGTCATAACAAACCAGCTCTGCTCAACCGCAGGCACAGGGGGGAGCTGGGGCCATCGGAGCCCGAGCGTCTCACCGAGTAGAAGGTGGGGGTGCCCTCTGCTCCCCTATTTTCTGGACTGACCTCCCCCATCCACTCTTCCCCCAAGGGGATGGGAAGAGCTCTCACTCTGTTGTGAACAGGATAAGAGATTAAAAACTCCACTCACGGCCCCGCCCTCTACATCGGCATTTCCAGCCATGCAATACAAGTGCAAATGGCATTCTCCTCTCGTGCCCGTGCAAGCCAAGTCGCACTATTAGAATGTGTTACTATTTATATCACAGTAGCACCTCTGAGCCCCAGTCTCGGACCAGGACCCCACTGTGCTAGGCGCTGGACAAACAACACAGACATGGTCCAGGCCCCAAAGAGCTTCCCGTCTAAGCAGCATTTCACGCCACGTGTGGCGGTGATACAGGAGACAATGCAAGGAGCGACCCTAACGAGCTTGTAAGTTACACACTCCCATTCCAGCCAAGCAAGGCAAGAGACAGGCGATCGGGGCAGGGAACATTTACCCTGCTGCCGGGAGGGAGTGACTCTCCCAGCCCAGGTGGGCGGACAAGACTCGTGCTATCACGCTAAAAGTAGCGGCGTGGCCATTTCGGCACAAACTCTCCAGTCAGGGAGGCTTCGGAGCCCGAGTCGCAACAGCAGCATTGCTGTTTTTAGTGCGCTGGCGCACAGCTGTCTGCCTAGGCCGGAGCCTGGCTCCCAGCCGCAGCAGAGACTACCCTCAGTCCAAGTGCCTGCCACTCCCAGCAGAGAGGGAAGAGCAGAGAGCGCTGATCTGCACTGAGAGCATTAACATTCCCCCCCCCCTCCCAGTGCAGACCCACGGGGGGACATCAACAACCCACATACACTTTGAGCAAGCCCCCCACCACCACCGGAGCTGCAGGTCAGTAGTTCTGTGAAAACCAGACAGACAGCCCCCAGCACTGGAGGTTCATACACACAGCTCACGGCCAAGGTATTTCATTAGCAAGAAGCAGAGTGCACTGCTAGGGGCTGGTATTTGGCTGGTCGCAGCCTGGTCCAATTTGCACTGCTGAGCCCCTGATGTTATCCCAGATTAGGCCCTCCTGGATTCTGAGCCTGTTCCACACATCTTACTACAGCTGATGTGCAGGAACCCCCAGCCGTAGGGCAAGTATCCGCCAGCTTTTTAACACCCCCCTCCCCTCAATCTGATTCATGCAGAAATCTGCCAGGACAATGAAGCGCATTATCCCCATTGCCTTTGCTACATGCCATGCTGCCGTTCTCAGCTGCCATGCTAACCTGCCCATCCCATTCGGAGTGCTGTGGTGAGGGACGGCAGCTGGGCATCATCCCAATCCCTCTTCACTTCTTTGAGCCCATGCTAAGAACTCCAGCTGCTGCAGTTCTAGCCCCGGCTCCCGTCCCGGTGCCCTGGCTGACCTGACCCTTTCTGGACTGTTTCTCCTCGCTGGTCAATAGAAGGTAGAAGGCGCTGGGCCGGCCAGAGGAGAAACAAGGTCGAACCGAAAGTCCTGTAGTCAGCTGCCTTCTCAGCCACACACGAGGCCAATGCTACGTGCTCCGGGGTCTCACTCCCTTAGTGACTACAGCACCCTGCACACATGCTTTGCTTGATGGGGCAGCAGGTTTGCAAGAGCCCTTTGGCTGCCCCCAGAGGGAGGAAGGAAGCATGTCATATTAAACCACAGCCACAGGGGCACTGCAGGGCACGAGGCTCTGAGGCCAGCCTGCCCAGCGGCCAGGGAAGGGAATTCCAACGGAGTAGGGCATTGGGTAGGGAAATAGCAGCTCATTTGACTGTAAATATATTGCAGAAAAGGGATTTAAACACTCCCGCAAGGGCCATAGGAGCAGGGGCAGGAATACAGCCAGTTCAGCGCTTCAGTGGGACCCCTCATTCCCTCCTTGTCACCCAGCATCATGTCCCTGTGCACTGTCAAACAGCTGCTACCTCCCACCCCAGAGGTAGCTGCACTTCACCGTTTGGGCGAGGCGACTGCCATGTGTACGACACGCTGTCTTGGCTTTCACAAATGCCTGCTTCACTTCCGGGTGAATCCCGCTGAGCGCCGCCGCTGTCCTGTTTCACCGAAAGCACTCCCTGGTCGCGGGCTTTGGGCTGGAAAGGCTTCTATCAGTCAGTGACTTCGACAGCAAGCTCGTTGGAGCAGGGCCCTGCTTTTTGTTATGCAAGCGTGCAGTGCCCAGCACAAAGGGGCCACGTCTGTCCATCTAAGGCCCCCCTCAGCAGAATCTGAGCACCTCCCAGTCTTCATTGTATTTATCCTCACCTCCCCCAGAGATAGGGCAGTGCTGCCATCTCCATTGGACAGATGGAGCCCCAGAGACACTAAGGGGTTTGCTTGCTCAAGGTCAGGCAGGACATCAGGGTATCAAACCCGGGTCTCTGGCGAGTGCCCTAACCAGAGCCATCCTTCCACCCTGGAGCTGTGGTGGCTTCTCCATCCCTAGCAATTTTTAAATCCAGAGGGGAGGTTTTTTCTGAGCAATCTGCTGTTGGGTTTATGGTGGGGGGTGCGCTATGCAGGGAGTCAGACTGGATGGTCACTGCTCCCTTCCGGCCATGGACTCTGTGAAAAACCGTAATACACACAAGCGCCACCTGGCAAAAGGTTCAGCTCGATTCAGACTAAGGAACGGCTCTGGAGATGGATTGGCACCTTCCCATTTGAATGACAGGTCTATGGAGGTAGCACCTAATAGCCTGGCCTCCCTGTGGTAGGCGCTGTACAGACACGGAATAGTTCACTGACCCTGCCCTGGAGGGCTCACACCCTACGCACAGACTTACACGGCCGTGATCACCACCAGGGTGATGCCTGCACAAGCCAAGGAGGAATGGGGGAGTTAGAGCTTTGGCAGGGGCCCTTTAAAAACGGTCACTCACGGTTCTGTTGGACAGGACACACGTGCCCAAGGGATATGAACCTTCATGTTTCAGGGCATGCACCAGCCATTGACTGACAGGGGTCAGGAGGAAGCTTCCCCCGTGGGCAGGTTATTCCATAATTGTCCACTAGGGGGCATTTCTTGTTCCTCACTCTGAAGTACCTAAATACCTTTGAGGGCCAGAGCACTAGGATGGCTAATACAGACACAAGCCCCGAGCGCGGGGGATCACGCCCCCGGGGGCGAGAGTTAAGAGCTCTCTCTCATCACCCAGGCTCCCCTCCAGCCAGCCTTTCCTGCTGCCACCACCAGCATCGCACAGCTGGCTCAGGGAGGGGGCTGGCCCGGGCGCTCTGTGCTCAGACACACACAGGGGCGGATTCATTCTGTGCCCACCAGACCCAGACGCGGGCAGCAGACCTGAGGCTGCTCCAGCTGAGACAGCAGAAGGGGCCCAGTGGGAGCCATAACGGGAGGCTTTGTCCCTCGGTGGTAAAGGTCAGGCCATTGAGGGATAACGCTCCCTCGGGAACCTCTCCCCAAGGGAGGGGCCCACGGCTCCCTTCCTCCGTCCCGCCACTTGCTGCGGCAAAGCCCCGGCTGCAAGAGAGGCCGGGGGTCCTTCACTCATCGAGCAGCTGGGGGCTCGGGGCTGGAGTTTGCAGTCACTGTCCCAGGTCTACACATGACCCACGCTGTTTGGAGCGGCTTTGAAAGCGACGCCACCCCAGGCTTGTGGCCGGGGCCTTTCCCGAGAGGAAGATCAGTTAATTTCATGGGCTCTTCCCTCCATTCATAGGGAGAGAGGTCAGGGTGGGGCAGGGGATGCCGCTGGCAAGCCCTGGCAAGGGGACACGGAGCACCATGCTGCCCTACAATGGCCTTGGGAGAGCAGCACTTAGGGTGACCAGACAGCAAGTGTGAAAAATCAGGACCGGGGTGTGTGTAATAGGAGCCTATATAAGAAAAAGACCCAAAAATCGGGACTGTTCCTATAAAATCGGGACATCTGGTCACCCTATCAGCACTGCAAGCCAGTGAAAAACCCCTGTGGCCCATGCGGACCTACCCGATGGCCCCTAGGTTTCCTTCAGGGAGACTCTCCTGGACTAGGCCAGCCCCATGGCAGGGACCCGCTGGATGGCCAGGCAGGCAGCAGTGCCACACTGAAGAGAGCCAGGCCACCGGCAGGCGAGCGGGAGGCGCCAGTGCAGGGTTAGCCAGAGCACGCGGGTCAGAGCGAGCCGAGCAGGGAGAGAACCACAGGGCCTGATCCCAGCCAAGGCGCCTGTGACGTCCGTGGGCGCTTTGCCCCTTGAGGACCACAGCAGAGCTGGGGGAAGAACTGAACGTTTGGTTTGGCAGCAGCTTTCCTCCTTACCCCCATCCAAAAAAATAATGAATAAATAAATATTCCGTTCATGTTGAACAGACTCTGAAGCTTTTTGGACTTTTCAGTGAGTTGAAAACGTCCATTTGGGGTCTGTTCCAGAGCAGGGATTTGAACCTGGGTCTCCCACACCCCAGCTGAGTGCCCCGATCACCTGGCTAAAGGTTAGTAAGGGCAGGGTGGTGGGGAGGAGAAGGGGCGTGGGGGTGGCCCCTTCTCCTTTGGCCATCTTGTGAAGGGCCAAAATTATTCATTCAAATACGCGCATCGTCTTGGGTTGGCCGAAACCGCGTTGGTCAGCAAACTGTCTGTTTCAAAACATTTCACCGCGCTCTGGCCCACAAGGCAAGGCTTGGAAACGGACCACGGCCCCGGAAAAGTCTGATCCAGAAGAGGCTCCTGCCAACATGTTCTTGTGTCATAGGGCGAGGGGCAGACGGGAAGCGCGGCGTGACAGACTCAGTGCTGTATCAGAGGTGGGCAAAGCTGGGTACTGCCATTGCACAAAGACCAGCCGACCCAGCCCAAATGACCTTCCCTTGGGTCAAGAGGGAACAAAATGAGAAAAAGGGAGGAAGGATGGCCCAGGGTCAGGGCACTGGCCTGGAACTCCTGAGACGCAGGTTCAGCTTCCTGCTCCACCTCCGACTCCCTGTGCGACTTTGGGCAAGTCACTCAGGGTTGTCTACACAGGGAACTTAATCCAGATTAAATTCACACCCTGCCTTAAACCAGAAAAAGGCACTCTTATTCCAGAACCAGAGTGTCCACATGGGGAGCTGTTCTGGCCAATTTCCCTATGTGGACAAACCCTTTAGTCGTTCTGTGCCTCAGTTTCCCCCGCTGTAAAATGGGAACAATGAAACTTGACCTCCTTTGTCAAGTGCTTCGAGATCTATGGACGACAAGTGCTAGAGAAGAGCTAGGTGTTGTTATCTGCGCAATGGGGATAACAGCACCGCCCTACCGTGCAGGGCTGTCTGAGGATAAAGACAGTAAAAGCCCTGCTGTGCTCAGATACTACACAACTGAGGGCCAGAGACGTGCAAGAAACAGAACACAGCCTGCACTCGCAAGGACTATCCGTAGAGATAAACAGCCGAGTCCTTGCAGGTTTAAAGGGACAGCCCGCAGAAAACAAAAGCATCATGGTTACAAAGGGGACGGCGTCCCCTGGGTCAGCACCCCAATTCATGCACAGCCTGGCCGATAAGCGGCTGGGTCTGAGCCCCACCTTCTCAGGCAGCAGAGAGAAACAGCAGGGCTTGATTTTTTTCTCCCAACATATTAACTCTGGTTAAAGCAGGATGCTGGGAATAAACCCACTGTGTGCAGAAGGGAAGCCCGACAGACAGCGGCCGATCTGCTTAATGGGCCGAGCGCCCACATAGCCAACCCATTTGAGTCGTGGAAAATGAGCTGTCCCGGGAAAGCGACCCCCAGCACCTGCAGAGTGCGAGCCACGCGCCTGCTAAGAGAATCACCGGGGTACGGCAGGGTCACATGCTTAACCTCCAACCGAAACTGTGGCTAGGGGGAAACCTGCTAGCACTTAACATAGGCGGAAACAGCCCAGCTGCACACAGTTCTCCCCCCACTGCGCACCTCCCAACAGGGAGACCTCTGTGGCCGAGTCCCGCGTGACCTCCCATTGCAATCAGGCAGGTCCCAAGCCTCTCGGCTGTTTAATCTAACAACATGGTCGTATTTTGACAGCCTCTGGTAGGGGATATCCCCTCCGGGACCAAAAGGGCCTGCCTGACAAGTGCGGGGAAGGGCTGGGCAAAACAAGGAGCTTGCCTGCTTTTCAATTAGCACCAGGGTCCACTGGGAAAAGTGCCCTCCCCCCCACAACAGATGTGTCAGATTCTTATTTTGAGCAGGGTGGTATTTTCTTAGAGTTTTGCCTTCTGTCATTTTCTCCCACAACCTCCACCACAATTATGCTGCTTGACCATAATTAACATTCCTAACCGCCAGGACGACACTGTCAGAACTGCCACAACCCAGTCCTGTAGCCTTAAAATCTCCCCTGATCCCTGTTTTCCACCTTGCAGGGTGCAGCCCATGGAATAGCATGGGGGGGGGGGGGGCTCCTTTTCCAGGCGAGATCCAAGCCCAGGAAAAGGAGGAGGATAACACACACCTCTCTCATATGCAGAACTCTCTTTCGTCCTTAGTATAAAATTAAGGTTATTCAAATGGAAATTACCTGGTTCTTCTTGTGCAAGGCTGAAAGGCACCAAATAGGAATAGCGAAGTGTGTTTTGTCCCCTCTACTGGTTGGTCGTCATAGAGGATAAGAGTCTACTACTGCTGTCAGTTACTGAAGTTACTTCGGAAGCGTCGGGGTAACGGTCTGTGCTTTGGACCTGGAGGTGTTGGCTACAGAGATGGGGCGGGGGATATTCATAGTGCGGAGACGGAGCATTGCAAACAGCACCTGCCCCACTTTATGCTGTAAATGCACCAGGAAAGAGCGAGTCTAGAGAACTTGGAGGCATTGCCACATGGGCTAGATACAGTGGGTAACATTTTCAAAAGCACCAAAGGGACTTAGATGCCTAAATCCCACTGACTTTCAATGAGCCCCTAAATCACTTTTGAATGTACGCATCGCACAGCCAGTGAAGGACGCCTGTCACTCCTGGGAAGAGGCTCCCAGACCATGGAATATTCTATCTTGTTTAAATCAAAGGGGGCACGGTCAGGTATTTTAGCCCCAAAATGTAGGTTTAGCAAAACCCAATACCAACGAGAGATTTTTTCTAACTGACGTGAAATACGTAGATCAATGTGGCTGATAGAAGCCAGCTTTGTAAAACTCCAGCTCAGCCATACAGTTATGACAAGTGACTTTTTACTGAGCAAGTCAATTGCTCTTTATTCTTCCACCATCATTGCACTGCACCGGAATGAGTCACCCGACTCCCTCCTAGCCGGCAGCGGAAAGGGTGGGTGACTCGACGCTGCACCCGCCCTGGTGAGTTCTTATGACTGTTTTAAGCGGCTGATTTGAACCGCTCCTCTGCAGCAATGGACACCAAACACACCACAGCGCTCTGCTAGCGCATGGGAACCCGGAAGTGAAACTGACTAGCTACGAAAGAGAAACTGACTGGTCTAGTTGTCCCTGTCTAGTCTGGGTCAGATGGCATCAGGCAACAATTCCCATCAGACTCCCTTGCAGCTTCGCTACCAGGACAGGTCTCCCCTTGCTATATCCATGTACCTAAAAGGGGAGGCTGCAGCTGCACATGGCCAGACCCCCAAACACTCGCTCTTCAGGCCCCCATGGGATCTGCGGTTTCTCGACGTTTCTGCTCTACGAGGTCACACCACCCCAGCCCTCAGCCACGCAAAGATTTGCTACCTCCTAAGGTGGAGATTGCAGTGGTTCCAGCCCCCAGGGAACTGGAGCTCCGGTCTCTTTACAGTGGTTTGGAGTTAGGGGAATAGATACTGGGTGAACTTTATTGCTCATGAAAATGCAAAGCCAAACAGCCCTGGCTGGAGCAGAGCAAAGCCTTGGCTAACGCTCCTCCTCCACTCAGCGCTGACCCACAGCCCCACTCTTGTTCTAGCTCTGGGCGTTTCTGACCTGCTGCCTCCTGTCCGGCAACTCTCCTGAACAGAAGCCAGCTGGCAGGGCGCAGAGTGGCCAGAGACCCCCTGGGACAATGCAGAGATATCACAGCTCGTTTCCCCTGTGCCCATCACAGGCCTGAATCCTGCCTAGAGAGAAGCTGGGCCAGCTGATCCTTCACACTACTGAGCTCCCTGAAAACCTGCAGCCACCACACCCAACCCCCTGGGCCAACAGTCCTGAGCAGGAGACCGGACAGCTGCAGAGAGAGGGCACTGCTATCTCCCGCAGAGCCCCCGCCCTTCTCCCCTGAATCTCCTGCAGCCATTCACCACGATCACGCCTGTTTATCTCCCTCTGCCCTATCTCATGTGCGTGCCTGGGCCCCATCCTCATAACCCCCAGCCAAGACACTGGCTGCTTTCGCCTTCCCGGGGGCTGGGGCAGCCCAGGGCAGGTTGTGGCTGCGGGGGATGCACCGGCCAACCCAGATTCAAAGAGGTCTGAGCCAGCGGGGGGGGGGGGGGGGGGCAGGGATGAGTGGGATTGCAGCTGCTTGCAAGATGAAATAGTTAGAAGCCCCTAGCCCTGCAGGGCGGTTGAGAGCATCGGGGTTCACTTCCCCCACTGGAGCCAACACTAGGCCAGGAGGGGCAGTGACCTCCCACCCATCCCCCATCTCTGCAGGTGGGATCCCAGGCCCTGGGGCCCCTGCCATTGGCTGGAACAGTTACCTTTTCCAAGGAGCTTTTACTGAGTTTCCCGCATTTTCCTTCCAGCCTGTCCGGCTCTGTCTCCTCATCCCCCTCCCCAGCCCATGTCACCTCCTCCTCCCCCATCTGCACCCCCATCCCCAGTGGTTTTGTAGTGTGAAGAGCATCACAGCACGTCCCCTCCTCTCTGCCCCAGGAGGAAGATGGGGGTGGGGGTGGGAGGGGCTCCCGTTCTGCCATGCGCAGGGCTCACACCACGCCGGGCTGAGAACCTGGGACCACAGCTCGAGCCAGTCGCTGAGGGGCTACAGTTCAGCCTGCCTAGGGGGAATCACGCCCCCTGGGGAAGAGTAGCCAGTCAGGGGTGCTGCAGACGCAGTTTGGGGTGACTCTATTCTCTCCTCCCCGCTCCCACCCTGTGAGTAACGGGATGTGCCCCCCAATACAGGGAGCCTGGCTGCAGCTCCCCCAGGCCTGGGAGGGCAGAACCCGAGAGGCTCACAGTGGGTCTGGAGGGGGCAGGGACTGGGGAGGACAGGCAGATGGGACGTCACTCATGTCCAGAGCCAATAACAGACCCCCCCTCCCCCCCCCCACACACACTTACTTTTTCAGCCTACATTAGCGCTGGCCCTGCCAGGCTGCAGGCACCCTGTTTTCAGCCTCACTCACCCCATCCTGAGAGGGCACAGCCCAGAGCCGCAGCAGGCCTGCCTGGCTTCCTAAGGCTGCGGTGACAATGGACGTCAGCCCGTTAGGACTTTGTATCTAACCTGGCCAAGGGCAGGAGGCCACATAAACCCCACCGACAGGGAACCAGACCAAAGAGGCCCATCAGATCAGGGATGACCCCTTCCCACCGGTTCAGAGAGCCGACCCAGCGCCCACTGTTCTGGTCCGGCTCGGATCCCAAATCACAAGACACTGATTCTTCTTCAGCTGCAGCAAATGGGCTGCTCACAAGACCGAAGGAGTCTTGGGTCCAGCTTGGATCAGGATGCTGAAGACTATTTTAGGTAGCACTAAAAAAGCTATTGGATCATCTAAGGTATTTATATGCCCCCCCTCCATCATTGTATGCCTCACGAAACGTGTTTACCCTCACCCCCATGCTCTTATCCCCATGGTACGGACAGGGAACAAAGCCATAGAGAGGTCACGTGACTTGCCCAAGGTCACACACAGAGTCTGTGGCAGAGCAGGGAATTGAACGCAGTTCTTCTAAGTGCCAGGCAAGCACCTTAACCTCTGGGCCACCTATCCCTATTTAG
Organism: Emys orbicularis; assembly: GCF_028017835.1. NCBI lineage: Eukaryota > Metazoa > Chordata > Testudines > Emydidae > Emys > Emys orbicularis. The sequence continues at coordinate 133,710,216 of NC_088686.1, read as the reverse complement.
ATGCAGGCCCCATTGAACAGGGGCTTTTACTCCTGCCTCTGGAAGACCCTCCGTGCCAGCGACGTGGCCTTCAAGACACACTCCCACCCCAGGAAGGGCCATGAGAGCCCCACCCCAAGGAGCACTCTGTCAAGGGTTAATACTAGGAACGTGCTGGATCCAGGCTGGCTGTTAGAGGCGGGAGAGGGTGTAATATGAACCCCTGGCTCCAGGCACCGAAGGACTTGAAACCTGAGGGTTAGAGAAACTCCTGGGGTTAGCCTGAAGTCAGTTACACCCATGAGGGTACAAAAAGCCATTCATTGCTTTCTTCCCTTAAGGGCTGGGGAGCTTCCTCATCTAGCTCTCCCCACAGCCCGCAAAGCATTCCCCAGGGTTTAGAATACGGACCGGCAATGGAGGGTGTGCGACCAGGGCCAGCCCAACAATTCCTGAGCACCCTGCTCCATCCCCTGCACCTGGGGGATAAACTGAGCTGCCGTGAACTTCTCCAAGCGCAGACGTGACGTCCCACCTGCCCCAGCTCCCAGAGACCCACCTGACGCACCCCCCCCACCCCCCCACCCCCGATTCAGATTCCCATCTAAGGCAGTTGCCACCTCCCTGAGCAGCTAATTCCACTTGTAATTTGAGTAAACGATCAGCTAATTACCACGGGAAAGCTTCCTCCCCACAGGATTCTGCACCTTCCCCACACGGGGATCGAAGCAGCAGGACACTAAGCCCACTAGGGACCCCAAATGGAGGAGGCAGGGGGGGTGGCAGATTAGCTGTGGCTGCACTGAATTCCCTTCCGTGTAGGGAGCAGGGCTGCAGAGATAGCCCTCAGCCAGTCTAGCAGTGAGGGTCACAATGCAGCTCTGGGCCCTAGAGCCCAGGGCCCAGGTCTGGTCAGCCCATCTTCAAGGGGGCAGAGCGGAGGGAGATGGGGTTCAGAGACAGGCCACAAGAGCCGCTCATCTGAGGGACTGGGGCTGGTGAGCGTAGAGAGGGGACGTGAAGCCAGTGTCCATAACAACGAATGGGGCACAGAAGGCTGGTCAGCCCCTGCTATTCAGCCCCTCTCCTAGTGGAAGGACGAGGGGACAGTCAATAGGATGAAAAAGTAGCATGTTTCAAAGAGATGGAAATACATATTTTTCTCACACACACACGGCCTGTGGACGGACACGGCCTGTGGAACTCACTGCCACAAGATTTCACTGAGCCCCAAAGCGTAGCGGGATTCACAACAGTCAGGCATTCCTAGGGATGGCGAGACCCACCGGAGTTCTAGTGACAATTAAAGAGGCGGCAGATGTTGCCCCATGTCATGGCCCAGAGGCCAGCTAGGGGCTTTGGGATGCTCCCCAACTGGAGGATTTGCAACATGGGCAGCCTGCCTGCAGGTTTCAGCTCTCGCCTGTGGCCACTGCAGGGCCGCATCCCTTGGTCACTAGGGCCTCCCACCATGGTCATCTCCTTGGGCTCTCGTCAGCACCCACCCTGCACTTCCACAGCCCTCCCCAGATCCAGGTGCTTTCCGTTGGTAACGCACCAGAGCCGGCTCTGAAGCAGGGATCCCAGCCTGCCGCCCCTTGGCCAGGGTTACGAGAATCCGCGCAGAAAGAGGCTTTGCCCACACATGCCAGTGCTAGGATCCTCTAAGGGTTATCACCCACTCAGAAACGAGTTTCCACCACTGCTCCCAGTTTAAAAATCCTGGGATCATCACTGGTGTCCATGTTCATACTGGTCTGGTATCTTCCTTTAAAAAAATTATTTATTCAACTGTTTCAATTCCCCCCCCCCCCCCAACAAACCAAACAAATGCTAGATGCCAACATCTACAATGAGTAGAAAGACCAAGATCCTGGCCTGGCATCTCCCACACAATCTCAAGTCATCTTCTCTGCCCTGGGGGCACCCAGTGGCAGGGTCCTTTTAACATAGCAGTTGGCCAATTCTCATTCCGCCACCTGCACCAGAATGGCAGTAAGTGGAGCTGGAATTGGATTCATCTCCTCCTCTGCTGCCTTGAAAAGCCCAGAACCTCTTTGGTTTGCCAGCCAGCCTCCTAGGAGATCTCAGACAGCACAGACAGCCAAGCCCAGACCCTAATCCTCTCCCCCCGCCCCTCACAGCCGATCTCTGCTGGTAACGTTAGCACCACCTGTGACAGCAGAGATGCCAACGCCCCATCCTGGGCAGGCCTGGCAGTGCTTCTGCTCCCTTCCCCCAGCAACCCTGCTCCAAGGGGGACATATGTTCTCAGCACAGCCCTGGCTTTTGCTCAGCATCACCCAAGGCCAGCAGGACGGGCTGCAATTGGCATGCACTCTGTTGGAGGAAAAGGCCCAGGTAGGGACGATCGAATTGTGGAGGTAAACGCGTAGTTACGCAGGTGGTGTCGGAGAGAGGGCTTTGGATTCCTCGACCCTGGGATGTTGTTCCAGGAAGAAGGATTGCTAAGAAGAGATGGGATCCACCTAACAAAGAAAGGGAAGAGCATCTTTGCAGGCAGGCTTGCTAACCTAGTGAGGAGGGTTTTATACTAGGTTCACCGGAGTATGGAGACTTAAGCCCTGAGGTAAGTGGGGAAGTGGGATACTGGGAGGAGGGTGCAACGGGGAGGCCTCCTGATTCATACTGAGAAAGCAGGGCAATTGGCTAATTATCTTAGGTGCCTGTACACGAATGCAAGAAGCCTGGGAAAGAAGCAGAAAGAATTGGAAGTCCTGGCACAGTCAAGGAACTATGATGTGATTGGAATAATAGAGACTTGGTGGGGTAACTCATGTGACTGGAGCACTGTCATGGATGGGTATAAACTGTTCAGGAAGGACAGGCTGGGGAGAAAAGGTGGAGGCGTTGCACTGTATGTAAGAGAGCAGTAGGATTGCTCAGAGCTCCAGTATGAAAATGGAGAAAACCCAAAGACTCTCAACAGTCTTAAGTTTAGAGGCGAGAGCAACAAGGGTGATGTCGTGGTGGGTGTCTGCTATAGACCACCAGACCAAGCTTTCTTCGGACAACTAACGGAAGTTTCCAGATCACAGTCCCTGGTTCTCATGGGGACTTCAATCACCCTGACATCTGCTGGGAGGACAATACAGCGGTGCACAGACAATCCAGGAAGTTTTTATAAGGTGTTGGGGACAACTTCCTGGCGCAAGTGCTGGAGGAACCAACTAGGGGCAGAGCTCCTCTTGACCTGCTGCTCAAACAGGGACGAATTAGTAGGGGAAGCAAAAGTGGATGGGAACCTGGGAGGCAGTGACCATGAGATGGTTGAGTTCAGGATCCTGACAAAAGGAAGAAAGGAGAGCAGCAGAATACGGGCCCTGGACTTCAGAAAAGCAGACTTTGACTCCCTCAGGGAGCTGATGGGCAGGATCCCCTGGGAGGCTAATATGAGGGGGGAAAGGAGTCCAGGAGATCTGGCTGTATTTTAAAGAAACCTTATTGAGGGCACAGGAACAAACCGTCCCGATGTGCAGAAAGAATAGCAAATATGGCAGGCGACCAGCTTGGCTTAACGGAGAAATCTTTGGTGAGCTTAAACACAAAAAGGAAACTTACAAGAAGTGGAAACTTGGACAGATGACTAAGGAGGAGTATAAAAATATTGCTCGAGCATGCAGGGGTGTAATCAGGAAGGCCAAAGCACAATTGGAGTTTCAGCTAGCAAGGGATGTGAAGGGGAACAAGAAGGGTTTCTACAGATATGTTAGCAACAAGAAGGTGGTCAGGGAAAGTGTGGGACCCTTACTGAATGGGGGAGGCAACCTAGTGACAGAGGATGTGGAAAAAGCTGAAGTACTCAATGCTTTTTTTGCCTCGGTCTTCACAGACAAGATCAGCTCCCAGACTGCTGCATTGGACAGCACAGTATGGGGAGGAGGTGAGCAGCCCTCAGTGGTGAAAGAACAGGTTAAAGACTATTTAGAAAAGCTGGACGTGCACAAGTCCATGGGTCCAGATATAATGCATCCGAGGGTGCTGAGGAACTTGGCTGATGTGATTGCAGAGCCATTGGCCATTATCTTTAAAAAACTGTGGCAATCAGGGGAGATCCTGGAAGACTGGAAAAAGGCAAATAGAGAGTCCATCTTTAAAAAAGGGAAGGAGGATGATCCAGGGAACTACAGCCTCACCTCAGTCCCTGGAAAAATCATGGAGCAGGTCCTCAAGGAATCCATTTTGAAGCACTTAGAGGAGTAGAAAGTGATCAGGAACAGTCAGCATGGATTCACCAAGGGCAAGTCATGCCTGACTAACCTAATTGCCTTCTATGAGGAGATAACTGGCTCTGTGGATGTGGGGAAAGCGGTGGATGTGATATAGCTTGACTTTAGCAAAGCTTTTGATACAGACTCCCACAGTATTCTTACCGGCAAGTTAAAGAAGTATGGGATGGATGAATGGACTATAAGGTGGATAGAAAGCTGGCTAGATCGTCGGGCTCAACGGGTAGTGATCAATGGCTCCATGTCTAGTTGGCAGCCAGTATCAAGCGGAGTGCCCCAGGGGTCAGTCCTACGGCCAGTTTTGTTCAATATCTTCATTAATGATCTGGATGATGGGATGGATTGCACCCTCAGCAAGTTCCCAGATGACACTAAGCTGGGGGGCGGGGAGAAAGAGGTAGATACGCTGGAGGGTAGGCATAGGGTCCAGAGTGACCTAGATGGATTGGGCCAAAAGAAATCTGATGAGGTTCAACAAAGACAAGTGCAGAGTCCTGCACTTAGGACGGAAGAATCCCATGGACTGCTACAGACTAGGGATCGAGGGGATAGGCAGCTGTTCTGCAGAAAAGGACCTAGGGATTACAGTGGACGAGAAGCTGGATATGAATCAGCAGTGTGCCCTTGTTGCCAAGAAGGCTAACAGCATATTGGGCTGCATTCGTAGGAGCATTGCCAGCAGATCGAGGGAAGTGATTATTCCCCTCTATTTGGCACTGGTGAGGTCACATCTAGAGTGTTGCATCCAGTTTTTAGCCCCCCACTACAGAAAGGATGTGGACGTATTGGAGAGAGTCCAGCGGAGGACAACGAAAATGATCAGGCGGCTGGGGCACATGATTTATGAGGACAGGCTGAGGGAACTGGGGTTATTTAGTCTGCAGAAGAGAAGAGTGAGGGGGGATTTGATAGCAGCCTTCAACTACCTGAAGGGGGGGTCCGAAGAGGATGGAGCGAGGCTGTTCTCAGTGGTACCAGATGACAGAACAAGGAGCAATGGTCTCATGTTGCAGTGGGGGAGGTTTAGGCTGGATATCAGGAAACACTATTTCACTAGGAGGGTGGCGAAGCACTGGAATGGGTTACCTAGGGAGGTGGTGGAATCTCCATCCTTAGAGATTTTTAAGGCCCGGCTTGACAAAGCCTGGCTGGGATGATTTAGTTGGGGTCGGTTCTGCTTTGAGCAGGGGGTTGGACTAGATGACCTCCTGAGAACTCTTCCAACCTTAATCTTCTATGATTCTATGCACTCACACAAGACCCAGGCTGTTCTCTCTGGCTACACGTCTCTCTCCACCCCACCTGCAAAGCTAGTGCCAAATTCAAACCAGAGCCAGCCCCTGTGGCTCTAGGGAGTGTGCACCCTTCCCACCTAACAGGGCAGAGGGGAGCAGCCCCAGCAGCTGTGGGGATAACAGGCGCTCGGCCTGGCCACGAGCGATTCAGCAGCCCGGTTAGGGGAAGGCTGCGTGTTTCAGCAGTGTGTTTAGAAGAGCGCCTAGGTCTGGAGGTTGCAGGGTTTAAATAAACTTGAGCGAAGGACCTCCCGCCGAATTGCCGCCGCAGATCGCGATCGCGGCTTTTTTTTGTTTGTTTGGTTTTTTTTGTTTGGCTGCTCGGGGCGGCCAAAACCCTGGAGCCGGCCCTGATGCCAGCCTGGCTTTCTGCTCACATAGACCCTTAACTCCTTGCTCTATGCCTCCTAGTGGCTACCCTGAGTAGTGGAGCTCACCATCACAACTAAAGTCACAGACACTGCTCCTAGGGACAGGCTATCCCAGCAGAGCACCAAGCCACGGAGCCTCCACGAGCCAGGCCAGCCTAGAGCGACCAGCATTGCAGCATTCCTAGACTCAGCCCTGCAGACCAGCCCGGCTGCCTGGCCTTTGCAAAGCTGCCCTGGGTGCAGGACGCTGGCAGGGCAGCACGTTGAGCTTGGCCAGGCCCACAGGGCAGCCTCAGTGCACCCGGTACTTATGTGAGGGTGCGGATGCACTTGGCCGAGTCCCGGATGTCCCACATCTTGATGTAGGAGGTGGAGATGGTGAAGACCAACCCTGAGTGGCTGCAGTACTTGATGGACACCACATTATTGGGGTGGCCCTTCAGCGAGGCGATTTCCTGGCCCGTCACCAGGTTCCACATTTTGCAGCTCCAATCTGCGGGAGGAGGCAGGAGCATGTGATGCTGCGGGACCTTCCTGTCCTCAGCAGAGGAACCCCACGGCTCCTCCCCCCCACTGCCTCCCCCTGATCCAAGGAGTCCCAGGGGCGAGAGGGGAGTCACGGGGCCAGTTCCTGGCTTGTGGATTGGCTGGAGCCTAGCACAGGATGGACTCAGCACCTTACAGATGGCTCCAGGGTGCGCTTGGCTCTCGGGCCCGCTGGGTACTGACATGCCAGGTGCCCCAGGGCCTTATCACCAGCCCGTTCCCAGGCTTGGCATGGCAGTACATTTCCTTCCCAGTCGCCGTCCCCTGGCATTAAACAAGGGACTCCGCGCTGGGGATGTGCACCTGGCAGCACGCAGCCTCCTGAGAACAGACAGGCCAGGCTGCGGGGCGAGGGCTCCCAGAGACAAATGGCAGGAGGGCAATGCTGGGAACTCCCAGGCCGTCTTCAGCTAGAGCACGAGGGCGCCACGGCATCCTGGAGAGCACGAATCTAGCTTCAGCTCAGCCTTTGTCCCCCCGTTCTCTGCACTAGATGGGTCGGTCTCCTGGAGGAACCTAAGTGTCGATCAGGAGTTCCTGGCTTATGCAATGTCAGTTTCCAGCTCTTGTAAAAAAAACGGTGACTTCCCTTACCCAGGAGCTGGCGTTCTTCAGGCTGTGCTGTGCCTGTAGACGTTCCACTGTAGGGGCGTGTGCACCCAGGGCACGCGAGTCGCAGACGTTTTCCAGCAGTACCACGGAGCGGTGCCTGCGCCCCTGCTCTCCCCGTGCGCTCAGGCACCGGCATCAAAACGACCGTGGCGTCTTCTCCCGCCTCACCAGCAACCAGAGCCAGGGCTCCGCGCTGGACAAGTAAGAACCTCGCGGGGCAAGGAGAGGGTGGGAGGGTGAACCCAGGGCCGGCTCTAGGTTTTTGGCCACCCCAAGCAAAAAAAATTTTGGCTGCCCCCACACCAGCCCTGGCCTCTCACCCTCCCACTCCCAGGGCAGGTATATCAGTCTCACAGCAGCAGCTCAGTCTGCTCAACATCACTCCAGGGCCAGGAACTCGCTCCTGCCTGACATCGGCAACAGTCTTAGCCTGCTCCAGCCCTGTTCCTAGTCCTACTGCAGTCCTGGTCTCACTCCAGCCTTGCTCCACCCATGCCCTGCCCCGCCGCCTGAGTCCAGCTTCAACCACTAGGCCTGACCACCTCCATCACCTTTACTGACACCATCACTTCCATAGGGAATGGCACTGAGGTTGCCGGGGGAACAGGCATTCTCAGGTTGCCAGGAGCCATTGTTCTATTTACCAGGACAGTCCGATGCCAGGACAGTGCCCCGAGCGCTGGAGAGGACTAGGGCTGCATTAGGGCACGTGAAGTGCAGCTGCTGGAGAGTCAGCAGAACCGCCCGGAGACAGCCACACTTGCCTCCCAGCCCGGGAAGCCCAGAGACCCAGAGCATCTCTGCCAGCAGGAGACATTGGGTGAGGAATAGAGCCATCCCGCCTTCGGGCAGGAGCCATTCAGGAGACCCAGCGTGGGGGGAATCGGGCTGTGTGTGTACAATGTCTAGCACTGCAGGGCCCTGATCAGGGACTGAGCCCTCTGGGCACTGCCGAAATACAAAGGAGAACAGCAGGGCTGGAGGATTTACAGGCTCCGTGTGAGGAGGGCTGGTTGGGTTGAGCCAGCAGTGAGTCCCCAGTAACACAGAGCTGCGCTAGTGATGGAAGATCTATTTTGTTTTCCCTACTTAGCACAGTTCAAAACTTAGCACTGACCAGCTGCAAGGATCCTGGCGGGCCCTGGTATGGTTGTAGCAGCAGACTCAATGTTCGGGAGAAGCGAGATATGTGCAATAGGCAATGTAGTTCCATCTGGGCACCAGCCAGCTCCTGTGCCCCAGAGAGCTCTCGCAGCTCACACTGAACCAGGGACAAAGGGGGCAGGAGGTTGGAAGAGAAGGTGCCAGCCTGGGACCCAGGAGACCCATAGTCAATTCCCAGCTCTGCCACAGATGCTCTGCGTGGCCTCGGGCAAATCCCTTATTCCCTCTGTGCTGCAGTTCCCTGTCTGTTCAGTGGGGGTAGCAGCCAGGCCCTGCCCTGCAGGGGGCAGTTAGAATAAATGCAATCGAGGTTGGGCAGTGCTCTGATGCCACGGGGATGAGGGCCAGGATGGTGCCTAAGACAGACCAAAGCAAGGGGGAGCTACAGAGCCAGTGGTGAGAGGGGTTTGGCCTTTGACAGTCTGCTCTGGGTGGGGAAGGACAGGCTCTAAAGCCCCAGCCAGGCCAAAAGTAATCTGGGCTGGGGCATCCCATGGCTGGGCAGTCACACATTGGCTGGCTTGTGACTCGCCTGCCCATTGTGACATGCCCCCTGCTGGCTGCCAAAGCCTCATCCCCTCATTGCCAGGCTTGGCTCTGGCAGAGCGAGAGCTGGCACGTGCCGCTGGGAAAGCTGATCCGGCCGTTTCAGCTCCGCCACTGATAGCAGAAAGTGGGTGGCCCATATACACGCTGGCTTCTGCCCACTCCTGACTCCAGGTAGGAGAATCTTCTATTGCCCGCCGCTGCTTTTCCATTGCATCACCAGCCACACCGAGCCTTCCCCGAGCTCCTGGCTGGGCGGCGCATGTCTACCAAGTGCCCCTTTATCCCCCCACCTAGAGACTTAAGAAATGCATAGGGGAAACTGAGGCACCCCTACAGTATTCAGAGGAAACATTAAGAACAGTCCCACTTCGTCACAGTGAGGGAGTTGGAGAGTCTGTGGGAAGCCACCTCTCTTGTGAAATCAACCACCCCCACACGGTGCAGGCCACTCCAGATCGGGGGAAGGGGCCAGCTGTGAATTTGGAGCCAGATCCTGGTTTGGATCTGAATCCACCGGCGCTGCGGAGCGTTCAGCTGTGGGGAGCTAGCTCCCGCCCGTGCCAGATCACAAAGTGCCACTTCAGCCAGCCGCCTGCCAGGCTCTGGCAGCGCCCTGTGTGAAGCTGCAGCTGGGCCCTCCAGAGCCGAGCTGCTGCTCCTCCTCTCTGCTGGCCAGCCAGCCGCAGCTCCTCAGCACCTGCCCGCTCAGCCCCACCTCAGTGCTCCTGCCTCCCCAATTTCCTCCCTGGCGCTGCACCTCGCCCCCTGCACCTGGCATGTCAATACCCAGCGGGGCCGGGAGCCAAGCGTCCCGGGAGCCATCTGTAAGGTGCTGATTCCCTCCTGTGCTGGGCTCCAGCTAATCCACAAGCCAGGAACTGGCCTTGTGACTCCCAGAGCAGGTATATCAGTCTCACAGCAGCAGCGCAGTCTGCTCAACATCACTCCAGGGCCAGGAACTCGCTCCTGCCTGACATAGGCAACAGGCTGAGCCTGCTCCAGCCCTGTTCCTAGTCCTACTCCAGCCCTGGTCTCGCTGCAGCCTTGCTCCACCCATGCCCTGCCCCGCCCCCTGAGTCCAGCTCCAACCACTAGGCCTGACCACCTCCATCACCTTTACTGACACCATCACTTCCATAGGGAATGGCACTGAGGTTGCCGGGGGAACAGGCATTCTCAGGTTGCCAGGAGCCATTGTTCTATTTACCAGGACAGTCCGATGCCAGGACAGTGCCCCGAGCGCTGGAGAGGACTAGGGCTGCATTAGGGCACGTGAAGTGCAGCTGCTGGAGAGTCAGCAGAACCGCCCGGAGACAGCCACACTTGCCTCCCAGCCCGGGAAGCCCAGAGACCCAGAGCATCTCTGCCAGCAGGAGACATTGGGTGAGGAATAGAGCCATCCCGCCTTCGGGCAGGAGCCATTCAGGAGACCCAGCGTGGGGGGAATCGGGCTGTGTGTGTACAATGTCTAGCACTGCAGGGCCCTGATCAGGGACTGAGCCCTCTGGGCACTGCCGAAATACAAAGGAGAACAGCAGGGCTGGAGGATTTACAGGCTCCGTGTGAGGAGGGCTGGTTGGGTTGAGCCAGCAGTGAGTCCCCAGTAACACAGAGCTGCGCTAGTGATGGAAGATCTATTTTGTTTTCCCTACTTAGCACAGTTCAAAACTTAGCACTGACCAGCTGCAAGGATCCTGGCGGGCCCTGGTATGGTTGTAGCAGCAGACTCAATGTTCGGGAGAAGCGAGATATGTGCAATAGGCAATGTAGTTCCATCTGGGCACCAGCCAGCTCCTGTGCCCCAGAGAGCTCTCGCAGCTCACACTGAACCAGGGACAAAGGGGGCAGGAGGTTGGAAGAGAAGGTGCCAGCCTGGGACCCAGGAGACCCATAGTCAATTCCCAGCTCTGCCACAGATGCTCTGCGTGGCCTCGGGCAAATCCCTTATTCCCTCTGTGCTGCAGTTCCCTGTCTGTTCAGTGGGGGTAGCAGCCAGGCCCTGCCCTGCAGGGGGCGGTTAGAATAAATGCAATCGAGGTTGGGCAGTGCTCTGATGCCACGGGGATGAGGGCCAGGATGGTGCCTAAGACAGACCAAAAGCAAGGGGGAGCTACAGAGCCGGTGGTGAGAGGGGTTTGGCCTTTGACAGTCTGCTCTGGGTGCCTGGGCTGTCAGACCCCAGCCAGCCACTGGCATTGCCAGACCTCCCTGATCTCTGGTGCTGCTGCTCTCCCTGCTTCTAGGAGTCACTGCCTCCCCCTGGGCCGAGACTCCCGCAGCAATCATCTCCTGGGGCTGCCATGGCACTGAGCGGCTAGCAAGGCCTGAGACTCAGTTCGGCGGGGGGGGCAGGGGGGGGCTATGAAAGCAGCTTCCGTGTCGTTGCCGCGGTGGGAGGGGAAGCAGAGATGGGGCCATTTTACATCCTACGGCCAAGGCGCCCAGCAGCTTGGGCAGGCGCAAAGAGCCGCCCGCGTGGGCTGGGAGCTGGGGGAGGGGAGAGTTCGGGAACCCCTGTTCTGCGCTGTCACAAGGAGGAGGAACCGGGATGGAACTGATTTTCCCACTCGGGGATCCGGAGACCCCCCCCCGGCTCCAGCTGTATGGACGCCAGGAGGGGCTCTGGCCTGGGGTCTGCAGGAGCTGGGACTAGATGAGCCCAGCGGTCCCTTCCGGCCTAACGTCTGTGACTGTGGGGAGCGGAAGGTCCCTCCCTTGACCCCAGTGGGGAAGGAGAGGCTCTAAAGCCCCGGCGAGGCCAGAACTAGTCTGGGCTGGGGCATCCCATGGCTGGGCAGTCACACACTGGCTGGCTTGTGACTCGCCTGCCCATTGTGACACGCCCCCTGCTGGCTGGCACAGCCTCATCCCCTCACTGCCAGGCTTGGCTCTGGCAGAGCGAGAGCTGGCACGTGCCGCTGGGAAAGCTGAGCCAGCCATTTCAGCTCCGCCACCGGCAGCAGAAAGTGGGTGGCCCATATACACGCCAGCTTCTGCCCACTCCTGACTCCAGGCAGGAGAATCTTCTATTGCCCGCCTCTGCTTTTCCATTGCATCGCCAACCACACCGAGGTTAGATGAGAAGGTACCAGCCTCCCTGCCGCTCTCCTGCCTTCTGCTCCTGCCCCTTCACGGGTGTGTCTGAGCAACTCCTGCTGCTCACGAGCCCGCCCCAGCTCCCCCACCCCGCTGGCCTCGCCCACCTGCGAACTGCCACGGCCCCAATATTCCGGGGGGAAGGGATCAGGGTCATTTCATTGGGCAGGAAGAATCCTGAGTGGTTGGATCCAGCCTGTCTGCTGTGCAGCTTGTGAACCAGGAGAAGGAGAGGTGGGCGTGACCCAGAGGAGGCCGTTTGGCCTGTGGGATGGGCTGCTGGCCTGGGAGTTCGGAGACCTGGGTTCTAATCCTGGGTGACTTTGAGCACATCCCTTCCCTTGTTTCCCTGCTGGCTGCCTTGGCTAGTTAGAGTCTGAGCCCTACAGCCCAGCCATTGTCTGCAGCACCTGGTGCAACAGGGCCCTGAGCTCCGCTGGCATCTGGAGGTGCTGGTGGGACAGAAAGAACTGGGCTGGCCCTGATGCTGAACGGGGCAATCGCCTCTCGTCACTCACAAGCAATGCCTTGTCCTGGCTTCTTGTAGGATGGCTGAGGAGGGCCGCCCAGAGCCCAGGCGCGCCTGGGAGGAGACAAAACCTCCCCCAGGGAAGAGTCGGCGGAAGAGGCCATGGCAGCAGCAGGAGCTGTGTGTGCCTCAGCCCTTCCGTGCCGGTGAGTGGGCGCCTTCTGGGTGGGCGGAGGGGGCTGCAAAAATGACCGGGGCCATGGCCCTGCATTGGGGTGGGGCTTGGCCCCTGTGGGGGTTGGGTGGCAAGACTAGGGTGTCACTGGGGGGAGAAGACTCCATAGACCTTGTACTGCTCTGGGCTGCCACGAGATGGAGAGACAGGAAAACCCAGGCAGGGGGGAATGGCCCCTCCTGCTGGCAGCAACTGCAGCCTCTAAAGCTGATCGGGGCATAGCGGCAGAAGCATCAGGTGGAGACTGACTGAATCGCCCACCCCGATCTGTCACGCTGCAGGGTCGGAGGATGTTTTCCACCAGTCGAAGGGGATGCTTGGTGCACGGTGGGTTGTTAAAGCCTAGGATTGCAGGGCGCCGGCCAGAGCATAAGATGCTCCCTGATGTTGCAGCCCCATCTGCTGGCTGGCTCCTTTGTCGCATGTCGCAGCACAGGGCATTTGGGGGGGAGTGTTGACGATGGGAGCCCAGTGCCTGCCCAGGTTACACCCAGTGGCTCTGGCTGGCTGTTGGTGGCAGGAGAGGCAGTCAGAACAAGCAGAACGGGCAGGCTCTGGGTCCCCATATCCCATGCAGACTGGGCAGCTGTTCCCTCTCCTGCCGCAAGGACCAGACCGATTCACTCCCAGTCCCTCTGCCCCCTCCAGCAATGGCCCGGAGAGTGGGGACACCCCTCATGGCCTGACATCGTCCCTTCTTCCAGGTGTGGCGCTCCCCAAATCCCCAGACTGAGCCTGCATGCTGGGTGGGGAAGTGGGGTGGCCGCTGGGAACCAGGGCTCCGACTGGGTCTTTGCTGGGCTGGGCAGCAAAGAGGTGGGGAAGCCAGGGATCGCTGTGCCAGACCCTGCCGTGCATCGGGGCTGCTCCCCTGCTGGGGCGGGAGTGGGGGCAAGGGTTTTCTCTAAGATCTCTGTCACCCAGACTGCAGCTTGGCAGACCCAGGTATTACCACTGCTCTGTCTTTGATCAGATTCACCATCCCCATGTAACGACGCCTCCTGCTTTAAGGGGCCAGACTTGAATGAGAAAGAGGCCCTGGAGTGCATAGATGCCTTTCTGAAGGACAATGAACAGGTACCAAGAGCCCTCCTCTGATCTGTCAGCTAGTGCCCTGTCCACATGCACATCTGCCCTTCTCCAGATGATGCATGGATTCTAAGGCCAGACGGAACCACTGTGACCTCCTGTATAACACAGGCCAGAGACCTGCCCCCAAATAATTCCTGTTTAAACTAAAGCATCTTAAAAAGTCCCGTCTTGAGTTACAAAAGGTCACCCACCATGCCCCTTGCTCAGTTGTTCCAATGGTCTATTACTTTCTCTGTTAAAAACGTACATTTCCAGTCTGAATTTGTCTAGCTTCAATTTCCAGCCCCTTGTGGACTTGTGCGCACTGGATTTGGCCCGTCCCTAGTGTGACGGGTTGCCCCCCTTTGAGGTGCCACCTGATGTACCGGGATACCACCGAGCCCACCTGTTCTGCCAGCCTGGGCCCCCTTTACCTTGTCTTGCTGGGCTAGGCTCACAAGCCTCTTCCAGCCATGCACTCAGGCAGGGCCACGCCCAGCTGCAGAAAGACACAGACACTGAGATCAGCTCTGGGAAGACTCAGCTGAAGGGACTTGTCCCAGTACTCTGGTGCCCACCTCCTTTGGAGTACAGACCCAAAGGTTTTATGAAATTCGCCCCCTCCCTCGATGTGGAGAGAGGTATGCACAACTCTTTGCCCCTCCCACCCAGTTACTAATTGCACAAACTGGGTTATGATATAAACAAGAAATAAGATTATTAACTACAAGAGGTAGATTGTAAGTGGTTATAAGAGATAGCAAATGGTACAAAGCAGATTGCACTAGTAAATAAACACAACACGCAAACTAAGCTTTCCACACTGGATAGATAGGCTCTACATTAGCAAATTCTTACCCTGAGTGATAAACGGGTGGGCAGATTCTTAAGGCACAAGCTGCCTTGGCTTTGCAGCTTGGATTTCCCAGGTTTTCTTACACAGGCTAGGAATCTCTCTCCAGCCTGGGACCATCACTTCTCATAGTTCAATCTTTGTCCCTCAGGTGTTTCCAGGTGTCTTATTGCAGGGAGCATGAGGTCCCCCCCGATGTCATTGTTCACCTTTTATCTCCTCTTCCCACCCGCTGGAAAACTCTTTTGCTGTGACCTGGGTCCAACAGTTCCCATTGTGTAGCGTTCTCTTGGAGAGGTTTCTATTGAGTACAGTTCCTGGGGTAACCCTGCTGCTTATGTGCATTTCCTCACTAAGCCATTGTTTGGCGTTTTTACTGTTGTACCTGAAAGGCTGTTTTGAACCTCACAACGTGTTTCAGGAACACAGACATAGCTGAACTTCATAACTTCACATACAACGATAGCACATACAATCCAATGAGACATTAATGTCTAGCAGATAAAGACTTTTAGAATGATACCTTACAATACGTACTTTGTACAAAACATATCCTAATGACATGACAGTGGTGAATATTGGGGTGTCAGGGTGTCCCACCCAGCTGTTCCTCCCACTCTGTCAAGCCCCCAGTAACACTGTCTGGCTGCTTAGCCCCCATGTTGCAGTTCCTCTTTGGACACCTACCCCGTGAGATCTGCTCCCTCTCTGGTCCGGTTTCATACAGAGCTGCCCTGCCCTCCCCAGATAGTCACTCCTGTTACCAGATGAATGGCCTTCTGCCATTCGGCATATCAAAGCCTGAGCAGCACTGGGGGGAAGCTTTCTAACATCTCTCCCACTGGCAGCTCCTTTCCACGCTAACCTTCCTGTTTGTGTCTAATCTCTGCGGGGCGTAGGACGAGGCCCAGAAAATGAAATTTTTGAAGGACATCATCATCCTCAGCAGAGCCATCTGGGCTAGGAGCCCAGAAAAAAACATGGATAATGTGACCAGCAAAGCCCTGCTAGTGGAGAAGATAAAGGTGAGTAAAACACACACTGGGGCTGTGTTACCTGGCGGGTTTAGTGATTGGCCTGGAGATCTCTGCAGATTTGTCTAACTTGAGCTGCCAATCATTGGATCGTGTTAGACGTTTGTCTGTTAGACTGAAGAGCCCATTATCAAATATTTGCTCCCCGTGTAGGTACTTACAGACTGTCATCAAGTCACCCTGTAACCTTCTCTTCGTTCAGCTGAACTAATTGAGCTCCTTGAGTCTCTCACTATCAGACATGTTTCCCAATCCTCCAATCACTCTTGTGGCTCTTCTCTGACCCCTCTCCAATTTATCAACATTCTCCTTGAATTGTGGGCACCGGACCTGGACACAGGATCCCAGCAGCGGTCGCACCAGTGCCAAATACAGAGGGAAAATAACCTCTCTAACAACTGGAGTTTGCCCTGTTTCTACATCCCAGGATGGCAGTAGCCCTTTTGGCCCCAGCGTCGCACTGGGCGTTCATGGGCAGCTGATTACCCTGACTGCCAAGTCTTTTCCAGAGTCACCGCTTCCCAGGTTAGAGCCCCCCATGCTGTGAGTGTGGCCTGCATTCTTTGTTCCTAAACATATAACTGTATGGAAATGTAGAGTGTTCCCTTGCACCCAGCTTCCCAAGTCACCGGGTCGCTCTGTATACGCCAGTCTCCCTGCCCAGAGCCCCAACACTCCGCAGTCAGTGCCCACTAGGGAACTAGCAACAAATCTGCTCCGTAGATTTGGCAAGTCTTTGCTCTCCAGCACTGCAGAAAGCTTTCCAGAGCTCACCTCCCTTCCCTGAACGTGGGACAGCGTGGGCTGGTGGGTGGTCCAGTGGGCTGGGGCTCAGCACACCCGGGTTCTACTCCCAGTTCTGCAGTAAGACCTTGGGCAAGTCACTTCCCCCTCTGTGCCTCAGTTTCCCTCCCATGCCTTGTCTCGTCTAGTTAGCTCGTGAGTTCTCTGGGGCAGGGACTGGCTCTCACTGTGTGTGTGCAGCACTGGGCACAAGGGGGCCTGATCTCAGGTGGTGTCCCTGGGTGCTAATGCTGATGGAGCCTTTCAGTGCACTGGCGCGTGACACTGGGGCACTGACCACAGGCCCTGCACTGCGCTCCCCGGCTGGAGCCCTGCACACCATCAAGTCCGCAGTAGGACGACCTGGCTGCCGAGCCCACATGTTGCAGGCCCTGCGCTTTGCTCCCCAGTCGGAGCCTTGCAGGAGCTTGGAGCCCGGCTGGCATTTCCCCACGTTGTCTCCCCAGGAGCTGATTCATCACGAGTCCGTCGACTCCCTGACCAGCGTGGTGCGTCAGCAAGCGATGCTCGCCATCATGGAGCTGAGGTACCCAGCCTGCCCGGCCCAGCCCCAGCCAGTGCCTCTTCGCATGGCCAGTTCTCCAGGGCATTCCCCCCTCTGCTCCTCCCCCATCTTCTGATTCCGCCGGGCACGTGGCACCAGGTGATGGTGCTGGTGCATGTGGGCTGGCACCAGTGGGTAGATGGTGGAGGATTCTTCGGTGCCTGGCGACCTCTCCACGTGGCCTTATGAAGATGTGGGGGAGGGAATGAGGGGGTTAGGACTGGTCCCCTCTGGGACCCCGCAGGCGATGGCTCTGGGGGGAGAGGGGCAGTTGGGTGCTGCTGGAGCGGAGCAACCGAAGTCACTGCCAGCTGTGCCAGCTGCGTCACACCGGCAGCTCAGCGACCCCCTGTGGCTGAGAAGTTGGGCAGGCTGAGCCCTGGCACGTGGCACTGCCTGTGCCATGGGGGGCTCTCTCTCAGTGCCGCTGGTGCCCTGCTCTGAGCTTCCCAGAAGCCTGCCCATCAGGCGTCCGGAGGTGGCAGATGCTGCGGGCTGGAGCTGGGCTCTCGCTGTTGGCTCAATAGGTTCCCCAGGAATGGGAGGGGGAGGCGGGGCAGGCGCTGGAGCGGCTCTCCCCACTGGGCACTGGCTTCCTGACAGCGGGGCAGGCGACGGCATTGGCCACGATCCCATCTCTGCTGGGGCGGAGGGGGGGGATTTGCGTCAGCAGTGGGCGTAGCTGTTCCTCACTGGCTGCCGCCTGCCACGAGGGGCGTGGCTCTGTCCTGCAGGGGGCAAGTAGTCACCTGGCACCTCATTGCATGTGCTGGGGCCATGCTCTGGCAGTGGGGGTGAAGGGGTTAATGCTGTCTGGGCTGTCCCCACCTTCCTGCCCCCCTGCACACAGCTGGGTGCCATGTCCAGCAGGCTGAGAGCTCTGGTCAAGGGTCAGGGCTTGGATCCCTGCCTGGATTCTGCCCTGCTGCGGGCTGATGCAGCATCTCTCTGCTGGCCTGGACTGTGCAGCCACAGTGCAGACGGCTCTGGTGGGAGGGTCTCTTTGCCCCCAGCGGGACAGGACTGGCAGACTCCTTTGCACTGTGGCCACTTGTTTCAGAGGCACTTTGGTGCCAGCAGGCTCTAGTCTCCCGTCCGTGCCGTTTGCGGGATGTCGTTTCTCGGCGAAGCGCAGCGATCTCTGCCCCAGCTGGTGAGTCCTGGTGGGGTCACAGCAGACAGCTGCAGGCTACACTAAGTCCCTGCCTGTTGGTATGAGAGAAGGCAGCACCAGCTCCCTCCACCGCCCCCTGACCTGTTCTCATCCGCCACCTCCCATCCGGAGCCCCCCCAGGTGTTTCCATGTCCTGGGAGCCTGACGCCAACATTAGCGCATCAGTCCCGCCTCAGCCCTCCAATCCGCACGTGTCTCTTCTCTTAGCAAAGTGAAGCCACCGCTGCAGGGCCTGGAACAATCCAGCCTGCTGGCTACCTGCTTCTCCAGTGTCTTCTCCCTGCCTCCAGCAGAGACCATGCAGGGCGTGGAGGCTGCTCTCTACACCAAGGTAAGCCCCAAATCGGCCACGCGGAGCCGCCCCAAACCGAGTGGGAATCCTGCCAGTCGCTCATGTACCTGTCCCCTGGGTAACCTGGCACT
This sequence comes from Emys orbicularis, assembly GCF_028017835.1. Taxonomy (NCBI): domain Eukaryota; kingdom Metazoa; phylum Chordata; order Testudines; family Emydidae; genus Emys; species Emys orbicularis. The sequence continues at coordinate 133,691,747 of NC_088686.1, read as the reverse complement.
GGCACACGAGTGTAATAATCATAGCTCCTCGGCAGGACTTCAGCTCAGGACCTGCAGCACCAAAGCACAGGCCCCACTGCTGCAGATAAAGGAGTAACTCCCTCATAGGGTAGCAGTAGTAGGCATTTATCCTTCACATGCACCGACAATTAGTGGGGAACAGACACTCCCTTCACAAGCACATTCATCCCCAGTGCCTGGCTGGAGGCACAGGCCTGCGATCGGCTGCTTCAGACGCACACAGGCCAGGGGAACCGAAGCTTGGCTGGAAAACTCCCCCCCAAATGTGCAGTCCTTTCTGACTCTTCCAGTGGGTTAGACTGCATGCAATGGCCTTTCTGGGGACAGCAAAGGCAGGTGGCGTCCTGTTGCCAGGAGGAGTTTGCAGTAGGTCCCCTGTGGGTACAAGTGAGTGGGTGAGCTGGAATACCAGGGGCTGCTGTGGCCTGGGGGGTGTCACACGCCAGGGCATTGGTTCATCTCCTGGCTGGGTAACGCCACTTGCTCTGGTGTCTCCTCTGCTCTGCACACAGACTCTGAGAGCCATGGACGAGATGGTGAAGGCCTTGGTGTGCGAGGATCGGGAGCCCAACCTTCTGGTGGTGGAGAACATCTTGGAGGTCTGGAGGCGTGGGGGCAGGAAGGGGACTAGTCCTGTAGCTGGGGTGGGGCTCAGGGACCAAGGCTCCATTTAATCCCAAGCATGGGACACTCCCCCCCCCCCCCCAGTGCCTTTGGCTCCTCAAAGTACGTTCTATACAAAGGTTCTTGGGCTGGAGGGCCAAGTGCCCCCGCTATATCTGAAAAACGTCTGCACGGGGTGGGGGTGGAGGAGTGCAGGATCTGCCGTGTTCTCCACTGAGCCCCCATCTGACCCTGGCATTCATTTGTGTTCACCATGGGCCCCACCAACCTGGCCAGAGCCCAGAACTAGATTCCCCCAACGTTCTAGTTCTGGGGCCACAGGAAGTAGATTCTGTGGGTGGTTTGTGCTCCAAAAAGAGGGAAGCAACAGAGGGTCCTGTGGCACCTTTAAGACTAACAGAAGTATTGGGAGCATAAGCTTTCGTGGGTAAGAACCTCACTTGCATCTGAAGAAGTGAGGTTCTTACCCACGAAAGCTTATGCTCCCAATACTTCTGTTAGTCTTAAAGGTGCCACAGGACCCTCTGTTGCTTTTTACAGATTCAGACTAACACGGCTACCCCTCTGATAAAAAGAGGGAAATGTCCTTGACAGAGATTCGGTCTCCTCGATTCCAGAGCCTGGGAAGAGGGAACAGAGAAGTGCAGGGCTGGAAGGGATCTCAAGAGGTCATCTACTCCACCCCCTGCACTGAGGCAGGGCCAAGCATTCCTAGACCGTCCCTGATGAGTGTTTGTCCAGCCTGTTTTTTAAAACCTCCATGATGGGGAGTCCACCACTTCCCTAGGTCACCTGTTCCAGTGCTTAGCCACCCTTAGACTTTTTCCTATTATTTAACGTAAATCTCCCTTGCTGCAGATTAAGCCCATTACTTCTTGTCCTACCTTCAGGGGACATGGAGAACAATTCGTCACCATCCTCTGTATAACAGCCCTTAACGTATTTGAAGACTGTTACCAGGTGCCCCCTCCGTCTTCTCAAGACGAAACATGCCCAGTTTGTTCAACCTTTCTTCACAGGTCAGGTTTTCTAAACCGCTGATCACTTTTGTCGCTGTCCTCTGGACTGGCCCCAGTTTGTTCACATCTTTCTTAAAGCGTGGTGCCCAGAACTGGACACAGTGCTACAAGCTAATACACCTCAGAATGACATTTCCCTTTTTCACAACAGCATCACACTGTTGATTCATATTCAGTGTGAGACCCATGATAACCCCCAGATCCTTTTCTGCAGTACTGCCACCTAGCCGGTTATCCCCCACTTTGTTTTTATGCATTTGATTTTTCCTTTCTAAGTGCGTTACGTCACATTTGTTTTGACTGAATTTCATCTTGTTGACTTGAGATCAACTCTCCAATTTAGCAAGCTCATTTTGAATTCTAATCTGTCCTCCAAAGTGCTTGCAACCCTTCCCAGCTTGGTGTCATCCGCAAACTTTACAAGCATACTCACCTCTCCATTAACCAAGTTCTTAATGAAAATATTGACTAGTACTGGACCCAGGCACACCCCTGGGGGACCCCACTTGAGACACCTCCCACTTTGCCAGCGAGTCAGTGATAACTCCTCTTTGAGTATGGTCTTTCCATCAGTTGTGCGCCCACTTTATAGTAATCTCATCTGGATCATACTGGCTTAGTTGGCTTATGAGAATGTCTTGTGGAACTGAGTCAAAAGCCTTACTAAACTTCATATACATCATCATATACTGCCTCCTTCCATCCACTAGGCAAGTAACCCTGTCAAAGAAGGAAATTAGATTTGTTTGGCATGGTTTGTTCTGGACAAATCCATGGTGCTCTTCCTTATCACCCTATTATCTCCTCTAGGTTCTTACAAACTGTTTAATAAGTTGTTCAGTATCTTTCTGGGTACCAAAGTTAGGCTGACAGGTCTATAATTCCTTGGGGCCTCCTCGTTCCCCTTTCTGAAGATAGGTTCTGTGTCTGCCCTTCTCCAGTCCTCTGAGACCTCAGCCCTCCTAACGGTTCAGAGATTGCTTTGCCTAGCTCCATCTAGGGTGAATATCATGTGGCTCTGCCAGCTTGAATTCATCTAACTGACCTAAATCGTCTTTTACCTGTTCTCTCCCGAGTCTGGCCTGTATTCCTTCCCCCTTGTTGTTAATATTGTGTTAAGCATCTAGTCACCATTAACCTTTTTAGTGAAAACTGAAGCAAAAAAGGCATTAAACACCTTGGCTTTGTCTGTGTCATCCATTATTTTCTCTCCTTCCCTGCTGAGTAGTGGCCCCTCACTTTCCTTTGTCTTTCTCTTGCTCCGAATGCATTTATAGAGCTGCTTCTGATTGTCTTTTATGTCCCTTGCCAGTTAGAACTCATTTTTGCCTTAAGCTTTCTGATTTTCTCCCTATGTGCTTGTGCTATTTTTTGGTACTTCTCCTCAGCAATTTGTCCCAATTTGTTTCTCTCAGGTCCTGCTCCCCTGGACCGCATCCAAGGAGGTGCATGGGCGGCTGAGGGCAGTGGAAAGGATCACCTGCCTGTCGAAATTCATGGCTGAAAAACCCAAATTCAAGGTGAGCAGCCTGTGACCCTGGCCGCCTCCTAACTGCACTGAGCAGCCTCGCGGTGCAGCGCTCCCTGGCAGGGAAAACCCGGGCCTAGAATAGTGACTCAGCAAGATCCTCGGCAGGAGTCCAATCTACCGAGCACTGATGTCAATGGGTCTGTCCTCTGACTCCAGTGGGCTTTGGGTCGAGCCCCATAATTCTGTCTCCAAGGACTCTCCCCGCTAGCATGGTTCCCCTAGCACCAAAGTCTGCTCCACAGGGTCAGTGCATTTACACAGGATGGCCCTGAGAGCCGCCTCTGAACCCAGGTGTCTGTTCACCCCCTTTGTCAGTCACCCGCGGGATGCTTTGGCATCAGCTCCTGCCAGGCTGCCAGATGAACGCCCCCTGCTCTGGGTGCTCAGGGCCATTGAGCTGCTCCAGCTGCTCCATCCCCCCTGTGTCAGGGCCTCCCCTCCGGCAGCTGGAGGGGGGCGCTTGGATGATGTGCCCCCAGAGGCTGGGGCAGCAGAACAGAAGGAGGGAGCTGGGAGGGGACACACTGAAAGGGATGGGAGGGGCCAAAGGAGCCAGAGCACTGGGGAGTGGGTGTGGGGAGGCTGTGCAGACCCCTGGAGAGGAGGGCAAGGGGCTTGGTGCGAGGTGGGGAAGAGCAGGGAGCCAGCGCAGGGGCTGCAGGAGGGGCAAGGGAAGGTCTGGCAGGAGGGGGAGACGAGAGGACAAGGCTGCAGGAGAGAGCCGGCGGGAGAGAGCCGGCAGGCTGGGGATGGCGCAGAAAGGGAGGGCTCTGGGGAGCTCCAGGATGGAGTGAGAGAGGCGGGATGCAGAGCAGAGGAGTCCAAGGTGACCCCAAGCTCCTGGGCCTGAGGTCAATGGAGGGAGGGGGATGGGAGAAGGGGCTGGGATTAGGCGCTTGCCCTTGAGATGGAGACTGGACGATAGTTCATTCGTTACCCGGGTCCCCACTCGGGAGCAAGGTTTGCTGACTTTGCTGACCAGATTTCCCCATCCCTGCTGAGCTTTCCTCAGCCCCTGGTGATGGGCCCCACGGCTCCTCCTGCTCTCATTGTCCCCAGTCTCTCTGCGCTGGGCTCTGCCTCCCCCAGTTCTAACCCATTGCTAGGGCAATGCCAGGGGGACACGCTGCGCTAGGCCTGCAGGGGCGAGTGACTCCCTTTGCGCCCTCTCTCCATCAGGGAGCGGAGGAGTTCAGAGTCCTGGGCCAGCTGGTGGGGTGTGTCACTCTGTGCCATCCGGAGCAGGAGATCTGCCAATCGTCAATGTTGGCATTTTACCACCTCTACTTCTTCATGCTGCGGCTAAAATGTAAGAGCCCTGGAGACCCTTGTCCTTCCTAAATACACTGACATGGGGTTTCCAAACACGGAAAACGTATTTCTTGAACACTTCTGCCTTTTCTGCAACCTTTTAAACAGTCTCCATCTAGTAATGAGCCTACACCACTGCTAAGATTTCTTTTGTTCCTAATACACTTTTTTAAAAAAACCTCCTTATTATCCTTAGTCCTGCAAGCCATGGAGTTTCCCCTGATGTCTTTAGCTTCCCCTATCTATATTCTACTCTTCATAACTCACATAAGAATGGACATACTGACTCAGACCAATGGTTCATCTAGCCCAGTATTGTGTCTTCTGATAGTGGCCAGTGCCTCATGCTTCAGAGGGAATGAACTGAACAGGGACATTTTGAGTGATCCATCCCCTGACATCTAGTCCCAGCTTCTGGTAGTCAGAGGTTTAGGGACATGCAGAGTATGGGTTTGCATGCCCTGATTATCTTGAACCCAATTATACTTTTAGCCTTCACAACATCCCACGGCAACAATTTCCACAGGTTGCCTGTGCATTGTGTGCAGAGATACCTTCTTTTGTTTGTTTTTAACTTGCTGCCTATTCATTTCATAAAGTGACCCCTAGTTCTCGTGTTATGTGCAGGGGTAAATAACACTTTCCTATTCACTTTCTTCACACCAGTCATGATTTTATAGACCTCTATCATATCCCCCGTTAGTCATCTCTTATCTAAACTAAATGGTCCCAGGTCTATACTACAGACCTATATTGTTATAACGACATTGCTCAGGGGTGTGAAAAATCCACACCCCTGTCGGCAGGAGCACCTCTCCCACTGACCTAGCTAGCGCCGCTCCGGGAGGTGGATTAAGAGCTTGTTGGCATAGGAGCATCTTCACTTAAATGCTACAGCGCCGGTGCAGCTACGGCGTGTGCTGTACCCAACCAAAAGAGTGAGAACTCTGTTATTCTCCGACAGGCGATACAGTGTTTGAAGTGTAGACTTGCCCCCAGTCTTTTTCATCCTTCCTCATATGGAAGCTGTTCCATCCCCCTAATCATTTTTGTCGCCCTTCTCTGCACCTTTTACAGTTCTGGTATATCTGTTTTGAGATGGGGCGACCAGAACTGCACGCAGTATTCAAGGTGTGGGCGCACCATGGATTTATATAGAGGCATTATGATATTTTTCTGTTTTATTATCTATCCCTTTCCTAATGGTTCCCAACATTCTGTTTGCTTTTTTAACTGCCACTGCATGTTGAGTGGATGTTTTCAGAGAACTATTTACGATAACTCCAAAATCTCTTTCTTGAGTGGTAATTTAAACCCCATAATTTTGTATATATAGTTGGGATTATGATTTCCAATGTGCATTACTTTGCATTTATCAACATTGAATTTCATCTGCCATTTTGTTGCCCAGTCCCCCGGTTTTGTGACATCCCTTTGTAGCTCTTCGCAGTCTGCTTTGGATTTAACTATCTTGAGTCATTTTCAAAAAGAACAGGAGTACTTGTGGCACCTTAGAGACTAACAAATTTATTAGAGCATAAGCTTTCGTGGGCTACAACCCACTTCTTCGGATGCATATAGAGTGAAACATATATTGAGGAGATATATATACACACACATACAGAGAGCATGAACAGGTGGGAGTTGTCTTACCAACTCTGAGAGGCCAATTAAGTAAGAGAAAAAAAACTTTTGAAGTGATAATCAAGATGGCTCAGTACAGACAGTTTGATAAGAAGCAAGTGTGAAAATACTTACAAGGGGAGATAGATTCAATGTTTGCAATGGCTCAGCCATTCCCAGTCTTTATTTAATCCTGTGTTGATTGTGTCTAGTTTGCATATCAATTCCAGCTCAGCAGTCTCTCGTTGGAGTCTGTTTTTGAAGTTTTTCTGTTTTAAGATAGCCACCCGCAGGTCTGTCATAGAATGGCCAGACAGGTTAAAGTGTTCTCCCACTGGTTTTTGAGTATTATGATTCCTGATGTCAGATTTGTGTCCATTAATTCTTTTGCGTAGAGACTGTCCGGTTTGGCCAATGTACATGGCAGAGGGGCATTGCTGGCACATGATGGCATATATCACATTGGTAGATGTGCAGGTGAACGAGCCCCTGATGGTATGGCTGATGTGATTAGGCCCTATGATGATGTCACTTGAATAGATATGTGGACAGAGTTGGCATCGGGCTTTGTTACAAGGATAGGTTCCTGGGTCAGTGTTTTTGTTCAGTGATGTGTGGTTGCTGGTGAGTATTTGCTTTAGGTTGGGGGGTTGTCTGTAAGCGAGGACAGGTCTGTCTCCCAAGACCTGTGAGAGTAAAGGATCATCTTTCAGGATAGGTTGTAGATCTCTGATGATGCGCTGGAGAGGTTTTAGTTGGGGGCTGAAGGTGACAGCTAGTGGTGTTCTGTTATTTTCTTTGTTGGGCCTGTCTTGTAGGAGGTGACTTCTGGGTACTCGTCTGGCTCTGTCAATCTGTTTTTTCACTTCAGCAGGTGGGTATTGTAGTTTTAAGAATGCTTGATAGAGATCTTGTAGGTGCTTGTCTCTATCTGAGGGATTGGAGCAAATGCGGTTATATCTTAGAGCTTGGCTGTAGACAATGGATCGTGTGGTGTGTCCTGGATGGAAGCTAGAGGCATGTAGGTAAGTGTAGCGGTCAGTAGGTTTCCGGTATAGGGTGGTATTTATGTGACCATCGCTTATTGAGTCATATCATCTGCAAATTTTGCCACCTCACTGGTTACCCCTTTTTCTGGATCATTTATGACTATGTTGAACTACACTGGTCTCAAGACAGATCCTTGGGGGACCCTGCTATTTACCTCTCTCCACTGTGAAAACTGACCATTTATTCCTGTCCTTTGCTTCCTATCTTTTAACCACTGACCCATGAGAGAACCTTCCCTCTTATCCTATGACAGCTTCCTTTGGTTAAGAGCCTTTGGTGAGGGACCCTGTCAAAGGAGTCCAAGGACACTATATCCACTGGATCACCCTTCTCCACATTCTTGTTGACCCCTTCAAAGAATTCTAGTAGATTGGTGAAGCATGATTTCCCTTTACAAAAGCCATGTTGACTCTGCCCCAACAAATTGTGTTCACCGACGTGTCTGATAATTCTGTTCTTTCCTATAGTTTCAACAATTTGCCTGGTACTGAAGTCAGTATTGAGTATTATGTATTACCAGGGATCACATCTGGAGACTTTTTAAAAATTCACTGTCACATTAGCTATCTCATACAGAGGCCGATTTAAACGCTAGGTTACATACCACAGGGCACATAAGTCTGTCTGGATGTCTCGTGAGAGCTGCAACCTTTGCACCAGGCAGGCAATTTACCATGTGGTTCTCCCAGTCATCACAAACCAAACTGCTTATATGTCTATTGATTGAATCCCTGGCTTTTCTTTGTAACTGGGGTTCCTACCTCAATTTGAGAGGACATCATGACTTCATCTGGAAGGTGGGTCCCAACTATGGGATCGTCTCCCTCTGCTCTAGCTCGATGTTCTCCTTCCCCGAAACTTTCACCCTCCTCAGCAGCACAGAGGCTGTCAGACTGGGGGTGGGACCACTCTACTGCGTCCCTAAAAGTCTCCTCTATGTACCTCGCTGTCGCCCTTGGCTCCACCAGTTCAGCCCCTCTGGCCTCCTGGTCTCCGAGGGCCAGTAGCTCCTTGGGCCAAATGCCCACATATGCTACCTGCCCACAGAGCTGGTAATCAGACATGCTGCATTCAGTGCAATCAACTGGCGAGCCCCATGCTGCTGCTGCCCTTCTGCCTGGTTTATTTTTACTCTTCCAGGGGGGTTAGTTTGTTTAGTTTTGTTTTTGGGGAGGGGGTTATTGGCCTGAGTTTACAGTATGGTTGTTAGATGTACTTGTCTCTCACACACCCTCTCTAAACTTTCTTGCAAAACTCCCGTTTGCTAACCGAACATCTGATTTATATTGCCTGCTGTCTGTTTCCCCACCCTGGTTCAGCCACAATGATGATGAAGAACAGTGCAGAGTATCGGCAGTTCCTCGAGGACGAGCAAACCCTGTACGGCTCCTGGGACACCTTGTTCACCAACACCAGCGATATCACACGGGTAAGTACAGTCAGTGCTTCATGGGATTGTTGTGCCCAGAGTTATCAGGAGTCAGAAATTAACACCCTAGGAGTCGGGGGAAGGGACAGACCCAGGCGTGTGACTGAGCCCATTCATCTGGGCCAGAGCCCTGCCTCTGGCCCACTCCACCTCATAGAATCATAGACCTCAGGAGATCATCTAGTCCAACGCCCTGCTCAAAGCAGGACCAACCCCAACTAAATCATCACAGCCAGGGCTTTGTCAAGCCGGGCCTTAAAAACCTCTAAGGATGGAGATTCCACCACCTCCCCAGATAACCCATTCCAGTGCTTCACCACCCTCCTAGTGAAATCGTTTTTCCTAATATCCAACCTAGACCTTCCTGTGACGATGCAGTTCTGGCGGAATCCAACTGAGAGTGCCAACTCAGGACAAATTGCTCAAATAGGGCAGTAACAGCCCAAGGCTGGGGTTTTTTCCACCTCTAAGGCAAACCAAACCAGCCAGACTAGGAGGACTTCGGTCTCACCCCACTGGCTAACCGCAAGTCTCACAAGCAATCTCCTTAGGCACTCCAGTTTCCCAGTATTACCACCAGTGCCACTCGTTATGGGGACAAATGGTTATGAAAACCAATACCCCAGTAAAAGAAAAAGGTTCTCCTGATCCCAAAGGACCAAGCCCCAGACCCAGGTCAATATACAAATCAGATCTTACCCACAAATCACGCTGTTGCCAATCCTTTAGAACCTAAAATCTAAAGGTTTATTCATAAAAGGAAAAAGATAGAGATGAGAGTTAGAATTGGTTAAATGGAATCAATTACATACAGTAATGGCAAAGTTCTTGGTTCAGGCTTGCAGCAGCGATAGAATAAACTGCAGGTTCAAATCAAGTCTCTGGAATACATCCCCTGCTGGGATGGGTCCTCAGTCCTTTGTTCAAAGCTTCAGCTTGTAGCAAAGTTCCTCCAGAGGTAAGAAGCAGGATTGAAGACCCAATGGAGATGAGGCATCAGCCTTATATAGTCTTTTCCAGGTGTAAGAACACCTCTTTGTTCTCACTGTGGAAAATTACAGCAAAATGGAGCCTGGAGTCACATGGGCCAGTCCCTGCATACTTTGCTGAGTCTGAAGGCATATTGGCCTTCTCTCAATGGGTCCATTGTATAGCTGATGGTCCTTAATGGGCCATCAAGCAGGCTAGGCAGAGCTAATCCCAGCTTGTCTGGGATGTCACCCAGAAGCATAGCATAAGTTTGCCATACAGACAGTATAGAGCCAATATTCATAACTTCAACTACAAAACTGATACACCCATATAGACAGCATAATCATAACCAGTAAACCATAACCTTGTCTTAGACACCCCATTTGACCCCCTTTATACAAGATTTGGGTGCCACTACAGGACCTTGGTTGCAACAATGATCTATATGGTCCCAGTTTATGTCAATAACGTCACACTTCCCCACTGCAACTTGAGACCATTGCTCCTTGTTCTCTCATCTGCCACCACTGAGAACAGCTTAGCTCCATCCTCTTTGGAACCCCCCACCCCCTGCAGGTAGTTGAAGGCTGCTATCAAATCCCCCCTCACTCTTCTCTTCTGCAGACTAAATAAGCCCAGTTCCCTCAGTCTCTCCTCATAAGTCATGTGCCCCAGCCCCCTAATCATTTTTGTTGCCCTCTGCTGGACTTTCTCCGATTTGTCCACATTCTTTCTCTTGTGGGGGGCCCAAAACTGGATGCAATACTCCGGATGTGAACTCACCAGTGCCGAATAGAGGGGAATAATCACTTCCCTCAATCTGCTGGCAATGCTTCTACTAATGCAGCCCAATATGCCTCCCTACATGCCACATCCCAAGATGCACTGGGGCTCATCCAAACCTGATCCCAGCTCCTTGTCAGGCATGGTGGGAGCTTCCCCAGAGATTAATGCAATAAAAGGCATCATTGCATCTGTGCACCAGCCCCAGCCCCTGCTGAGCACTAAAGAGTGTATCCGTGCTGTGCAGTATTGTGCCCCCGTGCACTGCCCGGCTGGCCTCTGCCATGCACGACAGTTCCTGATTGCTGGCTGGGTACTGTGCTGCCCAGGTGCAGTAACCCAGCCCTGTCCCGGCAGAGTGGGGTTTGCCTGCACTCCTGGCTGGGCCAGTCCTGGCTGCTCGGCCACTGACTGGAACCGTGCTGGGCAGCAAAAGGGGTTTCACTGGCAGGTTTGTTTCAGATGTTTGGGAAGTACTTCAATGGATCCGAGCGCATGGACTTCCTCCTCACTGCTATTGACAGCATGAGAGACACCAGCGTCCATGACTCGGTGGTGGCCAGGCACATGCTGCATGGGATCCTGAGGGTCCCCGGCCCAAGGTTGGAGGGGGTAAGAGCTGCAGTGAGAACACCCTGCTGGGGGAGCCCATCCGTGGGAGACTCTAGGTGTTATTGGGGGACAGGTCTCTGGCTTGTGCAATGCGGGGGGGCGGGGGGTCAGTCTAGGTCAGGGATCTCAAACACGCGGCCCATGAGCCACATGCGGCCCGCGAGGTAATTTTCTGCAGCCCATGAGCCCCTCGCAGCCCCTGCTCCTGCCCTCCCCCAGCGTTTACCTAGAGCGGCTCCGGCCCGACGCGCACCGGGGGCAGGGCAGGCTCCCTGCCTGCCTGCCCTGCCCCCGCGCCGTGCCAGGAAGCGGCCGGAACGTGGGGAAGGGAGGGCACATTGCTGTGTGTGTTGATGTTGCTTCAGGCACCGCCCCCAGCAGCTCCCATTGGCCGCGGTTCCCCATTCCTGGCCAATGGGAGATGCTGGGGGCGGTGCCTGAAGCAACAGCAATACACACATCCCGGAGCAGCGCGGGGACGGGGCGGGGCAGGGCAGACAGGGAGTCTGGCCTGCCGCCGGTGCGCGCCGGGCCAGAGCCCGCCCCCCGAACTCCTCCTGCAGCCGAATGCCCTGCCCTGAGCCCCTTGCCGCATCCTGCACCCCGACCCCCTGCCACACCCCTCCTGCACCCCAACCCACTTCCCTGAGCCCCCGCCGCACCCCGACCCCCTGCCCTGAGCCCCTGTCGCACCCCACACCCCTCCTGCACCCCAACCCCCTTCCCTGAGCCGCCTGATGCACCTTGCACCCCTCCTGCACCCCAACCCACTGCCCTGAGCCCCCTGCTGCACCCCTCTTGCACCCCAATCCACTGCTCTGACCCCCTGCCACACCCCTCACCCCTCCTGCACCCCACACCCCAACTCCCTGCCCTGAGCCCCTGCCACACCCCACACCCCTCCTGCACCCCCTGGGGGCAGGGAGGGGGCGGAGTTGGGGTGGGGATTTCGGGGAAGGGGTTGGAATGGGGGCAGGGAAGGGGTGGGAAGAGGCGGGACAGGGGTGGGGCCTCATGGAAGGGGTGGAGTGGGGGTGGGGCCGAGGGCGGCGGGGAGAAGGTGTCAGTAATGCGGCCCTCGGGCCAATGTACTAGTCCTCATGTGGCCCTTGTGGTCATTTGAGTTTGAGACCCCTGGTCTAGGTGATCACCATGGCCGCTTGTGGCCTTGCAGTCTATGAATCGATAGGCCGGGAACTGGTCCTGTGCTCTAGGTCTGGGGCTGGTGAAGAGGATCTGGGAGGGCAGATGGCTCTCAGGTGCAGCAGGTCCCTGGCACCCCAGATCAATAGCAGTGCGAGGAAGCCGAGGCCCCCATCTCCTCATTTCCCTTCCAGGTGTCGGAGGCTGTGATGAGCATTTACAAGAACCTGGACTCCATCAGCGAGCCGCTGTCCCGGAGGGAGCTGTTCAGGACCCTTCTCGTGCTGGGCAACCAGTACAGCGAGGAGGTGGTCAGAACCCTGCTGGGCTGCTCGCTGTCATGTGACAGGTACGGGGCTGGGGCTGCCGCCGCTTGCGCTCCGGGTCCCCCGGACTGGTCCCGCTGCCAGGGACAGGGGAGTGCAGAACCTTCCAGAGATCTCCTGCTCCCTGCAGAGCTGCTGCTTCTCCTGGAGGGTTTTGCAGGCTGGCTTGCCCTGGAGACAGGCCAGCCTGCAAAACCCTGTATGGCATCCCTCAGCCTTCCCTGGGGCTGACACTCAGACCCGGTCCCTAGGCAGCCTGCACCAGCAGCAGCGGGAGGGCAACAAAGAACTGGCCGGTGTGAGGAGACCCAGCAGGGTGCCGGTGCCGGGGGGGGGGAGGGGGTACAGGAGGCTGGCGGGGCTCTGACCAAGTGCCATTGGCTCTCTCCCTTTGCAGCGTTGCTGCGGAGATGTGGAGGATGCTGACATCCCACTGCCAGACCACAGAAAAGATCCTAAAGGAGCTGCTCAACACGCTGCGGGAGCAGCCGTTTAACTACCATCATATCTCTCAGAGAAACGAGCCCTTGGCCGTAAGTACCAGCCCCTGCAGCAAGGGAAGGAGCGCCGTGTGTCCCCATCACTGCCTGAGGGTGTCTCTCAGTCTCCCACGGGGTGTAGTCATTGGGCCGAAGAGAGAGCGTGACTCTAGCCAGTGCTATAGTCGAGCCGGAACACGCCGAAACGCTCTCCTGGTGCTATTCAGCAGCACTCCTAGAACCACAGGGTGAGAAGGGATCGCAGGGTCAGCTCGTCCAGCCCCCTGCCACGATGCAGGACTTGTTGTGTCTAACCCACCCCAGACAGATGGCTCCAGCCCCCTTCTGAAAACCTCCAGCGAAGGAGTTTCCACAAGCTCCCTAGGCGTCTGTCCCATTGTCCTACTCTTCTTACCGTTAGGAAGCTTTTCCTGAGGTTTAATCTACATCTGCTGTGCTGTAGTTTGACCCCATCGCCTCTTGTCCTGCCCTCTGTGGAAAGAGAGAACAACTTTTCTCCATCTTTTTTTATGGCAGCCTTCCAAGTATCTGAAGACCATTATCAAGCCCCCCCTTAATCTCCTCTTTTCCAAACGACACATAGCCAGTTCCTTCAGCCTTTGCTCGTATGGCTTGTGTTCCATCCCTCTGATCATCTTTGTTACTCGCCTCTGGATCCATTACAGTTTCTCCACATCCTTTCTAGACATTGGTGACCAAAACTGGACACTGTCCTCCAGCTGAGGCCTAATCAGTGCTGAGTAGAGCGGTACTATCGCCTCCCATAACTTGCATGCTATAGCTCTGTTAATGCAACCTAAAATTGCATTTGCTTTTTTTGCAACAGCATCGCATTGCTGACTCATGCTGAGGTTGTGATCCACCACAGCTCCCAGATCCTTCTCAGAAGTGCCACGGCCAAGTTGGTTATCCCCCATTCTGTATCTGTGCATTTGATTTTTCTTCTCTAAATGTAGCACCTCACATTTGTCTTTGGTGAATTTCATTTTGTTGTCTATAGCCCGGTCCTCCAATTTACCATGATCCCTCGGAATTTTAGCTCTTTCCTCTAAAGTATTGGTGACTCCTCCTAGCTTTGTGTCATCTGCAAACTTGACCAGTTTGCTCTCTCTATCTACATCCAGGTCATTAATAAAGATGTGAAACAACACCAGACAACAATATTGTAATCGAGCCAGAACGCACATAGTAGGCAAGCTAAATGAGATGATTCACATCTCCGGCACAACTGTCTGTTACAGCCAGCAGTCCTCTGATGCAGTAAAAAGAGCATTAGGAAATTCTTCTCTTCCTAACTACTTCTTTGAGAAGGCTAAAGGTGTTGACGAAGACAGCAGCAGCCGTGCATCAACTGCAGACACAAACACAAAAACAGAGCTCTTCCTGTAATGGAGTTCACTGAGGTGGCTATTGCAGTGAGAACGAACCGTGAAGATTACCCTTCAACAGCCAAAGGACCAGCTGGCATGAATTCTGATTAGTGGATGCTGAAGAAGAGGGATTATCCTTGGTTGTCCTGCCATGATGGTAAGCTTGGATGCCTTATCTGTAGCAAAGTTTCATCAAGGTCTCTCTCTCCATAGCAGTAGGGTGGTGGTAGTTTTCTGTTTCTCCTTATGGACCTAGCTGAGAGTCCAGATTAACATCTCTGCCAATGAAGATAAAGGAACACAAAGATTCAACTGCATCTGAGGTAGCTTTACAGCTTTCAACAGAAGCAGAAACCTCAACTTTTGAAGTTGAAGTGGTTAACATGACAAAATCAGAACTTGACACAACTGTGCAGGTAAAGCGAATGGCCTATTACATTGCTAAACATGGCAGACCCTACTCTGATCGTCCCGATTTAACTGAATTCCAGATACTGCATGGTGTAGATATTGGTATCGGTCTGTGTTCACAATTCAGTGCTACAGACATGCTAGACCCTATCTCATCTGCAATGCACCGAAAGCCTTGCAAATGACGAATGTGCGCTCAGATGCCGGAGAGTGACGGAAAGATAGCCATGTCTGTTGATGAATCAACTACTCTGAGCAATGAATCAACAGTTAGAATCTATTTAAAATGTGACACTTTGAAGGATGATTATCCTCACTTCATGTTTCTTGATCTGATTGCACTTCCACATCAGACGGCTTCAGGCACTGTAGATTGTGAGCTGAAATGCCTCAATAAATCGAATTCTGATTACAATTACTCTTGTAGTATTTGCGAGTGATGGTGCTAGTGTTATGCTTCGGAAGAACTCTGGCGTAGCGAGCTGTATTGTGAAGAAGTACCCAAATGTTCTAGCGAGGTAGTGTGTGAATCACAGGTTGGATTTGGCAGCTGCTGAAACGTTAAGTGAAGTAAGAGCTGTAAATCACTTGGAATTCTTTGACAAACTGTATACGCTTTACTGCCGGTCACCTGAAACCAAGAAAGAACAAGAAGAAGATGTGAGTATCAGCAGAGGGAAAATTACTTTTTGTAGTGACCCATTATTCTTAGATAAAGTGAAAAGGAGGTAGGGCAGCTGTGCAACCGATTTGGTCTACCAGTGACAGGAATAGTCAATGCCTAGCGTGACTTTCTTGACTATACTGGTCAGAAGTGCCAGCTCAGCTGAAACCTCTGTTCAGCTCCACGCGTGTGATTTCATGCAGCACGGCTGAGTGTGAGCGTGGATTTAGCCACATGACTATGATTGTGAATGGCAAATGTGGCAAGCGGCTTATTCCGCATATGTCAAATCTCATGTTTAGCAAGCTACGTGGCCCTTCATTTTCCATGTGGCACCCTCTCAGCTGTGCCAGAACTTGGCTCAGACATCCTCGTTCTCCCTCTGATTCACAGACACATAAATTACAAGATGGAGAAAGACGCTTTGTGGAAATATTTGTAGAAATTAGATAAATGCATTACAGCAGGCCTTTGCTACTACAGCCCCTGTTATGCCTTGATGTATTTTGTGTTACTTGTGTAGCCTATTAGCTAGTTTCAATTTAAAATAAACTTTTATTATTTCCGCCTGATAGACTAATGTCTATAGTGCAGCAGCGTGATTTATTTTGTATTTTCATTAGCCTATAGGCTAAAGTAAAAAGAAAACATGCTATGCATTCATTGGGTTTTTATCACTGTACTGTCTAGATTTATATCTTTTACATAGTGTGCTGTGTACACATTAATGGCATTTCAGCACAATGATTTCAACAGTTAAAATGAATTGAATAGCTACTATAGGTGTCTGTCTGTGTGTGTGTGTGTGTGTGTGTGTGTGTGTGTGTGTGTGTGTGTGTGTGTGTGTGTGTGTGTGTGTGTACCAGGGGTTGGCAACGTTTGGCACGCGGCTCGCCAGGGTAAGCACCCTGGCGGGCCGGGCCAGTTTATTTACCTGCTGACGTGGCAGGTTTGGCCGATCGCGGCCCCCACTGGCCGCGGTTCGCCGTCCCGGGCCAATGGGGGCGATGAGAAGCGGCGCGGGCGAGGGATGTGCTGGCCGCGGTTTCTCGCCGCCCCCATTGGCCCGGGACGGCGAACCGCGGCGAGTGGGGGCCGCAATCGGCCGAACCTGCCATGTCAGCAGGTAAATAAACTGGCCCGGCCCGCCAGGGTGCTTACCCTGGCGAGCTGCGTGCCAAACGTTGCCGACCCCTGGTGTATACAATTAAAAAAAAAATCCAATACCTTGTTATTTCGGACAGCCGGCCTGTCTTCAGCCATGCCTGGTTTAGCCAAGAATTACTGTACCAGAAATTCAGTAGACAAATAAAATGTGAATTTGTATAATTCATGTTTATGAAAATCAATATTTTAGTGGCATTCCAGTACCTTCAGATTTTGGACTACACCACTGTCTCTAGTCGAGTGGTTAGGGCACCCAACTGGGAGACCCGGGGTCTAAACTCTGCTCCAATGACTATTTAAGTGTTCCCAAGTAGAGATAGATACCGAATTCCCTTTGGGGGTGGGGCTTAGGCCACACCCCTCTCCTCAGCATTTCCTATTGGCTGGTTTAGGCAGCTCCCCACTCTTAGCTTCATAGATTTCAAGGCCAGAAGGGACCTCTGTGATCATCTAGTCAGATCCCCTGCATGACACAGGCCAGAGAACTGCCCCCAGAACATTCCTAGAGCAGGTCTTTGAAGAAAAACATCCCATCGTGATTCAAAAATGGTCAGTGATGGAGAATCTATCACCACCCTGGGTAAATTGTTCCAATGATTAATTACTCTCACTGTGACGTGTATGCCTTATTTCCAATCTGAATGTCTACCTTCAACTTCCAGCCACTGGATCATGTTAGACCTTTCTCTGCTAGATTGAAAAGCCAATTATTAAATATTTGTTCCCCAGGGAAATACCTATAGACAGTAATCAAGTCATCCCTCAACCTTCTCTTTGTTAAGCTGAATAGATCGAGCTTCTTGAGTCTCTCACTGTGTAGGGTGACCAGATGTTCCAATTTTATAGGGACAGTCCTGATTTTAGGGTCTTTTTCTTATATAGGCTCCTATTACTCCCAACCCCCGTCCTGATTTTTCACACTTGCTGTCTGGTCACCCTATCACTATAAGACATGGTTTCTAATCCTTTAATCATTCTCACGACTCTTCTCTGAACCCTCTGCAATTTATCAACATTCTTCTTGCATTGTGGGCACTGGAACAGGACCCAGGATCCCAGCAGTGGGTCACACCAGTGCCAAATACTCCCACTCGAGATTCTTCTGTTTATTTATCCCAGGATCACATGAGCTCTTTTGGCCACAGCACCACACTGGGAGCTCCTGTTCAGCTGATTATCCACCAGGACTCCCAGGTCCTTTTCAGAGTCTCTGCTTCCCAGGAGAGAATCCCCCGTCCTGTTCCTAGATGTATTCATTTACAATGAGCCATAGTAAAACACATACTGTTTGATTGCCCCCCAGTTTACCAAGCGATTCAGATCGCTCTGTATCAGTGACTTGTCCTCTTCATTATTTACCACTCACCCAATTCTTGTGTCATCTGCAAACTTTATCAGTGATGATTTTATGTTTTCTTCCAGGTCATTGATAAAAATGTTAAATCGCGTAGGGCCAAGACCCAATCCCTGCAGGGACCACACTGGAAACACACCAGTGCAATGCTGATTCCCAGTTTACAATTACATTTTGAGACCTGTCAGCCAGTTTATAACCAATTCATGTGCGCCACGTTACTTTTGTATCCTTCTAGGATTCCGATCAAACTGGAGTGCGGCGCCAACTCAAGCGCCTTACAGAAGTCTACATACATTATGCCAATGCTATTTCCTTTCTCTACCAAACTTGTAATCTCATCGAAAAACAGATCGCAATTATCTTGGCGGGAAATATTTTCCATACACCCATGTTGATTTGCATTAATTAAATTATCTTCTTTAATTCTTTATTAATTTAATCTTGTACCAGCCGCTCCATTATCTTGCCTGGGATCGATGTCAGGCTGACAGGCCTGAAATTACCCAGGCCATCCCGTTTACCCTCTTTAACAATTGGCCCAACTGACTCTCCCTCTGGAGCGTATATGGAGCCTGGGCACTTAACTCAGGGCTGTGAGTCCACTGGGCAGCAGGGCACATGAAGCTAGGCATGGCAACGCTGAGCCCAAGTCCCTTCTGTGGTTCTAGCCAAGGTCACACAGGCTAGGAATTGAACCCAGCATCCCAGGCCTTAGCCCCCAGCCCACCCCTCCTCTCTAGGTGCCTTGGGGGAGTGTGGGAAGGACGAAGGCCCTGCAGTGACATCTGTCTCCTGTTCTTGGCTGCAGGCCACCAGAGTCCTGTACAAGATCCTCAAGCAGCAGGGCTCCAGGGAGAAGGTGAAGGAGCTCTTCCCTCAGCTTTCCATCGCCCTGCTCTTCCAAATAACCTACACGGTGGAGCCGTCCATGGATAACCAGAGGGTGCATAACCAGGAGGACACGCTCGCACCCCTCAGCCCCGTCAGGTACTGCCAGCCCGACACCCCGCCTCGGTTCTGCACCGTTGCCCGCAGGCACGCGGCAGGGCCTGGCCTGGGCTCGCTCAGTAACAAGAGGCTCGCTCTGCATGCAGGTGTGCGGTGAATGCCATGCAAGCCTTGCTCCAATGTGCTGGCTACGGGGACCAGGCCACGTTCATCCAGAAGCAGGGTGGCTGGGGCATGCTCATGAACGCCGACATGCACCACAAAGGCGTCTTGCTGCTTGCCCGGTGAGTGTCTTGTCCCTGGGGCTGCTGCCCAGAACTGACCGCAGCAGCATCTCCCGTCCCTGGGCCCAGGACACGGCCACATCACCTTCCCCGCTGGGTGAGACGCGGCTCCCAATCGCCTGCGTGGAACAGGCCGCAGCCTCTGTGCTGTTGGCCGAGGAGTCAGTCGGCTACTTCTCCACCCTGCGCTGCCTGGCGTAAACCGCTTCCTGCGTGGCTCTGGCAGGTGTGGTTGGGCAAAGACAGCCTCCGTCATGTCTGACTGCAGCGTTGGTGTAGCCCTGTCAGGCCCAGCACATGAGAGAGACAAGGTGGGGGAGGGAATGTCTTTGGCTGGCCCAGCATCTGTGGGTGAGAGAGAGAAGCTAACACAGAAAGCTCCAACACTTGTCTTAGACCAATCTAAGATATTCCCTAACCCACCTTCTGTCTCTCATCACCCAATATCTGGGCACATGAGAAAGGCCACCGAGCCCACCGACGCCCTTCTTTGTCTGCAGTTCTCTTGCAGCCTGTCACGGAGTCCCCGGGCAATGCTCTGGAACTGCTCCCCACAAAGCCAGTCAGGACTTTGGGGAGCCTCCTCTCCCTCGGAGCAGACTGTCTTCAGGGCAAGAAGCTCACACGGCTTCACCTTCCTGGGTCTCTCCTTGGAGCATTCAGCATATGCCCCTCCGTGCGCTTCCCACAGCGAGTCCCCCCAGGTGGGGTCCTGAGGAAGCCAGAGGATCCTGCACGCACCCCCACTTCGCAGTCAGACGTGACTCTTAGCCAGCCAGTAAAACAGAGGTTTATTAGATGACAGGAACACAGTCTAAAACAGAGCTTGTAGGTACAGCAAACGGGACCCCTCAGCCGGGTCCATTCTGGGGCCCAGCGAGGCAGACAACTCCGTCTGCACTCACTTCTGGTCCCCAGCCAGCTCCCAACTGAAACCCCCCTCCAGCCCCTCCTTTCTGGCCTTTGTCTCTTTCCTGGACCAGGAGGTCACCTGATCTCTTTGTTCACCTTTAGCTATCCCCTTGCAAGGGTGGAAGGGCCCTGGCCATTTGTTGCTAGGAGACAGATTGTCAGCCATTTATGCACACTGGAGACTTAAGAAATGCATAGGGGAAACTGAGGCACCCACACAGTATTCAGAGGAAACATTAAGAACGGTCCCACTTCGTCACACAGCCCCAGCGCTGCGTGCTCGGAGCTGGCCTCATGGAAGGGCTCCCTGTAGAGTGATTAAGGGTCTGGGTCTCTAGCAGTTAGGCCGCTGGGCATTTTAAGCCAGCAGGAACTAGTCCGTGCCAGCTGCACGTGACTAGTCACCCGGGATCCCCTGTCCTGTGGCACTGGTCTGGTTAGATTTGTAAATGGAGAACCAGTCCTTGCCCACCTCGATGATGTGGTGTTTGTGTTTCCCATGCCAGGGCCATGGTTTCGGTCAGTTTCCAGGAGCGTTGCTGGATTTTCCACAAGCTGATGGCCATCTTCAACTGCAGGGATGATAGGCGGTACATCCCGGCCATGGCGTTCTTCATTCAGGTGAGCCTCACCAGCGGGTGAGGGTCGTGAGAACAGCCCTAGCCCAGCGGTGACTGTGGCATGGGGCTGACCTATGGCCAGGGGCGACAGGTTTGTAGAAATTTTGGTGGTGACCAGCAGAGCCCGCCCCTCCAAACTCTGCCCCCCCAAACCCTGCCCCCCACCTGCCTAAGTCTCTGGGAGGGAGTTTGGGCGGGGGGAGGAGGTCTGGGGTACAGGCACTGGGCTGGGGTAGGGGATTGGGGTGCAGGAGGGGTGAGAGGTTGGGCCCTGGGAGGGAGTTTGGGTGGGGAAGGGGCCTGGGGTGCAGGCTCTGGGATGGAGTTTGGGTGCTGGGTGCAGGCTCCAGGCTGGGGCAGAGGGTGGGGGTGCAGGAGGGGGTGAGGGGTGCAGGCTCTGGGAGGAGTTTGGGGGCAGGAGGGGGTGTGGAGGGAGGGGGTACAGGCTCTGGGAGGGAGTTTGGGGGCAGGAGGGGGTGCGGAGGGAGGGGGGGCAGGCTCTGGGAGGGAGTTTGGGGGCCGGAGTGGGGTGTGGGAAAGGGGTGGGGGTGCAGGCTCTGGGAGGAGTTGGGAGGGTGCGGCGCTTACTTGGGGCTCCTAGGCAGGGCGGGCCTGGGGGCCTCCGTGTGCTGCTACCCCCAGGCACTGCCCGCGCAGCTTCCTACTGGCTGCAGGGGCGCTTGGGGTGGGTGTGACGCAGTAGGGAGCGGGGTGGATTGACCTGGGTATGTCGGTTAGTTTTACTGGACTGTCTGCATGGGGGATGGGAGAGCAGGGGATGACTTGAGGTGAGGGACAGTACCTGAGCCTGTAACCTGAGCCAGGAAGGGGGGTGGGGCGAGGGGGAGAGAAGGAGGAGGAGAGAGCCTGTGGGAGGGGTTTTGGTTTCAGTTTTGGGCTGGGTGGGAAGAGGCAGGGAACCCCAAGTCTGGGGTCTAAGATCCTTGCCCCCCAGAGGGACCTGGCTGAAGGGGTCCTGGTTGTACCTACAAGCCCTGCTTGGGACTGTGTTCCTGTCATCTAATAAACCTTCTGTTTTACTGGCTGGTGAGAGTCACGGTGAATCGCAGGAAGTGGGGGGTGCGGGGCCCTGACTCCCCCACACTCCGTGACAGTGGGACACAGACCCACCCCACCCAGGGGCTGCAGGGAGGGGCCGGCAGCCATGTGGAGCAAGCAGGCAGGAAGCCGCTCAGCTCCGCTGCACTGCTGGTGGTGAGTGGGGGCCCCGGGCTCTTTTAAATGGCCCGGGAGACGCGGGGGCGGAAGGCGGGGCCGAGGCTCATGGTGCCCAGGCACCGGGGGCCCATAGAACTCGCCGCCCATGCCTATGGCCAGGAGAGGGGTAGCCCTGAAGGCTCTGGGGGTGGGTGGGTGACCAGGGGCAGGGAAAGCTCCTAGAGCCCTAGGGGTGGAGTCACTGACTCTGGACATTGTTACCTGCCCCAGCTGGTGTCGCGGGGCTGGAGCAAAGCCCAGGGTCGGGTATCTCTTGTTCCCCAAGGCTCAGCTCCATAGAATGGTCCCTTGTGTGACCTCGGCCCTCAAGCCCCCTCTGACGTCCGTATAGCCATGCGCAGGCCGGGCCCCATCCACGGCCAATTCACCTGCCCCCCGCAGACCGGGCGGCCCTTTGGAACACAAGGCTGCAGCCCCCTCCCTCCCCGCTCCGCATGCAGCTGAGCCTTAGTGAGGGAGCAGGGTAGGCCTTGATCTCGGCTGGAGCCTCGAGGGGCCGTTGCGCTAGCAGCATTTCAGTGGGGCACACACGGTGACCAATCGCGGTGCCCGGCGTATAGCGCATGCCGCGCCCGTGGCAGGTGGAGCTAAGGGCCCCGTGGCAGAGATGAGTCGTGAGGGTCCAGCCCCGTTCTCTAGCTTGTTTCGCTGTTGGTGTGTTAGCTCCTCCAGTGCCCTGACCTTGGCAATGAGCGGGAAGACGCCATCCTGGACCGGTTGAGTGGGCAGCTGAGAGACCCCAACACTGTGGTGCGCTGGCTGGCGCTCAAAGGCCTCCTGTACCTGTCCCTGCGCCCAGAGAAGGTGAGAGGGGAGGAGGGCTGGGGGATAAACCCAGAACCGCAGGGAGCTGCTGCAGGGCTGGGGTCATTGAAACCTTCCCAGGGGACATGGCCCTGGCCTCGAGTCAGGAGCCCTGGCTTCTATTCCTGGCTCTGTGACTGACCTGCTGAGTGACCTTGGGCAAGTCCCTGCCTGGCCTTTGTCTGCTGTTCTGCAGGGCAGGGCCTGGCTGCTGCGGGGTGTGTCTCTGGGTGTGTGCAGCACCTGGCACTGATTGTGTCTGGGGTCTCTGTGATCCAAAGAACCCTAGCACTAGATTAGCAGCAGAGCTGCGGACTCTAGACCCCAGGGAATGCTGGCGACACCAGTGATCAGGGACGCTCGGACAGAGCCATTTCGCTTCAATTAGGAACCATTTTTTCCTACAAATCCCCTTTTAAAGCCTCATAGATTTTAACTGTTGACGTCACAGCTCTGTCCCGCAGCACTTGCTCCTCTGAAGAGCTCTACAGGGGCCTTTTGCTGCTAAGATCTCATAACAAGTTTGATACACACAGTATAGTGAAGGCAGAGAAAACTCTTGGGGCTTAAATACACAGATCTGGCAGCCTGGTAAAGAGGAGACAATCTGAAGGCAACTCTCACTAATGATAATTTACTTACCCTGAGAATAGCGGGTCAGTCCGGTTTATTAAACCCGGACTATGATTAGATCAGACATGGAGAGGGCGTGACTGTAATTCTCTTTGTCATACACTATTCCCATCGTTCCATGCGCCTCAGCCTGGTTTTCACTTGCTTGTGGTTCATTTTTTCTTCCGGAACCGGTTAGCCTGTATTTGACACATTTTTTCCCTGATGCCGGTTGAGATTTTCATAGATTCATAGATTCTAGGACTGGAAGGGACCTCGAGAGGTCATCGAGTCCAGTCCCCTGCCCTCATGGCAGGACCAAATACTGTCTAGACTATCCCTGATAGACTGTTATCTAACCTACTCTTAAATACCTCCAGAGATGGAGATTCCACAACCTCCCTAGGCAATTTATTCCAGTGTTTCACCACCCTGACAGTTAGGAATTTTTTCCTAATGTCCAACCTAAACCTCCCTTGCTGCAGTTTAAGCCCATTGCTTCTTGTTCTATCCTTAGAGACTAAGGTGAACAAGTTTTCTCCCTCCTCCTTATGACACCCTTTTAGATACCTGAAAACTGCTATCATGTCCCCTCTCAGTCTTCTCTTTTTCAAACTAAACAAACACAATTCTTTCAGCCTTCCTTCATAGGTCATGTTCTCAAGCTCTTCTCTGGACCCTCTCCAAAAAAATTTTGTGGGGCTGTCTTTGAAAGGTTCAAAAACCAAATACAGAAATGATTGAATCTGGCTTTTAGTAACAGACCAACCCTAGAACTCGTGTGCAAAATTGGCTCCCTCCTCTAGGCTGGGCTGTAAGGACCGGGACTCAGGAGAACCCAGGTTCGGTTCCTGGCTCTGCCAGACTCCCGGGGTGACCGTGGGCGAGTCACGTAGCTTCTCTGTGCCTGAGTTCCATGTCTGTACAATGGGGATAGAAATCCTTCCTTTGTGTGTCTAGCCTGTAAGCTCTAGGGCAGGGGACGTCTCTTACTGTGCCTGGAAATCCCCCAGCACAAGCCCTGATTGCAGATAGGCCCTCGAGGTGCTATTCAAACCCCTATAACAATAATAGACTTGATTTATTTGGGGTCAACGTGTTGTGCAGAGAACTTTCACAGATGATACCCGCTAATAAATACCATCCCCTGAGATCTGGGGTACAAGGAAGCAGCTGCTTATGTTGCAGGTAGCCGGCCCCGCTGCCCGTGATTCTAGCTGGCTGTGCAAAGGCTTTGAGGCTCTAACATGTCACCTGGAGGCAGGGGCGCTGGAAGACTTTTTATAGTGGAGGTGCTGCGCCCCCCCTTACCCCTGCCCACACCCCCTGCCACCCCTAAGAGCTGGGCTCAGGAGCAGGGCCATGGCTCCAGGAGAGGGGGGGGAGGTGGATGGAGCAAGGGGACCGAGGCTGGGGCCACAGATGGGGGTTGGCGCAGGGCTGGCAGCTGGGACCCTGTGTGCGGGGCCAGGAGCAGAGCCCCGTGTAAAACCTGGGAGTGCTGCAGCACCCCCCACACCCTTAGTTCCCGTGCCTCTGTCTGCAGGGGAGGTGGACGTTGTTTTGGAAATGGCTTGTGGGTCACTGGAGGGTGTTTCGTAAAGCAGCTCTTCATTTCACGCAGGTGGGGAAACTCCAGCGTCTGCTGCCAGACGTCCTGGAGCGACTACACGAGGTAGACAGGGAAATCATCGCCAAGGCCATCACCGTGCTGAAAAACATCCTTGACGGCATGGACAGGCAGAGCGCCAGCCGTGCGGCTGTGCAAGTGGCTGAGAAACTCCTGCCTTTCATTGATGATGTAAGGCCCGGTGGCCCATGGGAGACCGTTCAAACTGCGGACCTGTGAATGGGGGCTGGCGGGTGGGCTAGCAGGGCCTGTGCTATGGTCCTAGCCAGAAAAAGGATTGTTGTAAATGACGTGAGCCCATTCCCGCCTTCCTCTGCTACCCCACTCTCCATCAGAGCGTATGGCAGAAAGGATGGGAACCCTTGTGTCCTGCAGGCCTGCTGACAAGGATCAGGGCAGCCTGGGGACAAGGCTCCCCTTGTGGAAGGACATGCATTCCTGAGTCTGCATGCAGCGAGGGGGCCTCTGCAGCACAGGGTGCTGCAATGCTCTTGCTGGCTTCCAGGGTGACAAGTGATGGTACCCTGGTGAAAATCCTGCCCCTCCCCTCCCTGGCCAGGAATCCCACAGCTGGTCTGGGAGCTCCATAAGGAAACGGCTCCGTTTGTAGGTTCTGCAGCTACCACCCTTTCCTCTCCCCTTCGTTCTCATGGCAGTGCAGCGTCAAAGGAGGGCCTAGTTCTCCCCAGGCCTTTCATAACCACAAACTAGCCCCCGCCGGCACGTTCACCAGACTGATGTCCAGTCCCCCACTGGATGGTGAGATCCAGCAAGCGGGCAGGAGAAAGGGGCCCATCCATTACTGCCTTCTAGGGGTAACCCCCCAGTGGGGGCTCCTGGAGCGTCCACCCACCTCCCCAGCTTTCACAACACTAAATACTACCCTCAGCCCTGCCGAACTCTGCTGGGACCCTGCCGCTCTTTATTTAGTAGTGGCACAGGCCCGGCTCAAGCTGTTCCCAGGGTCTCCTGGACCCCAGCTGCAGGATCTCGCCCTGGGGTGAGCCCTCCAAACCAACCCCCTCTCGGGCCCGGGGGGAACAGAACAGGTTCTTTATGGGGGGGTGTTAAATCCAAATAGTGTTAATGAACACAACGCCCATCACCAGGGAAAGGCAAATAGGCCTCAACAACTGGAGGGAAGACCAGCGAGGTGCCAATTCAACATCTGCCTATGCCCACTGCAGTGCAGCTCTGATGCCCCCAGACCGCTCCCATAAGTTTTGTGCAGAGCCTGCCCGGCTGCTCTGAGCTGACACCGGGGGCAGGAGCAGCTGGCTAGTAAGATTAACATGGGATGGAGTCTAGCAAACAAGCCAGGCTACCTGTGTAATGGCATGTTACCCTGTATCATACTGTTCAGCTACTAGGTGACGCTCTGTAAAATACCTTATTTAAATGAACCTCAGCTGTATCCAGCAGAGCATTAACGGTTCTTATGATGAACCCATCTGCAGTGCTCAACTTGTGCCAGGGCTTGCCAGGGCTAAGCCCTGGCACCTCTGGGCTTGCTGCATCAGTTATGATTGTAAAAAAATTGCTTGAGCCCCAGCACCTCTTTCATTACAAATTAAGAACTCTCCATCTGGTGCGTGTAAACAATCTCTGTAGGCAGTCCATATCTGGTACCGAACATGATATGGTGTCAGGAGTAAACTAAGAACAGAAACCAAAGGAAAACAGCAACACAGGTTGCAGACGGAAGGAACAGCAACAAAGTTTGCAGGACCTCATCAACATGCCCCTCTCTGGTTCCCCAGAGAACGTCACCTTTCATAACCCTTCACAATGGACAGACTGGAAACAATGTTTTGCACGATTTTGCATTGCAAACAAGCTGCACAAAGGAACTGGGGATATACAGGTATTGACTTTAATTTAGGCTATGGAGAAGCACGCAGAGCATATCTTTACCTCCTTTGACTTTACTGAAGACCATCACAAAGACAACTATGCAAGGGTTGTGGTTAGGATTGATGCACACTTTATAACCGAGGGAAATGTGGTTTATTAAAGAGCATGTTTTCAGCAAAGAATTCAAGAACCAGGGGAAAATGTTGAAAGTTTTATAAGACCTCTGCATCCCCTGGCTGAAAACTGTGATTTGGGGAATGTAAAACATGAAAATTTCAGAAACAGGCTGGTTATTGGGTTAAAAGATAAAAACCTTTCATAGAGACAAGCCAGGTGAGGTCTAAATGATATTCCCTCACCTACCTCTAATATCCTGGGACTGTCACAGCTACAACAACACTGCAAAAAACCTTTCACAGCAGCTACCGCCGAAGAGAGATTTAACTCTACATACAGCTATACAGCTAGCAAGAGTCAGAATTATTCAAACAACAGGCAAAAACAAATTGAAAAACCTGCAACTAGCTTAAAAGCTACAAACAGACACTTAAGTGTTAAAAGTCTTTCTCATAAACTCCCTGAGGTAAGGAGAGAGAATTCCCAGGCTAAGAGGGACAAATGCCAGTCTACATGCACAAGGTGTGGAAAAGTCATATCCCAAGGGATGATACATGTCCAGCCAGAGGCGCATGTTGTAATAAATGCCTGAAATATGGACATTTTGCAGCTGTTCGTTGCACTGAAGCAGTCAGGGAGTTGACTCATATTGCAGACAATCAAGACCCATTGATTCTGGGATCTATCACTTGTGATGACATGGCGCCCGCCTGGAGAGTGACATTGAATATTCAAAGCAAGACTATTGACTTTAAAATTGACTCGAGAGCTGATGTCACACAGCTCTGACCCTCCCTGAAGGGATTTTGAACTGCATGGGCCAGTTCATCACCGAACCAATTTACAAAGACAAAAGCTTTGCGTTCAGTGTGTATGGGATCAAAGACCAACAACCTTCTCAGCTGCAGTGTAGCAGCCATGATGGGCCTAGTGAGAAAGATGGAAGAACTTGAGGATCTGATGCTATTGGGCTTTTGAAAGGTGATCTAGTCCAAATCAACTTAAGAGGCAATGCTGAACCAGTGAACAACCACCTCTACAAGAGAGAGAACTGGGAAAGACTAGCTGCAGATTTTGTGAATTCAGAGGACATCATTGCCAGGTCATTGTGGACTATTTTTCCAGCTATATAGAAATAATGTACTTGAAAGACATAACATGTTGCAGTGTTATTGAGAAACTGAAGTGTACGTTTGCTCATTTCTGTATCCAGAACAACTAGTGATGGACAATGTCCCACAATTCACTGCAGCAGAATTTAAGTCAGTCTGAATGAATATGATTTTGCTCATATCACTGGCAGCCCACATTACTCACAAGCGAATGGAGAGGCTGAGAGAGCTGCGCAGGCAGCTAAAAACATCTGACAGCAGGAAGATCCATTCCTTGCTCCTCTGAATTACAGATCAACACCAACAGCAGCTCCTGCATCTAGTCCAGCACAACTCCTCATGGAAAGACAACTCAGAACTACTGTTCCAAGAACCTACTACAAAGTGGCCAGACAGGAAGAGCGCAGCCAAATCAGATAAACAGGCTAAAAGAACTTATGAACACTTTTACAACAGACGTCACGCAGAGAACTGCCTGGTCTAGAACCTGGTGCCCAGACATGTAACTGCTGATTGGGGGGTCACCGTTTAAAGGTTCAGCCACTCCCAGAACAGCTCAAGTCACCCCGTCCCCAGGCTGCCCCCTCAGCCTCACCTCCCAGAAAGCAGTGGCCCCTCCCTACAGCATCCAGCTATTGCTCCTGGTTCTCCCTGCTTGGCACAGCTCGCCCAGCCTCCCTGGTCACTGGACTGGTTCAGCTCTGCCAGCAGCCATGCAGGGAGGGAGCCCAGCAGCACCATGTGACCAAGCGGGGCCGGCTCTGAGTTAACAAGAAACCCATGCACAGGAGTGGGGCAACCCTCACCCCACCCCGAGCCCCTGGAGGCTGGGTGGCTTCCAGTCATGGCTTCCAAGGCCCCCTATCTGGGAGCTCCTGCACATTTACCACCCCTTGGCCCTGGTTAAATCCACCCCAGGTCCCTGTGCGTGGCTCAAACAAACACCAGTGTAGGAATTTGCCCCCCACGCCTGGCCCCCTTGGCCTGGCTAGAGGGCCGCTGTGGGTCAACAGCAGTGTGAGCTGGGCCCGCAAAGCGGGAGGACAAACTACACCCCCCCCCTTTGCTCTTTGAATCTTTCCTCATCACTCCCTCTCTGCCGCCCCTGTCCTGGCGCTGCTCTGCCCTGCGCGTTCCCCCTTGGCTGACACAGGTGTGTGCTGATGTCAGTGTGCCCAGAGCTGGCTGTGAGAGTCCAGGGGCAGTCTCACCCCACCTTACTGCTCTCCCTGGCCAAGAAGTTACCAGGCCAGCCCCTCAACTGGTGGAAATCTGCATCTCTATTGCCTTCAATGGCGCTATGCCCATGAGACTCTGGCCCCAGCTGTGGCTGTATGGCTGGGGGTGAGTTACCAATACCCCCTGCAGGGCAGACATCTCTGGCACAGTGAGCGCTCGCCCCGCTGGGTGAGAATGACTGTCACAGCGTCTCCTCCCCATGTCGTCTCTTGCAGGTGACCAGCAGGCTCCGGGTGCTCTCCATCACCCTCTTTAAACACCTGCTGGAGCTTGTAAGGGGGCGCAACAGGAGGCAGATGAAGGAGTATGTGCTCCAGAGCCTGGTCCCGCTGCTCCTCCTTGTGCATGATGGGCGTCCCAACGTGTCCCAGGTGAGGCCACGGGCTGGAGCCTGCAGCGGATACCGTTACAGAGTGACCAGTAATTTGTTTTGAGGGGGCAACATGTGTCACCCCCCCTTTAAAGGGTCTCGCTGACAGAGGGCAGGTGCTCAGTGCTGTGACAGTCAGGCGCTCAAAATCACTTGAACGTTGAGTGCAGTAGCGCCATGACCATGGCGCCCCACCCAACTGCTGAGTCTTCCCTGCATCCTCTGAGCCCAACACTCCCCCCCTGCAGCCAGGCAGAGAGATTGGGTGGGGGGAGGGGTCGCCTCACCACTCCTACAGCCACTGGCCTCCGCACATTCCCTGGCTGTGCTGGTGGGAAGAGCACAACCCTGGCCATGGCCCCTACCAGGAGCAGGGCTACCCAGTCTCCAGATGGTGCGCAGGACCCAGTGTGCCCTTGGCCAAGCGGCCTGGACAGCCCGTACTAGACATGAGATGCCCAAGCCGCCCCCCCTCCCCCCGCCCCAGGTGTCTCTGCACATGCTAGCGCTCATGGCCACCATCACTTGGGAGCCAAATGCCACCAGCACTAATGAATTCACCCTCCTACTCACCATGAGGTGGGGAACTGAGGCACAGCATGAGGCCTAGCGCCTCAAAAGTATTGATCACCCATAGGCATTAGGCACCTAAATCCCTTTGCACCCCTGGGCCTAAGCAACTTGCCTGAGTTCCCGCAGGGAGAGCTGGGAATTGAGTCAGGTCTCCAGCCATTGCCTTAGCCACACCGCCGCCCTTCTGCAAGCAACCTGGGGCCGGGAAGTGTTCAGCACGCACGGCCTCCGGGTAACGAGGCTAGTGGCTTCCAGCTCCCGTAACCGTGGCCGGCTCGCCCTGGCCCCACTTGTTTTGCAGGTGTGTTGGGACACCCTCAGCAGTGCTGCGGAATTCCTGAAGTGGGACCAGCTCGGTGGCTTCATCCAGCACAAGGATACCTGGCAAAGCTGTGACTGCCTGGTGAGGGAGCCCTCAGGTCATTCACTGCGCAGCCCTCGCTGGTAGGAGCGGGGGAATCGGTGGATAGGGCACCCCCCATTGCCCGGCTCTGTGCCCACACTGAGCCCCAGCCCCGGGACCACTCCTGGCCCTGGGTGTAGTCCCTCTGCGTGATCCCCCCGGCACAGGAAGGAGGGGTGAAAACAGGACGTGCGCTCCACACACCTGGAACCCGGCCTGCGGGACGGAAAGGCCTTTAATAACCTTGTGCTCCCTTGTTCTGGTCCTAGCTGATGCGCTACAAGGGGAGAGCCAACAACTTTCTGTGCCAGACCATGGCCTTTCTGGAGAACCCACAGGCTCCAATTAGAGAAGCGGCCATCAGGTTCATAGGTAACCACAGAGCAGGGGTCCCTTTAGCAGGGGGGCTGGATCCGGTCCCAGGCTCTCCTCAGTCCCTGCCAGCAGCGAGAAGTAACCCTTGGGCTCCTGATTGTCTAATGAAGGATCAAGGGTGTCAGAAGTCCGCAGGAGCAAGCTGACCCCAAACTGCCCTGATCGGCTGATGGGCCCCCTCTAACCCCACTGCTCCCCATGCAGTCCGCATTCCCCCCCCCATACCCCACCATGGGCTCTTGGTAGTGGACCCTCAAGGTGCTGTGCTCTCCTTTGGCAACCAGCCCTGTAACCATCCCTGGGGACTCACCCTTTCCCCTGGGGACTTGGGAGCGCGTCCTGGCCAGCGAGGGGCGGGGGAAGCGAGGGGTTGCTTGGAGGGTGACATTTGACACCCTCGCTGGGGATGCGGGGATGTGACGAGCTGTTTGTATGTGTAGGGCTCACTGCCCGGCAGCTGGACCAGAGGAGCCAGGACAAGCTGGATGCCATCTGCAACGGTGAGTGGTACCTGCTTTGAGCACTGAGCGCTAGGGGGATGAACGGCCCAGGGCCGTGGGCTGGGTTCGATCTCTGACACCAGCAACATGATCTCGGGCGAGAGCCACAAAGGGATGCAAAATGTAGATCCCCAAACCCCTGATCAGCTGCCCCCTCACCCTGTCGTGTCTGCTGGTTGGCATGTGCCAGGCACTTAGCCCTGACCTCAGAGCTGCGGCCTGGCAGATCCCCAAACTGGGCCTGAGCTGGCTGGCCTTTGCAGACGATTGCCCCCCCCCCCCAAACACAGCCGAGGTGGGGTGCTGCCTCCCCCCTTGCACTCACTAGCCCAGTGTTTGGAGCAGTCACCTCCACGTGGGGTGCCTGGGGTCAAGCCACTGCTCCAAATGAGGCCGAGGTGACGTCCGGTCACCTACCTCCTTGCTGCGTGCCCGGACCCCTGGGCAGCGCAGGGCAGAGCAGCATCTCCACATTTGTTGGCGAATGGCGGGGGTGATATAGATCAGACTCCTCACTCCCAGAGCAGGTTCACAGCTGGGCCTCCCAACCAGAGCTAGAGAATGGCTGAG
This sequence comes from Emys orbicularis, assembly GCF_028017835.1. Lineage (NCBI taxonomy): Eukaryota > Metazoa > Chordata > Testudines > Emydidae > Emys > Emys orbicularis. The sequence continues at coordinate 133,659,672 of NC_088686.1, read as the reverse complement.
CTCCCTCCTCGGCATTTCCTGGATGGCAGCAGGGCACCTAAAGTTAGGCATAGCCTAACAATGCCCAAGCCCCCTTTGTGACTCTCCCCCTCTCTGGACCTAAGTGCCCATCTGTGCATTGGGGGAAGGCGGAGGGTAAATACAGGCAGGGATGAGGTGCTCAGATACTGCAGGGACGGGGCAGTCCTAGAAATAGTGAGTGAATGGGGTTCATTGGGACTTCTTGCCTGTGTCTGGAGGCTCCCCCATTTGTGGAGGGCAGCAGGGATGTTTAGTGAGGGTTGCTGGTTGTTCCTGCTAGTCCCCTGCCTCCCGCCTCCCAGCCTGCTGCCTCCTTGTCACAGGCCGAGAGGTACAGCGCTGGCTTGGTCTGCTGGGGCTCTCCAGAGCGCTGTGGCTCTGACCTCCATTTCCTTCCTTTCAATCTTAGACCTCAAAGGCTTGCAGGAGGACAGCAACTCCTCGGTCCAAAGCCTGGCTTCTCAGACCATCTTCATCCTGGAGGCGTTCAAGAACCACCCTCCAGCCCGCTGCAGCCTACGCAAATTTTTTCATTGGATAAGAACAACGTGTACTAAGGAGAGCCCGGTCATTGAAGCTGCCCAGCTGCCCTAGCTCTGGGAAAAGCCAGCCTCCCTTCCCTGGGAGCTTCGTACCAGAGCATGGCTTCTTCCCCATTGGCCGCCTGCCCTGCACAGCCATGTGAGTAGTTAACTGCTCGATAGCTTTCATCACCATGTACTTTTTGACAGGTTTCCATGCACTGTGTAGCATTTACGTCCCGCCCTCCGTCCCCGTTTCCGGTTGTGTATGTTTTTGGCGCCGTCGGCCATTTTGAAAATTTATTTTGTATTATTTTTCTGTGTTTGGCCGGGGGAAGGTTGTGTGCCTGTGTTTTGACATATTTAGAGAAAAAGTATGAATGAGTAGAAAGAGAGACTGTAAGGGGTTCACGGCTCCCTCCCCGTCCGTCTGGGCGGGAGACCACGCCCTTTGCTATGATAGGCATGGTTGTTTTATTGTAAGCACATTTTTAGGATTTTTTCCCCTTCCCCACCACAACATACATTTCAGCTTTTTGCTATACACACACACAAAAAACACAAGAGCTAATTCTCACAAACAATTAATTTTTTTATTTAAAAAACATACAGCTTCTTGAAAACAAAACCAAGATGCTTCATTAAAACTTTTTAGCTCACTTAAAGGCCAAAGGCCTTCTAACAAAACACAATAGTCACAAACCCCCCTTTTTAAAAAATTTACAGCTACCAAGTTTTATATCGCATGTTTGTCCCCTCACCATTCTCTAACTTAATCCTTTTAGATTTCTTACAAATAGTTTTTTTCTTAAGCAGGGTTCTGTAACTCTTTGTGCGGACTAGACGGTCAAGATAATGCTCTAAGCAGGCATCTTCCGGTTTGGTCATTTTCCTTAGAACACGGTCAGGGTCTGCACTGAATTGCACAGCATTTATCAAGGTCACCCCTTGCGCTAAATGTTCTTGGGTTAGGCACAGACATTGCATACCATAACCTATGGCAACAACAGTGTTTAATAAGCTTTCCAAACACAGCTCAGCACACAGGCCCCGGAGCTTGCAGTTTATATCCACTGAAGTCCAAGTCACACAATCATGGTGCCTTTGGCCTGGCACATCTATGACACAGCCCTCACAATCTTCAAAAAGCTTTTCCCTAAGGCAGTGTTTAAGGATAGCATAAACAGCAACGCGTACAATAGTCCACATGACTTTTTTACGCCTTCTACCTCTGAGGGGGTGGACAAAGAGAGACCGCCATGCTCATCGGGGTGTCTCACGAGGGTTTCGGGGTCGGGTTCCGGCGTATCCAGCAACGGCTGGGCCAAAGGGCTCCCCTCGGTCGCTCCCTCCTCCTCCTCGGAACTGTCGCTGATGTAACGCCTGCTCCACACAAGGTCAAAGACGGTTGGGGCTAAAACAAAGTCCGAAGTTCTCACGGGGGTGGTGAAGGAGTCCATGTTTCCTCTCAGCAGCCTTTCCGCGCTTTCGAAAACACGTGTCCTTGGTAAGAGATGGCCGCCTCCTCTGTCTGGCGCTGGGACTTATGGGGTAATGGTGCTGCACTCTGATTGGCGGAGGGCCTTGGGAGGCGTTCTTAGTGGGGTCACACGACTCCCTTCCGGAGGGGTCACCCCAACCCAGAAGTCACCCTGATTGGTCAAAATCTCCTCTCGGGGAGGTCCTGTCGGGACGAAACCCCTCCTGATTGGTAGAGGGTGGTGGGGGGAGTTCTTAGAGGGGTCACACGACCCACTTCCAGATGGGTCACCCCCGCCCCGGAAGTCCCCCTGATTGGTCAAAATCTCCTCTCGGGGTGGTTCTTTCGGCACAAAACCCCTCCTGATTGGTAGAGGGTAGTGGGGGGGGACTTCCGGTGACAGGTGGGAGGGACCAAGGGGTAAAGGGGCGGGGCTTAAGGGGTCAAGCGGCGGGGTTAGGGTTTGATTGATGGTAGGGCTCTTATACTACTTATGATACTTCCGGGTACCTTGGTTCAGGGGAAAATTAGCTCAGTGTTAATGGTTCTAGCCTGCAGTCAGGCCAAGTAATGGTAGAGAGTCTGTTTGCCCGAGGCCATCAATCAGGGCAGGGCAGCAATTGAGTAGGGGCTCTGGCCTACGGTCAGGCAGGTAGAGCACCAGAAGGTCCATTTGCCTGGCGCTTGATCAGGGCGGGGCAGCAAGCAAGTAGGGGGGCTCTGGCCTACAGTCCGGCAGAGCTGTCGCAGTCTAGGGGAGGTTAGCTCTCTGGTGGGAGAGTCAGCACAACTGTCTGGCATCCGGATTCAGGCAGGTGCCAGACCAATGCAGGCCTCCTGACAACCAGGTGGGGAGGCTACCACTCCTGACGTTGGGGTGGTGGGGGTAGAGGAACCCAGGCCCTCCCGCTCCACTGCGTCCCAGCCCAGGGCCCTAACTGCAGTGGAGTTGTCCGACACTGGGTCAGCGGCAAAAGTCCAACCGCAACGTGCTGGCCGGCTTGTAGTCAATAACACAGCTGAATCTGATTTGGCTTCCCTGGGCTACTTCCTACATTCGATTCCATGTGTACATGGGTTCCAGGGTTGTTGTTTGCTTCGCTGGGGTAGACGGCTAGTGGCAGCCCCACCAGCTCGTCGGAGACCCTGGCGTCTTGCAGCTCTGTCAGCCCCTCTGGGTCTCTGTCAGGATAGCGGTCTCCATTAGGTCTGGGGTCACGCAGCGGGGAAGAGACGTCCTGCTCCTCCGGCAGCTCTCTCCCGACTGAGCTGGAGGACCAGCCTTTTATAGTTCCGCTTCCTGTCCCGCCCTTCTGCTTCCGGTGGGGTGGCCGCGGAAGTGCTGGTTCTGCCCAACAGGGGGCGTTCATGGCTCCCTCCCTGTCTGTCAGGGCGGGAGACCACGCCCCCTCGCTACAGAGGCCTTAAAGGAAAGGAGTTTTAAAAAAAGAAAGATTGGTTAGGCTTAGAGGAAAAAAGGAAAGAAAGGTTATTTTAAATAGAAGAAAGAGGGGAAACTAGAGAAAGCAACAAGAGAGAGGAGTTTGTTTTATAGATTAGTAAGAATGTGGTAAAAGGTTATTTTTGTTGGGACTAAAAAATAATAAGAGTAAAAAAGTTGAAATAAATTTTAAAAAGTAAAGGCTAATTAAATAAAAGAGGGAAATATAAAGGAAGGTTGAGAAGGTTGGGTGAAAGAAATCACATGGCAGAAAAATTAGCAAGAGATCCTGTGTCAGTGACACAGGGCTGTGTAAAGTACAGAAAACCGCAAGAGAGAGAAAGATCCTTTTTTGTTAGTAAGCAGAAAACAGAGCTGTGCAAAAGAGAGAAAGATCCTTACCATTTCCCGCTGTTGTTTGGCCATCGTGAACCGAGCAGCACAGCTTCCGCCGCAAACTCTGCTCTCCCGTTCTTGCATCGCTAGCAAATGTCTCCATGTTGTCAGTGCTGGGCTCCAGTGGAAGCTACAGAAGGCAACCATTTCCCGCCGTTGTTCGGCCATCGTGAACCGAGCAGCACAGCTTCCGCCACAAACTCTGCTCCCCCATTCTTGCATCGCTAGCAAATTTCTACATGTTGTCGGTGCTGGGCTCATGTGGAAGCTACAGAAGGCAACCATTTCCCACCTTTTATCAGCCATCTTGAACCGAACAGCTATCCTACGTTTTGTGCCATTTTTCCAGGATTACCCGTGCAGGCGCCATAGCACGGCAAGCATGGAGCCCGCTCAGATCTCCGGTGCAGTCTTGACCATTGTAAATACCTCGCACATTATCCAGCAGTATGTGCAGTATCTGCAAAAACGGGCGAGGAAGCAACGACAGCGCGATTACTATACTGATGAGGACATGGACACCTACGTTCCTAGAAGCACGGCATGTGGCGATTGGGAGATCATGGTGGCGTTGGGCCAGGTTCATGCCATGAAATGCCGATTGTGGGCCCGGGAAACAAGCACAGACTGGTGGGACCGCATAGTGTTGCAGGTCTGGGATGATTCCCAGTGGCTGTGAAACTTTCGTATGCATAGGGCCACTTTCATGGAACTTTGTGACTTGCTGTCCCCTGCCCTGAAGTGGAAAGACACCAAAATGAGAGCAGCTCTCACAGTTGAGAAGCGAGTGGCCATAGTACTGTGGAAGCTTGCAACGCCCGACAGCTACCGGTCAGTCAGGAATCAGTTTGGAGTGGGCAAATCTACTGTGGGGGCTACTGTGCTGCAAGTAGCCAACGCAATCATTGACCAGCTGCTATCAAGGGTAGTGACTTTGGAAAATGTGCAGACCATTGTGGATGGCTTTAATGCTCTCGGTTTCTCTAACTGCGGCAGGGTGATAGACGGAACGCATATCCCTATCTTGGCCCCGGCACACCAGGGCGGCCAGTACGTAAACCGTAAGGGGTACTTTTCCATGGTGCTGCAAGCACTGGTGGATCGCAAGGGACATTTCACCGATATCAACGTGGGATGGCCGAGAAAAGTGCATGACGCTCGCATCTTCAGGAACTCTGGTCTGTTTGAACAGCTGCAGGAAGGGACTTACTTCCCAGACCAGAAAATTACTGTTGGGGATGTTGAAATGCCTATAGTTATCCTCGGGGACCCAGTCTACCCCTTAATGCCATGGCTTATGAAGCCGTACACAGGCACCCTGGACAGTAGTAAGGAGCAGTTCAACTATAGGCTGAGCAAGTGCAGGTTGGTGGTAGAATGTGCTTTTGGATGTTTGAAAGCACGCTGGCCCAGTTTACTGACTCGGTTAGATCTCAGCACAACCAATATTCCAGTTGTAATTGCTGCTTGTTGTGTGCTCCACAATATCTGTGAGAGTAAGGGGGAGACGTTTATGGCGGGGTGGGAGATTGAGGCAACTGGTCTGGCGGCCAATTTCGCACAGCCAGACAACAGGGCAATTAGAAGAGCGCAGCAGGGCACGCTGCGCATCTGAGAAGCTTTGAAAGACAGTTTCATGACTGGCCAGGGTACAGTGTGACAGTTGTGTTTGTTTATCTTGAAGTTACCCGCCCCCTATATATATATGAAAGGAAATAAAGTCACAATTGTTTTAAAACTGTTGTTTATTATTTGTTGCACAACACATTGAGAGAAATAAGAAGGTAGATGGGGGGGGGGTTGGGTTATGGGGGTGGAGGAGGAGGGAAGGACAAGTCCAGAAACCAAATCAAAAGTTCGCATATGCCAGCTTTCTGCTACTTGGGCGATCCTCTGGGGTTGAGTGTGTGGGTCCCCATAGCCTCCCCCCTCGTGTTCTTGGGCATCTGGGTGAGGAGGCTATGGAACTTGGGGAGGAGGGAGGGCGGTTAAACAGGGGCTGCAGCGGCAGTCTGTGGTCTTGCTGCCTTTCCTGCATTAGATCCACCATACAGTGCAGCATGTCAGTTTGCTCCCCCATGAGCTTGACCACAGCATCCTGCCTGCTCTCATCGCATGCGTCCCTCCTCTCTTCGTGTTCCTGTAATGCTTTATGGGACTCCGCAATTGTTTGCCACCATGCATTCAGCTGGGCCCTATCAATGCTGGAGGACTGCATGAGCTCGGCGAACATGTTGTCCTGAGTTCATTTTTTCCACCTTCTAATCTGGACCAGCCTCTTGGATGGAGTAGATAGGGGCCACGTTGAAACATCTGCACCTGTGGGAGGAGAAAAAGGGAGGGTAGTATTTTAAAAGATACATTTCAGAGAACAAAGGACACACTGTTTCTCAGTGAAACGGGCAATTCATAGTACACAGCACATCACACATGGCCGGGCAACAGAATTTAGCTTGCAGCCAGCCATGGTAAGCCCTAGGGGCACGCGGGGTTCTGCTTCTTCCGCATTCATTTCAATGCTTTCAAACTGCCAGGCCCCCTTTCCCATAGCAAGCAATGCCTGGTGGGTTTGCAATATAAAAGGAGGGCCTGCGGGCTCTCTGGGATGATCGCTTCACCCCCCCCCCCCCGCACCCACCGCGTGGCTCCGACGAGGCTCTGAGCAGGGATGAGCCCTTTAAACTAAATGCGAACAGCCCAGTGTGGCTGTGTTTCCCCCCAGCCCCCCACCTCATGGCTCCGATCAGGCTCACTCACCAGAAGTACCTTCTCCAGGGTCATGGTCCGGGAGCCCGCCTTGGGAGTTGGGGGGCGGGCTATTGGCTCCTGCGTTAAGAATAGTTCCTGGCTAGGGGTGAAAACGGATTCCCCACTTGCCGCCTATGCACTGTCCTCCTCCTCTTCGTCCTCCAATAACTCATCCTCCTTGCTCCGTTCAACTCCCCCCTTGGAGGTATCCATGGACAGTGGTGGGGTAGTGGTGTTGTCACCCCCCATAATTGCATGCAGCTCACAGTAGAAGCGGCATGTATGGGGCTGTGACCCAGAGCGCCCATTCGCCTCCCTGGCTTATTGGTATGCTTGCCTGAGCTCCTTGATTTTTGTACGACACTGCACTGTGTCCCTGGAGTAGCCTCTTTCCGTCATGGCTCTGGAGACTTTAGCATACGTATTTGCATTCCTTTTTTTGGAATGTAGTTCTACCATAACAGAGTCATCTCCCCAACATGCGATGAGATCCAGTACCTCCCGTTCGGACCATGCTGGATCTCGTCTGCGAATCTGGGACTGCATGATCTCCTGTGATGGTGGACTGTGCTGCTGGTCACCTGTGCTGCTGGTGACCAAACAGGAAATGAAATTCAAAAGTTCCCGGGGTTTTTCCTGCCCACCGGCTAGTGCATCGGAGTTGAGAGTGTTGTCCAGAGCGGTCACAAGGGAGCATTCTGGGATAGCTCCCGGAGGCCAATAACGTCGAATTGCGTCCACAATACCTTTAACCCGGGATTGCGATCTCGATTGAAGCACTACTCCACTTGCCAAGGTGGAGTACAGAAATCGGATTAAAGAGCCCTTTAAATCGAAGAAAACGGTTTGATCGTGTGGACGGAATGATTTTTTTTTTTCGAATTAACTCAGCTAATTCCGAAATAAACGACTAGTGTAGACCAGACCTGAGAGAGGGAGAGTATAGAAAACAGCAAGAGATCCTTTTGGCTTAGTGAGAGAAGGAAAGTATAGAAAGCTGAAGGGAGGGCGGGGGTGGGGTGCGGGTGGGGAAGAGAACTTATCCTTGCGGCTGCCCCCCGGGAAAAGAGAGAGCTCCCAAGGCTCACAGCCCACAGCATGGTTATCTCCGCCTCTCGGGCGGACCAATCAGAAAATGTTCTACAGCTGAGTCATAGAATGCATTTTCCTGAACCAATCCTATCAATCCAAGATTTTTAAACAATAGCCCTCTCCCTCCCCTCCCCTCACTACGCATCCCCTTTAACTGCCTTATTCTTATCTAAAAAAACAGGCCCCAAGCATCTTTCCCGATAGATAGAGAGAGAGAGTGTAGAGAGAGAGAGGGGGGTGGGTGTATGGGGAGAGAGAGAGAGAGAGAGAGAGAGAGAGAGAGAGGGGAGGGGGTGTATGGGGAGAGATAGATAGATAGATAGATAGATGTGGTGTATGGGGAGAGAGAGATAGATAGATAGATAGATGTGGTGTATGGGGATAGAGAGATAGATAGATAGATAGAGGGGGTGTATGGGGATAGATAGATTAGATAGATAGAGGGGGTGTATCGGGGTAGATAGATTAGATAGATAGAGGGGTTGTGTATGGGGATAGATAGATAGATAGATAGATAGATAGATAGATAGATAGATAGATAGATAGATAGATAGATAGATAGATGTGGTGTATGTGGAGAGAGAAAGAGAGGGAGAGAGAACCCCATTGGCTTTAAGCCCTTTTACATTTTATGGGACTTTTCTGTAATCTCAGCTCCTTGAACTTTTTCGTGGTCCGAAGCAAACAACAACCCTGGAACCTATGTACACAAAGAATGGTCGTGTAGGAAGGAGCCCAGGGAAGCCGAATCAGATTCAGCTGTGTCATTGACTACAAGCCGGCCAGTGTGTTGCAGTCGGATTTTCCCCGCTGACCCAGTGGCAGGCCACTCTGCTTCTATTAGGGCCCTGGGATGGGACGTAGGTGAGTGGGAGGGCCTGGGTTCCCCTACCCCTGGCAACCCACCATCAGGAGCGGTAGCCTCCCCACCTGGTTGTCAGGAGGCCTGCATTGGTCTGGCTCCCACCTGAATCCGGACGCCAGACGGTTGTGCTGACTCTCTCACCAGAGAGATAACCTCCCCTAGACTGCCACAGCTCTGCTGGACTGTAGGTCAGAGCCCCCCTACTTGATTGCTGCCCCACCCTGATCAATGGCCAGGCAAATGGACCTTCTGTTGCTCTGCCTGCCTGCCTGTAGGCCACAGCCCTCCCACACTCCATGACAGGAGCCGCATGCTGCGCCAGACAGGAGCCGGGTGAGAGCCCGCAGCGCAGGGGCACGGAGCCGCATGCTGCGCCAGGCAGGAGCCGGGTCAGAGCCCGCAGCGCAGGGGCACGGAGCCGCATGCTGCGCCAGGCAGGAGCCGGGTGAGAGCCCGCAGCGCAGGGGCACGGAGCCGCATGCTGCGCCAGGCAGGAGCCGGGTCAGAGCCCGCAGCGCAGGGGCACGGAGCCGCATGCTGCGCCAGGCAGGAGCCGGGTCAGAGCCCGCAGCGCAGGGGCACGGAGCCGCATGCTGCGCCAGGCAGGAGCCGGGTCAGAGCCCGCAGCGCAGGGGCACGGAGCCGCATGCTGCGCCAGGCAGGAGCCGGGTCAGAGCCTGCAGCGCAGGGGCACGCAGCAAGATGTATGCAATGCTGCAGACAGGAGGGATTGAGTAGTTTTAATCTCCCAACTGGCCATAAAGGGGGAAAGCTCAGGGAGGGCCAGGGAGGAGCTGGAGAGTGGGGGCGAGGTGCCCCTCGCTCTGGGGCAGGAGTCGGCGCTCCGGGAGGGGCAGTAGAGATGGATAATGACACCTGGATGATGCCCCCTGATGCTCCCTCCCTCTCTCGCTGTCCCTGCCCACTCAGACCGTGCCCCGGGCTGAGACGGCCTCCAGAGGCTGCCCAGCGAGTCGCTTGCCCCGGTACCTGGTACCCAACGATCGCCCCTTTGCAGGGCGGCAGCGGCTCTGACCCAGCCCTGATTGAGGGCTCTGGGCAAAACCCCAGGCCTAGATAAAGGCCTACAAAAGGTACTCGGGCTGCAGAGGGGCAGCCCAGAGATAGGCAGAGGCAGCTGATCCAACCCCCCTTGCCGATGATGCGTGGTTTATATACTGCAGTCCGCCCCAGTGAGCGGGGGCTAGACAGTGACTGGCAGTAGCCACTGAGGCAAGGTGTGGTTAGAGGGTTGGGGGTTCCCCTGGGCCCCTGGACACCCAGATAGTGGGTTACTGCCGGGGGCAGGAGCCTGACGTAGAGGGGCACCGGGGTCTGGGAGGTACACCGGGACCAGCGGCAGGCGAGACACCAGCCTGTAGAGGGCACTTAGAGGCCGGAAGAGATCATCCCTCACCGGTGAATCGTTGCCCTGCGACACAGACTCTCTGTCTTTGCTCGGTCTGACTGCAGGCCTGAACCATTAACACTGAGCTAATTTTCCCCTGAACCAAGGTATCCCAGAAGTATCATAGCGAGGGGCGTTGTCTCCCGCCCAGACGGATGGGGAGGGAGCTGCCAACCCCTTACAGCCTCTCTTTCTAGTCTTTCATACTTTTTCTCTAAATATGTCAAAACACAAGCATGCAACTGTAAAAGGGTTTGCGCCGGGGCTCGACCCTTCAGGACAGGAGGGGAGCCACACCGACTCCCTACTGCACGGTTTAAACAGTAAGTTAGCTCAGATCTCAGGCCCTCTGGTCCAGGGGGCTGAGTAAACCACAGTCGAAGAACCCAGGCCCTCTGACGCAGGGCTGGGCTGGCAAACAGTCAATAAGCTCAGGCCCTTTGCAGCAGGGGCTGAGCACACACAGTCTATAAGCTCGGGCCCTTGGGTGCAGGGGCTGAGCACAAGCAGTTAATTAGCTCAGGCCCTCCTGTAGCAGGGGCTGAGCACAAACAGGCAATAAGCTCGGGCCCTTGGGTGCAGGGGCTGAGCGCCAACAGTCAGTAAGCTCAGGCCCTTGGATGCAGGGGCTGAGCACAAGCAGTCAATAAGCCCAGGCCCTTTGCAGCAGGGGCTGAGCACCCAAGTAGTCTATTAGCTCTGGCCCTGGGTCAGGGCGGAGCACAACCAGTCAATTTCGCTCAGGCCCTCTGGAGCAGGGGCTGAGCAGGCAAGCAGTGTAGTAGCTCCGGCCCTGGTTCAGGGCGGAGCACAAACAAGCAATTAGCTCCGGCAGGTAAGGGGCTCAGGTTCCTACCTGAGCGTTGGGTGAGGGGGAAGCCTGCCACCCGTGTGTAGGGGTGGCAGGGGGGGACACAGGCCCGCCCACTCCACTGTGTCCCAGCCCGGGGCCCTAGCAGCGATTAGTGTCGCTGCCGGTCAGTGGGGTATCCTGACCGAAACACACTGCCATGGGCTCACAGGCCTCTGTAGCCTGACTGGGGTCGGCTACCCCCGGGCTGTGAGCCATTATCCCCCTCGGGGCCTACCTCGTCTGTGGCACCGGTTGCGGTCCAGTCCATCAGTGGAGCCTCCTCTCGGCCGGGGCTTGGTGGCAGATCCGGTAGCTCCGTAGGGAAACCCGGCCACTGGCCCTCGGGCGGCTCCTCTGGATAACAGCAGGGCTGCAAGGATTCTGGCGGGGCCTCCCCTTCAGGGTTGCTGTGGGGGAGTTCCACGGGCGCCTCCCAGCGACGGGAGCGGACGGGCTCCGGCGGCTCCTCCTCGTAATGAGCTCGGGGCAGCTCCGGCCAGCTAGGGCATCCACCACGGGCCTCCGAGGTATCCTGGCGGGGAGCTCCCGACCGCACGTCTGCTCCCTGCGGTGGCCGGCGCCTGACTGAGCTCTGGCTGCCGGCCTTTATACTTCCTGTCCCGCCCCGTGACTTCCGGGGGGCGGGGACAGGAGGCGGAGGCTCCGCCCACTTGGGTGTTTGCGCCGGTGCTCCCTCTTCAGGACAGGAGGGGAGCCCGCCCACCTCCCGGTCAACCAATATGGACCAATATGGACTCACTACAGCAACCTTACCCCGGCCAAACACAGAAAAATGGGGACGGCGCCGGCAATGGGGACGGGGCGTGGAAACCTGTCAAAAACTATATGGTGATGAAAGCTATCGAGCGGATACCTACTCACATGGGGTTGTCAGGGAGGGGTAGTACCTCTGATGGGGGAGCAGTTGTACTCCTAGGAGTAGCTCATCCACTTTGGTCCCCACTTGACAACACCCAGCTCCCACCTGTGGCTCCAAGTGTAGAGAAATCTCTGTATTAACTATCTCTATAAATCTTTATGATGTTGCATTGTGTTATTCTGTATTAAGTATCTTTCTTTATGACATTTTGTATATTTTGTATTTCATATGACTTGGCATTGTGCCTCTCTATTTTCATACAACTTTGTATTAGATCCCTATATAGAAAATTGGTAGAAAACTTTGTATCAAATGTTATAGCCCCTAAGGATAGTATAGTTAAAGTAAAAGCCTTTTTTCTAGAAGTAGAATAAGATCTTCCCTCCACTCTGTAATCAATTGCCCTATTGACTGAACGAGGTGTGAATGAGTGAGGCTTGGAAGACACCCACCTCCAGACAGCTACAACAGTTGCAGAGGGAATGAGAGCCAGAGCAAAGGACAATACAACTTGTCAAGTGGGCCCCACAAAGAAGAGCAGACATATTGACGGCCTCAGGGATTAGAAGCAAGCACCTTCTTTAGAAAACACCCTCTTTGAGCAGCATTGGGACAACACCCAGAGAAAAGCAGCACAAAGACCAACGGACACAGACCAATGGACACAGACCCAGATTTTGAATCTGGTCTAGATTTGCATAAGAGGGAAGCTGCTATAAATATGAGGTGTCTTGCAGGAGGACCCCGGGTCTCGTCTTGTCACCATCGGAGCATCGATCCGGATCGGCAGAAGCCCGGCTCCACCCCTCCCCCATCTAACTCACCTGGCCAGTGCAGTTAAGGGGAGCAACTAGTTGGTAACAACAGCAAGACGGAGTGTGTTTGTATGTGTGTGTGTGTGTGAATGCATGACTGTGATATATATCTCATATGCATATTGTAGAGTATTAATTAATACCGGTATTACTAATAAATGTGGCGTTTTGCCTTAATCCCCCTGAAAAGATCCTGTATAGTACTTTGAGTATGTGGCGTTTTGCCTTAATCCCCCTGAAAAGATCCTGTATAGTACTTTGAGTACAACACAAGGAGCTGTCAGGATGCGACAGCGGCCACACCCCGGAGACCGTCTCAACTGGCGGGCTAAACCAGGTGAGGGTAGCTGATGAGTATGAGACTCTCGGTGAGTTAGGGCCTGTCTACCCACTGCATGTGAAGGCTGGATCCGGCTGACTGAGGCAACCTGGTTCAACCTGGTTCAATGGTCAGGAAGGCGATGACAGCAAGCGTTGTGGAACGCTTAAGAGCACGACAAGACACGTAGGCGTCCTGGTCATCCACTGCACCCTGCCCTATCTCCAGCCGTCTCGACTTCTGTCCTGCCACTGGATACAGATAGGAACTGGGAAGACAGAGTGAGGCTGACGTCGCGCAACTCTCCCTCACTTTAATCCAATTCACGCGCAAGTCTCGACATCATATCATATCATATTACATCATATCAAGTCCTGTGGCGATGGGCGAGCGACGAAGCAGCAGGTGTGCATACACTGGGAGCTGGAGCCGCGGACCTGCACATAGGCGGCTCAGGCATAATGGTCGTTCCTCACTGACCGAAGCAGCAGTGGAGCTCGGCATCTTCTTGAGCGACTGAGCAGCCCTATTCAGGATTGCACTGCTCACCTCCGTAGAATGAGGAGGGGGCTAGAAAAGGTGCCCTAAACATTGCCTGCTTCACCAGGGCCGGCTTTAGGAAGTGCGGGGCCCAATTTGAACAGTTTCGACGGGGCCCCAGCAGGGATGACTAAAAAAAAAGCCACTTAAAAAGAACCCTTTCATTTCTTCCATGTATTATTTATTTTCCATGACTATATAAATAATAATAAAATTATATATTACATACATTGCATCATATATTAATTAGCTGATTTTCACTTTCATATTAGGAAAATAATTTATATTTTGATAGTTGTACAACTGATTTTCTTCAATAATGTTTATTTTATTAAAATTTATAAAATATTTCCTTATTAATATAAAATTGTGCCCTCCTCCCCCCCACCTCCCAGCGCCTCCTGGCCCGCGGAAACAAATCCTGCTTCCCCAGCGCCGCCCCGCCGAAACAGCTGTGGGCCGAAAAGGAAGGTTGGCGGGGGGGGGGGGGGGGGGGAAGAAAAGGCACACATAGGGTGACCAGATCACAGCAGTAAAATAGGACCTGACCCCTCCCCGCTCGGCCCCATCATCACACCCCTCTTCACCCCCTAGCCCCCCGCTGGCTTGCTGCATCCCTCCTAGTCAGTCCCCCACCCACCACTTGCCTCCTTTCACCTTCTCCCTCCCCTGCCAGAAACCCCCATGCCCGCCCCTAGAACCCCTGCTGGCTCACTGCTTGCCTCTTTACCCACCCGCCGCTTGCCCACCCGCTCGCCCCCCCCAAAGTATAAAGCCTCATTCAAAGACCCAGGGGTCACTATATTACTGCACACAGCAGTCAGTCAGTGCAGTTGTAGATAAATCGCTGCATTATGCATTTTTGTATAACTTTTATATGACTTTGTATTGAACCTTGGTAATGTTATAGCTGGCCCCTAAGGTAGTATAATTAAGGTAAAAGAAAAATGTCTTTTTGCTAGAAGTAGAATAAGATCTTCCCCCCACTTTGTAATCAATTGACCTGAATGAATGAGGTGTGAATGAGGAAGGTGTGGAAGGCAGGCACTTCCAGACAGCTGCAACCCTTGGAGAGGGGCTGAGAGCCAGCCAAGGAGAGCTTTGCCCAGGGCTGAGTGGGACAGAGTTTGGGTGCAGGGTCCGGGCTGGGGCATGGTGTGGGGTGCAGGATGGGTGGAGGGATGCAGGCTCTGGGAGGGAGTGCGGAGGGGTGGATGCAGGCTCTGGGACAGAGTTTGGGGGCCGGAGAGGGGGTGGTGGGTGCTGGGGGGGAGGGGACTGCCATCACATGTGGCTTCCTTCCTCCCCTGCTGCCCCTCACCATAGCCTCGGTGGGGGATGGGGCTGCCCCTTGCCCAGTGTTTGCAGGAGTGGTGGCTGGGGGGAAACCCAGTCAAACTCTGGTTTTACTCTTTCGTTGATGGGTCACTTTAACCCCTTACAAACCCCTTCCCGCCTCTCTCACCCCCCTTTTCTACTGGGCTTATTTGATCTTTCTGGTGGAGCCAGATGAAAACCACAAACCCCAGCAAGAGCAACAGGCTGGAAGACTAGACTGAACCCACCACCCACCCAGCCTAGTCCATCCCAGAGCCCAGGACTGAGGGCAAATGTCCCCCCACCCCCGGGCCACCTGCTTCCACTCCTGGCCTCTCCTAGCGCCACCAGCGATTCTGTGTGCCTGCATCGGGTGGGATTTCAACCGGACCCCCCCCTCGCTAAATTCACCCCTGTTTTGCGACCACTCTGCACCAAGAGCACCTTCCTTCCCTGCCCTAGAGCTGCTGGATGGCTAGAAAGCTGAGCTGGGTGTTTGATCGATCCGGAATATTATCGTGGCCCCCCCCAAAAAAACTTAATGTCCACACAGCTTTGGGGGGGGGGTATTCCTCCCCCCCAAAACCGGTCTATTTTATTGTTGCAGGGCAAATGAAGAAGCCAGAGTAATGGAAATATTCAGCTCCTACAGTGGTCTTGCAGCAGGGGAAGCAGAGTTGATGGGAAGGGAACTGGTTTGGATAGGAGCCCCCGTCCCCCTCCTTTGCAAAATAATTTGGGGAGGGGAATCAGATCACTCCGTGCCTCAGTTTCCCTCTCTCGGCGGAGGGGGGAGAGATAAAAGTCTCAACCTGCCGTGTTGTAGACCTTTTGCATTCTCCCCTCTGGATATATTTGATTTCCTCCTCCAAACCTCCCTCTCTCTCTCACCTGGAATTCACAGCACTAAGTACTGGCTCGGGGCTTTCTTCCTGGGTTACATGATCCCGAGTTTAGTTTTGAAACAGACACAGGCAGGCACAAACTCACCCTCAAACAGCAACACCACCGAAAACCACAAAACCAACCCAATATTACAAACCTATGGGGAATCACGGGGTCAAACACTCACCGACCGAAGCCCCAGCAGCTGCTAAGGTGAGTGAGGTCCACTGCAGAGATTCCTGTCTCCCACCGGACCGGAAGCCCCCTCGGTGTCTCCTCCAGGTGAGTGCTGGGGGGAGGGGAGGGGAAGGCTGCAAAGCACATGTGCCTTCTCCCCCGCTCCCCCTCCTGACCTGCAACAGCCGCTGCTGCCTCTGCTTCAGCCCCCTGCCGGCCAGCGTCTCTGGTTGCCTAGCAGCAACAGCTGCTGCTTCCCGGAGAGCCACAGAGCTTTGCTTCAGGCAGGGACGCTGCCCGATCTGCGCGGGGCCCTCTTAGGGGCGGGGCCCAATTCAGGGGAATCGGTGGAATCGGCCTAAAGCCGGCCCTGTGCTTCACCTTACCCTGGCCAGCACACCGCGGCTGGCGGGGATCCCACAAAAGCGGTCGAACAAAAACAAAAACAAAACTTAGAGTGACACCGATCGGTATTGGCACATGGAATGTGCGCACGTTACTGGACAACATCACGGCAGACAGACCGGAGAGAAGAACAGCACTTGTCGCTAGAGAGCTCGCACGCTACAACATTGACATTGCAGCCCTTAGCGAAACTCGCCTTGCTAATGAAGGACAGCTGTCCGAGTCAGGCGGTGGCTATACATTCTTCTGGAGTGGCCGCAGCAGTGATGAGCGTCGCGAGTCTGGAGTTGGCTTCGCCATCAAGAATCATCTTGTTTGGAAACTTGCCAGTTCCCCCAAGGGTATGAATGACCGGCTCATGACAATGCAGCTTCCGCTTCAAAAAGGAAAACAAGCTACTTTGATCAGCGCATATGCTCCTACAATGACCAACCCAGAGGATGGGAAGGATAAATTCTATGAAGAACTAGATACTCTGCTATCGTCAGTGCACCGCACAGACAAGCTGATTCTGCTTGACGATTTTAACGCACGAGTTGGATGCAATGCCGCAGCCTGGGAAGGAGTCATCGGGAAAAATGGAGTGGGAAAGTGTAACAGCAATGGCCTGTTACTGCTGAAAACTTGTGCAGCACATGACCTTCTGATCAGCAATACGGTCTTCCGCCTTCCTACCCGTAACAGGACTTCGTGGATGTATCCCCATTCCAACCACTGGCATTTGATCGATTATGTCATCATCAGGAGAAGGGACAGACAAGATGTCAGGGTTACAAAAACTATGTGTGGCGCTGACTGTTGGATGGATCATAGGCTCATAGTATCCAGAATAAAGCTCCGTATCATGCTGAAGAGACAACCACAAGGCTGTAAGGCTCTCAAAAGGATCAACGTGTCGAAGCTGAAGAACAGCCGCATCACTGAAAATCTAGCGGAAGACCTAGAGAATGAGCTTGCTGATCTTCATATTGAGGATGACGCTGAGAAAGACTGGGAGCGATTCCGCAACACTGTCCATACAGCTGCATCGAAGCTATTGGAGCCCTCCACATGCAGGCAACAAGACTGGTTTGACGAAAATGATGCAGAAATCCAGGCCTTACTTGCTGAGAAGCACCGCCTGCATCGTGCATATCAAAACGATCCATCCTCAGTGGCAAAGAAGACTGCCTTTATCAACGCTCGCAGAACAGTACAGAACCGACTGCGCAAAATGCGGGACTTGTGGCTGAGCGTCAAAGCAGATGAAATACAGGCATATGTGGACAGGAACGACTATAAGCAGTTTTATGAAGCCCTCAACACACTCTGTGGTCCACAGTCTTCTGGGAGCTTTCCCCTCCTGAACTCTGATGGTACTGTGCTCCTTACAGAGAAGACGCAGATTCTCCAGAGATGTGCTGAACACTTTGAAGCAATTCTCAATCGCCCCTCAGTCATCAATGACGAGGCCATTGACAAGATGCCCCAGGTTGCAGTCAATGACTCCATGGATGAGGAGGACCAGAAGAGGACGAAGTGAAGAAAGCTATCAATCAGCTGTCAAGTGGCAAAGCCCCAGGGTCAGATGCCATACCAGCAGAGGTGTACAAAGTCGGTGGACCCATGCTGCTGCGGAAACTCACTGAGCTGTTTCAGTCCTTCTGGAAGCAGGGAACCATTCCACAAGAATTTAGAGACGTGTCCATCTTGCACCTCTATAAGAGGAAGGGCAATCGCCAGGTATGCGACAATCACCGTGGAATCTCGCTGCTTTCTACAGCGGGGAAAGTTCTTGCACGGGTTCTGTTGAACTGATTGATCACTCACCTGGAGAAGGGCTTACTGCCAGAATCACAGTGTGGCTTCTGCAAGGGACGTGGGACTATTGATATGATCTTCGCTGTGCGTCAGCTACAGGAGAAATGTCAAGAGCAGAATCGTGAACTCTACACAACTTTTGTGGACCTCACGAAAGCATTTGACTCTGTCAGTCGCCAGGGCCTGTGGAGGATCATGTCGAAATTTGGCTGTCCAGACAGATTTATACGAATGGTACGTCAATTTCATCACAGTATGATGGCTCGTGTCCTGGATGACGGTGAAACATCTGAGGCCTTCCCAGTCACCAACGGCGTCAAGCAAGGGTGTGTTTTAGCACCCACTTTGTTCAGCATGATATTCTCTGCCACTCTGACTGATGCCTTTCAACACTGCTCTGAAGGAGTAGGCATGAAGTATAGAACTGATGGGAAACTATTCAATCTGAGGCGACTGCATGCCATCACCAAGGTGAAGGAAACTGTACTTCGAGACTTTCTCTTTGCCGATGATTGTGCTCTGAATGCTAGTACAGAGCCAGAAATGCAAGCCAATATGGACAAGTTTTCAACTGCATGCAACAACTTCGGTCTCACCATTAACATCAAGAAGACTGAGGTCATGCACCAGCCAGCTCCCCACGCTCCGTACTCAGAACCGTCCATCACTGTAAATGGACAGAGACTTCAGACAGTGGACCACTTCATGTACCTGAGCAGTACCCTTTCCCGAGCAGTGTCAATCGATGATGAAGTAAACTGCAGAATTGCTAAAGCCAGCTCTGCATTTGGCCGATTGCGCTCCAACGTTTGGGAACGTCGAGGGATCAGCCTACCAACGAAGCTGAAGGTCTACCGAGCAGTGGTGCTTCCAACTCTGCTGTACGCCTGCGAGACGTGGACTGTCTATCGGAGTCATGCGCGAAGGCTCAATCACTTCCACATTTCCTGTCTGCGAAAGCTTCTAAAAATCAGATGGCAGGACAAAGTGCCCGATACTGATGTCCTTACTAGAGCCAGTCTGCCGTCAGTTCACACATTGCTGATGAGAGCCCAGACCAGGTGGGCCGGACATGTCGTGAGAATGTCAGATGAACGCATTCCTAAACAGCTCTTCTACGGAGAACTCACTCAGGGAAAGCGCTCCCATGGAGGACAAAAGAAGCGGTTCAAGGACTCGCTGAAGACCTCTTTGAAGTCCTTCGAGATCAACACCGCCACATGGGAAACCTTCGCACTGAACCGTCCAGCATGGCGCAGCCTCATTCACACAGGCAGTAATACCTCTGAGGTGAGGCGTATTGCTGAGGCTGAAAAAAAGCGTGAGCTGTGCAAGTCCAGAGCTGCTTGTACATCATCGACAGTGCCATTACATGTCTGCCCGAGGTGTGACAGGACGTTCCACGCCCGAATCGGACTGATCAGTCATCTTCGGACGCACAGAGCCCGGTCATCGAAAGCATGAGTTGTTGAGGTCTTCATCGATAACGATGGACGAACATCACTCACATGCAATCCCCCACCCTGTACATAGCAATCCTCTGTTTCATTCTGATGTTTTTTGATGTACTTTAATGCTTTTATTCATTTTATTGATTAAATAATTGTAATTACAGTAATACATCAAGGTATAAAAGATCTACACATCTTGTCCTGTACACAGAACACAGACCGCTCCAATGGATCCAACAACCCATACAGCGAGAAAGCCGTAGCAAGCGTTAACATCTCCAAAATCATATCAGGGCAGGAAAATGCACCTGCTGTTTGCAACACTTGTACAGTATAGACACAGGGTGAGGGCTAGACAAAGTGACCACGATTAGTCCTGCTCCATCTCTATGTGACGAAGTGGGGGGTTTTCTTGTTTTCTGTGGAGTTTCAATGGTTTGCATGCGGAGGGGGTGGGACTCAGTTTCCCTGGGTGTTACTGGTTTAACGAGGTGAGGGGAGAGGGAGTGTGTTTTGCAGAGGACCGGAGAGAGGACGTGGGGACCCAGCCGATGGCCGGGAGGATGCATACCCCAGTGACCGGTGACCTGGCGACCTGGTGACCCAGAGGCCCAGCTGAGGAGACGCAGCCGGTTCTGGCCAGTGGGAGGACAATGGGCTGCAGAGTGAGGACCCAGTGACCTAACCAGCCGGTTCCAGCCAGAGGACAGAAGCAGGAGAGGAGGCCCCGGTTTACGACCCTGTTTACCTGGAGAGAAGACAATGGGCAGAGGCGGGGCCTGGGGCCGGGGATCTCAGATGCCCAGCTGCGAGCAGGGGGGCTCTGGGCTGGAGAGGGGAAGCAGGCAGAGCCCACCTGGATGCAGGGAGACTGGGATGTGCTGTGGTAAGGGAGGCCAGGCCTGAGGGTCAGAGAGTTTCCTGTGCTGTGTTCAACTCTCAATAAACCCTCCTGTTTCATGCTGGCTGAGAGTCACTCTGGTCTAGGGAACAGGGTTGCATCAACCCCTTCGGGGGTGGAGGCCCCGGGGGTCCAGAGCGAGTGGACTCCCTGAGGGGGCCCACGGCAGAGACAGACGTGCTAAGGCTCAGAGAGGTGCGGATCCAGGAGGTGGAGGGGCCTGACCCCGAGAGAGAGTGAACCCCTGAGAAGGGCTGTCTCACTAAAAGGGGCACCCCCCATGGACCGCACGGGGCCAAGAGTGGGCACGATCTGTGAGTCCGTGACACTCTACTGTCTGGGTTTCCATCTACAGCTGTTCACACTGGAAATGCAGGACGGGCTAAGGTTAGCCCATCACCAAAAGAACCTTAATGTAAAGCAGTGCTCCTGCCAGTGCCTGGTGGGGATCATGCAGACAGACTACACCCCAGGCTGGGCATTGTCCCAGGGTAAAGCAGGGCTGTAGTGGAAGGTGGAGGAGCCCCTGGACGAACAGGGTGAAGCATGGGACAATTCAGCTAAGAGTTGCAGGGCTGGGCACCAGAAGAATCGCCGGGTGGAACTTTGGGGTATGGCAGGGAGGGGTGGAATGAGCCCCGCTCTGGGTCAGTCCCAGTGCCATTGGCCCACTGCCTTTGAAGAGGCCACCGATGAAGGCTATTTGTCCTACTCCCCTGGGTCCCGCAACCCAGCTCTCCCCGGAGAGAAACTTTGCCTTGGAATCTTAAAGCAAGTGACTTTGTTGTTAGGGCTGAAGGGGGTGGTGGGATGGGAGACGCTGTCAGCTCAGAGAAAAATCTGACCCTTGTGCTCTTTGGGGGATCGTACCTGAAATGGGGGTCAGCGGGAGGTGGAAGGGCTGAGTGTAAAGGACCAGGAAGGAAACAGGGTCCTGGGAGAGAGTCAGTGCTGGGACACCCCATTGCTCATAAGACTCCACCTTCCAAGTAGTGCGGCCCCAGGTCTGTAACCCTTACGCTGGGGCGCACTGCCAAGCAAAGTCTCCTGCTGCAGGCGCACGGCCTGCCCAACATAAGGGCTGCAGAACAGGGCCCTCAGAAGGGGGGTTACTACTCTGTCCTGAGGAGCATGAGGGATGGGACCGCTCGGAACCACAGCCTTCCCCCAAGGCTTTGGGGGCTAAAGGAGTCGGCTTCTGAACTGGACACTGTGCCCTGTCACCAGTGATTAGTGGGAACGGGGCTAGCACTCTGGCTCTACGGTGCTAACAGCTAATCGGGGGTCTGAAAGGGGTGAGCCGTGGGGTGCTAGACTTAGTCAGCCCTGCCCCTGCAGCGCACATGGTAGCAGATGGGGCAGAGTGAGTCCCAACTCCAGGAGGATACCACAGCCAGTGCTGCGAACGGAGCTGCACGGCCCGTACGGCTGGGAAAGGACAAGGGTGGTCGTGGGGGAGAAAAGAGCCTGGCAGAGACAAAGTAGCGCGAATTCCGCAGAAACAGGGCTGCAGCAACTGAGCTCAATTGTCTCCAGTGTCCGTTAGGGCCGATTTCCTTGCGCCCAGCCACACAGGAGAGCTCTGCATGAGCAGGGGCTGCACAGACAGCAGGTAAAGGAACAGGGCCCCTGAGTGCCACGCTAGGGGTACATGCAGTGCCCACAGCCATTCCAGGGAGGCAGCTCAGACTTGTAACTTACATCATCATCTCCCCACTGGTCAATTTCACCATCCGTCTGCAGGAGGCGCCATTGCTGCAAAAGCCCTGAAGGCTACCTGCACTGAACTGTCCCTCCCAATGAAGGCCAGGGCCTGGAGCCGCTCCCTGAATTCAACCCCCTTCTTGTGCAGTGGGTAGGTGAAGGCAGCCAATGGCCTGTCAAGTCTTGGATGGTTTCAGGGCCAGAAAGGGGGATGGAGAGAGAGGAGGTCGGGGAGAGGTTACATCCACCTTGGGCTCCTCTCTGCATTTCTCCCCGAGTTACTAAGCTACAGCCTCCCCCCAGCACTGGTGCCAATGCTGAGGAGACTCTTGGGAGTGAATTGGTCTCCTGTGCCCTCGCTGTCCTGCCCTGTTACCTGCTTCCCACAATAGACAGACACAGTTAAACTCTCCCAGTGTCACAGTTACTGTCACTCACTGCCCCTGCATGGAAGCATTTTTTCCCTGTCTTCCCAACTTACATGGTAACCTCACCCAAAAGAACCTCTTGATTTGTGCTGTCCTTTCGCCTGTGTTGTCCCCTGAAAGCACAATCACATGCAATCACTAGGAGGCAGATTTTGAAGACAAGAAACCAATATGACTCCACATTTCTTCTAAGAGGCTAACGCCCCCAGCTACAAACAATAGCAGGGGTACGCCAGAGGGTGTGCTACGAGTTACTGCCCCGCAGAAGGGGTGCAGCATATATAGTTTAGGGGAATGTGCTTCCCCTTTGATTGTACATTACAAGGCTGCCCCTTATTCCCATGATTAAGCAGCATTGTGCTTTCAGCTGGGGCTGTTCCAGGATTTGCACCTTCGCATAAGGCATGTCGGTGGGGGGTGTGGTCTGGACCGGGTACCTGGAATTCCAGTCTCCAGGGCTGGCGAGCAGCCCAGCACTACGGGTACAGGCCACGAGTCCTGGGGGGCTCGTGGCATTTCTCAGACACTGGGTGGCCTATGCAGATGTGCTCAGCACTGGCCTCCTTCTGCTCCCACTCAGGTCAACAGAACGGTGCCTTCCCTCCCGCCCGCCATGGGAGCAGAGTTAGGCTGCCGCTGAGTGCTCTGGACTACCCCATCCAGAGCGTCCCCTCCTTGCCAGGCCTTTGGTGGGCAGCAAGCCCCTGTAGCTGGCACATACAGGAGAGCGGAAGTACAAAAGGCGGGCTGGAGAACTCAGCTGGGAGGCAGGCGCCGGAGGAGCCAGACGCCTCCTGTGAGCTCCGAGCTTGGAGGCTGCTGCAGACCCCGAGGGAGCCGAGGACTGGCCAGAGCCATTTACAGACCCAAGCAGGGAGGAGCTGCAAGCGCTGACAGAGGCCTTCTTCCCCAACGACAAGGACGACCCTCTCCAGAGCCAGGTACACCCTGAGGGGGACCTGGGAAGTGGCCCAGGGGTAGCCAACCCTTGTCTGGCTGCAACGCTGCCAGCGAGTGAGTCAGCACGTTGCGGTCAGGATCCCTGCTGACCCAGAGGCAGACTGCTCTGCCACTGCTAGGGCCCTGGGCCGGGACACAGTGGAGTGGGTGCGCCTGCGTCCCCCCGCCACCCCAAGCCATGGGTGGCAGCCTCCCCCTCCCTTAGGCAAGACGCCTGAGCTTGTCGGCCCCCCACCAGAGCTAGGAGGCCCGACTGTTTGCTGCCTAGCCTGAGTGCAGGCCTGAGCCAGAGACTCTTTGCTGCCCCACCCCGACCAGGGGCTGGGGCTCTGTCATAACTATAAAGGGAAGGGTAACAGCTCTCCTGTGTACAGTACTAAAATCCCTCCTAGCCAGAGACTCCAAATCCTTTTACCTGTAAAGGGTTAAGAAGCTCGGGTAACCTGGCTGACACATGACCCCAAGGACCAATAAGGGGACAAGATACTTTCAAATCTTGGGGGGGGAAAGGCTTTTGTGTGTGTCCTTTGTTTAAGGGGTGGTTCGCTCTTGGGACTGAGAGGGACCAGACATCAATCCAGGTTCTCCCCATCTTTCTAAACAAGTCTCTCTTATTTCAAAATTGTAAGTAAAAGCCAGGCAAGGCGTCTTAGATTTACTTTGTTTTTCTCAACTTGTAAATGTACCTTTTCCTAGAGTGCTTATCTTTTTTTGCTATACTTTGAACCTAAGACAGAGGGGGTTCCTCTAAGCTCTTTAAGTTTGATTACCCTGTAAAGTTATTTTCCATACTGATTTTACAGAGATGATTTTTACCTTTTTCTTTAATTAAAAGCCTTCTTTTTAAAAACCTGATTGATTTCTCCTTGTTTTAAGATCCAAAAGGGGTTTGGATCTGTATTCACCAGGAGTTGGTGAAAGGAAGGAGGGGGGAAGGGTCAATTTCTCCTTATTTAAGATCCAAGGAGTTTGGATCTGTATTCACCAGGGAATTGGTGAAGGTCTCTCAAGGCTACCCAGGAAAGGGAATTAGCTTTGGGATGGTGGCAGCGGACCAGAACTAAGCTGGTAGTTAAGCTTAGAAGTCTTCATGCAGGCCCCTACATTTGTACCCTAAAGTTCAAAGTAGGGATACAGCCTTGACATGGTGGCACAGCGGTGGAGATCGTTTTAAACCCAAAAGCCAGTAAGAGATTTTCTTTTTTCCTTCTAGCTGCTTGGAGAGCAGAGCTGAAGGTAGATGCATATCTTATCTCTCCTTGCCTGAAGGCAGAGGTGTTAAGTTTTTTTAACAAGGGGCTTTGTTAAGAGAAGGGTTCAATCAGTGAGCAAACTTTGATCTGGTAAAGACCATTTACAAGCTGAATTGTTTTTTTTTTCTTTTTACATCCTCGGAAGTAGCTAGTTAGAAAGTCTCTGTTAACTCAGCAGCACTCAGCAGGAGCCAGAGCTAAGTACATCCCAGTTTCAGTCAACTGCAGAGGGTGTGACCCAGCACAAGAAAACCAGGAAAATGACTACCAAAGAAGAAAAAGCTAAAGAGGAGGCCCACAAGAGAGCTATGGAGCTGAAAGAAAAAGAGATAGAGCTGAGAGACAGAGAAGAGAAAGCCAAAGAGGGGGCCCACAAGAGAGAGATGGAGCTGGAGAAAGCCAAAGAGGGGGCCCACAAGAGAGAGATGGAGCTGAGAGACAGAGAAGAGAAAGCCAAAGAGGAGGCCCACAAGAGAGAGATGGAGCTGGAAAAAGCCAAAGAGGAGGCCAAACAGGAGGCCCACAAAAGAGAGATGGAGCTGAAAGAAAAAGAGATGGAGCTGGAAAAAGCCAAAGAGGAGGCGAAAGAAAAAGAAAGGCAGCATGAACTGGAAGCAGCAAGTGCTAGGCAGGATGCATCAAACCATCCTAGCAACTCCTCTCCAGGTACCCCTTCCCATCCCAGGAAATTCCCCACCTACAAAGCAGGCGATGATGCTGAGGCCTTCTTAGAAAATTTTGAAAGGGCCTGCCTTGGATACAGCATCCCTCCAACCCAGTACATGGTAGAGCTGAGGCCGCAGCTCAGTGGACCCTTAGCAGAGGTGGCGGCTGAAATGCCTAAGGAACACATGAACAGTTATGAACTTTTTAAAAACAAGGCCAGACTCAGAATGGGGCTAACACCTGAGCATGCCCGTCGGCGGTTCAGAGCCCTAAGGTGGAAACCAGATGTGTCATTTACCCGGCATGCCTACCACATTGACAAAAATTGTGATGCCTGGGTATCAGGAGCAAATGTTAAATCTCTGGAAGATCTGCTTTCCCTAGTAAAAATGGAGCAGTTTTTAGAGGGTGTTCCTGAGGAAATAGAAAGGTACATCCTAGATAGGAAGCCCAAAACTGTAACCGAGGCGGGGGAGATTGGAGCCAAATGGGTGGAGGTGACAGAAAAGAAAAAAGCTAGTAGCAGTTGGAGCGAATATCAGAAGGGGCAAGCCGAAACAAAACCTTATCACCGGGGACAACCCAAGGCCCCACCCACATCCCAAGGGAAACCCCAGACGCCTTCTCACCCCACCACACCAGTCTCCATCAACCAACATCGCCCCGGTGATACCTTAGCAGGGCGATGTTTTAAATGTAATGAACTGGGGCACATAAAGGCTCACTGCCCCAAGAACCCCAACCGATTACAGTTCATTACACCCCAATCACACCAAAGAACCCCAGACCCAGATGCCTCTCTCATACCCTCGGAGCGAAGGGAAACCTTGAGAGTGGGCGGAAAGAAGGTTATCGCTTGGAGGGACACAGGGGCACAAGTGTCAACTATCCACCAATCTCTAGTGGACCCCAAACTCATCAACCCGGAGGCTACAGTGACAATTCAACCCTTCGTGTCACAGTCTGTAACCTTGCCTACAGCCAAGTTGCATGTCCAGTACAAGGGCTGGTCAGGAATGTGGACTTTTGCAGTCTATGACAATTATCCCATTCCCATGCTACTGGGGGAAGACTTGGCCAACCATGTAAAGCTAGCCAAGAGGGTGGGAATAGTCACCCGCAGCCAGGCTAAGCAAGCTTTCACCCCCATCCCTGTTCCTGAGCCGTCCACCAGGGCCCCGTCTGTGTTACCGGAGACCCAAACACAGGTGGTGGAACCGGATCCCCTGCCAACGACTTCAACAGCCGTAGTGGATCCAATCCCAGAGACCCAGCCAAAGCCAGTCCCAGAACCGGAACTCGCAACGCAACCAGCACCAGAACCATTGCCAGCACTGAGTCCAGCGCTTGCAACCCCGTCTACAACTCCAATGCCAGAGGGCACCAGCGAGCCTAAACTGGCGGAAGCAGCAGATAACCCTACCCAAGAGGCTCAGCCAGAGCCTGAAATACCACATAGTGCACCAGCGGACAGCGGTTCACAGTCAATGGAAAAAGCCCCAGCACCTGCATCGCTTCCAGAGGGACCAAGCCCCAGTCCACAGTCCAAGGAGGAACTGATGTCTCCAGCATCAAGGGAACAGTTCCAGGCCGAGCAGGAAGCAGATGACAGCCTTCAAAAAGCTTGGGCGGCGGCACGGAGCACCCCACCGCCTCTCAGCTCTTCTAACCGATCCCGGTTTGTTGTAGAACAAGGACTTTTATACAAGGAGACTCTTTCTGGTGGGCACCAGGAAGACTGGCATCCTCAAAGACAGTTGGTAGTTCCCACTAAGTATCGGGTAAAGCTCTTGAGCTTAGCCCATGATCATCCCAGTGGCCATTCTGGGGTGAACAGAACCAAAGACCGGTTGGGGAAGTCCTTCCACTGGGAGGGAATGGGCAAGGACGTTGCTAATTATGTCCGGTCTTGTGAGGTGTGCCAACGAGTGGGAAAGCCCCAAGACCAGGTTAAAGCCCTTCTCCAGCCACTACCCATAATTGAGGTCCCATTTCAGCGAGTAGCTGTGGATATTCTGGGTCCTTTCCCAAAGAAGACACCCAGAGGAAAGCAGTACGTACTGACTTTCATGGATTTTGCTACCCGATGGCCGGAAGCTGTACCCTTAAGCAACACCAAGGCTAAAAGTGTGTGCCAGGCATTAGCAGACATTTTTGCCAGGGTAGGGTGGCCCTCCGACATACTTACAGATTCGGGAACTAATTTCCTGGCAGGGAACATGAAAAACCTGTGGAAAACTCATGGGGTGAATCACTTGGTTGCCACCCCTCATCACCATCAAACCAGTGGTCTGGTGGAGAGGTTTCATGGAACTTTGGGGGCCATGATACGTAAATTCGTAAATGAACACTCCAATAATTGGGACCTAGTGTTGCAGCAGTTGCTTTTTGCCTACAGGGCTGTACCACATCCCAGTTTAGGGTTTTCACCATTTGAACTTGTGTATGGCCGCGAGGTTAAGGGGCCATTACAGTTGGTGAAGCAGCAATGGGAGGGGTTTACGCCTTCTCCAGGAACTAACATTCTAGACTTTGTAAGCAACCTACAAAACACCCTCCGACACTCTTTAGCCCTTGCTAAAGAAAACCTAAAGGATGCTCAGAAAGAGCAAAAGGCCTGGTATGATAAACATTCCAGAGAACGGTCCTTCAAAGTAGGAGACCAAGTCATGGTCTTAAAGGCGCTCCAGACCCATAAAATGGAAGCGTCGTGGGAAGGACCATTCACGGTCCAGGAGCGCCTAGGAGCTGTTAACTATCTCATAGCCTCCCCCACCTCCAACATAAAGCCTAAGGTATACCATGTTAATTCTCTTAAGCCCTTTTATTCCAGAGAATTAAACGTTTGCCAGTTTACAGCCCAGGAAACAGATGACGCGGAGTGGCCTGCAGGTGTCTACTACGAAGGAAAAAGGAATGGTGGCGTGGAAGAGGTGAACCTCTCCACGACCCTGGGACGTCTGCAGCGACAGCAGATCAAGGAGCTGTGCACAAGCTTTGCACCGATTTTCTCAGCCACTCCAGGACGGACCGAACGGGCATACCACTCCATCGACACAGGTAATGCTCACCCAATTAGAACCCCACCCTACCGGGAGTCACCTCATGCCCAAACTGCTATACAAAGGGAGATCCAGGACATGCTACAGATGGGTATAATCCGCCCCTCTACCAGTGCATGGGCATCTCCAGTGGTTCTAGTTCCCAAACCAGATGGGAAAATACGCTTTTGCGTGGACTACCGTAAGCTAAATGCTGTAACTCGTCCTGACAACTATCCAATGCCACGCACAGATGAGCTATTGGAAAAATTGGGACATGCCCAATTCATCTCTACTTTAGACTTAACCAAAGGGTACTGGCAAGTACCACTAGATGAACCCGCTAAGGAAAGGTCAGCCTTCGTCACCCAGGCAGGGGTGTATGAATTCAATGTACTTCCTTTCGGGTTGCGAAATGCACCCGCCACCTTCCAAAGACTTGTAGATGGTCTCCTAGCGGGATTGGGAGAATCTGCAGTTGCCTACCTCGATGATGTGGCCATTTTTTCTGATTCATGGACAGAACACCTGGAGCACCTGAAAAAAGTCTTCGAGCGCATCCGGCAGGCAGGACTAACTGTTAAGGCTAAAAAGTGTCAAATAGGCCAAAACAGAGTAACGTACCTGGGGCACCAGGTGGGTCAAGGAACTATAAATCCCCTACAGGCCAAAGTGGATGCTATCCAAAAGTGGCCGGTTCCAAAGTCAAAGAAACAGGTCCAATCCTTCTTAGGCTTGGCCGGATATTATAGGCAATTTGTACCACACTACAGCCAAATCGCCACCCCGCTGACAGACCTAACCAGAAAGAAACAGCCAAATGCAATTCAGTGGACTGATAAGTGTCAAAAGGCCTTTAACCAGCTTAAGGCAACACTCATGTCTGACCCTGTGCTAAGGGCCCCAGACTTTGACAAACCGTTCCTAGTAACCACAGATGCTTCCGAGCGAGGCGTGGGAGCAGTTTTAATGCAGGAAGGACCAGATCAAGAATTCCATCCTGTCGTGTTTCTCAGCAAGAAACTGTCTGAGAGGGAAAGCCACTGGTCAATCAGCGAAAAGGAATGCTACGCCATTGTGTACGCGCTGGAAAAGCTACGCCCATATGTTTGGGGACGGCGCTTCCAACTACAAACAGACCATGCTGCGCTACAGTGGCTTCATACCGCCAAGGGAAATAACAAAAAACTTCTTCGGTGGAGTTTAGCTCTCCAAGATTTTGATTTTGAAATACAACACATTTCGGGAGCTTCTAACAAAGTGGCTGATGCACTCTCCCGGGAAAGTTTCCCAGAGTTAACTGGTTAACAATTGTTCTTGTAATGAAACATATTGTTAGTTTTTATATAATCAGTAGTATGTCTAAAGGTACATGTGTCTTGTTAACTCTGTTTTCTCCTAGAACTCCAGGAAGAAATCACAGCCAGTGTGGAACCGAACGTCCAACACTATCTGTGATTTGGGGGGCGTGTCATAACTATAAAGGGAAGGGTAACAGCTCTCCTGTGTACAGTACTAAAATCCCTCCTGGTCAGAGACTCCAAAATCCTTTTACCTGTAAAGGGTTAAGAAGCTCGGGTAACCTGGCTGACACCTGACCCAGAGGACCAATAAGGGGACAAGATACTTTCAAATCTTGGGGGGGGGGGAAAGGCTTTTGTGTGTGCTCTTTGTTTTAAGGGGTTGTTCGCTCTTGGGACTGAGAGGGACCAGACATCAATCCAGGTTCTCCCCATCTTTCTAAACAAGTCTCTCTTATTTCAAAATTGTAAGTAAAAGCCAGGCAAGGCGTCTTAGATTTACTTTGTTTTCTCAACTTGTAAATGTACCTTTTACTAGAGTGCTTATCTTGTTTGCTATACTTTGAACCTAAGACAGAGGGGGTTCCTCTGAGCTCTTTAAGTTTGATTACCCTGTAAAGTTATTTTCCATACTGATTTTACAGAGATAATTTTTACCTTTTTCTTTAATTAAAAGCCTTCTTTTTAAGAACCTGATTGATTTCTCCTTGTTTTAAGATCCAAAGGGGGTTTGGATCTGTATTCACCAGGAGTTGGTGAAAGGAAGGAGGGGGGAAGGGTCAATTTCTCCTTGTTTAAGATCCAAGAAGTTTGGATCTGTATTCACCAGGGAATTGGTGAAAGGTTTCTCAAGGCTACCCAGGAAAGGGAATTAGCTTTGGGATGGTGGCAGCGGACCAGAACTAAGCTGGTAGTTAAGCTTAGAAGTCTTCATGCAGGCCCCTACATTTGTACCCTAAAGTTCAAAGTAGGGATACAGCCTTGACAGGCTCCGTAACTGTTTGTTGTTCAGCCCTGATCACAGGCCCAAGCTCACGTCTCCCGTCACCCTGCTTATTCCCCATGTCAGGCGGCCCCCGGAGACGTAGTGGGGCGGATTGGTCGCCCACAGACCCAGAGGGGGAGGAGCCACTCCCCCCAATGGACTGCAGCAAGATAACTCATGTAAGGTTGTCACGGAGTCCCCGGGCGATGCTCTGGAACTGCTCCCCACAAAGCCAGTCAGGACTTTGGGGAGCCTCCTCTCCCTTGGAGCAGACTGTCTTCAGGGCAAGAAGCTCACACGGCTTCACCATCCTGTGTCTGACCTTGGAGCATTCAGCATATGCCCCTCCGTGTGCTTCCCACAGCGAGTCCCCCCAGGTGGGGTCCTGGGGAAGCCAGAGGGTCCTGCACCCCCACTTTGCAGTCAGACGTGACTCTTACCCAGCCAGTAAAACACAGGTTTATTCGATGACAGGAACACGGGCTAAATCAGAGCTTGTAGGTACAGAGAACGGGACTCCTCAGCCAGGTCCATTCTGGGGCCCAGCGAGCCAGACAAACCCATCTGCACTCACTACTCGTCCCCAGCCAGCCCCAAACTGAAACCCCCTCCAGCCCCTCCTTTCTGGCCTTTGTCTCTTTCCCGGGCCAGGAGGTCACCTGATCTCTTTGTTCACCTTTAGCTATTCCCTTGCAGGGGGGAAGGGCCCTGGCCATTTGTTGCCAGGATACAGAGGGTCGGCCATTTATGCACACTGGAGACTTAAGAAATGCATAGGGGAAACTGAGGCACCCACACAGTATTCAGAGGAACCATTAAGAACAGTCCCACTTTGTCACAAAGGTTTCATTGGAAAGATTATGTTTTACTGAATATGGTTATCCTATTTGTATGCATATAACAGCCTCGCACCTGAAGTTAAGAATATTAATTATTTATCTGTATTTCAAACTTTGCTACCTTGGGTGACACTCCCTGCTAACACTTCAGGTATAACAATGGAGAAGCCAGCCAGTGCTGATGGCCCATCAACAAGGACAATAGCTGGTGAAAAGGTCTAGCCTTCCTGTGGACTTGCCTGGGCTCAGGGACTCTGTGATGCTATAGGGTCCGGTGGTCTGGTCACCTGATACTGGACTCCATCTTGGAATACCAAACTTTTCCACTGGGAGGTGGGGGGAACCAAACAAAGAGTTCCCACTTTATGTCAACTCTATTTAAGGCGGGGAAGAAAAGCAATCAGGGTCTTCAGTTCTTCCTCCCCTGACTCCAGCACAAAGAGACACTGGAAAACACCTGAGAACAAAAGACTGGACTGAGGGAGGAAACAGCTGCTGATCCAGGCTGGAAAGATCTTTCTGGCCTGTGAAAGAATCTGCCTGGAACAATATTTAGGGTGAGAAATATTAGTTGTAGCCAATTTCTGTAGTGTACTAAGGATAGCAAGCCTGTTTTGTTTATTTACTGAAGTGATTCTGCTTGTTACCACTTATAACCACTTAAAATGTACCTTCTTTTAGTTAATACACTTTTCTTGTTTATGCTATAAGCCAGTTTGTGCAATTAATATCTGGGCAGGGGCAGGGAGCCGTGCACATCTCTCTTCACACTGAGGGAGGGGGCAACTTTCATAAAACCTTTGGGTCTGCACCCCTTAAAGGGGGAGTCCCTGGGTGCTGTAATAAGCCCTAAAGCTGGTCTCTGTCTGTGCAGCTGGGCGTGGCCCTGCCTATGTGCTTGGCTGGGAGAGGCTAGTGAGCCTGACCCAGGAAGATCAGGTAATAGGGAGCCTAGGCTGGCAGAAAGTGGGGGAACTCAGTGATTTCCAGGCACATCAGGTGACTCCCCAAAGGGTGCAGCTCGTCACAGTGGTGACCTTGGCCCTGAACACAGAGCACCCTGGGGATACCATGTCCCTGGGCACCATGGGCCGCGATCCTGGCCTCAGGTTAGGGGCAAACATCTGGGCTTAGGAGCAGTGTCAGCGGGGCTCAGTGCACCAGCCAGTCACCCCAAGGGCTGCAGCGCTGGGTCCTGCTTTCACCCATCCTTGGGCCTGATCATCTACCCCGGGGACCTGCCCCAGCAGCTGCTGTAGTGCAAAGCCCTAGCGCAGACGGACTAAGCTGCTCGGGGTTTGTGCCAGGGCAGCTGCCCCCGGTGCCAGTCCTGCCTGTGGCCCTTCACTCTGTCTATGCTGGGGGCCACCCTCCTGCTCCCCCTCCACCGGGATTCTGGCTCTGGGGTCCCTCCTAAGAGCCTTGGCGCTGAGGCCAATAGTCCCAGGCCAAATCCATCCCTGCCTCAATAACACAGCTTCCAGCCAGGAGGGAGCAGGCCCCAGCCCAGCACAGAACGGCTGCTCCCTCTGCCTACACAGCACCCGTCTCCCTCCCCACAAGAGCTGCCCTCACCTGGGGGCCCGAGCTAGCCCCGTCTGGGCCCTGGCGGTGCCGCCACGACCTGTTGAGCTCCCAGATGTAGACGGGGTGAGGGATGGCTCATGGAGGGCATGAGATTGTGCTCCAGTGGCCAGGCCCAGGGAAGATGTCCTGGGCTGGATGGGGTCTGGATCTCAGCTCTCTGGACTGGCGGCATGGCAGGGAAGAGCATTCCAATGCCCTGCTCCAGAGCTGTGCAGGGGCTGGGCCGTGCCAGTTGCACCAGCCGTAGGCTCTTAGAGGCTCACATCGGCGTCAACGAACCTGCTGCACTAGGACTTTGGAGACACGCTCCTTCCTGGTGCTTTCAATTAACTCCTTGCGGTGGAGCCTCTCCTGACTTGACTGGGAGCTGGGTGGAGGGGAAAGGATGCAGGAGCTAAAAGCGTTTCCCGGGGAGAGGTAGGGCGCCGGAGCTCAGCCCGCATGCAGGGAAGAAGGGACTACAAGGAGCTCCTTCAGCCTCACACTCTTCCTCCATTCCTAACTAGGATGGGTGTCTTGGGGAGCAGCTTGGAGAGTGCCCCTGGACTGAGCCTTGGGAGGGTTTGTCTCTGTCCCTTTCTGCAGCTTCCCCTTGTCTCCTCTCTGCTGCTTCTGGCTTGTGTGGGGTTATTGTCATGCCTGTCTGCTGCCTAGCTGCAGGGAAGATGTGCAGCCATGAGGTCTAGTGGTTGAAGCTCAGGAGCAGGGAGCTGAGGTTCTGTTCCTAGCTCTGGTGTTGTGTGACCTGGGGGAGTCCCTGGCCTCCTTTGTTTCCCTGCTAGTTAGTTGGTGATAATGATCCAGACCTGCTTTTGAACTCTGTGGATGAAAGACCTTTTATAGGGATCAATATCACCGGAGCTTCAGCCTCCAGGTGCCTGGGATTTCTTCTCCCTCCTCTTCCTCACACTGTGGTTCCTCAACCCCTGCCAGCTCCATGGCCAGAAAGAGCCCCTGCCCCTCCCCACCCATGCATAGCACCTGCTGCCTCTGCCAAGCTCTCTCACACCATCACTGCCAGCCAGGACTCTGGGGGAGGACAAGGCTGTGGTGCTGGCCAGGGGGATTGGCCATATGGGGTGGGCCAGGGCACCCCCTGTGACGTTGCCCTCCATATATTTATGGAAATATGCTTATGAGTGTAAATATAATGTAACTGGAATATGCTTTATGCAAAAGGTCTCTTGTAAGGTATCATTACAAAGCTTATAATCTACTGAATGTGTTCATCCTGTCATTCTTGTATCTGAAGCTAGAAATATGAAGTATTATTCTGAAGTCCTATTGTAACTATGCAAAATGTGGGCTATTAATGGTGGCTTGGAATCTTGATGGCTTCCATTAACTAGGACAATTGGTTGTAAATGGCTCTGTTTACTTGTAAGCCTACCTGTGTGCCAGCCAGTGGGTAATGAAGTCTCACAGGACATGTGAACATATCACATGATACTGGAATCCATCTTAAACCTGGTGCTTTTCCACTTAGAAGGAAAGGTGGGAACCCAGAGAGAGACAAAGGATTCCTGCCTTGTGCCAAAGCTATAAAAGGGGGTGGAACAGAATAAAGGGGGCTGCAGTTATGAGAAAACCCCTAGTTACTACCAAAGCTGGAACTAACAAGAACTATACCAAGGGAAAGAATTGGGCCCAGACTAGGAAGGAGTCTAGTCTGTGAAAGATGCTTATTGGAACATCTCTGAGGGTGAGATTTACCTGTATTCAGTTTCTTAAATGTATCAGGCTTAGACATGCGTGTTTTCTTTTCTTTTGCTTGGTAACTTACTTTGTTCTGGCTGTTATTACTTGAAACCACTTAAATCCTGATTTTTATACTTAATAAAATCCCTTTAGTTTATTAATTAACCCAGAGTAAGTGATTAATACTTGGGGGAGCAAACAGCTGTGCATATCTCTCTATCCATGTTATAGAGGGCAGAGAATTTATGAGTTTACCCTGTATAAGCTTTATACAGAGTAAAATGGATTTATTTGGGATTTGGATCCCATTGGGAGCTACGTGTCTGGGTGCTGGAGACAGGAGCACTTGCTGAGCAGCTTTGGGGACATGGACCAGACCTGGCTCTGTGTTGCAGCAGACTAGCATGTCTGGCTCAACAAGGCAGGGTTCTGGAGTCCCAAGCTGGTAGGGAAAACGGGCTCAGAGGTAATTCCAGCACGTCAGGTGACAGCCTCAAGGTGGTCTCTGTGACTGAACCCGTCACACCCCCTATTCTCCCGTCCCTTAACGGACAAAGAAGACTTAACACCTATCCTGGTACCCCCCATCCCCCCCACTCCTTTATCTAGGCTCCAACAAACACCTCTGTAGGTGCTGCCCATAGACAGAATATCTAATTCCCCACCTGGGTACAATTGTCTGTGTGCGCTCCCCTTCCATCTGTGCAAAAATGCACCTTCATGCGGGGGGGGGGGGGGGGGGAATAAGAATACAGATAAGAATCTGTTTCATAAGCCTGGAATTCCAGAAGTTAGCTGTTTTGAAAGGTACAGTCCAGTTGTGTACACTGCTTTTCACTGCATTTGTATGCAAGAAAAACTACCTTTGTGTTTAAATATAAATCAAAGGGATACAGTGTACTATTTATTGTTTGAAAACAGTATTTTCTATACTCAGTTTTAAAAGGTTTTTTGGGGGGGAAAACAGAGGAATACTGCATTGACGCTGATTTAACAAATATTAGAAGGGATAGGCTAATATGCATGTGTTATCACTGCCCTCTCCTGGAATAAACCAGAACTGCTGAGTTGTAAACCGTAGGTCCTGCAAACCCACTAGCTAACTTTTGCTCAAGTGGTGGGGCCTGTGCTTTTGAAGCAAGAGGATCAGGATTTATTCTTGCTGTCCTTGTCAATGCTAAGTGACCACACCTAGTGCAGCATAATGACAACCTTCCGGAGCTCAGATACTGCAGCAAAGGTGCTCAGCGGGTGTTACCTGCTAGTACCTAGACAGACAGAACCCTAAAGTCTTAAGGGACCAGCATTTTGTTATAACAGATTAAAAACTCGAATGCAGTTTTTAAACATTATGGTCAGAAAAATAAAGATATTTAAGAGATCTGGGTGAGGGAAGGAACTAAGAATTAAAATTCCAATAAGCTCCCCTCACAAAACCCTCTTACTGAATTCCCCTGCTCTGTTATCACACACTCATTTGCTTGGGCAGGTTGATCTGCTGCACATCTCTCCAAACCTGCACAGGAAGCAACAGTGGCTGGTCAGGGTTTCCCAGCTGCTTATGCGGCCAGTGCATGTAATGACTGCAGCGTGCATGCCAAGTAATTGGGACATCTCCCAGGAGACTGACTGCATCTAGCGACTGTGAAGGGGAACAACGGCTGCTCAGGTGAAATAGATTGCGGGGGGGATAAAACCCATTAATCAGAATGCCTTTGGCTAGCTCCAGGGGGTTAACCAGGTGTGAAATCCAAAGCTCTGCCCTTTTAATACTGAAGCTGCCACAGAAAAATTAAAAGAAGAAATGACAGTGGAAGGGAGTGAAGACCATGTTCTTATCATTTATTATCTGTATTGTAGTGACACCCAGGAGCGCCAGAGATGGACCAGGCCCCATCGCGCAGACGCCGAGAGTTTCCAATCTAAGTACAGGAGTTTAAATCGCTTCAGACTCTTCTAGCCAATAGTCTAATAGATGAACATTGGCTCTTACTGACGTGGTATCCAGTGAAGAATAGTCTCCTGTAAAAATAGCCTTTAGCGGTTGCCACACCACTGATGGTAGTTCACGTTTATAGGACGCTTTTTGTCCTGAACATTACACACTTACACGTGCAAGACTAATTCCCTGCACTCCTGAAATGCAGCCCGCTATGGGTGGAACTCAGCAGCTGTTTAACAATGGACAGTAACACCAACACAGAAGCTAAAAGGCAGCGAAGAACACCCTGGCAGCAGGGGACTCTAGGTAGGAAGAATGCAATTATCCACAATGGACTCTTACCCAGAGACCATTTCAGCTGGGCACAGGCAGGTCTGGATCAAAGCCATACGGGGAAACATCCCCCACAGCAACCACCCCAGCAGAAGGAGACCCACCCCCTCCCAAAGCAGAGTGGGGGCCTAGGCTTTTCTGAGGCTGGGTCTCCGGCCACCTGGCTTCCTCCTTGGCGGGAGCGGTTGCTGCTCCCCCTCCACTGCAGGCTGGCTGCAGACTCAGGCAGATATCACGGTTACCCTCAGCAGCACGGCTAGCAGGAAGACTAGAAACGACAATGAAAGCTGAGATACTGGCATCGCCACATGGACAGGGGTGGGGAGAGGCAGCACCTCGTCCTGGGCCTCTCTGCCTTAACCCGGCCAGGGGACAAGCACTTGTCTGTCCGTCTATTGCTGTTTGTGGGGCACCCTTCGCTGTAGCCTCTCAGCCCCAGCTGGGCACAGAAAGCCACCTGCTGCCGACCGTTCTCCCAGGGGGCGGCTCTGCAGACCCCACCCCAGGGCAAGCAAAGGAATCCAGGCCACGATCTCCTCCCCCAGTTCCACGGGCAGCCCAAGGACGACGTGTGCTGTCAGACAGGAGACAATCCCAGAGGGGACTTTGTTGGTGGGGGGGATCCAGAGCCCACAGCTTGTTTCTCACAGGATGTAAAGCCTCCTGCTTCATGGTTTAAGCCATTCTAACTCGTAGGGAGAGGGCTGTGTAGGCTCTGTAGACTCTGGGCCTGGCCCAATCTGGCACCGTCTACGTTCCTAACAGTGACTCATGCACTGTCCCAGTGGCAGGCATGTCTACAGGCTTCTCATGAATGGGAGCTGCTCCCCACCTCCTGTCCGGCCCCAGCCATGCCTGTGTGGTTTCAAAGCTCCTTCCACATGCACAGCTCCGTCGCCGCCTGGGCGATCCCGTTCACACGGCAGCACGATGGTCCCGGCCAGCTGGTGAAACGTGACCATGAGAGACCGCCAGGCTCGGAACAAAAAATAAACCAATAAATCAGATGTTACGGAGAATCTGGAGGCGAAAACAGGAGAAAGAGCGACAGCTGGAGAGATCAAAGCACCCTGCCCGACTCCACCGCAGAGCCACTGCCCTGCTCCTGACCCATTCTCTCGCTCCAGTGCACGAGAGAGAGAAGCCGAGTGAATGAGGATAAGGGGTGTCTGCAGGGGAGTAGCCCCCTGTGGCGTGTGCGTGGTGCTCACACACACCCAGAGGTGGCTGCATTTCACAGGTGCCGGCTGTACACAGGGTAGTTGGAAAGCGTTGTGTGAGCCTGCTTTTATAGAGCACCCAAAGAGCTGCTGTGTGTAGAGCCAGCACCCCTGAGGGCAGCCCAGAGGACAGCAGAGGAGGGGGATGTTTGGTTAGGACAGTGGGGCAAGCCCCTGGCTTAGGGAAGTCCCCTGGGAGCTGCATGCCATCACTGCTGAATCGGTCTCGTCACTAAGGCGCGGCAAGGAACTCGGCAACGCACGGGGCGGGGTGCTGGGGGGGAGGGGGAGAACTGAAGCAGCCCCACTGGAATTGGAACCTGCTGTCCCAGAGCGTTTATTAAAGCAGGACTCAGAGACTGTGGCACCCGGCACCCCCTGTCATGAGCCAGCTGGAGAGGGCCCGATCCCGGGCTGCTTGCACGCTCTCAACTCCCATTGGCTTCAAGGCGAGCTGGCTTCGAACATCAGCCTTCCTTGTGCTCTGTCTTTAGTGCCCAGGGCCGTTGCTGGCCATTCCCCTAGCCTGGCAAGGGAAGCCATTTGCAGGGCACAAGAACCAGGGGATTGTGTCAGCCCAGCTACAGTGCTGCTCCTTCTCCAGCCCCGTCCTCTATTAACCCTTTACGCACACAGACGTAGCTTGCACAGAGGCTTAGATCGTACGGCAGGAAGGCCCATTGTGATCGCTAGCCTGAGCTCCTGCATAGCATGGGCCAGGGGACCGAGCTGAATTAATTCCTGCCTCAGTAGAGCAGATCTTTCGGGAAACCAGCCAGTCTCGACTGAAAAATTGCCACTGCTGGCTGGGTAACCCGGATGCAGACGAGCCAGCCCCAGCTGTGCCGAGGACTTGAAAACCGGCCCCGGAGCCCCTTCCTATTCTTACATATCTCAACTGATTCCAGTCCTGTCCAGAGTCGGACGCCCTCAGTGGCAGCCCCTCCGCACTGCTGTGCTAACGTAGGAAGGGCGCCTGCGGTAGCAGCCAGAGCTCCTGGGTCCTCAGCACACATGCTGCCTTGCGAGATAAAGGTGGGGAGCAGACCTAGGGCCAGACTCAGACTCGAGGGCTGCACGCCTGCATCGCCCAGACGTCAGTGGGAATTCTGGGTGCTCAGCCCCTCTGAGAACCAAGCACCTGGTGTTTCAAGTCACCGAACCCCAGGTCTGTGCGGTGACATATGCTCCCAGACAGCCCTTTGTAATGAGAGGTGCTGGGTGAAGCCCAGACACCAGGCAAAGCAAGCATGCCTCATTGTTCAATATTACAGCAGCTGGAGGACCCAACCAAGAGTGGGGCCTCCCTGTGCCAAGCACTGCACAGCCACACAGCGCGAGACAGTCCCTGCCCCAAAGAGCTCACAGGCTAAACAGACAAAGGGTGGGAGAGGAAACTGAAGCACAGAGCAGGGAAGTGACATGCCCAAGGTCACCCAGCAGGCCAGTGGCAGAGTCCCCTGTGACTCTCCTGTGTCCCCGTCCAATGCTGTGACCACCAGACATCCCTTCCTCCCATCACCCCATGTATTTGCTCTGGTTAAGAGCTCCCCCTTCCTCTCCTCAGCGTTAGCTTTGCAGATGGGCATATTCCGGGGTATGTCTTGTCATACCAGGGTTAATTACAGCCCAGACTCACCCCCCCAAATTCCTGAATAATTTCTCCCACCTCTGAAATGCAGCCAGCTCTGGGGTGCAACATGACAGGCAGGTGAAACAGCATGCTGCCCCTATAGGAGGGGAAATGTTGCCTGATGACACAGAGCCAACTCTCTTACACTTGAGAGAGGTGCATTAGTCTCGTCTGTGTTACCGGAGTGCCTCCATTGTGCGGGGGGCTGTACAAACACACACCAAAGAGCTGGTTTGTGGGCCCAAGCGCCAACAGGCGGGTACAGAGAGAGCCAGGAAGCAATGAGACAATCCTGATCAGCGCCATGGCAGCTGGTGTGCTGCACCTAGGGACCAAAGAGCAAGTGTGAAAAATTGGGATGGGGGGGGGGTTAATAGGTGCCTCTATAAGACAAAGCCCCAACTATCAGGACTCACTGTAAAATCGGGACATCTGGTCACCCTGGCTGAGCTCAGAGCCGGAATCATTGTCAAGTGTGTTATCAGCATCACAGCAAAGAAGGGATTTGCAGGACAAGGAGCGGGTTTGTGGGGGTTTCCAGGGAGCTGTTAATTTCAAAGGATGAATGGCCCCAGACAGTCAGAGGTGTGAACATGAGCCTGTCACCACCCCAGATCTGGGGTCCAGAGACCTCGGCCTGCTTAGTCCCATGGCAAATGTGCTTGAAAGTTCACGGCAAAGACTGGGAATTATTGATCAGGGGACACAAGAGAAACAGGTTCAAACCCAAACCCGAAAGCCTTCTGCGATTGACGCGGAGTGGTTCTGCAGGAGAAACGATCCAATGTATCACAGGGCATTGGCTAGAGTCGCTTATTCTGTCCCTCTTAGCAGACAGGAAAGGGTTCGTTCTGTAGCCGGATTGCTGTGAATGGGGGTCACTTTCCTGGCTTTTGACCCAAGAGACCAATGCAGAAGGAGGAGAAGAGACAGGGTAGTAAAGGTGGGGCAGTACGGCTTTCCACCACCTTCTCAGGATACAAGTCACTGGCTGATACCTGGGCTGGCAGGTCGGCCTCCCCCCAGCTCACTTCCCCAGGTTGGGGTGTCATCTGGCTGGTCTGGTCCCTCTCCTTCGCTGGCAGGGCAGAGCCGGGGGGGACTGTCTCCTCCTGTCATGCTGGTGTTGGGCCGTGCTGATGGTCTCGGATCAGGTGAAAAGCCAAGAGAGAGAGAGAGAGAGAGAGAGAGAGAGAGAGAGAGAGGACAGGAGGAAGACGCTGGGGGGTAGAAAGGAACACACGGGGAAGGGGAAAGCCGAGCAGGTTCTCACCTGTATTAGGTGTGGTCCTCGCTGTCCAGCGGCAACGGGCCGGTGTCCTCACTGGCGGGCTGCTGTGGATGTCCCGATGATCGAGGCTCGCCAACCAAGGGCAGAGCGTCTGCGGTGTCTCTGTTAGCACAAGAGAGCTCCTGCCACGCCGGCTGGGGCCATGCTACAAAGCACAAGGGCCCATGCAGCAGAGCTTTTAATGCCCCTGCAGTGCAGACGTGGTTTGGCCTCATTTGCAGGCTCCCTTGCCTGGAAAACGTTAGCTGGGAGTCAGTTTCTCCATCACGTCTCTGGGAGGGGAATCCAACCTGCGCTTGTGTAGTGCATTTCACATGGCCCCAGCCGTCACCTCCTGCTGGGCTTGGGGTGGGTTTGATTTCTGGGCCCATTTCCAACCCAGGCCCCTCACAATGACCCAATCTCCTGAGACCCCCTCAGAGCTCTCCCCCTTTGCCTCCCTGACAGGGCTGGAGTCGTTTAGCCAGCAGCTCCCTGCCGTCGCTGCGGCATCCAGGCCAGGACGCAGGGAGACACCAGAGAGAACCACTGGGTCTGGCTGTGTCCAGCAGCCTCAGTGGAGGGTCTCCTGTGTATCCATGACAGGCCAGCCCGGTCTCTCCCCTGCCCCGAGGGACACAGCAGTGCTGGGCGGTTGGCATCGATAGGTGAGTGTCGGCTTAGACTTGAGCTGGGCCTGAACCAAGAGCTGATCCCAGGCACGTAGAGAGTGGGAAGCTTTTTCCTCCCTGCTGACCAGCTCAGTGGGGAACGCACTAGACCGGGCTGGAGGCCAGCGACCCCCTGAGCCACCCATCGCCCACCTCCCCCACTGAACCACAGCCAGTCCCCAGGGCACGGGACAACTAGGCGCAGAGCCAGCGCTTTGATGTCCCTAGGTGGAGGCTGATCCCCTTGGTCACATGAGCCCAGTGAGGCGCTGGGAGGCCCTGACAAAGCCCCATTGTGGGGCAGGAAGTGGGAACAGCCTGTCCAGCGGGGGGAGGAGGGGGTCTGGCTGCACAGAGAGAGCTGTTCCTGGGAGTCAGCTGGAATGAGATCAGCAGGTCGCGGGTGTCCTGCAAAGCTCGTGCTACGGGGCGAGCCAAGGGGAGACTCGGTGGCTGGAAGCTGAAGCTGGAGACGTTCAGGCTAAACATAAGAGGCCCTTTTTCACCGATAAAAGGCCCTTAGCCAGTGGAACAACGCACCAGGGTGGGGTGCGTTCACCATCACTTGGAATCTTGCACGGGGATCAGCTGGGACGGGCTCAGAAGC
Organism: Emys orbicularis; assembly: GCF_028017835.1. Lineage (NCBI taxonomy): Eukaryota > Metazoa > Chordata > Testudines > Emydidae > Emys > Emys orbicularis. The sequence continues at coordinate 133,617,219 of NC_088686.1, read as the reverse complement.
AGGCGCCAACTCTGCCAGGAGTCATGGGCTGGATGCAGGAATCACTGGGGGACAGTCTCCATCCGGGGCGATGCAGGAGGCCAGGCAGGCTGGTCACCGCGGTCCCTTCTGGCCTGAAGCTCTTGGAACTGGTTTCCTGCCCCGTGGGACCTGCCTCTCCCCAATTTCTGAGTTAACTCCTGAGCAAAAGGGAGGGGTAAGACTTGGAATTGGACAACCGGCCCCCTTTAATGAGGATACGTCTGAATTACATCCCAGATGCCCCATCCACAAACATGGGCTAGTTTACCTCACTCCCCATGGGTAGGTCAGGTGGGGAAACTGAGGCACAAAGCGATTTAGGCCATTAGTATTTGTATTTCACCTAGGGGTACATCCACACTGAACCCCCCTCCCCCCATGACAGTAAGTCTCAGAGCCTGGGACAATGGGCTCAGGCTTGTGGGGTCATGCTCTGGGGTTAACAACAGCAGTGTAGGCGTTCCCACTTGGGCTGGAGCCCTCCCCTCTCGCCGGGTCTCAGATCCCGGGCTCCCGCCCAAGCGGGAACATCTGCCCTGCTATTAGCCCCAGCCTGAGCCAGTTGACACGGGCTCTGAGATTTGTGGCGCGTGGTTTTCATTGCGGTGCTGACATACCCCTGGAGACCCCAGCCGAGAGCGGGGCCCTGCCGGGCTGGTCGCACAGGTCCTGCCTGGACGAGCTAACAGCCCGCCTCTACGAGTCCACCCTCGGTTTGGGAGCCCAGCCTGAGGCACCTCAGGCGGGACGTTCCAGGGGTGCTGAGCCCCTGCAATGCCCATTGATTGCAGCTTGAGCAGAGGGCATTTGGCACTTCCTATCAGGCCTCAAGTGTCTCCAACTGGGGCTCCCCAGAACGAAGGCTCTGGCAGTCAGCCGAGAGTGGCTGGCCTGAGGTCACGCAATGAGGCAGAAGTGGAACCCAGGCGTCCTGGCTCAGTCCAATAGACCCCAACTCCCGCTTCTGCGGCACGAGGGAGACCCTGGCACCACCTGTGTATCATAGACTCAGAGAATCATAGAAGATTAGGGTTGGAAGAGACCTCAGGAGATCATCTAGTCCAACCCCCTGCTCAAAGCAGGACCAACACCAACTAAATCATCCCAGCCAGGGCTTTGTCAAGCCAGGCCTTAAAAACCTCTAAGGATGGAGATTCCACCACCTCCCTAGGTAACCAGGGCCGGCTCCAGGCACCAGCTAAAGAAGCAGATGCTTGGGGCGGCCAATACCAAGGGGCGGCACTCTGTCCGCTATTGGGGCAGCATGTCCGGGAATTCGGCGGCAGGTCCCTCAGTCCCTCTCGGAGCGAAGGACCTGCCGCCAAATTGCCCCCGAAGAGTGGAGCGGCGCGATTGCGCTGCCACGGCTTTTTTTTTTTTTTTTTTTTGCCGCTTGGGGCGGCAGAAAACCTGGAGCCGGCCCTGTAGGTAACCCATTCCAGTGCTTCACCACCCGCCTAGTGAAATAGTGTTTCCTAATATCCAGCCTAGACCTCCCCCACTGCAACTTGAGACCACTGTAGAGTGCACCAGGCTGCAGCCTCTCGGCCGGCTCCTCCAGGGCCTCTCACTGCACTTTGCCCCTCACTAGCTCAGTCTTGCATGCCCATTCGGAGCCCCAGGAAATCGCGGGACCTCCTGGTCAACCTCCTGCGGGCGCTGGGCAGGACAACCGGCCGTCACAGCAGGAGGAGGACGCTGAGCGGAGGCTGCTCTGCTACTGTTTCCGATCCCTCGTTGTGTCACACCTCCACGCAGCGTCCACCGACTCTCTGCAGGCAGTGGGTGCTGTCTGGGGTTCTCTGCTCGGGCACCCCACCTGCAGCCCTGAGCTTCAACCTTTTAGCCATGCTCCCGGAGCTGGGTTTTGCCTTTGTTGTTTTCCGAATTCAGCTGTGGCCTGAGTGTATTGGTGCTTCCCCTTGGCAGAGGGTGGTCGACCTGCCCGTCCCAGCACTTGCAACAGGTGTACCCCGAGTCCTTATCCCTTGTGCTGCTGGGACGTCCCGGCCACAGGGAACGCACAAGGGCAGAAAGCAAGACCTTTGCCACAGAGGGCGTGTTTAAAGCAAGCTAAGCTAGGACACCCCAAAGGTACCCCCCATTCCCCAGCCCTGCGACCACAGATCCCAGCCTCCCCCCAGCCCAGCCCCAGCTCAAGGGGAGGGGAAGCGGGGCTGAGGTTAACCACTTGTTTCCTTGGCACCAGGCGATGCTCCAGCCCCAGATGAGCTGCAGCGTTTGGGCTCTTTACGGCAGGGAGAGGGCCCCAGTTTGGCCAGCCGGGAGCATCATAGTCCTGGCCGGCTCTTGCTGCACAGAGCTCCCGCGTTTGCTGGCAACCCAGCGCCCCCCCCGCCCCCCATTAAACATACAGCGCAAGCGGATTAAGGGGCCCCCATTGTTTGATGAAGCCTATTTTGTTCAGGTCCCCAGGAATCCCATTCGCTCTGTTCCACCTTCATGTTACTCTTTCTACCCCGCTCCAATGGCCCCAGCCTCCCTAGGTCCCCTTGCCTGGGCGCGGGTCAGCACACAGACTCACGGACTTTAAGGCCAGAAGGGACCATCATCATTCAGCTAGTCTGACCACCTCTGGCTGAGTTACCGACATCCTCAAATCAGGGTTTAACGACTCCACATTACAGAGAATCCACCACTGACACTAGTTTAAACCTGCAAGTGACCCGTGCCCCATGCTGCAGAAGGAGGCGAAAACCCCCCAGGGTCTCTGCCATTCTGACCTGGGGGGAAATTCCTTCCTGACCTCCAAATATAGTGACCAGTTAGACTCTGAACATGTGGGCAAGACCCAGCAGCCGGACACCTGGGAAAGAATCTGCAGTGTTGTCCTAGCTGTGTTGGTCCCGGGCGATGAGACAGACAAGGTGCGGGAGGGAATATCTTTGATTGGACCAACTTCTGTTGGTGAGAGACACCAGGACCTGTAGAAGAGCTCTGTGTAGCTCGAACGCTCCTCTCTCTCACCCGCAGGAGTTGGGCCAACTAAAGATATTCCCTCCCCTCCCCTCTCTCTAAGAAAGAGGCTCACAGTGTCAGCTGGGACAAGCGCTCACTGATTTAAAGAGCAGCTGAGCCCCCAAGGAGTGTTTGCCGGTGGGGGACTCTGCCCTACTGGTCAAAACATGGGCTCTAGCTTCCCTGTTCTGTGTCCCCAGGCCGTCTTGTATGAAGACAGGAGCCAGCGCCCCCAGCTAATCATTCCTAGGCCTGAAGGCCTCTCTCCAGGAGGTCATAATTATCCGGCCAAGTGGCCTTGATCCAAATGGCTCATCCCAAAACTAAGGAGTGAAAAAGCCGCTGGAGCCTCATCCCCATGCAAGCTGTTCTCAGTAGCCTGCAGCCAGGACCAGAGACAGATTAAGGTTTTGTGGGGCCCTGGGTCAGAGCACCTCTTCTGCCTCTAGTCCCATCCCCCCTGCACTCCTGGTGCTCCTGCCAGGGAAATGGGGTCAGGGCGTGGGGGCTTTCCCCACCCCCAGGCAGGAATGCTGGGTGGGCAGAGCAGGTCACGGGGGTGCCCATTTTTCCAGGGCCCCCCAATTGCCAAGGCCCATGGGCATGGGACCCATTGGCCCAGTAGCTAATCCGCCACTGCCCAGGACTTCAGAGCTACAGAGAGGTGAGAGGAAGGATAAGCATAATGATACACTGGATTATTATAGATCTCATTCCTTATTGACAGTAGCAGTGTGGCTCAGGCACAGAACTGGGGACCAGTAGGCATGGATTCTGTCCCCAGCTCTGACACTGACTCCCTTGTGTGACCCGGGGCAAGTCACGTCCTTTTGCTGTGCCTCAGTTTCCCCCCACCTCAGCCACACACCCTTAAGATCTCTGGCTGGATCATGATTAATGAAGTTTCACAACTCCCCCGTGAGGCAGATGGGTACCATTATCCCCACATTACAGAGAGGGAAACTGAGGCACGGAGCAGGGCGAGTGATTTGCCCATGAGCACACAGTGTGCCAGAGCTGGGAACAGACTCCAGGAGGCCTGGCCCACGGTCCCCTGTTCCAACCTCTAGACAATGCTCAGTTCCTACAGCGTGTGTCTGATTAAACACTTCGCGGGGGGACCAGCCACTCCTTAAACCCCCAGGGATGCCCACTGACTTCTTGGGGAAGAGCCCTGAGTTCCGTCTGAGCACAGGCTTAATTTCCCTGCCAACTCCCCGGCTCTCCACCCCCAGAGACAGGGCTGGCTCTGGATTTTTTGCCGCCCCAGGCAAAAAAGCTTCCCGCCACCCCCCCCCCGACCCCCGGCGGGGAGCGCGGCAGGGGAGGGCGCCGAGCCCGGCCACGGCCCCGCTCTCCCCGACCGGCCAGAGCGCCGGGAGGAGGGCGGAGAGCCCGGCCGCGGGTCCGCTCTCCCTGGCGGCAGGAGCGCCGGGGAGGGCAGCGAGCCCACCACAGCCCCACTCTCCCCGGCCGGCCGGAGCGCCGCAGGGAGGGCAGCGAGCCCAGTCGCGGCCCCGCTCTCGGGCCTGAGCGCCGCCCCCCTCCAGGTGCCGCCCCAAGCACATGCCTGGTAGGCTGGTGCCTGGAGCCGGCCCTGCCCAGAGAGCCGCTGACTGCCTGGCTCCTTTCCCCTCCCCCGCCCCCCCCCCAGGGGGACCCCCTGCTGTCACTCGCCAGGGCTTGGCCGCAGATGGTCCCTGCGACAGCCACTTCCCGTTTATTAAGTTAACAAATAAACAACATGGCTGAGAGCAGATGGGCTCTATTGATTCAGCGCGTCCCACGGGACCCATAATTTCTCTGCATTTTAATCTAGATTAGCCGGGGAGGAGCCAGGGACTGGGCTAGCAATGGGCTTGCACTGCTTCAAACCAGAGCGTGCAGCCCGGGGGGCCAGAGGGGAGGAGAAGCACTGTCCAGCAGGGGGTGCCGTGCAGCCACCCCCACCGCACACCATGACAGAAGTGCCGTCCTGGCAGCACTGGCTGGGCAATGCTGTCTTGGCTGGGATGGGGTGTCTCTGGCCTTGTCCCAGATCACGCCACGCTGGCAGGACAGCACGGACCCCTGGAAGCCACGGCAGGCCAGATTCTCCCAAGAGCCCAGTCCCCAGCATCGGGCTCCTTGGGCAAGTTTGCACAGCGAGGGAGAGGACGAATTCAGCAGATCAGCCGTTCGCTACAAATCCCGACCCCAGCACATCTGCTCCCTCCACGACTTTCAAGCCCTATCGGGTTCCTTTCCTGGTACGAATGAATTTGGCTCCGGTTCGTCGCCGTAGAAGGAACGGGGCTGGATTATCAGCTAATCCAGGGGTCAACAAGAGCCAAACACGGCACGCGAGCCGATTCTGAGTGGCACGCTGCCTGTCCGGTGAGAGGAGGAGGAGGAGGAGGGGCGGAGCGGCCGGAAAGCGCCACGCTGGGGGAGCTTGGCTGCCGCAGGACCAAGCTTCTGCCTCCTGTCCCTGCAGGGGAGAGCGGGGGGGGGGGGGGTCCTGCCCCCCCCACTTAGCCCCCCCCCCCCCGCCCACTGCTCTCCCCTGCGGGGGCAGGAGGCAGAAGCTTGGTCCTGCGGCAGCTCCCCCCCTCCGCCGTTTCTCCCCACAACGTGGTGCATTCCGGCTCCTCCTCCTCCTCCCCCCCTCCCTGCCGGGGACGGCCCTTACGAGGGGGAGCGGAGCCGAGCCGAGCAACAGCGTGCTCCCTGCTCCTTAGAGGAGGCAGAGAGAGGTAGGGACGGGCCTTGGGGAAGGGGGTGGAACAGGGCATATCCCTCCCAGCCCCCTGCCATGAGCCGCTCAGGGTAGGGGCCTGGGAGCACTCCCATGAGCCGAGCACCCCAGCCTTCTGCCCTGCACCTCCACACCCCTCCCAGCCCTCTGCCCTGAACCCCCCACACACACACCCTCCAGCCCTCTGCCCTGACCTCCCCCCAACACCCAGCCTTCTGCCTTGCACCTCCACACCCCCCCAGCCCTCTGCCCTGAACCCCCCCCACACACCCTCCAGCCCTCTGCCCTGACCTCCCCCCAACACCCAGCCTTCTGCCCTGCACCTCCACACCCCCCAGCCCTCTGCCCTGCACCCCCCACCCCTCTGCCCTCTGCCCTGCACCCCCCCACCCCTCTGCCCTGCACCTCCACACACACCCCAGCCTTCTGCCCTGCACTCCCCCCACACCCAGCCTTCTGCCCTGCACATCCCCACACACACCCCAGCCCTCTGCCCTGATTCTCCCCACACACACCCAGCCTTCTGCCCTGCACCTCCACACCCCTCCCAGCCCTCTGCCCTGCACCCCCAAACACCCCCAGCCCTCTGCCCTGACCTCCCCCCAACACCCAGCCTTCTGCCCTGCACCTCCACACACCCCCAGCCCTCTGCCCTGCACCCCCCCACCCCTCTGCCCTCTGCCCTGCACCTCCACACACACACCAGCCTTCTGCCCTGCACCTCCACACACCCAGCCCTCTGCCCTGATCCTCCCCACACACCCCCAGCCCTCTGCCCTGACCTCCCCCCAACACCCAGCCTTCTGCCCTGCACCTCCACACACCCCCAGCCCTCTGCCCTGCACCCCCCCACCCCTCTGCCCTCTGCCCTGCACCTCCACACACACACCAGCCTTCTGCCCTGCACCTCCACACACCCAGCCCTCTGCCCTGATCCTCCCCACACACACCCAGCCTTCTGCCCTGACCTCGAGTCGCCCCGCTCAGCCCGCTGCAGGCCTAGGTGAACAGAACCCCAGGCTGGAAGCGGGCTGAGCAGGCTGGCGGCGTAAGATCAGCATTTTAATTTAATTTTAAAGGAAGCTTCTTAAACATTTTGAAAACCTTGTTTACTTTACATACAACAATAGTTTAGTTATATAATATAGACTTATAGAGAGAGACCTTCTAAAAAACGTTAACAGGTATTACCGGCCCACGAAACCTTACATTAAAGTGAATAACTGAAGACTCGGCCCAGCACTTCTGAAAGGTTGCCGACCCCTGAGCTAATCACAGAGAAGCCACATCCTCAGCTGGCCCAGCTCCATTGACAGCAATGGCACGATGCTGATTTACCCCAGCAGGGACCCCTGCGCTCCCCTCGTCTGACCTTCTGTTTAACCCAGGCTGGAGAATTTCAACCCGTTGTTCCTGCCTCAAGCCCCTGCCTTGTGGTTTTTGGAAGGAGCCATCCAGATGCAGCAGTTGTTCTGATCGTTAATTTCCACCCCCACACACTAAGAACGGGCGCTGTATCTGAGCTAGATTTCACCCAGAGCACTTATTCCTGCTTTGAAACAGAGCGAGGCAGCCCCACTTTTGAACCCAGCCAGGGAAATTTACCACAAAAGGCACCAAATCTCCTCTTTATTGGGCTTCAGAGTAGCAGCCGTGTTAGTCTGTATCCGCAAAAAGAACAGGAGTACTTGTGGCACCTTAGAGACTCTAAGGTGCCACAAGTACTCCTGTTCTTTATTGGGCTGATTAGAACAAAACACACGTGTGATTTTACTCAGCAGCTGGAAATGCCACCTGTCCTGGGCGAAGACAATGCGACACGGGAGATTGACCCAGGGCTTACGTGGTGAGCTGGCCCCTTAGGGCACGGACCTTCTTTCTGTCCTGTGCTGGCACAGCCCCGAGCATCACGCCAAGGGCTCCTAGGCACTAGGGTAATAGCAATAATAAATCACCATGGGGCAAACTGCCCCTCCCAGCTCAGGGTCCAAGCCAAGGGCAGGCTCAGGCCGAGGCTCCTGGGACAGAGGAAGGGATGCCGTGTCAGAGGAAGGGTGGGCTCGTGGTTAAGGCTCTGGCCGGGACTCAGATGTGGGGTCAGTTCCCACGTTGGCCACAGACTCCCCCTGTGACTTTCGGCCAGTCACCCCGGCGTTGGTTTGCAAAGGCTCACGTGACAATGAGAGGCGAGGCCTCCCGGCACGTCACAGGGAGCGAGATAAATAGTGAGAATCTCCCCCTTCCCCTCGCTGGGCCTCGTCCCCCATCTGTAGCAGGTGCCTTGTCTAGATGGCAAGGGCCGGCTCTGGCTATGTATGTTCAGCCCCACAGTTGGAAAGTGGCTGCTCATTCGGCAGGCCTGACTGGAGACACCTGGGGGGCTGGTGTTCAGAGGGACGGGCACCCACGCCTCCCGCTGGCGTTGGCTGGAGCTGCGGGTGCTCCGCACTGCTGGAAAGCAGGCCCCCAAGGGTCTCCGCTGGCCCCCCTCTGATCGAAGACCAGAGCACTGAAGGACAGAGCGGAGCAGCGCGATCGCAGTGCCAGGGATTTAATGACCCGTCCGGCGCACACGTTACAGCTCTTGAGAGGGCAGGGGGCGCACCTTGCCCACACAGCACCAGACACCCCTGTAGGAAATGCCCCCGGAGTTCAGGCCCTCACCGCTCCTCCCCAAACAGCCCGGCGAGTCCTCCTCTGGCTCCCATCTGCCTGGCCCGGGGCAGAGAGCAACCAGTCAAGGCTGTGCGTGGGAGGAGATGGCACTGTGTTTCCACGGTAACCCTCTCAAAGCCCACAAACGGGCAGCACCTCCCGGCTGGCACCATTGGCGAGGGGGATCCTCGGCAGCGTCTCACAGGCAGGGGCTGGAGATGGCCTCTGGGAGCCAGGCGTGCCGGGCCCAGGGGAGCTATGCAGGGACGTGGCCAAGGCGTGTCAGTGGGTGGAACCGGCCTCTGCTCCCTCCGGGCTTTCCCTTCCCCTCAGCAGCTCGGCCACGGCCTCTTCCATCAGCACCATCTCCAGCTGGCAGGTGGCAGCCACCTCGGCTCTCATGGCCGTCACAAAGGATGGGTCTCGGGCCAGAGCGCCCAGGCCCCTGGAGAGCAGAGCCTGCAGCAGAAGAAAGGGATCAGCATAGCCTGGCTGCTCGGGCTGTGGAGAAACGACCTCTGGGCTCCGTGCAGCTGATGCCTACGCTTCCCAGCTTAGCACAAACCCGTGGAGCTGGGAATGTTCACACTCGGGAGTGAACCGGGCCTAGAGCAAAGTGTGAGCAGATGCTCGGCAAATTCCCCATATGCAGCTCCGCTGGTGCGCCTCAATCCCAACCCGCAGCCCCTGCTATCCCAGCCCTGGGCTCGCCCCAGCTCCACCGGTGCCCCACAATCCCGACCCACAGCCCCTGCTATCCCAGCCCTGGGCTCCCCCCAGCTCCACCGGTGCCCCACAATCCCAACCCACAGCCCCTGCTATCCCAGCCTTGGGCTCCTCACACACACAGCTCCGCTGGTGCTCCTCACTCCCAACCCACAGCCCCCTTCCTGTGTCTATCCCACAGCTGGCTTTCTGCCTGCCTTACCGCTGTGCCAGCACCATTACTGATCTCTGCTTTCACCCCATTCCGATCCCGCCAAGTCCCCCCATTGCCCCTACTTTACCACCCCATAGATGACCTTCGACCCCTCTAACTGGGGATGAACTCTGCTCCCATCCCATCCGTAGGCTCAGGGCTGGCAACTCCCCCCGTCCCATCCTGCCTCTGCCCCCGCCCCCTGGCCTCACCCCATCCCACTCCAGGAGCGGTGGCTCTCTCCTCCTTTCACCGCTCCCCCAGGAACAGTCTCTCCAGTCCCACCCCAGCCAGTCCCCCTGCTGGGTGCTGCCCCACTGCTACCTCCTGGATGAGTAAGGTGGTGGCTGGGGTGGAGGCAGCAGCATCTCCCTCCCCGTTCATGTCACTGCCGCCATCCAGCTGGCACTTGGAGCTCAGGTCCGCTCCCCGCTCCTGGGCAGCAGCCTCCTCTCTGGGCAGCTGGGCAGAGAAGGAGCCAAGAGTCACATCCTGGGGGGTGAGCAATACTGAACGTGCTGCAACAGCCTCAACAGGTGGGCGAGGTGGGGGCTGGTCCATGGAATCGCCCAGGGGCCACCCCCCAGGCTTGCAGAGCAGCTCAGATCCCTCTCGCCCGCCATGGCGTCCGCTAGCCGCCCGGTGGCACCCCTTTGGAGGAAGAGCGCAGCCTCTTCCGAGGCAATGACTCGGCACTTGGACAGCGCTACCTGCGCCTGCCCTGCTCCCCGCCGGGCTCCGGGAACAGCCGGGCGCCCCGGTTAGTTTAAGGAGAGGTGGCAATCATTGGCGATGGTACAGAACCCAAGGGCCAGTCCTGCCTGGCTGGGCACTAGAGCAGGGACCAAGCTCTGAGCTCCAGGATACTGCCCAGTCACTTGAACTTGGCTCCTGTAGAGTCAATGGCCAACTCCCCCAGGCTAGCAACAGCCCCGTCCATAGCCCCAGGGGCCTTCTTTCCTCTGGAGCGCAGGGCGGAAGAGGACAGGGGAATGGGCAGAGAAGGGGCAAGGCTACAGAGCCTCATCTCCTTACATAGCGGAGCCGTGATTACCTGGATATAACAAGGCACGACCCCCGCCCCCCAGTGCTCCATTCCCTGGTACGCCCATCCCCACTCCTGGCCACCGGTGGCCCCGGCAGAGGCTCCAGCCCTGTGGGCCATTCCAGTTCCAGTTGCCATTGGGAAGAGGGCAGGGGTGCCAGAGACGAGGGTCTTTGCGCCTGAGCCATTCGGGGGGCTTGTGGCTGGACACCGGGACACCCCCAGCTTCCTCCAGCCCCATGGCCGCGTCTCTGCTGCGGATAGGCCAGGAGTGCAGGCTCCGTTCTGCTTCCCAGGGGCCAACCAGGCTGGGGCGGACGCAGCGCACGAGGCAGATGCCAAGCTGGGATCTCCTGCTAGCTGGCCCCGGGGGACCCGGTGCCTCCAGTGCACAGTTGTCTTGGCCAGCCCAAAGTGGGAGGGGGACTAGCCTCCCCCCCCTGCAGATGAGCCACATGATATCCCAGCACCATTTACCTGCAGCTCCAATCCCGGGCATCCACCGACACTGGCTGCACGCCTCCTGTCCAGCCACCGCTGCCGCTTCTCCAGGCGGAAGGAGCGGTTGTGGCCTGAGGGGAAGGGAACGGGGGCGTCACGTGGGGAGCCCACGGGAAGGACACTGCTGTGGCCCTGAGGCATAGGGGGTGCCAGCTGGGAAGGGGCTGACTAGTGCGGGGGCTGGGGAAGCAGAGCTGGTGCTCTTGGAGGTCCTGTGCACATGCCCCAGCCAGCCCTGGGCCAGCCCCCTCCCCGGCAACCCCCCGAGAGAGGCAGAGGGAACTGGATGCGCCCCTCGCTCACAGGGAAAGAGCTGAGCATGGGCCTTCCCTCGGCCTTACACCCAGCCCGCCCCTGCCCCCGGCGAGGCCTGCACATGGGGATGGGAAAACGGAGACCTGGATGACCCCTCCTGGGAACCACGACCTCCTGTCTCTGCCGGCTGAGGGGGAACTCGGCCTGCAGCACCCCAGGAAATTCAGCCTCCTGCTTCACCTCCCCTTGAGGGCCATGGCGCCCTGGGAAAAGGACCCCCCCCCAGAACTGGCACCCCCAGGGAAGGAGGTTATCTGCATTCGCTGCTGCAGGGAATTCCAGTGTTGGCTTCTCTTTCTATTGCTTAGTTCATCCTTAGGGCCATGAAGAGACAGCCCCTGCTCCCCGATAAAAGGGGGCTCACCGGCTGCCTTGGTGAAAAATGGAGTCCCACCCCCACATAAAATGGGGCCCCTCCCTTCCACGCCTTATGGGGTCCCCCCAATAAAAGGGGGGCCTCCCTCCCAACCCTCTGACAAAAGAGGGTCCATCCTCCAGGCCACTTGGTGAAACATGGGGTCCCACCCTATGCCCATCTGGCAAGCTGGGAGTTTCCCCAGGCCATGACACTGCCCCCCCAGGACACCCCTCCCAGTAAGGCCAGGAAGTGCCCGGTGCGACGATGCTGCAGGTACTGACCCAGGGCAGAGTGTGGCTGTGGCTGTGGCTGTGGCTGGCAGGATGCCGGCAGCATCCTCTCCCTCCGCAGCTCGTCCTCGTACTGCATCCTGTCAGGGACAGGAAAGAGCGTCAGGCTGGCGCAGGGACCACCACCCAGCCACCCCTCCAAGGGCTTCCATTCACAAGTGTCAGTCACCATGCGAGACCCTAACTTCCTCCTGCCCTCTGTCCACCACAGCTCCCTCCTCTACCCCGCATCCTCTTCTTCAGCACCTCTGGGCTCCTCCCCTCCCTCCTCTTCTTCAGCACCTCTGGCCTCATCCCCTCCCTCCTCTACCCTCCCTCCTCTTCTTCAGCACCTCTGGCCTCCTCCCCTCCCTCCTCTACCCTCCATCCCCTTCTTCAGCACCTCTGGTCTCCTCCCCTCCCTCCTCTACCCTCCCTCCTCTTCTTCAGCACCTCTGGTCTCCTCCCCTCCCTCCTCTACCCTCCCTCCCCTTCTTCAGCACCTCTGGTCTCCTCCCCTCCCTCCTCTACCCTCCCTCCTCTTCTTCAGCACCTCTGGCCTCCTCCCCTCCCTCCTCTACCCTCCATCCCCTTCTTCAGCACCTCTGGTCTCCTCCCCTCCCTCCTCTACCCTCCATCCTCTTCTTCAGCACCTCTGGTCTCCTCCCCTCCCTCCTCTACCCTCCCTCCCCTTCTTCAGCACCTCTGGCCTCCTCCCCTCCCTCCTCTACCCTCCCTCCTCTTCTTCAGCACTTCTGGCCTCATCCCCTCCCTCCTCTACCCTCCCTCCCCTTCTTCAGCACCTCTGGCCTCCTCCCCTCCCTCCTCTACCCTCCCTCCTCTTCTTCAGCACTTCTGGCCTCATCCCCTCCCTCCTCTACCCTCCCTCCCCTTCTTCAGCACCTCTGGCCTCCTCCCCTCCCTCCTCTACCCTCCATCCTCTTCTTCAGCACCTCTGGGCTCATCTCCTCCCCGCCATAATCACCCCCCACCCAATCATATTAATAAAAACAGCACAAACACCACTTGTATTAGAGAGAGAACCAATGACTGGACAGACAGACACTCTAGGTACTGGAGTGGATGGATGTGTAAGATGGACAGATGGATGGATACATGACAGAAGGGTCTGTCTTGGGATAGATAGATAGATAGATAGATAGATAGATAGATAGATAGATAGATAGATAGATGAGGTGAATGGGGACAGACACAGACAGGACAGCACCACGAAGTGTGAAGAAGGAGAGGTGACTTATCCTGGGTTCTTTTGGCACCTTAGAGACTAACACTTAGAGACTAACAGAGTCCTGCACTTAGGATGGAAGAATCCCATGCACTGTTACAGACTAGGGACCGAGTGGCTAGGCAGCAGTTCTGCAGAAAAGGACCTAGGGGTACAGTGGACAAGAAGCTGTATATGAGTCAATAGTGTGCCCTCGTTGCCAAGAAGGCTAACAGCATTTGGGGCTGTATAAGTAGGGGCATTGGCAGCAGATCGAGGGACATGATCGTTCCCCTCTATTCGACATTGGTGAGGCCTCATCTGGAGTACTGTGTCCAGTTTTGGGCCCCACACTACAAGAAGGATGTGGAAATATTGGAAAGAGTCCAGCGGAGGGCAACAAAAATGATTAGGGGGCTGGAGCACATGACTTATGAGGAGAGGCTGAGGGAACTGGGATTGTTTAGTCTGCAGAAGAGAAGAATGAGGGGGGATTTGATAGCTGCTTTCAACTAGGATAGCTCAGTGGTTTGAGCATTGGCCTGCTAAACCTAGGGTTGTGAGTTCAATCCTTGAGGGGGCGATTTGGGGCAAAAATCTGTCTGGGGATTGAGCAGGGGGTTGGACTAGATGACCTCCTGAGGTCCCTTCCAACCCTGATATTCTATGATTCTAACTACCTGCAGGGGGTTCCAAAGAGGATGGATCTAGACTGTTCTCAGTGGTACCAGATCATAGAACAAGGAGTAATGGTCTCAAGTTGTAGTGGGGGAGGTTTAGGTTGGATATTAGGAAAAACTTTTTCACTAGGAGGGTGATGAAGCACTGGAATGGGTTACCTAAGGAGGTGGTGGAATCTCCTTCCTTAGAGGTTTTTAAGGTCAGGCTTGACAAAGCCCTTGCTGGGATGATTTAGTTGGGGATTGGTCCTACTTTGAGCAGGGGGTTGGACTAGATGACCTCCTGAAGTCCCTTCCAACCCTGATATTCTATGATGACTATAGCATTGGCTAGAGTCACACTCTTTCTCTACGGCCCAATGACTATACCCAGTGGGAGACTGAGAGACACCCTCAGGCCATGATGGGGACACACGGCACTCCTTTCCTTGCTGCAGGGCCTGGTACTTATGGCCAAGGGGGCAACACCAGCCTCTTTCTGAGAGACATCGTGATGCTGACATAGAGGCTACTCCTGCAGCCTTTTGAGCAGCTCCCGTAGGACCTTTCCTGTGGTCTTGGGGTGGGACGTCAGCATCCTTCACATCTCCGCAGCAACGCTGCAAAGGGAGAGAGCCAATGGCACTTGGATAGAGCCCTGCCAGCCTTCTGCACCCCCCAAGCACCAGCACACCTGCTGGGTCTCCCAACACCAGCCAGCCCTTTGTTGCCCTCCTGCTGCAGCAAGGCCCCCATTAGCTGGTGCAGGCTGCATGGGGCCGGGTCTGAGTGTCAGCCCCAGGGAAGGCTGAGGGATGCCATACAGGGTTTTGCAGGCTGGCCTGTCTCCAGGGCAAGCCAGCCTGCAAAACCCTCCAGAACAAGCAGCAGCTCTGCAGGGAGCAGGAGATCTCTGGAAGGTTCTGCACTCCCCTGTCCCTGGCAGCGGGACCAGTCCAGGGGACCCACAGCACAAGGGACGGCAGCCCCAGCCCCGTACCTGTCACACGACAGAGAGCAGCCCAGCAGGTTTATGACCACCTCCTCACTGTACTGGTAGCCCAGCAGGACAAGGGCCCTGCACAGCTCCTGTTGGGCCAGCGGCTCGCTGATGGAGTCCAGGTTATGGTTCATGCTCCTCACAGCCTCCAACACCTGGAAGGGAAATGGGGAGATGAAGGGCTTGGCTTCCTTGCGCTACTATTTATCTGGGATGTCAGGGACCTGCCGCACCTGAGAGCCATCTGCCCTCCCAGATCCTCTTCAGCAGCCCCAGACCTCGAGCACAGGACCAATTCCCGGCTTATCGATTCATAGACTGCAAGGCCACAAGCGGCCATGGTGATCCCCTAGACTGACCCCCCTGCATTGTACAGGCCAGAGACCTGCCCCCAAAACATCTAACACCCAGAGACAGAGTCTCCCATGGATGGGCTCCCCCAGCAGGATGTTCTCTGCAGCTCTTACCCTCTCCAAGCTTGGGTAGGGAACCCCCAGGATCACATGCAGCATGTGACTGGCCGCCACCGAGTTGTGGACGCTGGCGTCTCTCATGCCGTCAATAGCAGTCAGGAGGAAGTCTATGTGCTCGGACGGGTGGAAGTGCTTCCCAAACATCTGAAACAAACCTGCGAGTGAAACCCCTTTTGCTGCCTAGCGCGGTTCCAGTCAGTGGCCGAGCAGTCAGAACTGGCCCGGCCAGGAGTGCAGGCAAACCCTGCTCTGCCGGGACAGGGCTGGGTTACTGCACCTGGGCAGCACAGTATCCAGCCAGCAATCAGGAGCTGTCATGCATGGCAGAGGCCAGCGTGGCAGTGCATGGGGGCACAATACTGCGCAGCACGGATACACTCTCTAATGCTCAGCAGGGGCTGGTGCGCAGATGCAATGATGCCTTTTATTGCGTTAATCTCTGGGGAAGCTCCCACCACACCTGACAAGGAGCTGGGATCAGGTTTGGATGATCCCCAGTGCATCTTGGGATGTGGCATGTAGGGAGGCATATTGGGCTGCATTAGTAGAAGCATTGCCAGCAGATCAAGGGAAGTGATTATTCCCCTCTATTCGGCACTGGTGAGGTCACATCTGGAGTGTTGCATCCAGTTTTGGGCCCCCCACAACAGAAAGGACGTGGACAAATCGGAGAGAGTCCAGCAGAGGGCAATGAAAATGATTAGGGGACTGGGGCACATGACTTATGGGGGAGGCTGTGGGAAGTGGGCTTATTTAGTCTGTAGAAGAGAAGAGTGAGGGGGGATTTGATAGCAGCCTTCAACTACCTGCAGGGGGTGGGGGGTTCCAAAGAGGATGGAGCTAGGCTGTTCTCAGTGGTGGCAGATGACAGAAGAAGCAGCAATGGTCTCTAGTTGCAGTGGGGGAGTTCTAGTTTGGATATTAGGAAAAACTATTTCATTAGGAGGGTGGTGAAGCACTGGAATGAGTTACCTAGGGAGGTGGTGGAATCTCCATCTTTAAAGGTTTTTAAGGCCCGGCTTGACAAAGCCCTGACTGGGATGATTTATTTGATGTTGGTCCTGCTTGGAGCAGGGGGTTGGACTAGATGACCTCCTGAGGTCTCTTCCAACCCTAATCTTCTATGATTCTATGAGGTGGAGTGGGCCATAGGCAGGACTCCGGCCCGGCTGGATGGGGTCAGTCACATGTCTGGGTCTGTCCCTTCCCCCTGACTCCTAGGGTGTTAATTCCTGACTCCTGCTAACTCTGGGCACAACAATCCCGTGAAGCACTGACTGTAGTTACCATGGCGATATCGCTGGTGTTGGTGAACCAGGTGAACCAGAAGGTGTTCTTGGCTTGCCAGTCCCTGAAGAGTATCTGCAGGTCCTCACTCTCCTTTGCCAGCATCGTGCCTGACGCAGGGGGTGGGGGTGGGGGAAGCAACAGACAGCAGGCAATATAAATCAGACGTTAGGTTAGCAAACAGGGGAGTTTTGCAAGGAAGTTTAGAGAGGGTGTGTGAGAGACAAGTACAGGAAGAACTGTTTTTGTGTTTGTGTCTGCAGTTGATGCACGGCTGCTGCTGTCTTCATCAGCATCTTTAGCCTTCTCAAAGAAGTAGTTAGGAACAGAAGAATTTCCTAATGCCCTTTTCACTGCATCAGAGGACTGCTGGCTGTAACAGAGAGTTGTGCCAGAGATGTGAATCATGTGATTTAGCTTGCCTACTATGTGCGTTCTGGCTTGACAACAACATTGTTGTCTGGTAGAGAGAGCAGACTGGTCAAGGTTGCACATGACACAAAGCTAGGAGGAGTTGCCAATACTTAGGAGGAAAGAGCTAAAATTCAGAGGGATTATGGTAAATTGGAGGACTGGGCTATAGACAACAAAATGAAATTCACCAAAGACAGATGTGAGGTCTTACATTTATAGAAGAAAAAGTACATGCACAAATACAGAATGGAGGATAACCGACTTGACAGCAGCACTGCTGAGAAGGATCTGGGAGCTGTGGTGGATCACAACCTCAGCATGAGTCAGCAATGCGATGCTGTTGCAAAAAAAAAAAAAAAAAAAAAAAAGGGCAAATGCAATTTTAGGTTGCATTAACAGAGGCACAGCATGCAAGTCATGGGAGGCGATAGTACCGCTCTACTCAGCACTGGTTTGACCGCAGCTGGAGTACGGTGTCCAGTTTTGGTCACCAATGTTTAGAAAGGATGTGGAGAAACTGGAAAGAATTCAGAGGCGAGTGACAAAGATGATCAGAGGGATGGAACACAAGCCATACAAGCAAAGGCTGAAGGAACTGGCTATGTTTAGTTTGGAAAAGAGGAGATTGGGGGGGGACTTGATAACGGTCTTCAGATACTTGGAAGGCGGCCATAAAAAAAAAGATGGAGAAAAGTTGTTCTCTCTTTCCACAGAGGGCAGGACAAGAGGCAATGGGGTCAAACTACAGCACAACAGATGTAGATTAAACCTCAGGAAAAGCTTCCTAACGGTAAGAAGAGTAGGACAATGGGACAGACTCCTAGGGAGCTTGTGGAAACTCCTTCACTGGAGGTTTTCAGAAGGGGGCTGGAGCCATCTGTCTGGGGTGGGTTAGACACAACAAGTCCTGCATCGTGGCAGGGGGCTGGACGAGCTGACCCTGCGATCCCTTCTCGCCCTGTGGTTCTAGGAGTGCTAGAATAGCACCAGGAGAGCGTTTCGGCGTGTTCCGGCTCGACTATAGCATTGGCTAGAGATGCTCTCTCTCTTCGGCCCAATGACTACACCCCGTGGGAGACTGAGAGACACCCTCAGGCAGTGATGGGGACACACGGCGCTCCTTCCCTTGCTGCAGAGGCTGGTACTTACGGCCAAGGGGGTAACGCCAGCCTCTCTCTGAGAGACATGATGGTGGTGCAGTGGCTGCTCCTGCAGCGTGTTGAGCAGCTCCTGTAGGACCTTTCCTGTGGTCTGGCAGTGGGATGTCAGCATCCGCCACATCTTCCCAGCAACGCTGCAAAGGGAGAGAGCCAATGGCACTTGGTCAGAGCCCAGCCAGCCTCCTGCACTCCCTCCCCCCCCCCCCCCCGGCACTGGCACCCTGCTGGGTCTCCTCACACTGGCCAGCTCTTTGTTGCCCTCCCGCTGCTGCTGGTGCAGGCTGCCTGGGGACCGGGTCTGAGTGTCAGCCCCAGGGGAGGCTGAGGGATGCCATACAGGGTTTTGCAGGCTGGCCTGTCTCCAGGGCAGGTTGTTGTAAATCCTTATCACAGCCTCCGACACCTGGAAGGGAAATGAGGAGATGGGGGCCTCGGCTTCCTCACACTGCTATTGATCTGGGGTGCCAGGGACCTGCTGCACCTGAGAGCCATCTGCCCTCCCAGATCCTCTTCGCCAGCCCCAGACCTAGAGCACAGGACCAGTTCCCGGCCTATCGATTCATAGACTGCAAGGCCACAAGCGGCCATGGTGATCACCTAGACCAGGGGTCTCAAACTCAAATGACCACGAGGGCCACATGAGGACTAGTACATACCAGTGCAATGCTGATTCCCAGTTTACAGTTACATTTTGAGACCTGTCAGCCAGTTTATAATCCAATTCATGTGTGCCACGTTACTTTTGTATCGTTCTAGGTTTTCGATCAAACTGGCATGCGACACCAACTCAATGCTGTTACCTTTATCTACCAAACTTGTAATCTCATCGAAAAAGAGATAGCAATTAGTTTGGCAGGAAATATTTCCCATACACCCATGTTGATTTGCATTAATTAAATTATCCTCTTTAATTCTTTATTAATTGAATCTTACACCAGCCGCTCCATTATCTTGCCCGGGATTGATGTCAGGCTGAAATTACCCAGGCCATCCCATTCACCCTCTTTAACAACTGGCCCAACATTCGCTGTCCTCCGGTCGTCTGGAACTTCCCGGTGCTCTGAGACGTATTGAAAATCACCGGTACGGGGCCAGCAAGCTCAGCTAGCTCAGCATGCAGCCTTCTGGGGATCCCATGGTTAGGCTCCTGACTTTTCCTCTGGAGTGTATCTGGAGCCTGGGCACCTCAGTTAGGGCTGTGAGTCCACTGGGCAGCAGGGCACATGAAGCTAGGCATGGCAACGCTGAGCTGAAGTCCCGTCTGTGGTTCTAGCCAAGGTCACACAGGCTAGGAATTGAACCCAGCATCCCAGGCCTTAGCCCCCTGCCCACCCCTCCTCTCTAGGTGCCCTGGGGGAGCGTGGGAAGGATGAGGGCCCTGCAGTGACGTTCGTCTCCTGTTCTTGGCTGCAGGTTCACCAGAGCCCTGTACGAGATCCTCCAGGAGCCGGCCTGTAGGCGCCAGGTGCAGGAGCAATTCCCTCCGCTCTACATCGCCCTGCTGTTCCAGATCACCTACACGGTGGAGCCGTCCCTGCAGGACATTGCTTTGCACTGGAGGGTGCGTAACCAGGAGGACACGCCCACACCCTTCAGCCCCGTCAGGTACCGCCAGCCCGACACCCTGCCTCCATTCTGCACCATTGCCTGTAGCCACATGGCAGGGCCTGGCCTGTACTCACTCAGTAACAAGAGGCTCGCTCTGCACGCAGGTGCACGATGAAGGCCATGAAAGCCTTGCTCCCATGCGCTGGCTACGGGGACCAGGTCACCTTCGTCCAGAACCAGGGCAGCTGGGACATGCTCGTCAGCTCCGACACGCACCACAAAGGCATCAGCCTGCTTACCCGTTGAGTGTCTTGTCCCTAGGGCTGCTGCCCAGAACTGACCACAGCAGCATCTCCCCTCCCTGGGCCCAGGACACGGCCACATTGCCTTCCCCGCTGGGTGAGACGTGGCTCCCAATCGCCTGCGTGGAACAGGCTGCAGCCTCTGTGCTGTTGGCCGAGGGGTCAGTTGGCTAGTTCTCCACCCTGCGCTGCCTGGCATAAACCACTTCCTGCATGGCTGGGCAAAGTCAGCCTCTGTCACGTCTGTCTGCAGCGTTGGTGTAGCCCTATCAGCCCCAGCACATGAGAGAGACAAGGTGTGGGAAGGAATGTCTTTGGTTGGCCCAGCGTCTGTGGGTGAGAGAGAGCTAGTCTGTGCCCGTTGCATGTGACTAGTCGCCCAGGATCCCCTGTCCTGTGGCACTGGTCTGGTTAGATTTGTAAATGGAGAACCAGTCCTTGCCCACCTCGATGACGTGCTGTTTGTGTTTCCCATGCCAGGGCCATGGTTCCGAACCATTTTCAGGAGCGTTCCTGGATCTTCCACCAGCTGATGGCCATCCTTGACACCAGGGATGATAAGCGGCACGTCCCGGCCATGGCGTTCTTCATTAACCGGCAGGTGAGGGTTGTGAGAACAGCCCTGGCCCAGCAGTGACTGGGGCATGGGGCCGACCTATGGCCAGGAGAGGGGTGGCCCTGAAGGCCCTGGGGGCGGGGGGGCGAGCAGGGGCAGGGAAAGCTCCTACAGACCTAGGGGTGGAGTCACTCACTCTGGACATTGTTACCTGCTCTAGCTGGTGTTGTGGGGCTGGAGCAAGGCCCAGGGCCGGGTGTCTCTGGATCCCCCAGGCTCAGCTACATAGAATGGTCCTTTGTGTGACCTTGGCCCTCAAACCCCCTATGAGGTCCATGTGCCATGCACAGGCCGGGCAGTCGCCTGCCCATCCACGGCCAATTCACCTGCCCCTGCAGACCAGGCGGCCCTTTGGAGCACATGGCTGCTACGCGTGCAGCTGAGCCGTAGTAAAGGAGCAGGGCAGGCCTTGATCTCGGCTGGAGCCTCGAGGGCCCGTTGCACTGGCAGCGTTTCAGTGGGGCCCTGTAGCGGGGTGAGCACCCGCTCCAGCCCTGAAGGGGTTGGAAAAGCCCTGCAGAGGGCTGGGGCTGGGGAAGGGAGTGAAACCCCGGCTGATTGGGCGAAGTGGCTGCAGCTGGGGCCATGCCCCAAACAGACTAACCAGGCCTTATAAGAAGGCCAGGGCAGCCAAGAGCTTAGCAGTCTTTCTGTTTGTAGAGAGAGAAGGGCCTGGTTGCTAGGGAGTTGAGAAGGTATCTGGGTGGAGCAGGGCTGGGGGAAGGCCAAGGGAGCTGGGGCGCTCTGGCCTGGAAAAGCCCAGGCTGCGGCCTAGTCTAAGGCCAATTGGGTACTGGCATTGCAGAGGACAGCCCACAGGTAAGCTGAGGCAGCAGGTCCAAACCCCCCTTGCCTGTGATGAGTAGGCTGATACTGCAGTCTGCCCCAGGGCGCCGGGGCTAGATGACTGGCAGTAGCCTTATACTGAGGCAAAGTGGGGATAGTGGGTGGGGGTTCCCCGGGGAGGGGAGACCCTTAGACTGAGGGGTGTATTGCCAGAGGCTAGCACCCTAGATAACAGGGCACTGGGTCTGGGAGGGACATGGGGGCCAAGCGGCAGTGGGACACCGGCCCGCAGAGGGCGCTCCGGAGGCTGGAGAGCTAATTCTTGAGATGACCAGCAGGAGGCGCCATGGGTGAGTTCCACAGCGCTACAGGCCCACACGGTGGCCAATCGCAGTGCCTGGCCGTACAGCCCATGCCGGGCCCGTGGCCAGTGGAGCTAAGGGCCCTGTGGCGGAGAAGAGTCGTGAGGGGCCAGCTCCGTTCTCTAGCTTGTTTCGCTGTTGGTGTGTTAGCTCCTCCAGTGCCCTGACCTCGGCAACGAACTGGAAGACGCCATCCTGGACCAGATGAGCGGGCAGCTGAGAGACCCCAACACCATTCAAACACCTCTTCAACCTGGCCCTTCCCCCAGAGAAGGTGAGAGCGGAGGAGAGCTGGGGGATAAACCCAGAACCGCAGGGAGCTGCTGCAGGGCTGGGGTCATTGAAACCTTCCCAGGGGACATGGCCCTGGCCTGGAATCAGGAGCCCTGTCTTCTATTCCTGGCTCTGCCACCGACCTGTTGGGTGACCTTGGGCAAGTCCCTGCCTGGCCTTTGTCTGTTGTTCTGCAGGGCAGGGCCTAGCTCGTGCGGGGTGCATCTCTGGGTATGTGCAGCACCTGGCACAGCTGGGCCTGATTGTGTGTGGGGTCTCTGTGATCCAAAGAACCCTAGCACTAGAGTAGCATGAGAGCTGTGACCTCTAGACCCCTTAGCTAAGAGCCAGTTGGCTTTTAGCTCATGCGGTAGAGGCTCATGCACTAAGTTCCAGAGGTCCCAGCTTCGATCCCGAACAAGCTCCCACTTGTAACGCCAACAGACCCCAGAAGCCAGCAGGTGGGATCGAACCTGGGACCTGTGGAGCTTAGTGAATGACTCTTAGCTAAGGCTATAGAGCAGACTCATTTTACATTTTTCCCCCCCCTTTCTCTCTTTCTCTCTCTAAGTGGTCTCAGTGTCACTACAGAGGACAGAACACCACACCCAGAAGGTGTGTGGGTTACAGGTAAATACAGGCAGGGATGAGGTGCTCAGATACTGCCATGATGGGGGAGTCCTATAAATAGTGAGTGAATGGGGTTCGTTGTGACTTCTTGACTGTGTCTGGAGGCCCCCCTCAGCTGTGGAGGGGACGTTTAGTGAGGGTTGCTGGTTGTTCCCACTAGTCTGCTGCTTCCTGCCGTCCCAGCCTGCTGCCTCTTTGTCTCAGGCTGAGAGGCACAGCGCTGGCCTGGTCTGCCGGGGCTCTCCTGCGTGCCGGGGCTCTGACCTCTGCTTCCTTCCTTTCAATCGTACTCCTCAAAGGCTTGCAGCAGGACAGCAAGTCCTCGGTCCGCTGCCTGGCTACTCAGACCATCCTGATTCTGGATCCCTTCAGAGACCAACCCCCCTCTGGCTGCAACCTACAGACCTTCGCCCGCAGGATCAGAAGGATGTGTGCTAGGTAGAGCCCAGTCACTGGAGCCGCCGGCTGCCCCGGCTCCGCTAAAAGCCAGCCTCCCTCCTTTGGGGCTTCGTGCACCGCAGCCTGCCTGAGCGGGGTGAAACACTTGGTGACTACGGGGGAGGCTCTTCCCACCACCCCAGACCACAACGTAAGGGCAGGACAAGGTAATTATAAATTTCTTATGTTTTTAAAAAAAAAAAAATTACTTGGAGTCATTTTATGAGATCAACTCTTTCCAGCAGGGGTTGACTTAACTATTAATTTTGTGAG
Source organism: Emys orbicularis (assembly GCF_028017835.1). Taxonomy (NCBI): domain Eukaryota; kingdom Metazoa; phylum Chordata; order Testudines; family Emydidae; genus Emys; species Emys orbicularis. The sequence continues at coordinate 133,593,974 of NC_088686.1, read as the reverse complement.
ACAATTGAAATAAACAGGTTTTTGTTTTATCTATCTAAATGTAAACATGTTCATTCTAGGTTGCTTGCTTCTATACTATGATCCCCTTACTCTCTTAATGCCCCACAAATGTGCCTGTATTCATCACAAATGTTGGAGAGAATGCATTAATAGTAACATGTTTATTATTTTAGGAAACTCTGTGATACAGCCTTCAACCAAGTGTCCCCGAACGGTGAAATTATTGAAAAGCCCTGGCTCTCATACTCACCATCACCTGGCTGTGTCTTCTGGTTTGTGTGCAAATTCTTTTCTCTGAACAGCACATCTGTACTAGCTAAGAGAGGATTTGATTCAAGGGATCACATTGGCAGACTTGCTGCCACACAGTCCTTGGCGAGATGAGCTGCGAAACCCCCACAAAGCACGGCCCCTGGCACACAGCTCTGTAGCACTGGGACCCCGTACCCGTGAGCACAATCCAGCAGGGCCCTGGGCCAGCCCCACCCTCTCCCACTGCCGCGCTCTGGCAGGCCAGGGCACAGTTCACAACTTAGCACTGACCAGCTGCAGGGATCCTGGCAGGCCCTGGTATGATTTTAGCAGCATTTTCAATGTTTGGGAAAAGCGAGATCTGTGCAATAGGCAACGTAGTTCCATCTGGGCACTAGCCAGCTCCTGTGCTCCAGAGAGCTCACACTGAACCAGGGACAAAGGGGGCAGGAGGTTGGCAGAGAAGGTACCAGCCTTCCTGCCGCTCTCCCGCCTTCAGCTCCTGCCCCTTCACGGTGGTGTTTGAGCAACTCCTGCTGCTCACGAGCCCGCCCGCCACAACTCCCCCATCCCCGTTGGCCTCGCCCACCTGGGAACTGCCATGGCCTCAATATTCCTGGGGGAAGGGATCGGGGTAACTTCCCTGGGCAGGAAGAATCCTGAGTGGTTGGATCCAGCCTGTCTGCTGTGCAGATTGTGAACCAGCAGAAGGAGAGGTGGTAGTGACCCAGGGGAGGCCGTTTGGCCTGCGGGATGGGGTGCTGGCCTGGGCATCCGGAGACCTGGGTTCTAATCCTGCCTGTACTGCTGGGTGACTTTGAGCACATCCATTGCTTGTTTCCCTGCTGGCTGCCTTGATTAGTTAAAATCTGTACCCTACAGCCCAGCCATTGTCTGCAGCACCTGGTGCGAAAGGGCCCTGATCTCAGCTGGCATCTGTAGGGGTGGTGGAACAGAAATAACTGGGCTGGCCCTGATGCTGAATGGGGCAGTTGCCTCTCGTCACTCACAAGCAATGCCTTGTCCTGGCTTCTTGCAGAATGGCTGAGGAAGCCCCCAAGGGCCCCTTGAAGCCCATCTGTGCCTGGGAGGAGATGAAACCTCCCCCGGGGAAGAGCTCACAGCAGCAGCAGGAGCCGTGTGCCCCTCAGCCCTTCCATGCCGGTGAGTGGGCGCTAGGGTGACCAGATGTCCCGATTTTATAGGGACAGTCCCGATTTTTGGGTCTTTTTCTTATATAGGCGCCTATTACACCCCCCCCCACCCCCGTCCCGATTTTTCACATTTGCTGTCTGGTCACCCTAGTGGGCGCCTCCTGGGTGGGTGGAGGGGGCTGCAAAAATGGCTGGGGCACGATGAGTTGTTAAAGCCTAGGATTGCAGGGGGCTGGCCAGGGCATCAGATGCCCCCTGGTGTTGCAGCCCGCATGTGGCAGCACAGAGCATTTTGGGGGGGAGGGGTTGATGATGGGAGCCCAGTGGCTCTGGCTGGCTGTTGGTGACAGGAGAGGCAGTCAGAACGGGCAGGCCCTGGAACCCCGTATCCCATGCAGACTGGGCAGTTCTTCCCTCTCCTGCAGCGGGGACCAAACCGATTCACTGCCAGTCCTTCTGCCCCCTCCAGCAATGGCCCGGAGGTAAGGTACACCACTCATGGCCTGACATTGTCCCTCCTTCCAGGTATGATGCTCCCCAAATCCCCAAGCTGAGCCTGCATGCTGGGTGGGGAAGTGGGGTGGCCGCTGGGAACCAGGGCTCTGACTGGATCTTTGCTGGGCTGGGCAGCAAAGAGGTGGGGAAGCCAGGGATCGCTGTGCCAGACCCTGCCGTGCATCGGGGCTGCTGCCCTGCTGGGGCGGGAGTGGGGACAAGGGTTTCCTCTAAGATCTCTGTCACCCAGCCTGCAGCTTGGCAGACCCAGGTATTACCACTGCTCTGTCTTTGATCAGATTCACCAGCACCTTCTAACGCCGCCTGCTTTATGGAGCCAGACTCGGAGGAGAAAGAGGCCCTGGACTACATTGACGCCTTTCTCAAGGGCAATGAACAGGTACCAAGAGCCCTCCTCTGATCTGTCAGCTAGTGCCTTGTCCACATGCACCATCCGCCCTTCTCCGGATAATGCATGGATTCTAAGGCCAGACGGGATCACTATGACCTCCTGTATAACACAGGCCAGAGACCTGCCCCCAAATAATTCCTGTTTAAACTACAGCATCTTAAAACATCCCATCTTGAGTTACAAAAGGTCACCCACCATGCCCCTTGCTCAGTTGTTCCAATGGTCTATTACTTTCTCTGTTAAAAACTTACATTTCCAGTTTGAATTTGTCTAGCTTCAATTTCCAGCCCCTTGTGGACTTGTGCCCACTGGATTTGGCCAGTCCATAGTGTGACGGGTTGCCCCCCTTCGGGGGTCACCTGATGTACTGGGATACCACTGAGCCCGCCTGTTCTGCCAGCCTGGGCCTCCTTTACCTTGTCTTGCTGGGCTAGGCTCACAAGCCTCTTCCAGCCATGCACTCAGGCAGGGCCACGCCCAGCTGCAGAAAGACACCGACACTGAGATCAGCTCTAGAAAGACTCCGCTGAAGGGGTTTGTCCCAGTACTCTGGTGCCCACCTCCTTTGGAGTACAGACCCAAAGGTTTTATGAAATTCGTCCCCTCCCTCCATGTGGAGAGAGGTATGAACAACTCTTTGCCCCTCCCCCCAGTTACTAATTGCACAAACTGGGTTATGGTATAAACAAGAAATAAGATTATTAATCACAAGAGGTAGATTGTAAGTGGTTATAAGAGATAGCAAATGGTACAAAGCAGATTACCTTAGTAAATAAACACCACGCAAACTAAGCTTTTCACACTGGATAGATAGGCTCTACATTAGCAAATTCTCACCCTGAGTGATAAACAGGTGGGCAGATTCTGAAGGGCACAAGCTGCCTTGGCTTTGCAGCTTGGATTTCCCAGGTTTTCTTACACAGGCTAGGAATCTCTCTCCAGCCTGGGACCATCACTTCTCATAGTTCAATCTTTGTCCCTCAGGTGTTTCCAGGTGTCTTATTGCAGGGAGCATGAGGTCCCCCCCGATGTCATTGTTCCCCTTTTATCTCCTCTTCCCACCCACTGGAAAACTCTTTTGCTGTGACCTGGGTCCAACAGTTCCCATTGTGTAGCGTTCTCTTGGAGAGGTTTCTATTGAGTACAGTTCCTGGGGTAACCCTGCTGCTTATGTGCATTTCCTCACTAAGCCATTGTTTGGCGTTTTTACTGTTGTACCTGAAAGGCTGTTTTGAACCTCACAACGTGTTTCAGGAACACAGACATAGCTGAACTTCATAACTTCACATACAACAATAGCACATACAATTCAATGAGACATTAATGTTTAGCAGATAAAGACTTTTAGAATGATACCTTACAAGACATACTTTATACAGAACATATCCTAATGACATGATAGTGGCGAATATTGGGGTGTCAGGGTGTCACACCCAGCTGTTCCTCCCACTCTATCAAGCCCCCAGTAAGACTGTCTGGCTGCTTAGCCCCCATGTTGCAGTTCCTCTTTGGACACCTACCCCGTGAGATCTACTCCCTCTCTGGTCCAGTTTCATACAGAGCTGCCCTACCCTCCCCAGATAGTCACTCCTGTTGCCAGAAGAATGGCCTTCTGGAATTCGGCATATCAAAGCCTGAGCAGCACTGGGGGGAAGCTTGCTGACATCTCTCCCACTGGCAGCTCCTTTCCACGCTAACCTTCCTGTTTGTGTCTAATCTCTGCGGGCATAGGACGAGGCCAAGAAACTGAAGTTTTTGGATTGTGTCCGCACCCTCAGCAGAGCCGTCAGCCCTAGGAGCCCAGAGAGAAACCTCGATGCTTTTATCAGCAAAGCCCTCCTTGTGGAGATGATAAAGGTGATGGCGCTGGTGCATGTGGGCTGGCACCAGTGGGTTGGTGGTGGAGGATCTTTCAGTGCCTGGCGACATCTCCAAGTGGCCTTATGAAGATGTGGGGGAGGGAGCGAGGGGGTTAGGACCGGTCCCCTCTGCGACCGCGCAGGCGATGGTGCTGGGGGGAGAGGGGCAGTTGGGTGCTGCTGGAGTGGAGCGACCGGAGTCGCTGCCAGCTGTGTCACACCGGCAGCTCAGTGACCCCCTGTGGCTGAGAGGCTGGGCAGGCTGAGCCCTGGCATGTGGCACTGCCTGTGCCAAGGGGGGCTCTCTCAGTGCCGCTGGCGCCCAGCTCTGAGCTTCCCAGAAGCCTGCCCATGAGGCATCCGGAGGGTGGCGGATGCTGCGGGCTGGAGCTGGGCTCTCGCTGTTGGCTCAATAGGTTCCCCAGGAATGGGAGGGGGAGGCGGGGCAGATGCTGGAGTGGCTCGCCCCACTGGGCACTGGCTTCCTGACAGCGGGGCAGGCGACGGCATTGGCCACGATCCTGTCTCGGCAGAGGCAGAGGGGGGTGATTGCGTCAGCAGTGGGCGTAGCTGTTTCTCACTGGCTGCCGCCCGCCACGAGCAGCGCGGCTCTGTCCTGCAGGGGGCAGCTCGAGTAGTCACCTGGCACCTCATTGCATGTGCTGGGGCCATGCTCTGGCAGTGGGGGTGAAGGGGTTAATGCCGTCAAGACTGTCCCCACCTTCCTGCCCCCCTGCACACAGCTGTGTGCCCTGTCCAGCAGGCTGAGAGCTCTGGGCAGGGCTTGGATCCCTGCCTGGGTTCTGCCCTGCTGCGGACTGATGCAGCATCTCTCTGCTGGCCTGGACTGTGCAGCCACAGTGCAGACGGCTGTGGTGGGAGGGTCACTTTTCCCCCAGTGGAGCAGGACTGGCAGACTCCTTTGCACTATGGCCGCTGGGTTCAGAGGCGCTTTGGTGCCAGCAGGCTCTAGTCTCCCATCCATGCCGTTTGCGGGATGTCGTTTCTCGGCAAAGCGCAGTGCTCTCTGCACAGCTGGTGGGATCACAGCAGACAGCTGCAGGCTACACTAAGTCCCTGCCTGCTGGTATGAGAGAAGGCAGCACCAGCTCCCTCCATCGCCCCCTGGCCTGTTCTCATCCGCCACCTCCCATCTGGAGCCCCCCCAGGTGTTTCCATGTCCCGGGAGCTTGAGGTCAACATTAGCGCATCAGTCCCGCTTCAGCCATCCAATCTGCACGTGTCTCTTCTCTTAGCAAAGTGAAGCCACCGCTGCGGGGAATGGAACAATCAAGCCTGCTCGCCACCTGCTTCTCCAGCATCTTCTCCCTGCCTCCAGCAGAGACCGTGCAGGGTGTGGAGGCTGCTCTGTACACCAAGGTAGGTCCCAAACCGGCCGTGCAGAGCCGCCCCAAACTGAGTGAGAATCCTGCCAGTCACTCGTGTACCTGCCCCCTGGGTTACCTGGCACTGGCATAAGAGTGTAATGATCACTGCTCCTCACCGGGACATCAGCTTAGGATCTGCAGCACCAAAGCAGAGGCCGCACCGCCGCAGATCAAGGAGTAATTCCCTCATAGGGTAGCAGTAGTAGGCATTTATCCTTCACATGCACTGGCAATTAGTGCAGAACAGACACTCCTTTCGCAAGCACATTCATCCCCAGTGCATGGCTGGGGGCACAGGCCTGAGATCAGCAGCTTCAGACGCGCACAGGCCAGGGGAACCGAAGCTTGGCTGGAAATCTCCCCTCCCCCTCCAAATGCGGAGTCCTTTCTGACTCTTCCAGTGGGTTCAGTGGTCTCCCTGGGGACAGCAAAGGCAGGTGGGGTCCTGTTGCCAGGAGGAGTTTGCAGTAGGTCCCCTGCGGGTACAAGTGAATGGGTGAGCTGGAATACCAGGGGCTGCTGTGGCCTGGGGGGTGTCACACGCCAGGGCATTGGTTCAGCGCCTGGCTGGGTAACTGGTGGTTGGGGGGTGCAGATGGCGTTGCTGCGGAGATGTGGAGGATGCTGATGTCCCACCCCAAGACCACAGGAAAAGTCCTATGGGAGCTGCTCAAAAGGCTACAGGAGCAGCCTCTACGTCCGCATCATGATCTTTCTCAGAAAGAGGCTGGTGTTGCCCCCTTTGCCATAAGTACCAGCCCCTGCAGCAGGGGAAGGAGTGCCGTGTGTCACCATCATGGCATGAGGGTGTCTCTCAGTCTCCCAGTGGGTATAGTCATTGGGCCGAAGAGAGAGAGCGTGACTCTAGCCAGTGCTATAGTCATCATAGAAGGTACAGGTTGGAAGGGACTTCAGGAGGTCATCTAGTTCCCCGGATCCTCCTCCTTCCCTTTTTAAAGGATGGACACTACATTAGCCTTTTTCCAGTCATCCGGGACCTCCCTCAATCTCCATGAGTTTTCAAAGATAATGGCCAATGGCTCTGCAATCACCTCCGCCAACTCCTTTAGCACCCTCGGATGCAGTGCATCTGGCCCCATGGACTTGTGCTCGTCCAGCTTTTCTAAATAGTCCTGAACCACTTCTTTCTCCACAGAGGGCTGGTCACCTCCTCCCTGTGCTGTGCTGCCCAGTGCAGTAGTCTGGGAGCTGACCTTGTTCATGAAGGCAGCAGCAAAAAAGGCATTGAGTACATTAGCTTTTTCACAACCTCTGTCACTAGGTTGCCTCCCTGTAGTGAGGCGGTGTGGCTCCCCTCCTGTCCTGAAGAGGGAGCACCATTGCAGACACCCGAGTGGGCGGAGCCACCGCCGCCTGTTCCCGCCCCCCGGAAGTCACAGGGCGGGACAGGAAGTATAAAGGCCGGCCGCCAGAGCTCAGTCAGGGCCCGGCCACCGCAGGGAGCAGACGTGCGGCCGGGAGCTCCCCGCCAGGATACCTCGGAGGCCCAAGGCGGACACCCTAGCTGGCCAGAGCTGCCCCAAGCTCACTACGAGGAGGAGCCGCCGGAGCCCGTCTGCTCCCGTCGTTGGGAGGGGCCCTTGGAACTCCCCCACAGCAACCCCGAAGGGGAGGCCCCACCAGAACCCCTGCGGCCCTGCTGTTATCCGGAGGAGCCGCCCGAGTGCCATTGGCCGGATTTCCCTACGGAGCTGCCGGACCTGCCACCAAGCCCCAGCCGAGAGGAGCCCACGCTGATGGACTGGACCGAGCCCGGTGCCACGGACGAGGTAGGCCCCGAGGGGGATACTGGAAGTAGCCTGGGGGTAGCCGACCCTGGTCAGGGTATAGACGCATGTGAACCCATGTCAGTGTGTTTCGGTCAGGATACCCCACTGACCGGCAGCGGCAGTAACAGCTGCTAGGGCCCCAGGCTGGGACACAGTGGAGTGGGTGGGCCTGTGTCCCACCCCCCACCCCCCCCCGCCACCCGCACTCACGGGTGGCAGGCTTCCCCCTCACCCAACGCTCAGGTAGGAACCTGAGCCCCTTACCTGCCTAGTTGCTCAGCCCTTGCACCAGAAGGCCTGAGCTAATTCACTGTCTGCGCTCCGCCCTGAACCAGGGCCGGGGCTACTCAACTGTTTGCCTGCCCAGCCCCTGCTCCAGAGGGCCTGGGCTCCTGAACTGTGGTTTACTCAGCCCCTGCACCAGAGGGGCCTGAGTCCTAAGCTAACTGACTGTTTATTCCGTAAGTAGGGAGTCGGTGTGGCTCCCCTCCTGTCCTGAAGGGTCGAGCCCCGGCTCGACCCTTTTACACTCCCTCATTCAGTAAGGGGCCCACACTTTCCTTGACTTTCTTCTTGTTGCTAACATACTTGAAGAAACCCTCCTTGTTACTCTTAACATCCCTTGCTAGCTGCAACTCCAAGTGTGATTTGGCCTTCCTGATTTCACTCCCGCATGCCTGAGCAATATTTTTATACTCCTCCCTGGTCATTTGTCCAATCTTCCACTTCTTGTAAGCTTCTTTTTTGTGTTTAAGATCAGCAAGGATTTCACTGTTAAGCCAAGCTGGTCGCCTGCCATATTTACTATTCTTTCTACACATTGGGATGGTTTGTTCGAGTGATTGCTCATGTGTATTCCACTATAGGTGTGCATGCTTGCCACGTGCACCGGTGCCAGAAGTTTTTCCCTTAGCAGTACCTGTACTGGGGGAGCACCGTTGCGACCTCTGGCGTGGCGCCTGTATATCGTGCCATAAAGGGGGCTGCGTGCTCCCCCCCCACCCTCAGTTCCTTCTTGCCGCCAGTGAAGGTAGTCGAAACTTCTGCTCCAGCCTTGGCTGCAGCGCTTATAGCCTTAGTGGTATCCCATTCATGAGTGAACAGTTTCTCTAGTTCTTAGCCTGGCTCGGGGCATGCCCCATGGCCCAGGCTTCAAGTCGTGTGACTCTTGTCCCAATTCTATGCCCAGAAGAGATCCACACTCCCAGTGTCTTCGCTGTCTGGGCGAGGCTCACATCAGTGAGCGTTGTAAGATCTGTTGGTCGTTTAAGCCTCGGACGAAGCGAGAACGTGAGATCCGACTCCGGGCCCTTCTTATGGAGTCAGCACTGGCCCCAGCACCGACGCGTCGACCCGACCCAGCGTAGGGCACCGCGTCTTCAGTGCGCAATGAGGCACCATCTACCAGTCGGCACATCTCCCCAGCTAAGAAGCAAGGGAAGACTCAGTGGCGCCGAGATAAGGAGAGGGGTGAGGCCAGACCCGAGTTGGGCAGCCCACGATCCCCATCGGGACCTAGACCTCCGACTCGGGCTGAGCGGAGTAGTCCAGTCCCGTCCGCATGAGCCTCTCCTGAAGTGAGGATGCCTTCAACGCCAGAGGCAGCCCAGGCCACGTGCGACATCCTCGCCCTACCGGTGCCAGGAGCGCCACCTCAATCGGGCCCCCGGTCCCAAGGGAAGCCGTCCTTGGGCGCACATCAGCCCTCCCCGGAGGCATTGGAGACCGAGGTGCCTTCCCAGGTTGAAGGTCCTGCCAGAAGCCCGCGGCAAACTTCCACCCCGCGGGCCAGGTCTTCGGGGAGTGAGTCTGACTCCTCCGGTCGCAGGGACCGCAGGCGCTGGGACAAGAGGCGACGCCACTCCTCTTCTAGCCAGAGTGAGAGGAACAGGTCTCAACGCCGACGCTCTTACTCCAGGGCCTGCCACGATAGACGCCGTGCTCGGAGTGCATCCCGGGCGTCCCCGGCACTGTGGCGTCGTAGCCTCGGTCGCCGACAGGAGTCGAGAGACAGCACCTCGGAGATTTACCTGTCCTCATCGTCGAGGTCGAAATCTCGGGGCCGGAGACGACATGGCCGGGACCGTTCCAGCCGACCTTATGGCACCGTGCGCTCGTCGATGACCTCGGCGTCGGCGCCCAGCCGCCCCTCTCCGGGCCGCACAGCACCGCAGGAGCAAGCGGCTCTGCCGGGCCCCCACGTGTCTCAGTGGCAGGTGGTGCCCTTGCAAGGACAATGGTGCCCGTGGGCACCGTGGCCCCAGGCACCCGCACCGTTGAGACCCCACGCCAGGGCCTCTCAGGTCCACTCGGCGTCTCCGCCTAGGCACCGTGACCAGGCCACGGGCACCGAGCCACCGGGCCCGGATCCGGAGTTCGACCCGACGGTGCCACCAGACACTGAAGGCACGGTGCCAGCTGCCTCCTCGGTGCCAGACGAGTCCATTGCGGCGCCGCCTCCCGTCTCTCAGGAGGACTTTAAGGCTCATCAGGAGCTGCTTAGAATGGTGGCATCGAACCTCCAGCTCCAGGCCGAGGAGATGGAGGAGCCCTCGGACACTTTATTCAATGTCCTGACCTCTTCGGCACCGGGCCGTGTGGCCCTTCCTTTGCACCAAGGGGTGGCCAATATTTCCACTGGCCTTTGGCAGACCCCGGCCTCCCTAGGGCCTATTTCTAAGAAGTTAGAGAGGAAGTATTATTCGTGCCCCTTTGTGGGCACAAATACCTCTACACCCACCTGGCCCCGAACTCTCTGGTGGTAGAGTCTGTTCACCACCATGAGAGGCATGGCCGGCCCGCGCCCACCCCCAAGGACAAGGACGCTAGGAGACTTGACACCTTTGGGGAAAAAAGGTTTATTCCTCAGCAAGTTTCCAGCTCAGAGTAGCTAACCACCAGGCACTGCTGAGCCGATATGATTTTAATCTGTGGGGGTCCCTCCCAAAGTTTGAACCCCTCCTTCAGGACAAGGACAAGAGGGAGTTTCGGGCCTTGGTCGACAAGGGTGCAGCGGCTGCCAAAGCAGCTCTCCAGGTGGCTTCCAATGCAGCAGACACAGCGGCCCGTTCAATGGCTTCGGCCGTCTCCATGTGAAGGGCGTCATGGCTCTCGCTGGTGGGGCTGTCCATGGAGTCCCAGTCCATCATGCAGGACCTGCCGTTCAACGGGAAGGCCCTGTTCGCGGACCAGACGGACACGCGTCTGCATGGGATGAAGGATTCCCACACCACCCTGCAGATGCTAGGCCTGTATGTCCCACACGCCAAGGACAAGCCCAGACCTCAAACCTCAGCTCTCCTGGCTCGGGGCAGATACGAGCCCCCGCCTAAGAGGCAGAGGGAGCAGAGGCGTAGATCCCAGCGCCAATCCCGTTCGGCCCCACGTCCTGGCCCCTCGAAGGGCAAGAGGCCAGGGAAGAGGCGCTTTTGACTCGTTGCGGGGGGGGGGGGTCACCGGGCCTGTTGCCAGGGAAGCCCCCCAGTTAATAAAGTTGAGTTTTGCTAACCGTTTATCTGCCTTCCGACTGCAATGGTCCTGTATAACATCGGACCGATGGGTCCTCAGCACCATCTCCCAAGGGTACAGGTTGCAGTTTGTTTTGCCCCCTCCCCGCCATCCTCCGTCCTGGGAACCGCCCAGGGACCCGGAGCATGCCCCCCTTCTAGGCGGGGAGGTAGCACGCCTCCTCTCCTTGGGGACTGGGGAGAGAATACCTCGGGAATTCCAGGGCAAGGGATTTTACTCCAGGTGTTTCCTGATCCCGAAGGCGAAAGGCAGGCTCAGGCCCATCCTCAATCTGCGGAATCTCAACCAGTGCCTGGTTCATTGCAAATTCCGCATGGTGTCCCTGGCCTCTATTATTGCATCCCTAGACCCGGGGGATTGGTTTACAGCTCTGGACCTCCAGGATGCGTATTTTCACATCCATATTTTCGAGGGTCACAGGCACTTCCTCTGTTTCTTGGTGGGTCAGGACCACTACCAGTTTACGGTCCTTCCCTTTGGCCTTTCTACGGCCCCCAGGGTCTTTACAAAGTGCATGGCGGTGGTGGCGGCCCACCTCAGGAGGAAAGGGCTGCAGATCTTTCCCTACCTTGACAACTGGCTGCTCAAGGGCAAGTCTCAGTCTCAGGTGCAGGAGCAGATGAACTTCCTGCTCAACACCTGCGCAGCTCTAGGCCTAGTGGTAAACGAGGAGAAATCCACGTTAGTACCAGTCCAGCGCATAGAATTTATAGGGGCGCTGTTAGACTCCCGAGTGGCCACGGCCTCCCTCCCACGGGACAGATTCAAGACGCTCAAAGCTCTCATTGCCTCGGTCAAAGCCTTCCCAGTAACTACGGCACAAGTGTGCCATCAAATCCTAGGCTATATGGCAGCATGCACCTATGTGGTGCAACATGCCAGGCTCAGGATGAGGCCCCTTCAGCTCTGGCTGGCCTCCCGGTACTTCCAGGCCAGGGACGGCCTGGACAAGGTCATCACGTTGCCACCCACAGTGGTGGCAGACTTGCAATGGTGGTCCCTCCCGAGCAACATGCTTCGGGGTATTCCCTTCCGAGAGCCCCCTCCCTCACTAGATCTGGTGTTGGATGCCTCGGACCTGGGATGGGGAGCCCACGTGGGGTGCTTCAGGACCCAGGGCATGTGGTTACCCGAGGAACTGGCTCTGCACATAAATGTCAGGGAGCTCAGGGCCATGCGCCTGGCGTGCATGGCCTTCCGCCAGCATGTGGGGGGATGGTGGTCAGAGTCCTCACGGATAATACGACCGCGATGTATTATGTCAACAGGCAAGGGGGCATGCATTCCTTGTGCCAGGAAGCCCAGCTCCTGTGGGAGTTCTGTATAGCCCACGACATCCTCCTGAGGGCCTTTTACCTGCCCGGCAAGAGCAACACGCTCGCGGATCACCTGAGCAGGGTTTTCTCCCAACAGCACGAGTGGTCCCTGCACAGGGAAGTGGCCAGGTGCCTCTTCCTAGAGTGGGGCACTCCCCAGGTAGACCTGTTCACCACTGCCCAGAATCGCCTGTGTCCACAATTCTGCTCCAGGGCGGGAGAGGGCGAGGGTGCGATATCGGACGCGTTCCTGCTCCAATGGTCGGGGCCCCTGTTCTACGCCTTCCCGCCCTTCCCCCTGATAGGCAGGATCCTACAGAAGGTGAAGTCAGACGGGGTGCGGATTATCCTCATAGCCCCGGACTGGGCCCGTCAACATTGGTACGGGACCCTACCGCAACTCTTAGCGGGCCCCCCCCTCGCAGGCTGCCGCTCCGCCCGGACCTCCTCTCCCAGGAGGAAGGTCGTCTCCTCCACCCCAACCTGGCCGCACTCCACTTGACAGCGTGGCTGCTCCGTGGCTGAATGAGGAGGAAGGAAGATGTTCTGAGGATGTGAGACAGGTCCTGCTGGAGAGTAGGAAACCCTCCACATGTTGAACCTACCTGGCCAAATGGTATCATTTCTCCAGGTGGGCGAGGGATAGGGGCTCCTCTCCCTCTTCCACGTCTATCCAGCTCATCCTCGATTACCTCCTGTCCCTTAGGACCCAAGGGCTGGCGGCCTCCTCCATCGGGGTGCACCTGGTGGCCATTTCAGCTTTCCACCCCCCCGCCCCCCCCCCCCCCCAGTGCAGGGCCACTCGGTGTTTTCACATTACATGATGTCCCGGTTTCTAAAAGGGTTAGATCGGGCATTCCCTTACGCCAGACCCCCAGTCCCGCTCTGGGACCTGAACCTAGTGCTCTCCTGCCTCACAGGGCCTCCTTTTGAGCCTTTAGCCACATGTTCGTGGTCCCACTTATCGTGGAAAGTGGCATTCTTAGTGGCTATCACCTCAGCCTGCCGGGTCTCGGAGCTTAGGGCCCTGACCTCTGAACCACCGTGTACGGTCTTCCATAAGGACAAGGTTCAGCTGCGCCCTCACCCTGCTTTTTTGCCGAAGGTAGTCTCGGCTTTTCACATGGATCAGGATATTTTTCCTCCCGGTCCTCTAACCTAAGCCCCATTCCTCCAATGAGGAACACCGCCTGCACATGTTAGATGTCCGCAGAGCGCTGGCCTTTTACCTAGACAGAACCAGGCCATTTAGGAAGTCCCCCCCCCCCCCCAAGCTGTTCATTGCATTGGCCGAGCACATGAGGGGGTTACCGGTCTCCACCCAGCAGATCTCCCGCTGGATCACCTCGTGCATTTGCACCTGTTACGACCTGGCAGGGGTTCCCCCGCCTCCTATAGTGAAGGCTCATTCGACGAGAGCTCAGGCCTCGTCAGCGCCTATGTGGCTCATGTCCCTATTCAGGACATATGTAGGGCTGCTACGTGGTCCTCTGTCCACACCTTCTCCTCGCACTATGGGATCATCTCCCAAACGCGGGATGACGCCGGGTTTGGTAGGGTGGTTCTCCGTCCAGGTAACCCTTAAAACTCCTACCCACCTCCATCAGGTATAGCTTGGAGTCACCTATAGTGGAATACACATGAGCAATAACTCGAAGAAGAAAGGACAGTTACCTGTTCCGTAACTGGCATTCTTCGAGATGTGTTGCTCAGGTGTATTCCACATCCCGCCCTCCTTCCCCTTTGTCGGAGTTGTCTGGCAAGAAGGAACTGAGGGTGGGGGGAGCACACAGCCCCCTTCATGGCGTGATATACAGGCGCCACTCCAGGGGTCGCAGCGGTGCTCCCCCAGTACGGGTACTACTAAGGGAAAAACGTCTGGCACCGGTGCACGTGGCGAGCACGCACACCTATAGTGGAATATACCTGAGCAACACATCTCGAAGAACGCCAGTTACAGAACAGGTAACTGTCCTTTCCTGCAACTTCAATAAGGATTCTTTAAAATACAGCCAGCTCTCCTGGACTCTTCCCCCTCATGTTATTCTCCCAGGGGATCCTGCCCATCAGTTCCCTGAGGGAGTCAGTCTGCTTTTCTGATGTCCAGGGTCCATATTCTGCTGCTCTCCTTTCTTCCTTGTGTCAGGATCCTGAACTCGACCATCTCATGGTCACTGCCTCCCAGGTTCCTATCCACTTTTGCTTCCCCTACTCATTCTTCCCTGTTTGTGAGCAGCAGGTCAAGAAGAGCTCTGCCCCTAGTTGGTTCCTCCAGCACTTGCACCAGGAAATTGTCCCCTACACTTTCCAAAAACTTCCTGGATTGTCTGTGCACCGCTGTATTGCTCTCCCAGCAGATATCAGGGTGATTGAGGTCTCCCATGAGAACCAGGGCCTGTGATCTAGTAACTTCTGTTAGTTGCCAGAAGAGAGCCTCATCCCCCTGGTCTGGTGGTCTATAGCAGACTCCCAGCACGACATCACCCTTGTTGCTTAATCCAGAGACCCTTGGGTTTTTCTGCAGTTTCATACCAGAGCTCTGAGCAGTCATACTGCTCTCTTACATACAATGCAACTCCCCCACCATTTCTGCCCTACCTGTCCTTCCTGAACAGTTTATATCCATCCATGACAGTACTCCAGCCATGTAAGTTATCCCACTAAGTCTCTGTTATTCAAGCCGGAACACGCCGAAACGCTCTCCTGGTGCTATTCAGCAGCACTCCTAGAACCACAGGGTGAGAAGGGATCGCAGGGTCAGCTCGTCCAGCCCCCTGCTACGATGCAGGACTTGTTATTTTTTAACCCATCCCAGACAGACTCCAGCCTCCTTCTGACAACCTCCAGCAAAGGAGTTTCCCCAAGCTCCCTAGGCATCTGTCCCATTTCCCTACTGTTCTTACAGCTGGTAATCAGACATGCTGCATTCAGTGCAATCAACTGGCGAGCCCCATGCTGCTGCTGCCCTTCTGCCTGGTTTATTTTTACTCTTCCAGGGGGGTTAGTTTGTTTAGTTTTGTTTTTGGGGAGGGGGTTATTGGCCTGAGTTTACAGTATGATTGTTAGATGTACTTGTCTCTCACACACCCTCTCTAAACTTTCTTGCAAAACTCCCGTTTGCTAACTGAACATCTGATTTATATTGCCTGCTGTCTGTTTCCCCTCCCTGGTTCAGCAAGAATGATGGTGAAGAACAGTGCAGAGTATTGGCAGGTCCTCAAGGACAGGCAAGCCCTGTACGCCTTCTGGGATGCCTGGTTCACCAACACCAGCAATATCACATGGGTAAGTACAGTCAGTGCTTCATGGGATTGTTGTGCCCAGAGTTATCAGGAGTCAGAAATTAACACCCTAGGAGTCGGGGGAAGGGACAGACCCAGACGTGTGACTGGGCCAGAGCCCTGCCTCTGGCCCACTCCACCTCATAGGGTATGTCTACACTACAGGATTAATCCGAATTTATATAATTCGAATTTAGGAAACCGATTTTATAAATTCGAATGTATTCGGCCACACTAGGCACCATTAATTCGGTGGTGTGCTTCCAAGCTACCGTAGTAGCATCGATTTCCAGAGCGTTGCATTGTGGGTAGCTTTTCCATAGCTATCCCATAGTTCCCGCAGTCTCCATCCCCCTTGGAATTCTGGGTTGAGACCCCAGTGCATGATGGGGCAAAAAACATTGTCGCAGGTGGTTCTGGGTACAGCCTCCCCCTCCCTCCCTGAAAGCAACGGCAGACAACCATTTCGCGCCTTTTTTCCTGAGTGAACTCTGCAGACTCCATTCCGCAGCAAGTATGGATCCCGTTGTGCTCCAGAACGCAGTCTTGAACATTGTAAACACCTCGCGCGTTCTCGTGGAGTTTATGCTTACCCAGGACCAGAAAAAAGAGGCGAGGAGGAGGAGGCGGCGATTGCAGCGCAGCGACAAGCGTGATGAGGACATGGACACGGACACAGAATTCTCTGAGACCGCGGGCCCCGGTGCTTTGGAGATTATGATGTTAATGGGCCAGGTTATAGGCTTGGAACGCCGATTCTGGGCCCGGGAAACAAGCACAGACTGGTGGGACCGCATAGTGCTGCAGGTGTGGGACGATTCCCAGTGGCTGAGAAACTTTCGCATGCGTAAGGGCACTTTCATGGAACTTTGACTTGCTTTCCCCTGCCCTGAAGCGCCAGAATACCAAGATGAGAGCAGCCCTCACAGTTGAGAAGCGAGTGGCGATAGCCCTGTGGAAGCTTGCAACGCCAGACAGCTACCGGTCAGTCGGTAATCAATTTGGAGTGGGCAAATCTACTGTGGGGGCTGCTGTGATGCAAGTAGCCAAAGCAATCACGGAGGTGCTGCTACGAAAGGTAGTGACTTTGGGAAATGTGCAGGTCATAGTGGATGGCTTTGCTGCAATGGGATTCCCTAACTGTGGTGGGGCGATAGATGGAACCCATATTCCTATCTTGGCACCGGAGCACCAGGGTACCCAGTACATAAACCGCAAGGGGTACTTTTCAATGGTGCTGCAAGCACTTGTGGATCACAAGGGACGTTTCACCAACATCCATGTGGGCTGGCCGGGAAGGGTTCATGACGCTCGCGTCTTCAGGAACACCAATCTGTTTAAACGGCTGCAGCAAGGGACTTGCTTTCCGGACCAGAAAATAACCGTGGGGGATGTTGAAATGCCAATTGTTGTTCTTGGGGACCCAGCCTACCCCTTAATGCCATGGCTCATGAAGCCATACACAGGCAGCCTGGACAGGAGTCAGGAGTTGTTCAACTACAGGCTGAGCAAGTGCAGAATGGTGGTAGAATGTGCATTTGGCCGTTTAAAAGGTCGCTGGCGATCCTTACTGACTCGCTCAGACCTCAGCCAAACCAATATCCCCATTGTTATTACTGCTTGCTGTGTGCTTCACAATCTCTGTGAGAGCAAGGGGGAGACCTTTATGGCAGGGTGGGAGGCTGAGGCAAATCGCCTGGCTGCTGATTACTCGCAGCCAGACACCAGGGCGATTAGAAGAGCACACGATGAAGCGCTGCGCATTAGGGAAGCTTTGAAAACCAGTTTCATGACTGGCCAGGCTACAGTGTGAAATTTATGTTTGTTTATCCTTCCTGAAAACCCGCCCCCTTTATTGACTCATTCTCTGTAAGGAACCCACCCTCCCCCTTCCCCCAGCTTGCTTTCAAAGGAAATAAAGTCACCATTGTTTAAAAATCATTTATTATTTATTAATTGATTATAAAAAGAGGGAGAGAACCTGAGTGGGGTTTGGGAGGAGGATCAGCGGGAAGGAAAAGCCCAGTAAAAAAAGGTTAAAAAAATGGCAGCCTTTTGCTTGGGCTGTCCACTGGGGTGGAATGGGAGGGTGTACGGAGCCTCCCCCCCCCCCCCCCCCCGTGTTCTTAAACGTCTGGGTGAGGAGGCTATGGAACATGGTGAGGAGGTAGGGGGGTTATACAGGGGCTGTAGCAGCACTCTGTTCTCCAGCAGCCGTTCCTGAAGCTCCACCAGACGCCGGAGCATGTCTGTTTGCTCACGCAGCAGCCCCAGCGTTGCTTCCCGACTCCTCTGATCTTCCTGCCGCCACCTCTCATCTCGAGCGTCCCTCATGTCCTCACGTTGGTCCCTCATGTCCTCACGTTGGTCCCTCCTGTCCTCACGGTCACTGGCTTCTTTCCTATACTTGCAAACCGTCTCCTTCCACTCATTCAGATGAGCTCTTTCACTCCTGGTGGATTGCATGATTTCGGCAAACATCTCTTCTCTCGTCTTTTTTACGACGCCTTATCTGGGATAGCCTTTGGGAAGGAGGAGGGAGGCTTGAAACATTTGCACCTGCTGGAGGGAGTGAAAAAAGGAGAGAATTTTTTTAAAAGATACATTTTTCAGAACAATGCTTATACTCTTTCACGGTGTATACTATTCACATTACATAGCACATGTGATTTCTGTGCAAGGTCGCATTTTGCCTCTTAATATTGAGTGCCTGTGGCTTTGCTGCTAGAGATCACAGACGCAGGTCCGGGCAACAGAATTCACCTTGCATGCTGCCATGGTAAGCCACTGTCTTTAGGCTTCTGCGCCCTGCTTTCCCACATACCAAGCAAAGCCCGTTGTGCTGCAGTTTTCCTGTTAGCTTGTTTTCTGCTGCTGAAGGTTAACACCCCCCCACCATCCAATTCTCTGGGATGAGTGCTTTCTCCCTCCCCCCACCGCGTGGCTGGTATCAGGGAAGATCCCTGCAGGAACCAAACTAACAACCCCCCCCCCCCCCACCTGCCATGAATTCTCTGGGATGAGTGCTTTCTCCCTCCCCCCACCGCGTGGCTGGTATCAGGGAAGATTCCTGCTAGCAAAACGCGAAAAGCTCTGGGCCAATCCTCCCCCCCCCCCCCCTTTGCACTTGGCTAAATGCAGGGAAGGATTTCTTTTCAGCCACAGGCAAACAGCCCAGTAGGAAAGGCCACCTCTGTCCCCTTAATTAAATTCCCTTATTTCAACCAGGTTACCCTAAGCGATATCACTCTCCTGAGGATTACACAGCAAGATAAAGAACGGATGTTGCTTGAATGCCAGCAAACACCGGGACCATACGCTGCCAGGCTCTGTCAGGCAATGATACCAGATTACTTGCTACTAGCATGGCGTGGTCAAGTGTCCTACCATGGAGGACGGAATAAGGCTGCACTGCCCAGAAACCTTGTGGCAAAGCTTTTGGAGTACCTCCAGGAGAGCTTCATGGAGATGTCCCTGGAGGATTTCCGCTCCATCCCCAGACATGTTAACAGACTTTTCCAGTAGCTGTACTGGCTGCGAATGCATCCCAAGTGCTCAGGGCAAATTAATCATTAAAAATGCTTGCTTTTAAAACATGTTTTATATTTTAAAAGGTAAACTCACCTGAGGTCCCTTCCATGGGGTCATGGTCTTGGGTGCTGGCTTGGGAGGCTTGGGAGGGTACTTCAGTCAGGGTGAGAAACAGATCCTGGCTGTTGGGGAGAACGGAGAGCTGGGTGCTCTCTGCCAGCTCGTCCTCCTCCTCCTCTTCCCCTTCCACGGAATCATCAGGTGTACCTGATGAGATTATCCCCATCTCGGAATCCACAGTCAGAGGTGGGGTAGTGGGGGCGGCCCCCCCTAGAAATGCATTTAGCTCAGCGTAGAAGCGGCATGTCCGCGGCTCTGACCCGGAGCAACCGTTTGCCTCCTTTGCTTTTTGATAGGCTTGTCTGAGCTCCTTGACTTTCACGCGGCACTGATCTGAGTCCCTATTGTGGCCTCTCTTCATCATGCCCTTGGAAATTTTTTCAAAAGTTTTGGCATTTCGTCTTTTCGAACGCAGTTCTGCTAGCACTGAATCCTCTCCCCATATAGAGATCAAATCCAGTATCTCCTGTACGGTCCATGCTGGTGCTCTTTTTCGATTATCAGCCTGCATGGTTACCTGTGCTGATGAGCTCTCTGTGGTCACCTGTGCTCTCCACGCTGTGCAAACAGGAAATGAAATTCAAATGTTCCCGGGGCTTTTCCTGTCCACCTGGCCAGTGCATGCGAGTTCAGATCGCTGTCCAGAGCGGTCACAATGGTGCACTGTGGGATAGCTCCTGGAGGCCAATAACATCGAATTGCGGCCACACTAACCTTAATTCGGATTAACAATACCGATTTTGACGCTACTCCTCTCGTCGAGGAGGAGTACAGAAATCGAATTAAAGGGCCCTTTAATTCGAATTAAATGGCTTCGTTGTGTGGACGGGTCAAGCGTTAATTCGAATTAAGGCAGCTAAATCCGAATTAAAGTCGTAGTGTAGACCAGGCCCTAGAATCATAGACCTCAGGAGATCATCTAGTCCAACGCCCTGCTCAAAGCAGGACCAACCCCAACTAAATCATCACAGCCAGGGCTTTGTCAAGCCGGGCCTTAAAAACCTCTAAGGATGGAGATTCCACCACCTCCCCAGATAACCCATTTCAGTGCTTCACCACCCTCCTAGTGAAATCATTTTTCCTAATATCCAACCTAGACCTTCCCCACTGCAACTTGAGACCATTGCTCCTTGTTCTCTCATCTGCCACCACTGAGAACAGCCTAGCTCCATCCTCTTTGGAACCCCCCACCCCCTGCAGGTAGTTGAAGGCTGCTATCAAATCCCCCCTCACTCTTCTCTTCTGCAGTCTAAATAAGCCCAGTTCCCTCAGTCTCTCCTCATAAGTCATGTGCCCCAGCCCCCTAATCATTTTCGTTGCCCTCTGCTGGACTCTCTCCGATTTGTCCACATCCTTTCTCTTGTGGGGGGCCCAAAACTGGATGCAATACTCCGGATGTGAACTCACCAGTGCCGAATAGAGGGGAATAATCACTTCCCTCAATCTGCTGGCAATGCTTCTACTAATGCAGCCCAATATGCCTCCCTACATGCCACATCCCAAGATGCACTGGGGCTCATCCAAACCTGATCCCAGCTCCTTGTCAGGCGTGGTGGGAGCTTCCCCAGAGATTAATGCAATAAAAGGCATCATTGCATCTGTGCACCAGCGCCAGCCCCTGCTGAGCACTAGAGTGTATCCGTGCTGTGCTGTGCAGTATTGTGCCCCCTTGCACTGCCCGGCTGGCCTCTGCCATGCACGACAGTTCCTGATTGCTGGCTGGGTATTGTGCTGCCCAGGTGCAGTAACCCAGCCCTGTCCCGGCAGAGTGGGGTTTGCCTGCACTCCTGGCTGGGCCAGTCCTGGCTGCTCGGCCACTGACTGGAACCGCGCTGGGCAGCAAAAGTGGTTTCACTGGCAGGTTTGTTTCAGGTGTTTGGGCTGTACTTCAACGGATCCGAGCGTATCGACTTCCTCCTCACTGCTATTGACAGCATGAGAGACACCAGCGTCCATGGCTCGGTGGCGGCCAGGCACATGCTGCATGTGATCCTGGGGGTCCCCGGCCCAAGCTTGGAGAGGGTAAGAGCTGCAGTGAGAACACCCTGCTGGGGGAGCCTATCCATGGGAGACTCTCTAGGTGTTATTGGGGGGGAGGTCTCTGGCCTGTGCAATGCGGCGGGGAGGGGGGGTCAGTCTAGGTCAGGGATCTCAAACACGCGGCCCAAGGGCCACATGCGGCCCGCGAGGTAATTTTCTGCGGCCCGCGAGCCCCTCGCAGCCCCCGCTCCCGCCCTCCCCCAGTGTTTACCTAGAGCGGCTCCGGCCCGACGCGCACCGGGGGCAGGCTCCCTGCCTGCCTGCCCTGCCCCCACGCCATGCCGGGAAGCAACCGGAACGTGGAGAAGGGGGGGCACATTGCTGTGTGTGTTGATGTTGCTTGAGGCACCGCCCCCAGCAGCTCCCATTGGCCGTGGTTCCCCGTTCCCGGCCAATGGGAGATGCTGGGGGCGGTGCCTGAAGCAACAGCAATACACACATCCCGGAGCAGCGCGGGGGCAGGGCAGGGCAGGCAGACAGTGCCCTGCCCCCGGTGCGTGCCGGGCCAGAGCCCGCCCCCCGAACCCCTCCTGCAGCCGAACGCCCTGCCCTGAGCCCCTTGCCGCACCCTGCACCCCGACCTCCTGCACCCCAACCCACTGCCCTGAGCCCCTGCCGTACCCTGCACCCCTGCCGTACCCTGCACCCTGACCCCCTGCCCTGCACCCTGACCCCCTGCCCTGAGCCCCTGTCACACCCCACACCCCTCCTGCACCCCAACCCCTTCCCTGAGCCGCCTGACGCACCTTGCACCACTCCTGCACCCCAATCCCCTGTCCTGACCCCCTGCCACACCCCACACCCCTCCTGCACCCCCTGGGGGCAGGGAGGGGGCGGAGTTGGGGTGGGGATTTCGGGGAAGGGGTTGGAATGGGGGTAGGGAAGGGGTGGGAAGAGGCGGGGCAGGGGTGGAGCCTCATGGAAGGGGTGGAGTGGGGGTGGGGCCGAGGGCGGCCGGGGGGAGGTGTCAGTAATGCGGCCCTCGGGCCAATGTACTAGTCCTCATGTGGCCCTCGTGGTCATTTGAGTTTGAGACCCCTGGTCTAGGTGATCACCATGGCCGCTTGTGGCCTTGCAGTCTATGAATCGATAGGCCGGGAACTGGTCCTGTGCTCTGGGGTTGGCGAAGAGGATCTGGGAGGGCAGATGGCTCTCAGGTGCAGCAGGTCCCTGGCACCCCAGATCAATAGCAGTGCGAGGAAGCCGAGGCCCCCATCTCCTCATTTCCCTTCCAGATGTCGGAGGCTGTGATAAGGATTTACAACAACCTGCCCTGGAGACAGGCCAGCCTGCAAAACCCTGTATGGCATCCCTCAGCCTCCCCTGGGGCTGACACTCAGACCCGGTCCCCAGGCAGCCTGCACCAGCAGCAGCGGGAGGGCAACAAAGAGCTGGCCAGTGTGAGGAGACCCAGCAGGGTGCCAGTGCCGGTGGGGGAGGGAGTGCAGGAGGCTGGCTGGGCTCTGAACAAGTGCCATTGGCTCTCTCCCTTTGCAGCGTTGCTGGGAAGATGTGGCGGATGCTGACATCCCACTGCCAGACCACAGGAAAGGTCCTACAGGAGCTCCTCAACACGCTGCAGGAGCAGCCGCTGCACCACCATCATGTCTCTCAGAGAGAGGCTGGCGTTACCCCCTTGGCCGTAAGTACCAGCCCCTGCAGCAAGGGAAGGAGCGCCGTGTGTCCCCATCACTGCCTGAGGGTGTCTCTCAGTCTCCCACGGGGTGTAGTCATTGGGCCGAAGAGAGAGCGTGTCTCTAGCCAGTGCTATAGTTGAGCCGGAACACGCCGAAAAACTCTCCTGGTGCTATTCAGCAGCACTCCTAGAACCACAGGGTGAGAAGGGATCGCAGGGTCAGCTCGTCCAGCCCCCTGCCACGATGCAGGACTTGTGTCTAACCCACCCCAGACAGATGGCTCCAGCCCCCTTCTGATAACCTCCAGCGAAGGAGTTTCCACAAGCTCCCTAGGCGTCTGTCCCATCGTCCTACTCTTCTTACCGTTAGGAAGTTTTTCCTGAGGTTTAATCTACATCTGTTGTGCTGTAGTTTGACCCCATTGCCTCTTGTCCTGCCCTCTGTGGCAAGAGAGAACAACTTTTCTCCATTTTTTTTTATGGCTGCCTTCCAAGTATCTGAAGACCGTTATCAAGTCGTCCCCCCCCCCCCAATCTCCTCTTTTCCAAACTAAACATAGCCAGTTCCTTCAGACTTTGCTTGTATGGCTTGTGTTCTGTCCCTCTGATCATCTTTGTCTCTCGCCTCTGGATTCTTTCCAGTTTCTCCACATCCTTTCTAAACATTGGTGACCAAAACTGGACACCGTACTCCAGCTGCGGTCAAACCAGCGCTGAGTAGAGCGGTACTATTGCCTCCCATGGCTTGCATGCTGTGCCTCTGTTAATGCAACCTAAAATTGCATTTGCCCTTTTTTTTTTTTTTTGCAACAGCATCGCATTGCTGACTCGTGCTGAGGTTGTGATCCACCACAGCTCCCAGATACTTCTCAGCAGTGCTGCTGTCAAGTCGGTTATCCTCCATTCTGTATTTGTGCATGTACTTTTTCTTCTATAAATGTAAGACCTCACATCTGTCTTTGGTGAATTTCATTTTGTTGTCTATAGCCCAGTCCTCCAATTTACCATAATCCCTCTGAATTTTAGCTCTTTCCTCCTAAGTATTGGCAACTCCTCCTAGCTTTGTGTCATGTGCAACCTTGACCAGTCTGCTCTCTCTACCAGACAACAATGTTGTTGTCAAGCCAGAACACACATAGTAAGCAAGCTAAATCACATGATTCACATCTCTGGCACAACTCTCTGTTACAGCCAGCAGTCCTCTGATGCAGTGAAAAGGGCATTAGGAAATTCTTCTGTTCCTAACTATTTCTTTGAGAAGGCTAAAGATGCTGATGAAGACAGCAGCAGCCGTGCATCAACTGCAGACACAAACACAAAAACATAGTTCTTCTTGGAATGGAGTTCATTGAGGTGGCTATTGCAGTGACAGCGAACTGTGACGATTACCCTTCAACAGCCAAAGACCAGCTGGCATGAAGTCTGGTTAGTGGATGCTGAAGAAGAGGGATTATCCTTGGTTGTCCTGCCATGATGGGAAGCTTGGATGCCTTATCTGTAGCAAAGTTTCATCAAGGTCTCTCTCTCTCCATAGCAATAGGGTGATGGTAGTTTTCTTTTTCTCCTTATGGACCTAGCTGAGAGTCCAGATTAACATCTCAGCCAATGAAGATAAAGGAACACAAAGATTCAACTGCATCTGAGGTAGCTTTACAGCTTTCAAAAGAAGCAGAAACCTCAACTTTTGAAGTTGAAATGGTTACAAAGACAAAACCAGAACTTTACACAACTGTGCAGGTAAAGCGAATGGCATATTACATTGCTAAACATGGCAGACCCTACTCTGATCATCCCGATTTAACTGAATTCTAGATACTGCATGGTGTAGATGTTGGGGTCCACTAGGCATAGCTACCAAGTAACTCGGGAGAGTGGAAGGCCAAAGTGTCGATGAAACTCTTTTGCTCTGGGCCTATCTGGAACCCCCAAACTCCATCTGGTGAACTCTCACCTACTTCTGTGTTTACTGCTTTATATGCTCTGTAGCAGGCTGAAGCAGAAATGTATTGGTCAGCTATTTGCTAACTGGCTCACTTGGCTCACAAGTATATGCAGCTGTGTCTTCAGATATCCCCAAGGTATTTAGCGCAAAGGGTCAAGGGATGTACCCTGCTCTCCCTTCAAAATGACAAATGTATCCGCAACAGATGTCTCTTGTATCCCCTTCCCCAAAATAATATATGTATTCTGTGTAACCTGTTATCTATAGGTCAGCATAATGACGCAAAAAGGATGAAAGCTAAGTTGTTTATTACTGGCTATAAAAAGGGCCTCTTCGGCTATGTAAGAACATAAGAACATAAGAGAGGCCGTACTGGGTCAGACCAAAGGTCCATCTAGCCCAGTATCTGTCTACCGACAGTGGCCAATGCCAGGTGCCCCAGAGGGAGTGAACCTAACAGGCAATGATCAAGTGATCTCTCTCCTGCCATCCATCTCCATCCTCTGACGAACAGAGGCTAGGGACACCATTCTTACCCATCCTGGCTAATAGCCATTTATGGACTTAGCCACCATGAATTTATCCAGTCCCCTTTTAAACATTGTTATAGTCCTAGCCTTCACAACCTCCTCAGGTAAGGAGTTCCACAAGTTGACTGTGCGCTGCGTGAAGAAGAACTTCCTTTTATTTGTTTTAAACCTGCTGCCTATTAATTTCTTTTGGTGACCCCTAGTTCTTGTATTATGGGAATAAGTAAATAACTTTTCCTTATCCACTTTCTCAACATCACTCATGATTTTATATACCTCTATCATGTCCCCCCTTAGTCTTCTCTTTTCCAAACTGAAGAGTCCTAGCCTCTTTAATCTTTCCTCATATGGGACCCTCTCTAAACCCTTAATCATTTTAGTTGCTCTTTTCTGAACCTTTTCTAGTGCTAGAATATCTTTTTTGAGGTGAGGAGACCACATCTGTACACAGTATTCGAGATGTGGGCGAACCATGGATTTATATAAGGGCAATAATATATTCTCAGTCTTATTCTCTATCCCCTTTTTAATGATTCCTAACATCCTGTTTGCTTTTTTGACCGCCTCTGCACACTGCATGGACATCTTTAGAGAACTATCCACGATGACGCCAAGATCTTTTTCCTGACTCGTTGTAGCTAAATTAGCCCCCATCATGTTGTATGTATAGTTGGGGTTATTTTTTCCAATGTGCATTACTTTACATTTATCCACATTAAATTTCATTTGCCATTTTGTTGCCCAATCACTTAGTTTTGTGAGATCTTTTTGAAGTTCTTCACAATCTGCTTTGGTCTTAACTATCTTGAGTAGTTTAGTATCATCTGCAAACTTTGCCACCTCACTGTTTACCCCTTTCTCCAGATCATTTATGAATAAATTGAATAGGATAGGTCCTAGGACTGACCCTTGGGGAACACCACTAGTTACCCCTCTCCATTCTGAGAATTTACCATTAATTCCTACCCTTTGTTCCCTGTCCTTTAACCAGTTCTCAATCCATGAAAGGACCTTCCCTTTTATCCCATGACAGCTTAATTTACGTAAGAGCCTTTGGTGAGGGACCTTGTCAAAGGCTTTCTGGAAATCTAAGTACACTATGTCCACCGGATCCCCCTTGTCCACATGTTTGTTGACCCCTTCAGAGAACTCTAATAGATTAGTAAGACACGATTTCCCTTTACAGAAACCATGTTGACTATTGCTCAAGAGTTTATGTTTTTCTATGTGTCTGACAATTTTGTTCTTTACTATTGTTTCAACTAATTTGCCCGGTACCGACGTTAGACTTACCGGTCTGTAATTGCCGGGATCACCCCTAGAGCCCTTTTTAAATATTGGCGTTACATTAGCTAACTTCCAGTCATTGGGTACCGAAGCCGATTTAAAGGACAGGTTACAAACCTTAGTTAATAGTTCCGCAACTTCACATTTGAGTTCTTTCAGAACTCTTGGGTGAATGCCATCTGGTCCCGGTGACTTGTTAATGTTGAGTTTATCAATTAATTCCAAAACCTCCTCTAGTGATACTTCAATCTGTGACAGTTCCTCAGATTTGTCACCTACAAAAGCCAGCTCAGGTTTGGGAATCTCCCTAACATCCTCAGCCGTGAAGACTGAAGCAAAGAATCCATTTAGTTTCTCCGCAATGACTTTATCATCTTTAAGCGCTCCTTTTGTATTTTCATCGTCAAGGGGCCCCACTGGTTGTTTAGCAGGCTTCCTGCTTCTGATGTACTTAAAAAACATTTTGTTATTACCTTTGGAGTTTTTGGCTAGCCGTTCTTCAAACTCCTCTTTGGCTTTTCTTATTACACTCTTGCACTTAAGTTGGCAGTGTTTGTGCTCCTTTCTATTTGCCTCACTAGGATTTGACTTCCACTTTTTAAAGGAAGTCTTTTTATCTCTCACTGCTTCTTTTACATGGTTGTTAAGCCACGGTGGCTCTTTTTTAGTTCTTTTACTGTTTTTCTTAATTTGGGGTATACATTGAAGTTGAGCCTCTATTATGGTGTCTTTAAAAAGGGCCCACGCAACTTGCAGGGATTTCACTTTAGTCACTGAACCTTTTAACTTTTGTCTAACTAACCCCCTCATTTTTGTATAGTTCCCCCTTTTGAAATTAAAGGCCACAGTGTTGGGCAGTTGAGGTGTTCTTCCCACCACAGGGATGTTGAATGCTATTGTATTATGGTCACTATTTCCAAGCGGTCCCGCTATAGTTACCTCTTGGACCAGCTCCTGCGCTCCACTCAGGATTAAATCTAGAGTCGCCTCTCCCCTTGTGGGTTCCCGTACCAGCTGCTCCATGAAGCAGTCATTTAAAGTATCGAGAAATTTTATCTCTGCATTTCGTCCTGAAGTGAAATGTTCCCAGTCAATATGGGGATAATTGAAATCCCCCACTATTATTGGGTTCTTAATTTTGATAGCCTCTCTAATTTCCCTTAGCATTTCATCATCACTATTAGGTGTGTCTCTCCTCTGGCATTAGCCGATGAGAGCACCCGCTTAGCTAATCGATTAATAAAGAACCTGGTATCCGT
Source organism: Emys orbicularis (assembly GCF_028017835.1). Classification (NCBI taxonomy): domain Eukaryota; kingdom Metazoa; phylum Chordata; order Testudines; family Emydidae; genus Emys; species Emys orbicularis. The sequence continues at coordinate 133,566,154 of NC_088686.1, read as the reverse complement.
TGTCTTGTCTCTCCGTGCCTCCTTGGTGTAATTAGGTAAGCTCCGGGGGGAAACGGGCCCTATTTGGCTAACAAATTGGCGACTCCGCTGGGACTTCTCTCCCTGTAGAGGACACTGACCGACGACCGAGGGCGATTCCGAGGAGTGGCCACCTCGAGCTGTTGGTTTGCTCGGGCCTCGGGTCGTCACAATCGGTCGGGGCGGCTGCGTCCTCTCTGAAGAGAACTCCTAACGACACGGAGATAAGACGATACCAGAAGAAGGGGAAGGTCCAACAGCCGGACGCGGCCACTCCGGGCGGTAAGTGCGTTTACCTCTTGGGTTTGAGGGATAACGCCCCCGCAGTGTAGGTTGGACCCTTTGGGTAATCCCCGTGTGGGAAGGTATTGTAGGTGGATAAATGTTTTGTGGTCATGATAACTAAACCAGGCAACGGTTAATGGATAATTTCACTAACTTCACTAGTCCGTGGGCCGTACTGAACAATTACTGGGACGTAGAAAAGCCCCAGGGCTTGCTTTTATTCTTGGCAGGGATATTGTTCTTTTTCATACTAATGATAAGCTGGAAGCCAAAATTGTGATAACCAGGTCTAGGACTTAAACCGACTCTAGCCGCACCGAGACTCCTGCGAGGGGAAACCCCGTGACCAGGATATCTTGATCGCAAGGGGGGTCGGTCGAACCAGTGACCAGGTTTAATTAAACACGAGCATAATGGGGTCCGGACAAAGCACATATGCTGGGACACCCTTGGAATGTATGTTAACGTATACGTTTATGGTGTTAAGAAATAGGACTGATATTTTGCTCAAGTGCCATTGGACTCCGACAGGCTCGGTAGTAACGGCTGCTAAACCCCAGAACCCTCCCACTGTTGTAATGCCAGAATCGGTGTCCCCTTCGGCTCCTTCACCCCCCCACAGGCTTCAGAGAGTACCCCCCCCCCCGTGGGATTGTATCCGTTGATTACTGAGAGTGTGTTAGCCCGTCCAGGAACACAGGATCTTGTGTTCAGTGTATTCTCATGTTGCTTTTAACATCTGGCTGCTTTTAAGGCAGAGGCAGGAGAATTCTCGACGAATCCAAGCAAGTTCATTTCTATCTTTGAAGGGTGTCTAGCTGGCCATAAGCCTGACTGGGATGACTGTAATATACTTATAAGAACCTTGCTGTCTGAAGTGGAGCGGAATCAGGTTATAGCCAAGGCTAAGGAGAAGGAAGACAGAGAAGGCATTTAAGGTTTAAAAGGGAAAGCTATTGGACACCAGAGGTTGCACAGAGTGGAATCCTCAGAAGTGAGCATGCTCGTCCTGGTTTGTTGCTTCAAAGCTTTGCACAGAAGTTATGTTACGGGAAAGGTGTATGATGGCAATGAGTATGTGTTAATGGTTGGAGAAAAGGAGTATGAGTGAAGAGTGGAAGGTTCCTTTGGAAGTTAGAAGAAGCTGAGAAAGGGAGAAGAGGAAAAAGCACAGAATGAGTTAACTGAGAGGAAAATACAGCTAGCAAGCTCAGTCATGCTGGCCTCAGTCCAAGGACAGTGTTCACAGCCAAGACTTTGCTGACAACCAAGAGAAAGGGGGGCCTGAATGTGCCCAAGCAACTGTGAGATCTGCAAAATACTGCAAAGCATAATGAGGACAACAGAAGGGTTAAAAGGCAGTTTTGTTGGACAGTATTGGCTCAAGGATTTAAAAAATTCCCCCACTCTGTTCGGACAGGCTTTGGCCAGAGACTTGGAGGAGTGGGATAATTCAGACAGAGCCCTCCTGCTGCAATATGTAGATGACTTGCTAATTGCTGCTGTGGGTCTAATCCCTTGTCTCAGAGCTACTGTGAGTCTCCTAAACTTTATTGGACTGCGAGGATACAGGGTATCTCAAAGCAAAGCCCAAATTGCTCTTTCAGAGGTTCAATATCTGGGATTTCACATCAGGCAGGGAGAGAGCCTCCTTTCTTTCGTTTGAGAGCTGTCTATCTGCCAAGTTCCCATCCCCAGCAACCGTAAACTGCTTAGGGCATTCCTGGGCATGGCAGGTTTTTGCAGAATATGGATTCCAGAGTTTGGACTGTGGGCTAAACCTCTGTATGAATGTGTTAAGGGAGCGGATCATGACCCCTTTCACTGGTCCCCAGAAGCGGACAGGGCATTTCAGCTATTAGGTGCCTGGAAGCGTCCTGTGGCATACTTTTCTAAGCAACTGGATCAAGTTTCAAAGGGATGGCCAGCCTGTTTGAGGGGGGTCGCAGCTACTGCTCTAGTGCTTGGGGAAGCTAACAAGCTGACACTGGGAGGAACTGTGCAAGTGTATATGTTCCCCATATGGTCCGAGCCTTGCTGGACACTAAGGGTGGTCTTTGGCTCACACAGGCTCGGGTTGCTCGGTACCAGGCGAAGCTGTTAGAGAATCCTGAAGTCACCCTGCAGACCTGTCCCTCCCTTAATCCAGCTACGCTGTTACCAGAGACAGAAAAGCAGGAACATGACTGTTTAGAAATCATAGATGTTCAGTATTCTAGCCGCCCAGATCTAAAAGATCAGCCACTCCCAAATGCTGACTTGGAATGGTATACAGATGGAAGTAGTACTGTTGTGGATGGGCAAAGGAGGGCTGGTTATGCTATTGTGTCTCTTCATGATACCATGGAAGCTGAGAGTTTACCGGCAGGAACATCTGCCCAGCTTGCTGAACTAGTGGCCCTGACAAGGGCACTTGAGCTGGCAAAAGACAAACGGGTTAATATTTTTACTGACTCAAAGTATGCTTTTGGGGTATTGCATGCTTATGCTGGTTTGTGGAAGCAAAGGGAAATGCTAACAGCCCAAGGCTCTCCGGTCAAGCATGGGTCTCAAATTCTCCGGCTTTTAGAAGCGGTACAACTCCCCTCAGCAGTAGCAGTGGTGCATTGCAAAGCCCATCAAAGGGAAGATCAAGATGTAACCAAGGGCAATGCCAGAGCAGACAGGGAAGCTAAGCGAGCTGCTGCCCTGAAATCACCAACAGAGGATAATGCCCAAATGCATGTCCTCATCCCATCAGTGGGTGAGCTTGCAGCCCCTCAGTATTCCCAAGAGGACGGAAACCTGGCTGACAGTCTCGGTCTCCAGGAAAAGGAGGGATGGCTTTATTCCACAGAGGGGGAAAATCCTCTTGCCCAAGGGCCTGATTCGACCAGTGTTGCAGAAACTGCATCAAACCACACACGCAGGCAAAGAGGCTCTTATCCAGCTCATGAATAAATATTTTTTTAACCTCTGGACTTAAACCCCTAGTATCACAGGTACAAGCTGAATGTTTAATCTGCCAAAAGAATAACCCTCGACCAGGAGTAGCAGTGCCACCAGCCACCCTGGAACCTACCCCAGGCCCAGGATTGGTGTGGCAAATAGACTTTACTGAGTTTCCCAGGACCCAGGGGTACAGGTACCTTCTCATCTTAGTGGATCGATTCAGCGGCTGGCCTGAAGCCTTCCCATGTCGCAACAACACTGCCAAGACAGTGGCTCTTAAGTTTGTTAAGGAGATCATTCCTTGCTTCGGCCTTCCTCAGAGGATGGAATCTGGAAACTCCACACACCCTGGTGACCACAAGCCAGTGGAGTAGTGGAACGCACAAATCAGACACTCAAGCGACACCTCTCAAAGGTCTGTCAGGAGGCCTCTCTTAAGTGGCCTGATGCCTTGCCCCTTGTGTTACTTCGCATTCGTGCTCTCCCTAAGGGTAGAATAGGGCTTAGTCCCTTCGAGATTATGTTTGGAAGAGCATGGCCTATGAATGGTACCCCAGTTCTGGCAGGGGAATGGGAAGATGGGGTATGGTTTCTTGTCTCAGTACATGTGCCCTCTGTCTGCTGTTCTTTCTTTTCTTCACAGGTACACCAAAGATTCACAGCCTCTTCTGCTGGATGTCCGGGTCCACTCCCTGCAGCCTGATGACTCCGTTCTCGTGCGGACCTGGAAGGACGAGCCTCTCCAAGAAAAGTGGAAGGGACCCCACACCATCCTGCTTGTCACCCATACAGTGGCAAAGGTCGAAGGACACAAGAACTGGATTCATCACTCTCGACTGAAAGCAGTGCCCACTCCTGAACAGTGGACTGTCCAGCCTGCTAAGAAGACTGCTAACGACGATTTGGGACTTAAGCTGTTATTCAAAAGACAGTAAGGATCACTGGGAATGCGTTGTGATCTCTCTGAACAGTCACAGCATACTCCCCGCGAGAACCGTGAGCATTGGTTTTATTTTCTCACAGAAGGCCGACCTGGTCTATGTATTTGGTCTTGTTATTTTTTGACTTGTTTAGTGTCAATAATTCTTGTTATCCTCTGGGTATTTGGGTTGTGGTAATTACAATATGGGTTTAGGTTTAGGGTCTCTCACAGCATTTCTTTTTATCACAGAGGCAATTCTTCTGTTACCTACTGTTTCACCCACATCGCATGCAAGATGGGGAGCCATCCCTGCAGATATGGCTACCAATACCTACGAGGCCCTGAAAATTGCCTTTGCCCATGAGTTTAATCTCTCCAGCTGTTGGATATGTGCCCAGACTCCCCATCATTCAGCGGGATTGCCCTGGAGAGTAGTACCCCAAAATTGGTCAGACTTTTGTCAAAGGTGGATGGTTACTAGCAGTAGCACCTCTGACAATTTAAGTTTGCCAATAATACCCTGGCCATAGAGAAAAGCATAAGTTCTGAGCTGTACCAGCTTCGACTGCTGGCTTTGCAGAACCGTCAGGCCCTAGATTATGTGTTAGCCTCACGAGGCGGGGTCTGTGCCCTTATTGGAGAAGAGTGTTGTACCTATGTCCCAGAGTTTTCACAGGACATTAACAAGCACATCTTGTCAGCTGAACGGGCCTTTAACCATTGGAAGGCCCAGGAAGGGGAACCCACTATTTTGGATTCCCTTTGGGGTTGAATACCTGGTTTAGGGGAACTAGGGAATATAGGGGGAAGCATTGTTCACATCTTGCTCACAGGTGTGATAATATGTTTTGTTCTTGTTCTTTTGCTCACTTGCTGTAAAGTGCTCATACGTAAAAGTTGTACCTCCCATACCCCAGAAGTTCCCTTATACCCTCTCATTGATAATTCTGATTGCATGGAGCTTAATCGCATTTTGTCTTTAGAGTATGAGAAAACTCTGACAAAGGTTTGTTGAGTGTTCTCAAAGGGGGGATTGTTGGGGTCCACTAGGCATAGCTACCAGGTAACTCGGGAGAGTGGAAGGCCAAAGTGTCGATGAAACTCTTTTGCTCTGGGCCTATCTGGAACCCCCAAACCCCATCTTGTGAACTCTCACCTACTTCTGTGTTTACTGCTTTATATGCTCTGTAGCAGGCTGAAGCAGAAATGTATTGGTCAGCTATTTGCTAACTGGCTCACTTGGCTCACAAGTATATGCAGCTGTGTCTCCAGATATCCCCAAGGTATTTAGCGCAAAGGGTCAAGGGATGTACCCTGCTCTCCCTTCAAAATGACAAATGTATCCGCAACAGATGTCTCTTGTATCCCCTTCCCCAAAATAATATATGTATTCTGTGTAACCTGTTATCTATAGGTCAGCATAATGACGCAAAAAGGATGAAAGCTAAGTTGTTTATTACTGGCTATAAAAAGGGCCTCTTCGGCTATGTAAGGTGTGTCTCTCCTCTGGCATTAGCCGATGAGAGCACCCGCTTAGCTAATCGATTAATAAAGAACCTGGTATCCGTCGTCTTGTCTCTCCGTGCCTCCTTGGTGTAATTGGGTAAGCTCCGGGGGGAAACGGGCCCTATTTGGCTAACATAGATATTGGTATCGGTCTGCATTCACAATTCAGTGCTATAGACATGCTAAATAAACCCTATCCCGTCTGCAATGCAGCAAAAGCATTGCAAATGATTAATGTGCGCTCAGATGCCGGAGAGTGACAGAGTGATGGTGCTAGTGTTATGCTTGGGAAGAACTCTGGTGTAGCGAGCTGTATTGTGAAGAAGTACCCAAATTTTCTAGCGAGGGTAGTGTTTGAATCACAGGTTGGATTTGGCAGCTGCTGAAACATTATGTGAAGTAACAGCTGTAAATCACTTGGAAATCTTTGACAAACTGTATACGCTTTACAGCTGGTCACCTAAAAACAAGAAAGAACAATGTGGATGAGCAGCTGAGAAAGATTGGGGGTGTTTTGGGAACCCGCTGGGTGTCAAGTTCATATTGCACTGTATCTGCTGCCTGGCATAATCCCAGTCATTGGGCCTTCACCTTCAGGCTGCATCTCATGGCACGCAAAGAGACAACAAAGAGGTCTGTTTTTTGGGCTGCTGAAAAGAAGTCAGTCCCCTGAATTCTTGATGGATCTTGACATAACGTATGACACGTTATTTGAGCTGTCAAGTCTCTCTGAATTGCTTCAGCACTGAGATACTTTGTTGGCAGCTGCAGATAAACTGACACACCGTGCCATCCACATGCTAGAAACTGTGAGAGAAAAACCTGGCACAAAGTCATTCCAAGTCAACTGTGCAGCTAAAAAACTGAAGCTCACGACCAGCACAGTGGCTGAAAACATGAAGCTTGTGAAAAATAATGACAAATAATTTCTGACAAGTTTGATCAATAATATGAACGCCCTGTTATTCTGCAGCACTTCATCAAAGTATAGAAACCATGGGGATGGTGTTGCTACTAAGGAAGAGAGGCAATATGCCGATTGGCTGAAGCAGTTCTCCATTGCTGACAAAGAGAACCGGACACTAGGTATTATTCTTGGATAAAGTGAAAAGGAGTTAGGGCAGCTGTGCAACCGATTTGGTCTACCAGTGACAGGAATAGTCAATGCCTAGCGTGACTTTCTTGACTATACTGGTCAGAAGTGCCAGCTGTGCTGAAACCTCTGCTCAGCTCCACGCGTGTGATTTCATGCAGCACGGCTGAGTGAGAGCGTGGATTTAGCCACATGACTATGATTGTGAATGGCAAATGTAGCAAGCGGCTTATTCCGCATATGTCATCGCTCATGTTTATCAAGCTACGTGGCCCTTCATTTTCCATGTGGCATCCTCTCAGCTGTGCCAGAACTTGGCTCAGACATCCTTGTTCTCCCTGATTCACAGACACATAAAATACAAGATGGAGAAAGACGCTTTGTGGAAATACTTGTAGAAATTAGATAAATGCATTACAGCAGGCCTTTGCTGCTACAGCCCCTGTGATACCTTGACGTATTTTGTGTTATTGGTGTAGCCTACTAGCTAGTTTCAATTTAAAATAAACATTTATTATTTCCGCCTTATACAGTAATGTCTATAGTGCAGCAGCATAATTTATTTTGTATTTCCATTAGGCTATAGGCTAAAGTAAAAAGAAAATGTGCTATGTATTCATTTGGGTTTTTACCACTGTACTGTACACTGTCTAGTTTTATATCTTTTACATATTGTACTGTGTACACATTAATGGCATTTCAGCAAAATGATTTCAACAGTTAAAATAAATTGAATAGGCTACTATACGTGTGTCTGTGTGTGCGTGTATACAACTTAAAAAAATATCCAATACCTTGTTATTTTGGACAGCCGGCCTGTCTCCAGCCATGCCTGTTTTAGCCAAGGACTACTGTACCACAGATTCATTAGACAAATAAAATGTGAATTTGTATAATAATTCATGTTTAGGAAAATCAATATTTTAATGGCATTCCAGTACCTTCAGATTTTGGACTACACCACTGTCTCTAGCCCAATGGTTAGGGCACCCAACTGGGAGACCCGGGGTCTAAACTCTGCTCCAATAACTATTTAAGTGTTCCCAAGTAGAGATAGATGCCGAATTCCCTTTAGGGGTGGGGCTTAGGCCACACCCCTCTCCTCAGCATTTCCTATTGGCTGGCTTAGGCAGCTCCCCACTCTTAGCTTCATAGATTTCAAGGCCAGAAGGGACCTCTTTGATCATCTAGTCAGATCCCCTGCATGACACAGCCCATATAACTGCCCCCAGACCATTCCTAGAGCAGGTCTTTGAGGAAAAACATCCCAGCGTGATTCAAAAATGGTCAGTGATGGAGAATCTGTCATGAGCCTGGGTAAATTGTTCCAATGATTAATTACTCTCACTGTGACGTGTATGCCTTATTTCCAGTCTGAATGTTTACCTTCAACTTCCAGCCACTGGATCATGTTAGACCTTTCTCTGCTAGACTAAAAAGCCAATTACTAAATGTTTGTTCCCCAGGGAGATACCTATAGACAGTAATCAAGTCACCCCTCAACCTTCTCTTTGCTAAGCTGAATAGATCGAGCTTCTTGAGTCTCTCACTGTAAGACATGGTTTCGAATCCTTTAATCATTCTCACGACTCTTCTCTGAACCCTCTGCAATTTATCAACATTCTTCTTGCATTGTGGGCATCGGAACTGGACCCAGGATCCCAGCAGTTGGTCACACCAGTGCCAAATACTCCCACTCCAGCTTCTTCTGTTTATTTATCCCAGGATCACATGAGCTCTTTTGGCCATAGAGCTCGGGTTCAGCTGATTATCCACCATGACTCCCAAGTGGTTTTCAGAGTCTCTGCTTCCCAGCATAGAGTCCCCCGTCCTGTAAGTACGGCCTACAGTCTTTGTTCCTAGATGTATTCATTTACAATGAGCCATATTAAAACACATACTCTGTGCTTGCCCCACAGTTTAACAAGTGATTCAGGTCGCTCTGTATCAGTGACTTGTCCCTTGTGTGACCTTGGCCCTCAAACCCCCTATGAGGTCCATGTGCCCTCAAACCCCCTATGAGGTCCATGTGCCATGCACAGGCCGGGCAGCCACCTGCCAATCCATGGCCAATTCACCTGCCCCTGCATACTGGGTGGCCCTTTGGAGCACAAGGCTGCAGCCCCCCACCCCACTAGGCGTGCAGCTGAGCCGTAGTGAAGGAGCAGGGCAGGCCTTGATCTCGGCTGGAGCCTCGAGGGCCCGTTGCACTGGTAGCGTTTCAGTGGGGCCCTGTAGCGGGGTGAGCACCCGCTCCAGCCCTGAAGGGGTTGGAAAAGCCCTGCAGAGGGCTGGGGCTGGGGAAGGGAGCAAAATCCCGGCTGATTGGGGGAAGTGGCTGCAGCTGGGGCCACGCCCCAAACAGACTAACCTAGGGTTACCATAAGTCTGGATTTTCCCGGACATGTCCGGCTTTTTAGTCCTCAAATCCCCGTCCGGGAGGAAATTCCAAAAAGCCGGGCATGTCCGGGAAAATAGGGAGGGGTCGTGGGGCTTGGATCCGGGCTGGGGCCGGAGCCGGAGCCGCTGGGGCCGGCGGTGCTCGGCCACTTGCCGGCGCCGCTCAGCCAGGGCAGGGCCAGGCCGGAGCCGCTCGGCCGGAACCGGGGCCTGAGCCGAGCCGGGCCGGAGCCGCTGGGACTGGGCTTGGGGGTGCTCGGCCGCCAGCCAGCGCCGCTTGGCCAGGGCCGGCGCCCCAAGGCCTGAGCCGCTTGGCTGGGGGGCCGGACTGGGCCGCGCCCCAGCCCCAGCCCCAGCTTACCTGCTGCCTGCCTGTTTCAGGCTTCCCGCGAACATTTGATTCGCGGGAAGCAGGGTAGGGGGAGGAGCAGGGGGTGGAGCGTTCAGGAGAGGGGGCGGAGTTGGGGCGGGGACTTTGGGTAAGGGGCGGAGTTGGGTGGGGCCGGGCGCAGTTGGGGTGGGGCCGGGGCCTCTTTGTTTTTTTTTGTTTTTTTAAATATGGTAACCCTAGACTAACCAGGCCTTATAAGAAGACCAGGGCAGCCAGGAGCTTAGCAGTTTCTCTGTTTGTAGAGAGAGAAGGGCCTGGCTGCTAGGGAGTTGAGAAGGTATCTGGGTGGAGCAGGGCTGGGGGAAGGCTAAGGGAGCTGGGGAGTTCCAGCCTGGAAAAGCCCAGGCTGCGGCCTAGTCTAAGGCCAATTGGGTACTGGCATTTCAGAGGGCAGCCCACGGGTAGGCTGAGGCAGCAGGTCCAAACCCCCCTTGCCGGTAATGAGTAGGCTGATACTGCAGTCTGCCCCAGTGCGCCGGGGCTAGATGATGACTGGCAGTAGCCTTATACTGAGGCAAGGTGGGGATAGTGGGTGGGGGTTCCCCGGGGAGGGGAGACTCTGAGACTGAGGGGTGTACTGCCAGGAGGCAGTACCCCAGATAACGTGGCCCCAGGAGGGACACTAGGGTCAAGCAGCAGTGGGACACCGGCCCGCAGAGGGCGCTCCAGAGGCTGGAGAGCTAATTCTTGAGACGACCAGCAGGAGGCGCCACGGGTGAGTTCCACAGCACTACAGGCCCACACGGTGGCCAATCGCAGTGCCCGGCGTACAGCCCACGCCTAGCCCGTGGAGCTAAGGGCCCCGTGGCGGAGATGAGTTGTGAGGGGCCAGCCCCGTTCTCTAGCTTGTTTCGCTGTTGGTGTGTTTAGCTCCTCCAGTGCCCTGACCTCGGCAACGAGCTGGAAGACGCCATCCTGGACCTGATGAGCGGGCAGCTGAGAGACCCCAACACCATTCAAACACCTCTTCAACCTGGCCCTTCCCCCAGAGAAGGTGAGAGCGGAGGAGAGCTGGGGGATAAACCCAGAACCGCAGGGAGCTGCTGCAGGGCTGGGGTCATTGAAACCTTCCCAGGGGACATGGCCCTGGCCTGGAATCAGGAGCCCTGGGTTCTATTCCTGGCTCTGCCACTGACCTGCTGGGTGACCTTGGGCAAGTCCCTGCCTGGCCTTTGTCTGTTGTTCTGCAGGGCAGGGCCTGGCTCCTGCGGGGTGCGTCTCTGGGTGTGTGCAGCACCTGGCACAGCCAGGCCTGATTGTGTGTGGGGTCTCTGTGATCCAGAGAACCCTAGCACTAGAGTAGCATGAGAGCTGCGGACTCTAGACCCCTTAGCTAAGAGCCAGTTGGCTTTTACCTCGTGGTAGAGGCTCATGCACTAAGCTCCAGAGGTCCCAGCTTCGATCCTAGACAAGCTCCCACTTGTAACGCCGACAGACCCCAGAAGCCAGCGGGTGGGATCGAACCTGGGACCTGTGGAGCCTCGTGAATGGCTCTGAGCTAAGGCTGTAGAGCAGACTCATTTCTCTCTCTCTCTCTAAGTGGTCTCAGTGTCACTAGAGAGGACAGAACACCACACCCAGAAGGTGTGTGGGTTACAGGTAAATACAGGCAGGGATGAGGTGCTCAGATACTGCCGTAATGGGGGAGTCCTTTAAATAGTGAGTGAATGGGGTTCGTTGTGACTTCTTGATTCTGGATCCCTTCAGAGACCAACCCCCCTCTGGCTGCAACCTACAGACCTTCGCCCGCAGGATCAGAAGGATGTGTGCTAGGTAGAGCCCAGTTACTGGAGCCGCCGGCTGCCCCCGCTCCGCTAAAAGCCAGCCTCCCTCCTTTGGGGCTTCGTGCACCGCAGCCTGCTTGAGCGGGGTGAAACACTTGGTGACTACGGGGGAGGCTCTTCCCGCCACCCCAGACCCTGGCTTCTTCCCCGTATGCAATGTCATCAAGACAACCTAAGGGCAGAACAAGATAATTATAAATTTCTTATGCTTAAAAAAAAAAAAAAAAAAATTACTTGAGTCATTTTATGAGATCAACTCTTTCCAGCAGGGGTTGACTTAACTATTAATTTTGTGAGACAATTGAAATAAGCAGGTTTTTGTTTTATCTATCTAAATGTAAAAATGTTCATTCTAGGTTGCTTGCTACTATACTATGATCCCTTTAGTCTCTTAATGCCCCACAAATGTGCCTGTATTCATCACAAATGTTGGAGAGAATGCATTAATAGTAACATGTTTCTTATTTTAGGAAACTCTGTGATACAGCCTTCAACCAAGTGTCCCCGAATGGTGAAATTATTGAAAGGCCCTGGCTCATATACTCACCATCACCCGGCTGTGTCTTCTGGTTTGTGTGCAAATTCTTTTCTCTGAACAGCACATCTGTACTAGCTAAGAGAGGATTTGATTCAAGGGATCACATTGGCAGACTTGCTGCCACACAGGCCTTGGCGAGATGAGCTGCGAAACCCCCACAAAGCACGGCCCCTGGCACACAGCTCTGTAGCACTGGGACCCCGTACCCGTGAGCACAATCCAGCAGGGCCCTGGGCCAGCCCCACCCTCTCCCACTGCCGCGCTCTGGCAGGCCAGGGCACAGTTCACAACTTAGCACTGACCAGCTGCAGGGATCCTGGCGGGCCCTGGTATGGTTTTAGCAGCATTTTCAATGTTTGGGAAAAGCGAGATCTGTGCTATAGGCAACGTAGTTCCATCTGGGCACCAGCCAGCTCCTGTGCCCCAGAGAGCTCCCACAGCTCACACTGAACCAGGGACAAAGGGGGGCAGGAGGTTGGCAGAGTAGGTACCAGCCTTCCTGCCGCTCTCCCGCCTTCTGCTCCTGCCCCTTCACGGTGGTGTCTGAGCAACTCCTGCTGCTCACGAACCCGCCCCAGCTCCCCCATCCCGTTGGCCTCGCCCACCTGGGAACTGCCATTGCCCAATATTCCTGGGGGAAGGGATCAGGGTAATATCTCTGGGCAGGAAGAATCCTGAGTGGTTGGATCCAGCCTGTCTCCTGTGCAGCTTGTGAACCAGCAGAAGGAGAGGTGGTAGTGACCCAGGGGAGGCTGTTTGGCCTGCGGGATGGGGTGCTGGCCTGGGCATCCGGAGACTTGGGTTCTAATCCTGCCTGTACTGCTGGGTGAGTTTGAGCACATCCATTTTCTTGATTCCCTGCTAGTTGCGTTGGCTAGTTAGAATCTGAGCCCTATGGCCCAGGGATTGTCTGCAGCACCTGGTGCAACAGGGACCTGATCTCAGCTGGCATCTGTAGGCGCTGGTGGAACAGAAATAACTGGGCTGGCCCTGATGCTGAACAGGGCAATCGCCTCTCGTTACTCACAAGAAATGCCTTGTCCTGGCTTCTTGCAGAATGGCTGAGGAAGTCCCCAAGGGGCCCTTGAAGCCCATCCGCGCCTGGGAGGAGATGAAACCTCCCCCAGGGAAGAGTTGGCGGAAGAGGCCATGGCAGCAGCAGGAGCTGTGTGTGCCTGAGCCCTTCAGTGCCGGTGAGTGGGCGCCTCCTGGGTGGGCGGAGGGGGGCTTCAAAAATGGCCGAGGCCATGGCCCTGCATTGCGGTGGGGCCTGGCCCCTCTGGGGGTTGGGTGGCAAGACCAGGGTGTCACTGGGGGGAGAAGACTCCATAGACCTTGTACTGCTCTGGGCTGCCACGAGATGGAGGGACAGGAAAACCCAGGCGGGGGGAATGGCCCCTCGTGCTGGCAGCAGCTGCAGCCTCTAGAGCTGATGGGGGCATTAGGGGCGGCGGCAGAAGCGTCAGGTGGAGACTGACCGAATTGCCCAAACTGATCCGTCAGGCTGAAGGGTCGGAGGATGTTTTCCACCCGTCGAAGGGGATGCTCGGTGCACAGTGGGTTGTTAAAGCCTAGGATTGCAGGGGGCTGGCCAAGGCATCAGATGCCCCCTGGTGTTGCAGCCCCGTCTGCTGGCTCCTTTGCAGGGGAGTCACGCATGTGGCAACACAGGGCATTTTGGGAGGGTTGATGATGGGAGCCCAGTGGCTCTGGCTGGCTGTTGGTGACAGGAGAGCCAGTCAGAACGGGCAGGCCCTGGGTCCCACGCAGACTGGGCAGTTCTTCCCTCTCCTGCAGCGGGGACACCACTCATGGCCTGACATTGTCCCTCCTTCCAGGTGTGATGCTCCCCAAATCCCCAAGCTGAGCCTGAATGCCAGGCGGGGAAGTGGGGTGGTCGCTGGGAACCAGGGCTCCGACTGGATCTTTGCTGGGCTGGGCAGCAAAGAGGTGGGGAAGCCAGGGATCATTGTGCCAGACCCTGCCGTGCATCAGGGCTGCTCCCTTGCTCGGACTGGAGTGGGGGCAAGGGTTTCCTCTAAGATCTCTGTCACCCAGCCTGCAGCTTGGCAGCCCCAGGTATTACCTGCTCCGTCTTTGATCAGATTCACCATCCCCATGTAACGCCTCCTGCTTTAAGGGGCCAGACTTGAAGGAGAAAGAGGCCCTAGACTGCATAGACGCCTTTCTGAAGGGCAATGAACAGGTACCAAGAGCCCTCCTCTGACCTGTCAGCTAGTGCCCTGTCCACATGCACATCTGCCCTTCTCCAGATGATGCATGGATTCTAAGGCCAGACGGAACCACTGTGACCTCCTGTATAACACAGGCCAGAGACCTGCCCCCAAATAATTCCTGTTTAAACTAAAGCATCTTAAAAAGTCCCGTCTTGAGTTACAAAAGGTCACCCACCATGCCCCTTGCTCAGTTGTTCCAATGGTCTATTACTTTCTCTGTTAAAAACGTACATTTCCAGTTTGAATTTGCCTAGCTTCAATTTCCAGCCCCTTGTGGATTTGTGCCCACTGGATTTGGCCAGTCCCTAGTGTGATGGGTTGCATGGACACAGTGAAAGGGATGGGAGGGGCCAAGGGAGCCAGAGCAATGGGGAGTGGGTTGCGGGAGGCTGTGCAGACCCCAGGAGAGGAGGGGAAGGGGCTTGGTGCGAGGTGGGGAAGAGCAGGGAACCAGCGCAGGGGCTGGGGGAGGGCAGGGGAAGCTGTAAATAAAATAAAAAAATCTATTGAAAAGGGCTTTGTGACTATCTGTGTTTCTGTTAGGTCTCAGTGGCCCTTAAGTGAGCTAAAGGTTTTAAAGGACCATCTTGGTTTGTTTTCAAGGAGCTGTCTGTCTTTTAAATTAAAAAAAAAAATAGTTTGAGAACCTAGCTCTTGTGTCTTTGTGTAAAAGAGACCCATTTACAGCAAAAAGCTGAAATGTATGTTGTAGAATCATGTGGGAGGAAAAACCCCTAAAAATTTGTTTACAATTTAAAAAAAAATAGGGATGGTTCAGACATGTGTTTGAGTACAATGGAGCTGACCCACCCTGTTGAACTGAATGGTTTTAACCACACCCCCACTGAATAGCCAGATAGCCAGGGTGACTGAGATTACCCACCCTTGTTGCCATCAGGGTTAATCGTGTAAGTGATTAGTAATTAAATTTGATGGGTGTACACCCACAGTAAGGGAGGTGGGTGAGTGAGGATGGTGAGCTTTGATTAATATGAAATGAAATAAAACCTCAGGAGTTGGTTGGACTCTATTGGACAGTTTGAATATAACCCAGGAGTTGGTTGAACGCTATGGGTCACTCTTTCTAGCAACTCAAAGTCATTAAAATAATATATTTACAAAAATAAACAAGGGTCTAACCCAAAACTGAAATGTTTCAAGGGTTCACAAACCTCCACCATACTTTAGAACAAGCATTTGCTCTGGAGACAATCAAATATTTAAAAGCTCTGGGTATTTGTAGCGTGCTTACTATGGTTGTGATACACCCATTTTATTTCAAAAACAGCCCCCAAACTTTAAGCATGAAAAAAACATGTTTAAAAAACAAACAAGCCCTGAGACATTCATTGATATCTGCAAGGGACCCTACACTTGGGAATGGGTACAGTAACATTACGGATTGTTGTGTATGGTGATTACTGTTTAATGCTGTAAGAAGGCTCTACAGAAAAATTATATTTTGGCTAAAAGAAAAAAAAAAAAGCCCAAAGCAGCCCAGTTCTGCAGACAACGTAATTCCCCCACCCCAGATCACAAAAGGGAATGTTAGGGGAGGGGCCTAAAGTCCTAAAGTATCTATTAATTCAGAGTTGTGCTGATCGAATCAACCTGCTAACTACAGACTTTTGAAGTCTGTTTGAAACAAAGAGTTAGGATGGTATAAAAACCTCAGTCCTCTTTCAACAGAAACTATCTTGAATTGAATTGCTGCTGGACTGCAAGAGGAGGTATGCTCCCTGTTTTTAACGCTGAAAATATATATTACATAATGTCACTCTTTGGCCAAGCTGTCCTTAGTAAATAATGGTACCTATCTTATTGCAGTGTGAGCTGTTTAGCATGGAACCAGTAACTTTAAGCTGCATTTCACCACCAGGCCAAGGTAAAAACCATTTTGAACTATAGTCGTGCTTAATACTGTTAAATTACAAAACAAACAAACATAAAACACACCAACCTTCTGGTATTACACAGGTTGCATAGGGATTTGGAGGTAATATTAACTAAAATGTTTACTTGTTCTTTAATCCAGAGGCCCAAACATACACAGGGCCGCCCAGAGGATTCAGGGGGCCTGGGGCAAATCGGGGGAGCTGTGGCGCTTGTACTCACCCGGTGGCGGTCCAGGTCTTCAGTAGCGGGGGGCCCTTCAGTCGCTCCACGTCTTCGGACCGCGGCCGGGCCAGGGCTCGCGGGGCCCGGGGCCTGGGGCAAATTGCCCCACTTGCCCCCCCCCCCTCTGGGCGGCCCTGAACATACATGGGGGGGGCAAACAGAACAACCATGTGCCAGCAACCCTTTATCCTGTGGTAGAAGGTAACTTTCTGCAATTGGCTTTTAAATGCATGTGGGTTTATTGAAAAGTATTTTGTTGCAAACCATTGGTTTTAAACTGCTGGGGTTTTATGGCTGCAAAATGATGGTATGGTGTGTTTCAAATTAACGGGTTTCTGTGCAAAATGTGTTTTTTTTTTTAATGGATTTTAAAGGTTGATTTTAAATGGATTTTAAAGGGTTTTTATTCTGCAAAATGAGATGTTTTTAAAATTGTTTGTGGGGTGGTTTTGTTTTTTAAAGTGGTAGAAAAACTCAACCTGTGTGTGTTGTACAGCCTGAAATGGATTCTTTTGTTTTAAAGCTATGACTTTTTAAATAGAAAAACACCCTAATGACTATTTTATTTTAAGTTTACAACACCATTTCATAATAATAATGTTGTCTGCTCCACAGTACGGTCAAAACATGAGAGATCCTTAGACCAGAGGGTAAACAAGCTCAAAAGAAAAAGGAAAGAGACAGCTGAAAAGGAAAATTCAGTGGCTGATGGATGGATGGAGCCCAGTAAATATATTTTGCTTATTGGTTTGGTTATTTTATGAGGTTTTGTATTTTAAGTAAATACATAGGTGTGGGTGAGAAAGATGGTAAAGTGTAAGCATCCTGGTCTGAAGGTCAAGCTGTTACCCGTCTTCTATTTAAAGTTTTACTATGCTTTTTGGCCACTTGAAAAAGATGGTTCACCCCACCAAAGCTCCCAACTTCCCCGGGGGTGTAATATATTTTCTTTAACAGAGCCGTCTGCATAGACATGACTGTTACTTGTACCGTCTTTTACTAACACGAGTATGGAGGGGACACATTCATTTTGACAAATTTAAACAAGTTTTATTAATCGCCTGGTTTAACACGACCTTTTACAGCTGCCTGTGAAAATGGACGCCATGACCCCTACCATCAGGGCCGGCTCCAGGCACCAGCCCAGCAAGCAGGTGCTTGGGGCGGCCAACGGAGAGGGGCGGCATGTCGGCTCTTCTGCAGCAATTCGGCAGCGGGTCCCTCACTCCCTCTGGGAGCGAAGGACCTGCCGCCGAATTGCCGCCGAAGACTGAAGCAGCGGCAGTAGAGCAGATCACGATCGCGGCTTTTTTTCTTTTTGCTGCTTGGGGCGGCAAAAATCCTGGAGCCGGCCCTGCCTACCATTAGGGAGTCTGAGCTTGTTCATTCTTCCATTTTGTCCTTTTCTAGATTTTCCTCTTGAGATCTGTGTCTAGACATGAGCAAAAACAGCCGATGCACAATATATTTACTCCCACAGGGCTCCCGATGTGTAAAGTCTCAAATGCCTCTAGAAAGGCATTGTTGAGCAGTTGAGAGATTTTCAGAAAAGAAACAGTGTAAGCCCCCCCCCCCCCCCCCCACTGCTTGTTTTTAGATTTACACAACCCCGGGTTGGTTCCTAACCCCATTACACCCCATCCTCGACCGTCCCTTCTTAATCGTTCATTTACCTGAGCAACATCTTTTCCATTCACCTTGTCCACCGGTGACTCCCCCGAGCCGTGGTCGCCTTCCTCCATAGGGCTGGACAACGAGAGGCTGTCATGCTCGTCGGTCTTCCTCACGAGCAGTTGGGTTTCGGGGTCAGGTATCCACCAACAGTTGAGTCAAAGAGTCCTCGTCGGAACTGTCGTTGATGTAGCGCTTTCTCCACATAAGTCCAAAAGTGCTCGGGGCTAAAACAAAGTCCTACGTTCTCACGGGGGTGGTGAAGGAGACCATGTTTCCTCTCAGCATTTCCACGATTTCTAAAACACGTGTTCTTGGTAAGAAATGGCTTCTTCTGCCCAGCACTGGAACTTACGGGGTGGTGGTGCTGCACTCTGATTGGCAAAGGGTGGTGGGAGGAGTTCTTAGAGGGGTCACATGACCCTCTTCTGGGTGGTTCATCCCGCCCCAGAACCTGCCCTATTTTGGTCAAATCTCCTCTTGGGGGTGGTCCCCAGCGGCTGAAACCCCTCCTGATTGGTAGAGGGCAGTGGGAGGAGTCCTTGGGGGGGGGGGGGGGTCCACACGACACACCTTGCTTCCAGTCATGTGTCCAGCTTGACCCCGGAAGTAATACCTACAGGGGGTGGGACTTCTGGTGACAGGTGGGTGGGGATTAAGGGGTCAAGGGGCGGTATTAACATTTGATTGACGGTAGGGTCCTTATACTACTAGACTGCTACCCACAGCTTGGGGTGTCAGGGGGGATGCAGGCCCACGCACTCCACTGCATCCCGGCCCAGGGCCCTAGCAGTGGCAGAGCTGTCTGCCACTGGGTCAGCGGGGATCCTGATCACAACACGCTGACTCGTTTGCTGGCAGCATTGCAGCCAGACGGGGTCGGCCACCCCAGACCACTTCCCAGGTCCCCCTCAGGGTGTACCTGGCTCTGGAGAGGGTCGTCCTGGTCGTCAGGGAAGAAGGCCTCTGTCAGTGCTTGCAGCTCCTCCCTGCTCAGGTCTGTAAATGGCCCTGGCCAGTCCTGGGCTCCCTCGGGGTCTGCAGCAGCCTCCCAGCTCGGGAGCTCACAGGAGGCCTCTGGCTCCTCCGGAAGTTGCCTCCCAACTGAGTTCTCCGGCCCACCTTTTGTACTTCTGGTCCCGCCCACTAATTTCCGGCGGGAAGGTTGAGTGTGGCATGGCTCTGCCCACCAGGATTCAATGAGAGGCTCCTCCCCCTCCAGGTCTGTGGGCGGCCAATCCACCCTACTACAGTTGTTGTTGTTTTGTTTTGTTTCTGGGAAATTAGCCCACTAATCTAGAGAGGTGTCAGTACAGTGCCTAGCCAAATGCAGTCAGGTCCCTGGCTGGGGTGCCTAGGCACTACTATAACACAGCACATCTAATAAATAATGTACAGCGCCTAGCATGGCAGAGTCCTGGGCCATGACTGGGGCTCTTGGGCACAAATAATAAACAATAATTGGAATGGATGACTCTGGAAGCATAAAGGGTTAACTTCTGGCAATCCTAAGAGGACCAGCACTGGGATGGGGTTTGTCTCTATCCCTTTCTGCAGCTTCCCATTGTCTCCTCTCTCCTTCTTCTGGCTTGTGTGGGGTTATTTTCATGCCTGGCTGCTGCCTAGCCACAGGGAAACTGTGCAGCTGCATGGTCTAGTGACTGACACTCAGGAGCAGGGAGTTGAGACTTTGGGGTTCTGTTCCCAGCTCTGCTGTTGTGTGACCTGGGGGAGTCCCTGGCCTCCTTTGTTTCCCTGCTAGTTAGTTGGTGATAATGATCCAGACCTGCTTTTGAACTCTGTGGATGAAAGACCTTTTATAGGGATCAATATCACTGGAGCTTCAGCCACCAGGAGCCTGGGATTTCTTCACCCTCCGCTTCCTTATCCATGGCCAGAAAGAGCCCCTGCCCCTCCACCCCCATGCATAGCATCTGCTGGCTCTGCCAAGCTCTCTCCCACCATCACTGCCAGCCAGGACTCTGGGGGGCACAAGGCTGTGCTGTTGGCCACGGGGATTGACCAGTACCTACAGGAGCTCTTCCACCACCTGACTTTCAACTGCCAGGACCTCCTGCCTGGATTGGGCTTCCAGCTCCTGTGCTCTGTGCTGGGGCTGGCAGGCAGAGCAGCATCCCCGAGGAGCTGGTGTTTCACACCTTCCACATGCTGTTCTGTGCGACTACTTCTGCCTCAGGCCCCAGCTGGGCGGCTGCCGGTCTGGGTGGAAACGGAGCATGCAGGGAAGCAGATCTGGCTGCAGGCATGCTGGGAGAAGGGCATGTCCTTTTACCTACCCGGGAGTGGAGTGGAGCCTAGTAGAACCCACATATCCTGCAGGAGACCTGGCTCCGTCCTCAGGTAGGAGAATCCGCACAGCTGTGCCAGGGATGGCAAAGAGTACACAGGTAAGGGGCTGGGAAGGGGAGGGAGCCCAGGAGATAGTGGCTGGGGTGGGAGCACAGCAGGTGGTTGAGAGAGGGGTCCTGTGGGCTCCTTTCTTTCCCCTCCCCCCACCCCCGCATCCCCATTCTCTGGCTTTGGCCAGGATTCTCTTCTGACCCCTCTCCCTCCCCCACCCCAGGGTTAGGGACCTAAAAGAAACCACAATACACATATGGGGTGGGCCAGGGCACCCCCTATTCTCCCATCCCTTAACTGACAAAGAAGACTAAACACCTATCCTGGGACCCCCCCCCCCCCACACTCCTTTATTTAGGCTCCAACAAGCACTTCTGTAGGTGCTGTCCATAGACAGAATATTTAATTCCCTACCTGGGTACAATTGCCTGTGTGTGCTCCCCTTCCATCTGTGCAAAAATGCACCTTCATGGGGGGGGGGGGGGGCATGCACCTTTATTGGACACTCTGGGAATGAGGTTTGAAAGAGACTAATCTGCATGAAAACCTCACTATCTCCCGAAGCCTCAGTTCCATTCAGACAGCCAGGAAGGAGATAAGCCTGGAATTCCACAAGTTAGCTGTTTTTCTGGCTGTTCACTTCCTCCTTGTTGGGGAAACATACAGTCCAGTTGTTTACTGCTGCTTATCACTGCATTTGTATGCAACAAAAACTACCTTTGTGTTTAAATACAAATCAAAGGGATACAGTGTATTATTTATTGTTTGAAAACATTATTTTCTATGCACAGTTCTAAAACATTTTTGGAAGAAAAACAGAGGAATACTGCACTGAGGCCGATTTAACAAATATTAGAACGGCTCGGCTAATATGCATGCGTTATCACTGCCCTCTCCTGGAATAAACCAGAACTGCAGAGTTGTAAACCATAGGTCCTGCAAACCCACTAGCTGACAGGGATTTTCCTTTTGCTCAAGGGGTGGGGCCTGTGCTTTTGGAGCAAGAGGATCAGGATTTATTCTTGCTGTTCTTGTCAATGCTAAGTGACCACACCTAGTACAGCGTAATGACAACCATCAGGAGCTCAGATACTGCAGCAAAGGTGCTCAGCGGGAGTTACCTGCTAGTACCTAGACAGACAGAACCCTAAAGTCTTAAGGAACCAGCATTTTGTTATGACAGATTTAAAAACTCGAATGCAGTTTTTAAACATTATGGTCAGAAAAAATAAAGATATTTGAGAGATCGGGGTGAGGGAAGGAACTAAGAATTAAAATTCCAATAAGAAACTTGAAACAGCTGACCTAAAGCTAAGCCCAAGAGAAGCACAGGTTAAAACAATTCGGACTTTCACATAGTGTGATGGACAATAGGTGGGTGGAACAGAAGGGAAGACAAAGAACTGTCGTCATCCAGTCATCTTAAATGCATGGCATCCAGATTGCCTTGAAGAGTTACTTCAGAACCACACATCCTTGCAGCTGCTTCTCACAGTAAGAACTCCCAATGGATACACATGCTACTTCTCAGTACATCATTTCCTTGCAATTGGGGAGAGATTTGAGACTCCTGTGAGGAGCAGGCCAGGAATAAACTGCACTAGAACACCCCTCGTGAACATGACATCCATGTTCATGTGCTACTTAAAGATCTGAGCTAGAAAACAAAGTGTTTGAGGGAAGTAGAAAGAAAGAGGTCCACCTTCCCTGCTAGGTCACAGTGTTCTTGCATTGTTTTGAATTAAATCTTACCATTTATAAATCCTTGGCTTTAAAATCTTTATTGCAGATTTTTTAGAGAATCTCTTCTTGAATGGTTTGTTCTGGGAAACGTGCTCTGTGATATAGTTTCACTGAGGGTGACCAGATAGCAAATGTGAAAGATCGGGACGGGGTGGGGGGTAATAGGAGCCTATATAAGAAAAAAAACCCAAAATCGGGACTGTCCCTATAAAATCGGGACATCTGGTCACCCTAGTTTCACTCCACATGACCTGGACACAATCTTTGTGATGAAATAGTCCAGAGGCTACCCAGGGAGCTACAAAAGCTAGTACACCTCTACCCCGATATAACGCGACCCAATATAACACGAAATCGGATATAACGTGGAAAAGCAGCGCTCGGGGGGGGGGGGGGGCGGGCTGCGTGCTCCAGTGGATCAAAGCAAGTTCGATATAACGCAGTTTCACCTATAACGCGGTAAGATTTTTTGGCTCCCGAGGACAGCGTTATATGGGGGTAGAGGTGTATTTGTGACTCCGAAAGGAGCACTCATCCCTCTAGGTGTTTCTACACTACGAAGAATGGTTCAGCAGCAACAGGTATTAAGGCACTAATGCAGGCAGCGCTCAAAGGAGTTATTACCACCATGTCATGGAAAATTGCTCAGAGATGGTTTTCCAGACACAGTGGTTAAAACAGCCTGTCTGCTCTAGTGCTCATGTTGTTGCTATTGCCCGTGCAGCTGAACGATGGATAGCAATTGCTGTAATACTAGTAATTAAAGTGTCTAGGATTGACAGGGCTTCCAAGTAGAGTGGGCGGGAAAAGGTCAATTTGCTGGGGCAAAATGTTTTATCAAAACTGTTGGAGAGTCAACAAAACATACAACGACACAAAGAATCCTGTGGCACCTTATAGACTAACAGATGTATTGGAGCATAAGCTTTCGTGGGTGAATACCCACTTTGTCAGACGCATGTAATGGAAATTTCCAGAGGCAGGTATCATAGGCAAAACATAGGTAGGTTTCCATGGAAACCTGCTGGTGTTCCAGGGTGGACAGCCCCACAGCAGAGCACTGGCTGGAGGAGGAGTTCTCACAGCTGTGACATTCCCTGATCTGCAGCAGGGAGCCTGCCCGCCCCCAGAGCGGGGCTGGAGCTAGGGCTCTCAAAGCTGGCTAGGCTGCTAGCTCAGCCAAGCTTCCTGCTGCCAAGCGGTAGCCTAGAAACCCTGAGTGCCCTGGCTCAAGCAGGGGCTCAGAGCTGCCAGATTCCTTTCCATGGAGCTGGGAGCCTGGCTCCCCAGGTCTGTGGCCCCAAGGCAGTCCCACCACCAGCCAGGAAACCCAGGGCTTCCAGACTGTCTGTCAGTGTAACCCATGTGCCTAATGGGGAAATATCTCTTTAAGAGACCCACTTGGGGGAGGTAGGAGTGAGTTGTGTCTGGGTCACTGTTGCTAGGCAGATTAAGCACTCCACATCCAGAATTCTGGAATTGGGGGTGGTAGTTTTGGGTCTGCGCCAATAGCTTCCCCATTGCTGGGGTGAGACTCCAGGAGGGCGAGCAGTCAGGGCAGCTGCTTTGCAGAAGGCCACGTGCCCTGGGTGAGTTGGGAGAAGCTGAGCCCAGGGGCAGGAAGCAGGCTGCTTCCCCGAACTCTGAAGCATTTTGCAGCAGGTGAGTGATATTGTGAACCCTCGAACAGGGAAGCATGGGCAATGCTGCTATAGCCAGGGGAAATTGGGAGGGAAAATAACTTCTATTTTAATTGTATGTTTTGAATGTTGTTTTGATTTTAGCCAAACTGTTCTAGTTACATTGTCTCAACTCGTCTGAATCACCAACTTTTCTTTAAATGCAGTAATGGGGAAAGAGTCATTTCTAGTTTGCTCTTCTCCGTTTTGTATTTTCTTGTAACAGGGTTTTCTTTAAATCTAGACACGTAACTGAGTGGCTGGTTAATCAGTCAGCTGGCTGGCTAGCAGGGATTTCAGCAGAGGAAGAGTCTGCCTGGATTCCAGCTGAAGATTCCTACAAGCAATGGAGGGAAGATGTTTGAGACTCAGCAGACTGTCTAGATTTGGTGATCAAAGACTCTGAGACTTCGATGAACAAAACCAAAGCGTTTGGGAACTTTCAGTTTCTTCTCACTGTATTTCTGTGGGGACTGAACTATTCAGATTTTAATTTTTCTTTGTGTGTGTTTATGTATAACTGTGTGAAGATAATGTCTGTGGATTATAAAATACCCATGTCATGCTGTAACAATTAGATTATTATTTGTCTCTTTATCATAAGATTTTTATAAAATTATTTACATTCATTTCTAGTTCCTTTTTGGACTTGAATGTGCGGAGGCTGACCTAGTGCAATCCTTGCTGAAAATCCTTAGAGACTGAACTCTGGGTCTCTAGCTACTTTCTATGGGAGTTTGGGGGGGGGGAGGGTTAAGGCACTGGAGATGGGAAATGAAGTGAACTCTAGCCCACCCAAAGGTTACACCAGCTCAGGAGTTGGGCAGCCCAGGGAGCCAGCTAAGTTGGGAGTCCAGAAGCCCTGGGGTCTCTGGCCCAGAGATAGTCTGTATGGCAGGGCTGCCCTGGGAGCCCAGGCAGCAGCTCAGTGAAACTGACATTCTTCTCATTTTCATTGCTAGTATTTATTAAATAGCAGTTCTGTAATCAACAACAAAGTCAGTTTCTCGTTTCATTTTAGAAACACCCTGTTTCAATATTTCTGAAATGAATTTTTTTAATATGCTAAGAAATGTTGGCAAATTTGGTTTCATTCTGTTCCAGAGTGAACCCAAATTCCGGAAAAACCCAAAATGTCTCCCAAATTGAAGATCACGAGATCTACTTTTGAATCCGCAATGAACCAATGCCCAGGCATTGTTTTAGGAGCACTCTGCTACTAGTGATGCCATGTTTTAGATGAGGATTTGAATCACATCCTGTGTTCATTTAAAGATTTCAAGCACTTAGGGCCCAATCCTTCTCTCCTGAAACCAATGGGACTTTTACCACTGTCCCTAGCTGGATCAGACACTCAAAGTGGTAGATTAGATCATCAGAGGAGAGAGCTACAATATTTCCCTTTACAGTGCCCCTATGGTTGGGGAGGGAGGAGGAGCACCAACTTCTCACCTCAGTGAGCTAAAGGAGTAATTCCACTTGTTGGTAACAATAGTTTATCCCCTAGAGTGGGATTCAAGAAGCTCTGGCAGCATCAGAAAAACTAAAAACTTTTAGAAACAAAGTGAAACCGATTGGTCTAGTCTGCAGGAAGCAATGTGCAAAAAAGGAAACAAACAGCAAAAATGGTGGAAAGTAAATCAAAATGTTTGAGAACTCTTGCCCTTTTAATCTAGTAGTAAGATAGGTGAGGGACTGAGAGGAAAAAAGTTGTGATTTATCTTGATAGTGTCTTTTTATACTGTCTTTGGGTCATCTCAGTGTAAAACAGTCTGTGTGGGATCCTCCCAGGCAAGCACTAATATGGCAGACTCCAGGGGAGCGAGACCGTCTAATATGCCCGTTATTTTATTATAACAGGATCTGGAATCTGCTGGGGCTGGAATAATTTTGCAATAAAATACAGCACTTGCAGCATAATGAGGCATCTGAAGTACCTTAAATTGTCCCATTTACTAGACTCTCATCTACCTTGATGTCCTATGGTCTAGAGGTTAAGTATATTTGCAGTGGGTGATAATAGGTGCATTAGAAATATCCAAGACAGAATACGCCTCCCATGCATAATGATGATTTTTTTTCCAGAGATGTAGGAAGGATGTCCAACCTGATGGATGCTTGCCAGGTGCAGTAGATTTGTCCTTTCTTTGCTTCAGCTGGCATTTTGTCAGCTGCCAAACATGATTAAAGCCAGCCTTGTGCCAAGCCCCTAGGTCAGAATCGGGGTATTTTATCAGTGCTGCTATGCCTCCTCTCCTACTGCTTGGGTTGCTATGCTGATAAGAGTTCTGCAAGGAGCAGCTTCCAACAAAGATTGGGTTAATGCATTTTCTGCCCAGGGGAGCTTCCTAGTTGGCAGAATCCCATACACCCTCTGAGCCAATAATGGCCTGGTTCACATCCCAGGTGTGGTAACATGCAGAACGCACACAGCCTGTCTAGCCACTGGGCTGTGGTTAAACTATCTTCCCCCAACTATTTATTGTATCCACTTGTCTCTTATCTTACAGTGCAGGGCCCCCGAACTGGCACCTGGCTCTCCACTCCAGGAGAGATGGAGGTTATAAAGCTGCCACAGCTCTGTCTGGAGCAAGGAATTGGCTCTGGGGAGTCCAGCACTTCCAATCAGGGTTTCTTTAGGCTCCTTTGCCTCCTAGGGAGAGCAGGGGAGTGAGGTGTCTGACTTGGTGGTGGGGCTGGCAGTGTCATAGGCCCGAGGGGTTCAGTCAAGGCTCCAGACAACCACAAGTCCTACTGTCCCTTCCCCACTGCACATCCCTGGAAGCCCCCGCAGGTCCCAGCGACTCTCCACAGCCATGCTTGAAGCCAGGCTGTCTGTCAGCAACTCCTCCCCAACCCCCCTAGTTATCATAGAATAGCAGGGTTGGAAGGGACCTCAGGAGGTCATCTAGTCCAACCTCAAAGCAGGACCAATCCCCAGGCAGATTTTTGCCCCAGATCCCTAAATGGTCCCTTCAAGGATTGAACTCACAACCCTGGGTTTAGCAGGCCAATGCTCAAACCACTGAGCTATCTCTCCTGTTAGACTTCAGCTCACCTCCCCAGAACCAGGGAGACACCCCCCCCCGCCCCCGCCTGCATCCTATCCCTCCAGCCAAACCCCCTGCACCAGACCCTACAATCACCTACCAGTGCCCCAGTATCTCCTAATATTTCTCTCCTCCCACCCACCCCCACTAACCCCCTCCAGACACTTCATCCTAGCAATCCCACCCTTTTTTGTCCCCCTCCCGTACCACATCCTATCCCTGCTACATCTCAGTATCACGCTCCTCCCACCCCCTACACTGTATTCTGTTCACCCTTTTTTCAGCCGCCTTCATCCCAGCCAATCATGGCCCATGTGGCATCTTCTTCACACCCTCATATCCCCACTTCACTGCATCCAGGACCAGTGCAGCCTTTGTAGACCTGTCATCAGCCTATGACACGGTCTGGATTAATGGTCTGATGCTGAAGCTTGCAAGGATCATTCCCTGCCTTAAAACACTATGCCTGCGATGGAGGATGCCGAGCAATAGCCGGTTATGCGTCAAGTTGGGCGACAAAGTCAGCTTGCCCCAGATCCTCAGCAATGGATGGCCACAAGGCTCAATACTTGTGCTGATGCGCTTCACTGTCTATAAGAATCATAGAAGATTAGGGTTGGAAGAGACCTCAGGAGGTCACGCAGATTTGCATCTGCAGATGACCTTGCCCTGGCAACACAAGCAGCCACTTTCGATGACACAGAGTCCCCCTTGAACGGGGACCTCAACACCATGGAGGAACATTTCTGCAAAATGGAAGCTGAAGCCAAACCCCCACAAAACAGTCACTGTATTCCAGTTTGATAACAGGAACACTAAGTGCACCCTGAAAGTGACCTGCGGCAACACTGTGCAATGTGACCCTGCTCCAGCCCATCTCGGAGTGAAGCTGGACTGCATGCTAACTTTCCACAGCCATATGAAGAAGGTAGCTGCCAAGACAAAAACAAGGGTTAACCTGGTCCAGAAACTGGCAAGTGCAAGCTGGGGAGTATCCGCAGCGATGGCCCTTGTGTACTCTGTAGCCAAGAACTGTGCACCAGCATGGACTAGAAGTAGCCACCCCCGGACTTGTTGATGTCCAACTGAACACTGCAATGTGGTGCATCACTGGAACCCTCAAGTCAACGCCAACACCCTGGCTGCCCGTGCTGTCATACGTCGCTCCCCATCCATTCGCTGCAATGCTGCAACCCTCTGGGAAATCCAACAAATTGAGGAAAACTAACGTCTCCCCATCCAGCAGGACCTCAGTGACGTCCCTCACCATTGCTTGAAGTCGCACAAGCCCTTTTGGACCTACACGCTTAACCTCCGACAATGCTACTTCAGCCCCGATGAGGCTTGGAAAACCGAATGGAGTTCACCAGAAGTCACAAACAAACACCGCATGAAAGACTCGATGCAGAAGATTCTTGGCTTCGATCTTCCACAAAGCTTATGGGCAACCCTAAACTGCATCCACACAAACCATGGCAGGCGCAGATCCTTGATGTACAAATGGAAAATTAAAAACTCTCCAGAGTGTGCTGTGGTCACCCAGAACAGACTATGGAACCTATAACAATTCAATTCGCAAATACGAAGGCAGCATCACAGCGATACACTCTGCTACTCTTGACGTAACTATCTGGCTTAACCACCTACATGTAAAATTATAGTTGTTGTTCTACATCTACGTCAGCCGTAGGAAGAAGACGACCGCATCCTCCATATCCTAATATCGCCACTCCCTTGTTCATAGCCACCCCTACATGTCTCATGGCACCACGCCAAAGCCCGCTCACTTCCTCCACTCCTCCTCGTAGGGCACATTTGCTTATGGATTCTGAACTCTTCTCCTGTGGCCCCCAAATCCCCAAGGGGCCATGGAAATTCCAGCCAGAGACCGGATTCCCCCAAGGCCAGGACTGTCAAGCCAGGCTGGGCACCCCAATTCCTGACACCAGCTTGGACAGAGACTCCTGGGCCTCACCTGCTCCAGCTCAGCCAGCTGTCACTATTGGCCAAGCCCGCCCCCTAGTGCCCATGGAGCATTGGTGCACTGGACCAAGCTGGAGCAGTGACACCACTGATATTTACCGTCTCTGTTACCCTGGTACTTCCCTTTCTGGGAGCGGCAGGATCTGTTTGAATAACTGTTTCCGTCTCCACCTCTCTCCTCTTCTTGCTGACTGCAGCTCTGGCTGGCTGCCGCCTCCTCTGTCTACACTGCTTCATCTGAAGCTTATCCCAGCTGGAGGTAGGATAGGCTCTGCTTATCGCATATGCTCCCTGCCCTAGCCACTTCTGTTTGCTGGCTTTAAAATCTCTATCTTCTATCAAAGGGTGTCACAGAATGGATTGGGCCCTTTAATGGGAAACTGGTCCAGCTCATCTGTGCCTCATGAACAGCCTCTCAATAGGCCTGAGAGAGGGCAGCTGCCCTGTTTTGAAGAGCCAGCGTGGCTGAGAGGAAGCTGTGCTATAGTGAAGCTGCAGAGGGGAAGAAGGCTCTGTACAGAGCTGGAGGCTGCAGGTGAGTTTGAGACCGCAGGGACCAAAAGACTCCAGCCAGGTAGGGCTGGGAGTGGCCCAGGGGCATGGGAGGATCCTGTCCTGGGAGGAGCACAGGCACGGAGTGTTTTGAATTGTATGTAACTAAACTAGACCCTGAAGTTAAATGTTCTAAGGACTCTGGATAGGTGGAGCTCTAAAGAAGGGAAACCGAGGCAGGATGCTGGCGAGCTGCCCTGGCCTTGAGGGGGCACTCAGGTGGTGGCTGCCTGTTAGTGTGTTAGTGCTTAGACCACTGACTGTAAAGATGAGTTTCCTGAACTGGTTTTATTCCCCTGCCTCAGCTCATCCCCAGCTCAGTTTCTAGCTTCTGTCTGGTATCGCCAAGCTGAGCTGTCTCCGATGCTTCAAGCAGCCACTGCAGTGAAGACACTGGAATTGGCCCTTAGCTGGTAACTCTGCCAACGCACTAAGTGGAATTGAATCCAACTCGATTCTCCCTGGCAGCAAGAATCATGATGTTGCCCGAGATGTAGGGGAACTGAATGCGCCTGAATCCACCAAAAGTAGCCCCCACTCCCAAAGTCCTTCCTATGCTGATCCCCTTCAGCAGCATCTCTGAGGCTGTTATAATAAAACCTCTTCCACACACACTGTTTGCATCATAGAGTAGGTTGAAAACTAAGCCGGCTCCCGTAACATTGAGCAATGAATCACAGTGGCCAAGTAACCTGGCAGCCTTAGTGTTGATGGAGGAAAGAGAACCTGTGTTGGAGGAAAAGGCAGCTAATAGAAAAGGATCCAAGGTTCTGCTGCCAGCATCTATCCAACACCATGACAACCCTCTCTCATCTTGGCTCATGAGGTTCACAGCAGGAGATCTGGTGCCAGATCTGAGCATGTCTATGCAGGGGAGGGCTGGGAGTGAACTTATGGCACATTGAACTTCCAATGCCTCTTGGGGAAGATCTGCACGCTGGCCACCCATGTACAATGCATCCACTTCCCACGTGGCTATGGATGCCTCAGAGGTCTGGATAACAGGCAGCTGCTTAAGGGCAACTGGTTCTTGCTCCTTGATATGCTATGATGAAGCCAAGAGTGGTCTGGGTTCTGGCCAGGGCTGGATCACTCTGGTCCCTGCCCACAGGCTGGTCTGGGGGCAGCACGGCACTGGGCTGTTCAGAGAAGGCAAACAGCGTTTCTAGAATGATTTCCAAGGTAGGTTGAAAAGTGCCCCGCCCCACAACCAATAATGAAAAATGTATTGGCATTTTTAAATCAAAAATCTAATTTCTGACAAATAAACCTGTAATCCAGTGTTTGATGTTGGGGGGGGGGGGGCAAAGCAGGGGATTTTTTTCCATAGACAATTGCTACATCATCAATAATATTCACTGAACACTTCTGCCTTTTCTGCATTATTGATAATTCTTCCATTTCCATCTAGTAATGGACCAATACCATTGTCCGCATTTTGTTTCTTTCTAATATATTTTAAAAACTCCTTATTGTCCTTAACTCTGCTGGCCATAGAGTTCTTCTTGTGTCCCTTGGCTTCCCTTATCAATTTTCTACAATTCCTAGTTTCTGATTTATATTTGGAAAACCGTTTCCAGAAAGTAGTTATCAGTGGGTCACAGTCATGCTGGAAGGGCATAACGAGTGGGATCCTGCAGGCATCAGTTCCGGGTCTGGTTCTGTTCAATATCTTAGTCAATGATTTAGATAATGGCACAGAGAGAACACTTATAAATGTTATCGGGACGTCTGGTCACGCTAGTCAACAGTGTGACACTTGCAAAAAAAAAGCAAACATCATTCTGGGATGTATTAGTAGGAGTGTTTGTAAGCAAGACACAAAAAGTAATTCTTCCACTCTACTCCGCGCTGATTAGGCCTCAACTGGAGTATTGTGTCCAGTTCTGGGCGCTACATTTCAGGAAAGATGTGGACAAATTGGAGAAAGTCCAGAGAAAAGCAACCAAAATGATAAAAGGTCTAGAAAACATGACCTATAAGGGAAGATTGAAAAAATTGGGTTTGTTTAGTCTGGAGAAGAGAAGAGAGGGGACATGATAACACTTTTCAAGTACATAAAAGGTTGTTACAAGGAGGAGGGAGAAAAAATGTTCTTAACTGCTGAGGATAGGACAAGAAGCAACAGGCTTAAATTGCAGCAAGGGAGGTTTAGGTTCCTAACTGTCAGAGTGGTTAAGCCCTGGAATAAATTGCCTAGGGAGGTAGGGGAATCTCCATCTTGGAGATTTTTAAGAGCAAGTTAGACAAATACCTGTCAGGGATGGTCTGATAATACTTAGTCCTGCCATCAGGGGACTGGACTATACGACCTCTTGAGGTCCCTTCCAGTCGTATGATTCTGTGATTTCTTACTATCAACTTCCCCTTTCTTCCATTTGTTGTTTCTTTTTTACAGCTGCCTTCACTTACCCTCTATACCAGGTTGTTTTTTTTAACCAGCACAGCCTTCTTTCTTAGTTGTGGGATTGTGGTTTTTGGGGCATCTAGTAAAGTGTCCTTAAATGATTCCTAATTATCATTCACATTTTTCTGATTAAATCCTTCCTCCCAGCTGATTTAGCTCATAATTGTTTTCAGTTTTGTGAAACTGACCCTATTAAAGCACCAAGTATATATATCACTGGTCTGGATTTTATTCTGCTTGTACATTATAAATGTGAACAAGTCTTGATCACTTGTACCTAAGCTACCATTAACTTTTAGTTCTGTGATCAGTTCCTCTTTATCTGTTAGGACAAGGTCTAATATAGAGTTCCCAGTGTTGGCTGCAACACTTTTTGAGTTAGGAAATTGTCCTCTATAATGTTTAGAAATTCCAAGAATGTTTTAGTACTGACAGCACGAGACCTCCAGCAGATGTCACTCAAATTGAAGTCCCCATGGTCTCTCAGGTTTTTTTCCCTACACATTATAGATAGGTGTGGAAAGAGGTGGTCATCCTGTTCCCTGGTGTGATCTGATGATCTGTAGCAGACACCAACTAGTACCCCATCTTGGGCTTTCTCTGTTAGAACATTGACCCATAAGCATTCAAGATCATTTTCTTCCCAGTGATCAGTGACTTGGAAACAGATAATGCCATTTTTGACATAGAGTGCCGCCACCCCCCCCCCCCCCCACCGCTTTTGCCCACTCGATCCTTCCTAAAGAGGTTATAACAATTGGTTTTAACATTAGTCGTGTGAATCATCCCACCAGGTTTCAGTAATACTAACTAGATGGAATTTATGCTCATAAATGAGCAAGTCCAATTCCTCTTGTGTGTTACACTGCTGCTAGAAGCCTGGGCATCGGCAATTCAAGAATTTATTCTCTTTTGCCCTTTGGTGCCTTTATTCATTTTGTTCTCAACATCTTGATTTTTGTGCTGAGTGCTCATATCTTCACTCTTTTTACCCTCCCCTTTTGCTATTAATTTAACTCCGTCCTGACTACTCTAGCCACAGGAGGGTGAGGGGGAAAGAATAGAAGGGCAAATAAGAATGGGAAGGGGCCGGGATGGGGGAGGTGGGGGCGAGTGTTCTGGGGAGGGGCAGCGGGAGGAGAAGGAGAGAGGTGTGGGTCTGCAGTCTGAGGCCAGCCCTCCCCTCACTCTGCGGTGCTGCTAAGCCCCTGATGGAGATGCCAAGGCTTCTGTGCAATTTCCAGGCACCCTGTGGTGCTTTGCCCCTGCCTGTGCTGGGGCGGGGGGATGAGTTGCTGGGGTTTGTATTTGCTGGTTGTCAGGAAAACAAGGGAGGTGCCGTCCTCACGACTAAACCCAGGAGGTCTGTTCAAGGTCCACTCTATCAACAAAGCATCTCTGTGGAGAAGCGAAGGCCAGGGAAGAGCCCTGGACGGGTCTTGAGGGGTGGAGACCAGGAGCCCGAGGGTAAACGGAGAGGAGGGGTCCTAACCAGGACTGGAGAGGACAGTGCTGGAGACACCGGCTTGCTGGGAGGTGACTGGGAAAGACAGAGTGAGGGGGGAGCTGTGCTGAAGAACCAGCAGGCGGTGGGGCTAGGTTTGGTTTGGAGAAGCCCGCTCCAGCATGGAGAAGCCCCCTCCGGAATGGGTTAATAGCTTGCCAGGGAGAGGGCCGTGAGCCCGAATTCAGAATAAACCACACATGAAACGGGTCTAGTGAATGAATCCCCAGCGACGTCACGAAACCAGCATGTGATCCGGAAACAGCCAGTGCTGGAGTGGCAAAGTGGGTCAGGATTCAGCGGCATTGGCAGAGCAATGCCGGGAGCTCAGCTCTGCACGAGGAGGAAGTGCTGGAGGGCAGGATGCTCACAGGAGGGGAGCCAGTAGAGCTGTGTGTGAGGGTCATGGCATTGTGGGAGGGGAGGGATACGGGGGGGGGGGGGAGGTGTCTGCCGTGCAGAGCTGGGCAGGGATTTCCAGAGCTGGGTTAGTCAGGGTGCTGACAATGAGGGTGGAGGTGCCTGGAGAGAGCTGGGAGAGGGTCTGCTCTGAAGCTGTTGTAGCCTAGGATTGCTGTGCATCGGCAGGAACCTGCAGGGTTGATGATTTCCCTATGCAAGAGACCAAAGAGCAGCAGGCGTGGTCCCTGTGTCACACGTCAGACGAGATTATTATGATTCACTCCCTCTGGGTCCAGTTACCAAGAGAGCGAGTCCAGAGCTGGGGAGATCAAAGTCTGCAGTCGAAGCTGTAGATTGTCCAAGCTGCAGCTCTTGGCCCCTTTCTCTTCCCCTGACTTTCTCCAGGAGAGAATGCCCCTGTGATCGCCCACTGGAGAACGGGTAGGAGCCATCGCCCCGACAACCTGCCAGGTAACCGACTTGCAGTATCCCCTAGACGCCAGCTTCCGGCACTAGGTGCTGCTCCAAGCCCTTAGCGAGGGAGGAGTAAGCAGCAGGCAGGTCCAGGTTGATGATGCCTCCCCAGGGAGAAGACTCTGTGAGGAGCAGCTAATTGTTTGGAGAAAGGCCCCTGCTCTCTGGGTCCGGCTGACAGGCCGTGGTGTGCTGTGACGTGTGGCTCTGGAAGGGGATAGATATGAGCTGGGGTTAACCAGTAGCAACTCAGACACATGGTTACTAAGGAGAATCTCCCTCTCAAACCAGGCAAGTTGCCCTCCCTCCAGCATTTCAAGCCCTGCAGGGAAAATGCCTGATCTGGGGCTTCTTAACAGCAAGATGGCTGGCAGGGCCGTGACGCCGCCAACTTCCTGGTGCTCCTTCCTAGAACCAGGGCTGTGGGGAGGCAGCTGGCCAGGAAGGGTTTGGATTGATCGCAGTGCTTGTCTGATAAGTGGCATCGGTGGCTGTGAGGAGACGGAACGGGCGAGAATGGAGGCCTGATTAGCCACGGGGCTAAGTAGAGACCAAGCTTTTGTGACAAAAGGAGCACAGGGATTGCCACATGGGATCAGAGCAGAGGCCCATCTAGCCTAGTGTCCTGGCTCTGGCATTGCCCAGCGCCAGCTACTTCAGAGGAAGGTGCAAGAAACCCCCTTCCCCAGTGGACAATTGTGAAATAACCTGACCCCGTTAGTTAAAAGGTAGCTCGCGCCCTGAAGCAGAAGAGGTTATAGTCCTTCCAAACATCCTGGGGATCTATTTTCAGGAGGGGAGGCATTTGGGGTAATTCGGGGAGCTGGCCTAACACTGTCCCCTCCCCTTCTGGGCAGATCCAGCCCGTTGTGGAGCAGGTAAGAGTTCGAGGAGCAGAGGCTGGAGAAGAAGACAGGGACTGAGTTTAGCTGAAGCCCTTTAGCGAAGGCTAAATCATTAGCTCTCCTCCCTGGGCTCCCCCACTGGATAATGATGGCTCCAGCCTCCAACCCTCCCGGAGTCTCCAAACCTCACTCTTTGGAAGCCCCTTGTTCCCTGCAGAGGGCTGCATGGCTGGGCAGGATCAGGGTGTGCCCCTATACTGAGGGAGGGCAGGGCAGCGTCAGTGACTGGTGTGCATTGGAGCCGAGGGGGCAGAGGTGGGGGGTGGGAGCCCTGCCTGCCCCTGCCCGAGCCCTGCCTCTCCCCCTGCGCAGGGCTGGCATCACCGCCATGCACGTTCCTCCGCACCCCACTCTCTTTTGACAAGAGTGGGCATTTGGCCCATTTGCTCTTGCCAGCTGATCAGCTTTGCAAGAGCAATCTGGACAAATGCCCACTCTTGCCAGAAAAGTCAGGACGGCTGGGACAGGACTTAAAAAAGGGACTGTCCTGGCGAAAATGGGACATATGATTCTCCTACTACTGTGGCCCTGCGTCCTTTCAGCTCCCTCTACCCTGCTCTCCTGCAGCTGATCCCATCCTCTGGGTGTGGGCTCTGAAGTTTCTATTTTGCAGGGCTTGCTCTCTGGGCCGACCATGATGGAGCACTTTGGCTACGGGACCAAGTCTCAGCACAAGTGAGTGCCCATCTCTCTTAGGGCTCGGGGGTGCCCCCTACCCTGCTCCCCCACCCCACAGGCACACAGTACAATCAATGCTCCATCTGACAGCTGCTTCTCTGACCATCCCCAGGGCTCTTGGGCAGAGCAGCAAACCTGAGGGACAGGGGGCATCTTCCAAGCAGGGCCCAGGCACTGCTCTCTCTGCATCTCCCCATCTGGGTGGGGAGGCACCCTCTGAGATTCCTCACGGGCCGGTGGGGGCCAGGCAAAGGCCAACTGTCGTCAAACCCTACTCGCCCGGCTCTGCTGCACAACCTGGCACATGCCAGCAGGTCCCTGCACTGGGGAGCAAGGCCCAAGCTCGGGGGGAGGGAGGAGGGTCCTTGGGATCTTATGCACCAGGTGTCTGTATGTCTGTCCTCTCTGCAGTGAGTTCAGCAATGGCAGCCCAGACTTCATCAGAGCCAACAGCACGTCCAGGCCCAGCAGCAAAGCCATTTACCGTAAGACCAGCGTCCCCCTCCCTTCAGCCTACCCCTCCCCTTCCCCTCCCTCATGTCTCCGCACCTGCCGCCCAGGAGTGCAAGTAGGGTGGTACGCTCCAGTACGCAGTACCGGCAAGAGATTTTTAGTGGGTACGGGGCACCGGAAAGACTTGGGGAGGCTGGCCCCGCCCCTCTGGAGTAGGGGTGGAGCTGCACTCTGCTCCTTAAAGGAGCAGAACGCTGCTAGGGAGGGCATTCATTCATTCGTTATATGGGTTTAACAGCACAATACATGTGCTAACAAACATAAACAAAGGCTTTGTTTAAGTTTGTTAGCATATGTATTGTGCTGTTAAGTTGGTCAGGAGTCCTCAAGAGGGCAGGGGTGGGGGGAACAGAAGGTGTTTAGACATGTTTTTGATTCCTGCTCCAGCCTCTGGACTATGAACATATACTGATGGGAGCATTCTAACCAAGGGACTGAGGACTTTAAGGTAGTCTGGAGCCTTCATATTTCCTTGATCCTTTGCAGATGGACTTATGAGTTGGTTATGGTCCAAAGACTGTTCTAGCCTCATTGATCGCTGATTTCTCCCTTGTAATGGACAAAGATCAGATATCTGCTGCCTTTCTCACATGAGTCAGCAGCCTTTGATACCTATGGTATAAGCAACATAGCCATTGCTTGAGTGGTTTTGTTCTTTCCTCTCCAGATGTCAAAGCCTGTTCCCATTGAACTCAATAGCAAAACTTCTTTTGATTTCAATGGGAATAGGATTTGGCCCCAAGAGATCAGAGAATGTGATTTTGATCAATTGCTTATCTGCCCAGAGACAGTTCTCATGCATGTTCTGCCAGGCTGATTTTGATTCCCCCTCCTGTATGTCATGCTGAGGAAAATAATAAAACAAGGTGGGCTGGAGTTCTATCAAGATGCACATGGCACACACAGTTCTGTGCCTCTTTCCCATCAAACCCAAATGGTGCAGCATCTTTGCTTTCCTGGTGCCAGGCGGGGAGCAATACTTAGGCCTTGTCTACACTGCCACTTTACAGCGCTGAAATGTTCTCGCTCAGGGGTGTGAACCGCTCCCCCCCAAAGTGCTGCAAGTTTCAGCGTTGTAACATGCCAGTGTAGACAGCGCTGGGAGCTACTCCCCTCGTGGGGGTGGGTTTTTTACAGCGTTGGGAGAGCTCTCTCCCAGTGCCATGCCACGACTACACAGCCACGTTAAAGCGCTGCCGCAGCAGCTCTTTAACGTTGGTAGTGAACATACTCTTAGATAAAGCCAAGCTGGCAGAAGCTTAGTTTGGACATAAGGAAGACACTGATAGTGTGTTAAGGGAAAGTGGGGTGATTGTCCTTCCTATCCTTCTTTCATTTAAGAAGTTTTCAATGTGGGGTGCTGCTGGATCCTCAATGACACCTGGAAGAACAGGTGGCACCAGGGGCCCAAAGCATCATTTTGTTGTAAAATTTTAGACAGGTAAGGGGGGGCGTCAGAGGGGCCGGGGAGAGTGTGGGGGCCCCGGGTTGGGGGCAGGGTGGAGTCATATGGGGAGGTCACGTGCCCTCCCTTGTGTCCCTCCCATGAGTGCAGCACTGGCAAGAAATGATTTCTACTTGCACCACTGCTCCCGTTAGCCAGCCCCTTCTTCTGCCCAGATTTCTGCCTCTCCCTTTCATTCCTCTTGCCCTTCTCCGCCTGCAGGCCAGCGCAAGGATTACACCCTCTCCACGCTGAAGCAGCAAAGCGACTTCCAGCACCGCGTGGAGGTAGGAGAAGCCCAAGTGGCCTGTTTTCCCTCCCTGGAGAAAATGCCCTGTGCACACCCACTCATCAGAGCACGACCAGCTGCCCCCACGCTGTCATCTCACCCCAGTGGGGAGGGGCCTTCCCAGCATGCTCCGGTGCGCCAGGATGGGTGATGCTGGTGCACACTGCTTCCTCTGGGCTTTCACCCTGGCTGGGTTCCCCACTGATTGCAGACGAGACGTCCCCGCCTCGTGCTCTGCACTGGCCAGTACCACCCACCGCCACCTTGCTCAGCCATGTCACGCGGGGCCCCGCCCCAGGTTGCGTGGTGCCCCACGCGTCCCCTCTCCTGCTGTCAGGGGCTGGGGTGGGGGATGCTGGGGAGGGCCTGGACACTGTGCTTTGTGTCCCCAGCACCTGCTCACTGTCCACGTGGACTCCAAGGACATCCGTGGCGTGGACGACTGTGTGGCACGGCTGAAGATGATGGATGCGCAGGGACGGGTCTGGGGACAGGACATGATCCTGCAAGTGAGGGGCCATGAGCTGCTGTTGAACGACATCGAGACCAAGGTGCATGGGGGTCTCCCAGCCCATCTTAGCCTCCTCCCAGCAGGGCCCAGCCCCTCCCGCCCAGCATGCACTCTCTTTGGGGTCCTGGGGGAGAGCAAATTGGGGGGCTTACCCTCATCCCCTGCCATAGGGCTGGCAGGAAATGCTGCCTCCGGCCCATAGGATTCCCCACACACCCCATGTCCATGGAAGAGGAGCTTGGATCTCCAGCAGAGCAGAGACACCCACTGTCCCGCTGATCTGCCCCGTCCCCCCCGCTCTTCTCCCCCCCCCCCTACTGCAGGAGGAGCTGGAGAGCTACCCCCTGGAGAGCGTCCAGGAGTGCGCTGCCGTCCTCAACCGCTGTGTCTACAATTCCCTCCTGGCCGTCACCGTGAGGGAGCAGAGCCAGCACGGGAGCAGCATCCTTCTCTTCCAGTGCGAGCAGCTGGGGGTGAGCAGCACGGGCCCGGCTACACAGTACCGCCTCGGTGGGCGGCAGCAGGTCTAAGGACGGCTTCAGGTAGCGGCTTGGCCCCCTCTGTGGAGCACGGGAATTGGAGACTTATTAGCATGGGGTGTATGTGTCACTGCAGCCCTGTACTGGATGGAATCATGATTGTGTGTCATTGTCCCCACACTGCTAGGGAGAGTCTCCTATAGCTCCAGTAGCAGTTGCTTTCAAAGCTGGATGTTCTGGGGTCTACCCCCGCTATTGGCAGCATAGGGACCGCTGCTCTCTACTGCAGGGCTGTGGAGGGGAATTCATGGTCCTGCTGTGTTCCTCTTCCCTTCCCATCAGGCAGAGCTGATGAAAGCCAACCTGGAGAAGGCCGTCAAGGAGTGGAAAGGGGAACGGGAGAGTCAGGACGTGCTCAGGTAATGGGATGTAGAGAGCCTGTCTCCAGCAGGGTAACGTAGGTGCAACCCCCCAACCACTGTCTCCAGCTGGGGCACTTCCAGGTCTGACACAGCCCCCAACCCTGGATTCCCAGGAGCCCCCATCCCCCTCCACACACCCTGGATTTCCAGTAAGGAACCCCCCCATAAAGGTACAAAGAAAATTCCCCACCTTCTGAGGTCCCCTAGCCCACACCCCAACTCTAGACAGGTGCACTCAGTCCTTCCATAGAGTTGGGGTGCTCCTAGGATTGAGTCACACAAAGCCCTTGTGGATGGGATGTGTTTCCTCCACCCCTCTTCCTAGGGGTCACCAGGCATTTCTCCTCCAGTGTCCCCAGGGGGCGCAATGCAGCCCCTTCTCTGTGGCAGAAGAAGCCTCCCCTCCCAGCCCCTCTGCAGGGACAGCACTTACTGCTGCATTACTAGAAGATGCCCTCCTTGTTCCCTTTCTCAGGAGCAGTTTGGAGACCATGCTGTCCCAGCACAGCCGAGGGTCCTTCCACAGCAACCCCCCACGTACCAGCCAGGATAGATGGGCTGGACCGCCAGAGCCAGACCCCTTTATTCCACCCGCACCACGAGCATGGCAAAGCCAAGACCAGGTGCCCCGGAATCCCCCAGTCTCCATGGATTATGGTAAACAGGCTCTGGTATGGCAGGGAGGGGGTGGTGAGTGGAGGGGGGTTGGCGCAGAGGAGAGGCAGGCCAGGGAGGTACAGGTTTGGACTCAGGACTCATGGATTCCCTTCCTAGCTCTGCCACTGACTCTCTGTACCATGGAGCTCATGATACTGACTCCCCTTAGCCGGGCCGCGTTCACTGATGTCTGCAGAGCGCGGGGAGGTGCTGTGGGAGGGTGCAGAGGGCAGTGGGGGGCGGGAGCTGTAAGTCTGAGCCCTGGCGGACGGGGGCGTGGAATGGAAACCCCACCACAAACCCCTGCCTGCTGTGACTGACCCCACCCCCTGGCTATTGCAGCGCCTGACCAGCCGCGGCCCCCAAAGCTGAGAGACAAGTGGACGGATCCCAGCTTGGAGGCGACGCAGGACTTCGACAAAGACACTGTAAGTGCTCCAGCTGCTTCCCTGATACCAGCTTTTCCTGGGACTGCTGCAGCCCCCGTCATCGCCCGGTGGAGCCTGCCCCAAGGATAGGCTTGGCCCCTGGTGCATCATCAGGCAAACTTGCAGTAGGACAGAGCTTGTTTGGTACTGATACGCTTCTGACCCTCCTGGGGGCTGCAGTGTCGGGCTGGGACCCATGTGGGAAGGCACTCGCCAAGTGCCCTGCCAGGCCCGAGGAGAAAGGCCTGGAGAGCAGCTGGCAGAAGAGGGAGGGGAAGTAGCAGCCAGGGGGTAGCTGGGTGGATTTTTAGCCTCTGCACTCTGCCAGCTGGCTTAGGGGACAAGTTGTGACCCAGCCCTGCCCAGAAGGAACTGTGGGTCGGTCGGCGAGTGGAAGGGGGGATACAGCCAAAGGAGGAGCTGCGGAGATCCGGGTTTGCGGCAGGGCAGGAGCTCCACCACCTTCTGACGCCTGCCGGTCCGGTCCCAATGCAGGACTTTTCCTGCCAATATACAGCATTAGGTTCCCCATGGGCAGACCTTGCTCTGTGCTCTGGCTGCAGTGGCTAGGCCTGGGCGTTCTCCCCAGAGATAGAGGCTGGCCTAGGGCCCCGCCCTGCCTCAGATACATCCCAGCTGCTTGTGTCGACAGGAAATCCTGAACCACGTGCTGAGTGACATCGAGCTCTTCGTGGGGAAGCTGAAGGAGACGAGCGGCTCGCTGAGCAGCAAGAAGAAGTCGAAGAAAAAGGACAAGGAGAGAGGAGGTGAGGGAGGGGGAAGGGTTCGGGTGGGGGGGAAGGGGGCCTTGCACTCCTAAGAGAAGTGGGGTCAGTCTCTGCATGGCCCCCCCAGGGGAAAGGGGACCTGGG
Organism: Emys orbicularis; assembly: GCF_028017835.1. Taxonomy (NCBI): domain Eukaryota; kingdom Metazoa; phylum Chordata; order Testudines; family Emydidae; genus Emys; species Emys orbicularis. Next base: position 133,524,907 of record NC_088686.1, on the reverse strand, counting down.
GAGGTCTCTGAGGGGATGTCTCCACAGCCGCTGGAGTGAGCATCCCAGCCTCGGTAGGCAGACGCACTAGCTCTGCTTCGGCTAACGCACGTGAGTGGAGCCGTGTGCATGTTGCGGCATGAGCATGGCCCAGGCTGCCCACCCTGTCGCGGAGCCAGGGGGTCGGGCAGGCCTGGACTCCGTGCCCCTGCCTGTGCTGCAGCAGCCACAATGCTATTTATAGCACTGTAGCTGGAACAGAGCTAGTGTGTGTCTGTCTACCCAGGGTGGGACACTCAGTCCCAGCTGCAGTGAGTATAGACACACCCTGTGATGGGAGAGGTGGATCTGGGGGGCAGGTCTCTGGGTGGGCCCCCTGAGGAGAGGTGGATCTGGGGGGCAGGTCTCTGGGTGGGCCCCCAGGGGAGAGGTGGATCTGGGGGGCAGGTCTCTGGGTGGGCCCCCCAAGGAGAGGTGGATCTGGGGGGCAGGTCTCTGGGTGGGCCCCCCGGGGAGAGGTGGATCTGGGGGACAGGTCTCTGGGTGGGCCCCCAGGGGAGAGGTGGATCTGGGGGCAGGTCTCTGTGGGCCTCCAGGGGAAGGAAGTGGCTAGGGTCTGTGCCCCTGGCTAGTGTATCCATATCTCCAGCCTGGAGTGGGTAGCGGAGAGCATACGGCTATTCATGACATTGGGGCAGGCGAGGAGTTACCCCATGAACGGAGCTTCGTGCCCTTTGGCACAGCCGCTGCCCCTTCCTAATGGCTAGGTGGGGTCCCGGGGCCTGGGTGGCTCCTGCCCCGGATCAGTCCCCAGGCCTGGGCTGCCTCTCCAGGAGCCAGTTCCAGAGCTGGGGCTGGGGCCCATCTCTTGAGGCTCTCTGCTGTTCTCAGCTATTAGGAGAGGGGATGGGGAGGGAGGAGGGGCAATGGATGGCCAGATGGACAGGGCCCACTCCTGAGAGCGAAGCTACCTGCCCTGAGAGTGCGTGGGTGGGGAGGCCGATCTGTCTGTCAGCATCTGGCTGCCTGCTTGCTGCGGTGTGGGAGAGGTGGGTGTAAGGGCCCAGCTACCAGGCTGACAGCTCCCTCCCGTCTCTCCCTCTCTCTGCCTCACAGTGCTGCCCCCTGAGTCTGAGTATGAGACCTGCTTGCAGAAGATCAAATACGCCTTAAACCTGCTGGTAGGTCGGGGCTACCGGCTGGGTGGGCAGAGCTGGCTGTGGGTCGAACAAGGGGGTGCCCATGGCAGCAGCACACAGAGCCCATTGTATCGTCTGCAGACACAGCCCGGCCCAATTAGCAGAGGACACAAGTCCAACGGGGGAACCTATCCCCTCCCCGCAAGAGGCTGAGCACTGGGATACAATGGAGATGAGCATGGTATAAATGCCTGGATGCAGAGACCCTGGTGCACCCAACCCCCTGTGTCCCACTCCCCTCAGCGCCACCAGGGAATCACGTTAGTTATTGAAACTAAACAGGATCAGGGACGGAGGGATCTGGGGATGGAGGGTGGGGTCACTGTGCCTATAACGCTGGGATAAATCTATGGCTTCTTGGCAACCTCTTAGAGCCAGGAAACCCCTGGCACTGCTTGGGCCCTATCGCTTGAGCCGAAGAAGTTTCCATCAGCCACTATGGGACTAGTGGGATCATTGGTCTGACCTGGCACAAGCAGTGAGGGCTGGGGGACTGGTCTGGTCTTGCATGGCCGTTCCCATGGGGTTCCTCTGCTTAGGCGCTCAGAAACTTTGGTGATGAGTGTGATCTGAGAACCAATATAGAAAAGAGTAGCTGGAGCTGAGTGTGTTGTATGCCCCTGGCTGTCCCTCCTGCTGGATGCCGAGCCAGGGTGGTGGGGGTATGGTCGGGTGGTGCGTATGTAGGCTTGGCAAAATTCAGGTTTTATTGTCTCTAATTTCAATGATTCATATTGGTTTTTTTTTTCTATTTTTAATTATTTTAATTGTTAAGGTTGCTGTAAAGTAAGTGGGGGGTCTGGCTGGAGTTAGGGCTAGGGCAGTGCTGGCAGTGAGGCTGCAGGGGGCTCCCCGCATGGCCAAGGGGCCCAAGACACCGGAGCGCAAGGTGCCGGAGAGGCTGCAGTCATCCTGGCCTGGAGGAGCAGAGATCCCCAGCCAGGCCTGCAAGGAGGAAGAGTCCCCAGCCGTGGGGCAGGCCATCCGGTTGCTGAATGGCTCCTACCTGGGACAAAGCCGTTCAGCAGTGGCTGGGGTGCTCCTCCTCGCAGTCCTGGCCAGGCGTCTCTGCTCTGTCCTGCCAAGACTGCAGCCTCCCCCACACCTTGCACCTGCAGGAGTCCGGGGTCACACAGCTATAGCAAGAACAGTGCATACGGCATAGGTACGTGTTTGTCATATCCATGCAGCAGGGAGTTTCTGGGGGCTGGGGGCTCTGCTGCTGACTCCCCTGCTCTACCAGAGCCAGCCACAGTTGTTACAGAGCACATGCTGCAGCCAAGTTTGCAACACCTCTGCATTGCTCCTCCTTGCGTTAGCCGCCCAGGGTGCAGCTACCTCCCTGACAGTGGGGCCAAGGCAGAGAGGTGAAAAGCTTTGCCTATGTTTTGTGTCTGCACAGGGAAAGCTGAAACCTAAGCTGCAGCAGCAGCCCAGTGCCCCGGAACTGCTTCGAATCATCTTCTCCATCCTCTCCTTCGTGAGTATCCCAGACGGTTAGGATCCATCTCATTGACAGGGCTGCAGGTTGACTCCCCTCGTATCCATGCATCCAATGAGCTGGCAGGCTGGAAAATACCAGTATGCAAATCGTATTCTCCTAATGACACCATTATTCCAAATTGATCCTGCTCTCCTTGGGAATTACTTACTAGCAGGCCAGATCCTCAGCGGGTGTCAATTGGTATAGCTCCATCAGCTTTGGTGGAGCTGCCACCATCTCTGTGACTTCAATGGAACTAAACCAACTTATCCCAGGTGAAGAACTTCCCCCAAAACTCATACTCTGGGATTTGGATTAGGGCGACCAGACAGCAAGGGTGAAAAATCGGGACGGGGGTGGGGGGTAATTGGCGCCTATATAAGAAAAAGCCCCAAATATCGGGACTGTCCCTATAAAATTGAGACATCTGGTCACCCTAAGTTGGATTGAGGGCTCCAGAAAAACTGAGTGTTGACCGATCCCAAAGCCCAGGTCTCGGAGCCTCACCAAATAAGGAAAGCACATACGCACCTGCAGTGCTTCCATCAGCTGCAAAACTACACACAGGGAAGGAACCGCCGTCCTCTTGTCTCATTGGTGCTTGCAAGGTTCCGTCATTTACCTTTGCTGTATCCCACACGCCCATTGCAGCAGCAAAGAGAAACCTGATGAGACAGAGCGCCAAACACCCAGCCTAGGGGACAATCGGCTCTTTTAGCAAGCAGCAGCGTCACGCTGCATTCTTCAGGGGTAGGTGTAGAGACTGCCATTGTGGCTTCTGCCAGGAATTCCAGAGCTAAGCCCCTTTGTCCTATGTGGGCACAGAGGGGGGCCAGCTCACAGTGGGCAATGCATGGGTTGCATGCATATTTTTCCCCACCACAGGAATCTGAGAGACCCCGGATTTTCCCTGGCAGTAAAATTCTCAGGACATAGCCTTATGGCTACCAGGAGAGGGCATGGGCTAGTGATTAAAGCACAGGCCTGGGAGTCAGGACTCCTGGCTTTTATTCCTGGCTTTGCCGCTGGCTCGCTTTGTGACCTTGAGCAAATCACTTCCCTCTCTGTGGTTCCATGTCCTGATCTGTAAAACCGGCATCCGCCTACCGCCCCCAAGGGCTGTGTGATTGGCTCTGTTCAAAGAGCACTTTGGAGCTCTGCTGCACAGTGATAGTGTGAACCGTTCCCCTGCACCCAGCACTGTGCGCTTCACAATTACAGATCTCCCTGCAAACATCTCATCACCCCCAGCTGCACCCAAAGCAGGCATGAGCAGGGCACCCTGACAACACAGCTGCCCTCGGACATGACCCTCAGAGGTCTGGGCTGACCTGACTTGTCACTGTGGTTCCTCCCCATCTGCCCAATATACAGATTTTATCCACCTGTCCCTGGCCAAGCCTGGCTTCTTCCATTGTTTCCCCTCTGCTGACTGAGGCAGCCATCGACCTGCTGGACGAGTCTTTGGAGAAAAAGGATCGTGACACCTGGAAGAGTCTGGGCAAGGCTTGGCACACAACGAGGTGAGGAGAATCCCTCGGCCATCCAGGCCATTCCCTCTGCCGAGCCAGCAGGGCGCGGAGCAGCTGCTTGGCACGTGCACCGTCTGTTGCTGTTAACGGGGAGGATCTTAAGCCGGTGAACGTGGAAAGAACTCGAACTGGGATCCAGTGGAGCCATCTCCCCCTTTAATGATAATCCGGATTGTAGTTGCTGGTCTGAAGTCCACTCTTTAGCCCCAGGCAACAGCTTCCCCGCATTACCCAGCCCTGTCTTGGTCTGAGAGGCGAGCTCGAGCTCCATTGCCCATTCAGCCCTGAGATGGGGAGAGAAGCTGTGCTGAGGGCAGAGTCAACTCCTCCCAAACGGGCATCAGACATCCAGGAACAGCGTCTGTCTCTACCAGCCCGAGCCGGCTTGGAACCAGCAGCCCAATTCACTGAGCTTTCCATTGTCCCCTCCACCCCCATGTGCACCTTCCTGCAGGGCTGACTGGTGCCTCCCTTCCCAGCCTGAGCCCCTTGACCTGTTCTTTGCTTGTTGTCAGGCTATGGGTCCCCCTTCGAGTCGCTCCCACCCACCCTGTGCAGCTGCCGGTGATTAGAGAGACGTGTTTACAGTCCTGTCTGGAGACCAGCATTGCAAAGTCTTCCCTTTCTTCCCCATCCCAGGACAGAGTACCCAGGCGGACAGTTCATCCCTCCCTACATCCCCATCTTCTCAGATGGGTGGGTGCCCCCCCTGCCGACCCAGAGGGAGAACGCCACTCACGTGGAGGGGGTGAGTCTTGACTGCCAGGCTGTTCGTGGCGGCACAAATTAAAATTTGAGCTGGGTGGCCGAGGGGTGCACTTTAAGTACTGTCTTCCCAAAGCTGCTACTCCCAGATTACGATAGATTCCCCTCACATCACTCTCAGCCCACTTGAAGCACTGTCATTGGGAAGGGGGAATAGCACAAGGGACATCTAATGGGCTCATCTCACAGAAGCAAAACTGATGAGGCAGTTTGGCCCCGGACCCCCTTGTAAGAGAGAGGGGGTTGTCTAGTGGTTAGAGCACTAGCCTGGGCCCTGGGAGACCCGGGTTCAAGCTCCTGCTCTGCCACTGACTGCCCATATGACCTTGGGCAAGTCACTTAGGCAGAGAGCCTCAAAGGTATTCAGGTACTTAACTTCCATAGGTGTTAGGTGCCTAAATACCTTTGAGGACCCGTGACTTAATTTCCCATCTGCAAAATGGACTAGTAGCACTGCTCTGTCTCACCCAGGGAGTCTTAGGACAGCTGCATGAATGGTTATGAGGCACTCAGATGCTATAGTGCTATAGGTGTACCATAGCCAGACATCGGAACTCAGAGTCCAGGGGAGGGGAAGACGCTTTGCACTGCTGTAAGCCCATCCTTCCCTTTAAACACTGAACAGAAGGTTGTAGCCAGGCCGTGACTTGGCACCTTGTCCAGTGAGTGAGTCTCTGGGAAAGGATTACGTCCCCTACCAGGGACTTAGTGCATGCAGAATTTGCTGTGTGTGGACTGCTGCCCCTCCACCCAGGGTCTAGCAGTGATAAAAGCCCTACTATTGCTAACAGCTGAGGGAGATTCTTCTGTAGCTTGGAAAGACAGGCTTATGTTTGCAGACCAGAAGCTGCCGGGGTCACACGTGCTGCGTAGCCTATCCAGGCTGTTTCTCTGGCTCTGGGGGTTATCACACGTCTGTTCTGTGGGCGCCATGAAGGACTCTTGTTCCACACTCAGCTTCCCTGGAATGCCCCCCTAGGATGTAACTAAAACATGTTTATCGTCTCTCCATGCAGCAGCCCCTGGGAAGCCAGAACCACGCCGCGTCCAGGTACGTGCTCCTGTCCCTAGGCTGGCCCGGCTTCCTATTGAGGTTCTGAGAAATGTCCCAATACACTGCATCCAGGAAGGCCCCTTGGACTTCAGTGTGACTTAATGAACACGGGCAGCACAGGGCCCCTGGCTATGAGGGGCAAATAACTCCTACTCAGAACTTGCTGGGATCACCTCTTGAGACCGCAAGTGCGCACACACACACACCTTGCTCAACACAGTCCTATTCCCCAAATCCTACACACGCTACACACACTCCCACAGCAGTTGCTACACACACAAGGTTCTTTCTGTCCTACCAGCAGAAGAATCTGCCACAGCTGACTGGTCTCAGCCTGCCAGCAGAGCCATGCTTCCATCCTGGGATGTCGCTGAGCCTGTGGGTGGGTGCCAGGGCAGCTCATTACAAAGGGGCCCTGTTGTCAGCTGCAGTGATGCCAGGGAGGGAAACCCTGGCAAGGTGGGGGCTTTGTCCACCCTTGGGTTCAGCAGTTCACGCTGTGTCAGAAATGGGGGAAGCATCCCTGGAACAAAAGAGGGTCTGTGTGAGACAGGAAGGTCAAACCCGCTGGAGACAGCAAATGAGTAGCTCATTTAGCTCCCTTGTCGAGTATCTTAATTGCTCACTGCATTATTGCCTCTGAAAGTGGGTCACCCTGTCCTGGCCCCCCACCCCATGGTCTGAGAGCTCTCTCCATGCCATCCTGCCACTCCTGACTGCTGTCTATGCCATCTCTGTGGGCAAAGTCCACAGCCCCTCCCAAGCCCCTGCTGTTCACCTTTGGGTCACCTGGCCCCAGCCAGTTGCTCTTTCCCCTTGAGTGTGTCAGGGTAGCCGAGTGGCTCTGTTCTCCCAACAGTAACAGACTATGGGCCTGACCCTGCAAGGCGCTGAGCACTTCTGGGGGGTGGGTGGGGGCAGCACCCGCAACTCCCATGGGGGGAGTGACGAGAGCTGAGGGTGCTCAGCACCCTTCAGGATCAGGTCCTCTAGCTTTGTCTAGACAAAAATCCTGTGGGTCTAGACCTGCTCTTGGTGATTTGAGTAGTACTGAAATCAACAGTTACATGCCATGCAGAGCTTTGTGAGAAAGATCAGGATGGGGTTCTCTTTTTGGAAGAAGCAGCTGGATCTCTTAGCTGGCTCCCTAGGGATCTAGGCCTGAGATGGTCACAGTCCATACATGGTCTCTTTCCAGAGCTCCTTCTAGTCCTCCTCAGCGCATGCAAGCCATGTATGAATTCCAGGCCAGGAACAACAAGGAGCTGACTGTCGTGAAAGGGGAACTGCTGGAGGTAAGGCAGGAACTGTCCTATGAAGCCAGGGAATTGTTCAGTCTCTACTAGGCGGTCTTGGCGCCAGAACTTAGATACCTTTGGGAGGAAACTGGGTCTTCATTCTCTCTAAAGCACAGTGCATTCCTCTGGGACTACTTACAGATATAGAGGGAGGGCGGCTACTAGGGACTGGTGGATCAAAGTGAATGGAGATTGGAAAACAGGCAGAGAGGGCTTACAGCACCAAGGCACAGAATGACCTTTGATTGCTGACTATGGCTAAATGCCACCAGCCCAGAGGCTGCACAATGGCACGGCTGGGGAACAAGGACTAAATATCATGCACAGGATCGGCCTGTGGGGGGTTGCTGCTACCGATAGTACTGTGCCCAGTACTGGGTTTTCAGACATCTACTAAAATTAAGCCCGCTAATAATGCCCATACTATAACGATGTATGCTCCGGTCTCATGAGAGTGGAAGTTGGATGTCTCGGATTTTGGGGAGGTGGGCGGGGGATAGGAAGGAAATGTCACCTCCTCCCTGGGCACGTCTGGCTAGATGCAATTTTGGGAGAGGCTGTTTGTTTTCATCTAGAAACAGCACACTGGACTTGATGGCCCAGTAGCGTGACACATTACAGCAGGGACTAGACACTGTGCACAATTCTCTGGGCTGGACTATGAAGGAGGTCAAACGATGGGGAGAAGGGGCCTTTCTGGCCTTCAGATTGATGGATCTATATCTCACACCGTGTCATGGGTGGTGGGACAGTAGCACTGCATTACACAGCATGCACCTGGAGTTGTCTCCCCAGAAACCCAGTCCAATCAGTCCAGAATCTGGTGTGATATTTATTTAGTTTGATCCTCAGCTGGTGTCAGCCAGGCATCACTGGGTGACCCTCTCTGGCCCGTGCCCTGCAGGAGATCAGAATGGTCCTGTCTGGCCTTAGTCTCTAGGGGTACATCCAGACTACCCGCCGGCTCGGCGGGTAGTGATTGATCTATCGGGGATCGATATATCGCGTCTCGTCTAGATGCGATATATCGATCCCCGAACGCGCTCCCATCGACTCCGGAACTCCACCAGGGCGAGTGGCGGTAGCGGAGTCGACGGGGGAGCCGCGGCCGTCGATCCCGCGCCGTGAGGACGGGAGGTAAGTCGAAATAAGATACATCCACTTCAGCTACGCTATTCCCGTAGCTGAAGTTGCGTATCTTACATCGACCCCCTCCCCCTAGTGTAGACCAGGCCTAGGCCTCTAATTGCCAATAGATGCCCTAGACAGTCCCCATGCCATGCTGGGAGTCTGGCATTGCCATGAGGGTGACCCCCTGCTCTGGTAGCCGGGGTGACGGCTTTCACTCATTCACCACCTGGGCTCCTGGGGGCTGATTTGAATTACGCTGTGTCCCTTGGCTCAGATTCTAGACCAGAGGAAGAAGTGGTGGCTTGCTAGAAACAGTGCCGGCGAGAGGGGCTATATCCCGAACAACATCGTGGGACCAGTGGATCAGGAGCCTGTGGAGAACAGCATGAACCAAGTAGGTCCCCCCGTTCCACTCCAAGCTGCAGCAACCCACTGACCTGGCTGGGTTCCCCCCCCGTGCTGGGGCGCTGTCCCCACACCCTGGGGTTGGGATTATGGGAACTAGCTTGCTAGCGGTTCAGCGCATGCTGGCTGTAGAATAGGGGTTTCCTGATCTCATCCCCTGCACTGTGCTAAAGGCTCCCGATCTCCCATCCAGCAGACACCAGCTCTGAGAGCTTGTCACCTGCAGGCAGTGGCTTGCGAGGTGGCCGGAAGGGGGAAGAGGGAAGTGTTCGCTTGTCTGTTGGGGGGACGTGATTAGCTCTCATTTGCTGTGAGACTCCTCAGTCCCCTCCTCTCTTTTGGATCTAGGCGCCAAGCAGCTCCCCTGGTCTCCAGCAGCACTCCACGCCGGCGGAGGTGACGGCCTGGCTGCGGGACATGGGCTTCTCCAAGATGTAGGTCGTCTCAGTCGCTAACCCTGGAAACCAGCCTCTCTCTCTCTCTCTGAGAAAGGCCCCTCCCTGCCATCACCCCACTGGTCTCCCTGAGTCACATCAGGCCCAATCCTGAAGCCCTGGGGGCTGATCCTGTGCCCGCTGACTTCAGTGGCACAGAATTGGCCAAGCCACCGTTGGGCAGTTTGGGGTTAGGCCCAGAGCTGTGTGGGACCGTGGTGTCAAGGACACTTTGATACCTGGGGGGGAGGGAAGAACAACCCCCCCTTCCAACCCCAGGGAAGAAAGCAGGATCCTTATGCCCTAGAAGGGGCAGGTGGCCACTCCCAGGCATGAAACTGACTGGTGCCTCTTGCCCCAGTTAGTGCTTCCCTAAGGTACTGATACCAGCTCTCCCCATCTTGGATAGTACATTCCAGCAAACGCCCCCTCCCCCGCCCCCCCATCCATCTGCACCTCACCTGGCGCAGATCTGCCTGTGTCCAGCTCCGGCTGCTGCTAGAACAGAGACCGCGCCCGCCAGGCCAGTCTCCCCTGCTGATGGTCCGACCGGGGAGCTTTGCCAGTTCCTCAGTCCATTGTTTTTCTTTGCAGTCCCGCCCTTTACCAGGTAGCTGATCTCAGGGGGTTACTCCTTGCCCTGTGCACCTAGCTACCCCTCCCTCACCATCTGTCTGTCTCCCTGCAGCACGGTGAAGTGCCTTGGCGTGCTCAATGGCAACCAGCTGCTGGGGATGAGCCAGGAGGAGATGAAAACTGTCTGCCCAGAAGAGGGGAGACGTGTCTTCTTCAAGCTCTCTGCTGTTAAATCGTCCCTGGGGGTGAGTCTGCTACAGGCTTAGTAGATACACATAGCCAGCATCCCAGGGCCCTGCCTGGGCCATCACTGAACGGACTCTGCAGGGGTCTCTACAACACTGGGAGAGGGGACTTCCCAAACATACAAGGGGCTGGTGTCTAGGTGCAGCAGAGAGATGAGCATGGGGAGGCCGGGCTGAGGTATTCATATCTGACTTATGGGAAGGGCACAGTCTTCAAAGGTTGGGGGCTTTGGGGTTCCTTTTGAGACCCTTCAGCCCAGATCCACAAAGGTACTTATTGCCTGAGGCCCAGTGTTAGGCACCCCTGCACTCTACAAAACCCTGCCTGGCAGCCACCGAACCCCATAGGCACCTAAGCTCACTCCAAGCCTAAATGTTTTCTGTAAAAGTTCCCTAGGCCTTTACATTTCTGCCTCTGAGCACACGCACGGTGTCTCCCTCTAAGCTCTGGCCTAGCGCCTGTCTGCATCCCGGTGCCATCTGCAAACCCAGGGAAGGCAGGTGGAGGAGCACTAGCATAGGGGGCTGGGAGGATAAATCCACTAAAAGTGGGGTGCTTAGATCCTCTGCTGCTAGGGGCCAGAGAAGGACCAGAGCTCGTTGCCTGAAAGATGCTGAAGATCAATAGCATGGAACTGAACCAACATGTTCAAACAAAATTTGTCCAAAAAAAAAAAAAGGGGGGGGTGCTTTCAAACCCCTGAATAAGTTTCCATTTAGAAAATTTATTTTTATAAAATAGGAAAAAACAGAGCAGCTTTTTCAGTTGTTTGGATTCCCACCCATTTCATTGGTAAAATGCAATTGGTGGTGGGAGGAAAGAGGAAAAAAACAAGTGGGGGGTGGGGCAAAGGAAGCATCCAAAAATGTGCAGGGGAGGAGAAGGGCACATCTATGAAGGGTTTCCTCTGAAAACTGGAGAGTGGCACTAACCAACCTTTGCTTCCCACTGTGCTAGCTGTGCTGGGTACAGTCACCCTGCGAGGAGTGCTAGCCTGGCCCCTGGGCCCAGCCCTAGGACCAAGGTCTGGAACCTCAGCACCCTGCACTTCTCTTCCTTGTTGCAGATTGGCCCTCACGATTAGCTGTCTCCTTTCTACACCATCTCCGGTCTGGCAGAAGCATCCCAGGGCCCCGAGACTGAACCAAGGGACAGCAGGTCTCCTAGCATCAGCCCTACTGCTCTTCTAGGATTCTTCTCAGTCTCTTCCTCTGCCTCTTGTTCCCAGTGCAGACATCCCCTATAGCCATGTGTCACCCAACTGTCATGGACTGTTTTTGTTCAGTTTGTACAGAACCTAGCACAAGGGGGGTCCTGGTCCGTGACAGGCTGCTCGGTTCTCCTGCACTACAAATAACGCTAATTTATTCTTAAAGCTACGTATGCTCCAGCTAAACATGGACTTCAGCATTCTGCTCAAAGGCAGATAAGTTTAGCTCCCCAACAGGCTTTGTCCAACTCTCCCAGTTGTACAGCACCAGTTCTGGGGTTACATGTATTGTTAAACTCAAAGATACATCCCCTAGAATGCTTGGCTTTCTTTCCCTACTATTATGCCTTTGCAGAGCTGGGTAAGTCTTATTGCATCTAAAAGAAAATCTTTCTGCTTAAGATCAAGCCTGCAGGGCCAAGCTCTCCCAAAATGGTTGTATAGTTTTCCACAGGCTTTTCTAGCCAGGAGCAATTTAAGACTACATACCATTAAATAAACTTCACCTAATAATGGCTAAAGAAAGTTCTTGATTCAATCACTTTATTTGTAGAGGCAACTGTTCTTTCCTAGCCCCTTTTAGGAGTTGACTTTGGAAGAGTATTAGGAATAGGGGACAGCCTCTTCCCCCCCCTCCTCCAGAGGGGCTAGGAGCTCTTCCCCTGATATCAGGGATGGGAAAATGGTTTTAATGAAGTAGAGATTAAGATGAGGAAAGGTGTGTGTGTGGGGGGGGGGTGTCAAGTTGTTTGGCACCCACCAAGCTGAACATTTCAGTTTGCGGGAAATTCCCAACCTAATGGCGGACACTGAGCTAGGCCACTAAAGAACTGGGTTATGAACTGCACAGGACCAGAAGTCCTCCTAGCACTCGAGCCTTGGGTAGCTTACACACTACCTTGCATGTGAAGCACTGTGTATTGGATGAGTGTCACCTCCCTCCCCATTGGCTGTGTGTATGGTAGCCAGAAGACCCAGTCAGTGACTGGTGGACAGCAGCATCTTTAAAGAGGGCATTTGTCTGTGCAACCTTAATCCATGCAGCTACTTAGAGCCTTGGTGCAAAACAAGGCCATGCCCAATGCACGAACACTGGTTGCTTGTTAAGCCAGCTGCATGATTCTTGAGAATTAGGCTGAAGCCATGTAAACAGGCCACATGATGGTTCCTAGACAGGGTAGATACATTTAAAAAAAAAAAAAAAAAAAAAAACAATTGGTTTAAAAATCAGCTTTTTTTGATAAAATGCTTTTTGGGGAAAAAACCAATCAAGATAGTTTTAATTAAGATACATTATAGCTCAAGTATCTCATCATGGAATAGGGATTATAAATTCTAATTCTTTAGTATGAGACAATATATTCATGTAATGTTTAAGAAAAGTTTTGTAAATGAGTTCCAATAGTTCATGGACTAGGGACCCAATCTTATGGGGTTCCAGGGGCTTCTGTATAAATCATTTAGGTTAATCTTTCTATCTACCCACTGGGACTCAGTGCTCAGTCTAGAAGATACCACCAGAGATGCTAAGTTTTGCACTTCTCAAACTGAGAATTTGTGTCTCCAGAGGTAACATGCTTTTTAACAGCAAAAATGTTTTTAAATAAATAAATATAGAGAGAGGTGAGAAATAACAGACCTCAACCCTATTGTCCCTCTGCAAATTTGCATACAGAGTCAATCCCTTACCTTTCTCTAAAAGCGCAAAGTTTCAAAAAGTTAAATGAATAGAAGATTGTTGGCGGCGGAATAGATCTGGACAAGGAGAAGAAGTCTGGAGATAAATGTGAAGCCAGGGACATGCTTTTTTGTTAAAATATTATGTTTGATGTTGAAGAAAAAAATCCAGAATACTTAATGTTGTTTTAGTTAAATAAAACAATTTAAATGTCTGTCAGGTGATCTTCTCTTCCTAATACAGCATGGCAAGAAAATCCTCCAAATATTATGATTAACCTGTTGAATTGGAGATATTTATGAAGTCATTGGGAGGTGAACTATCTGCTTCAGTTACCTTTGGTAAATGAAATAACCATCTTTCATTTGCTTATATAGCTGTAAAACTCAACTGAAAAGTTTTCAAAATAAATCAGTTTAAAAATGTATAGTGTGTACTTTCTAAAAATGATACCTACATCTATCTCTGAGTTGGGAAGAATATGTATTAAGGTTATACCAACCAACAAGAATGCACTTTTATGTAGAAATCCATGATTAAATTGAGTCTTCCTGACTAGGGATTTAAATCAAATCCACCCTGTTCCTAGACCAGTCCATCAACATCCAGGCTAGACATAGCTTCTCTTCTTCCAGAATACTAAAGCAGATCAAGATCACTGGGCCCCTGCCAACCTGTTTACTGATGTAGCATTAAGTCTTTCACCAACAGCTGGACTTCCCTCAAACCCCTAGTTTACTAAAGCTACCTAGTTTAAATAGCATTAAGTATCTCCAGAGGAATTGGTGGGGCACAGGAAACCTCCCCTGCAAGTTCAGATGATACTGGTCATTGAGTTGCCAGGGCCATGGCAACCCAGCCTGGAGCATCACTCCCCCACAGGCCAGGGTCATCAGGGTAGGGCACCCAAGGAAAGTACCTATAATTGGTTGCCAGGAGACAGGGCTTTTCAGCACCAACGAGGATGGAATGGGAAACAGGCCAGAGCCTCTTCCCTTGAAGAGGATCTACAGTAACAGCAGCCCTCTAAATCCACTAAGCAACACTGACCAGCACCAACTGAGTCTCAAGCTGATGCTGTTAGTTTGGTTCACCCTAGCCACCAAGGGAGGTACATCAACAGCATGAGTCTACATGACCAGGGGTTGGGGGAAGTTCCACCTGCGCCACTCCACTGACAACTGCAGAGGCATCAAAGCCAAAGCAGGATTTCGTCTTGATGCCCTGTAGGAGACGTGATGTGGTGCTGGGTACTTGGCTATTCCCAGCTTGGTTAACTGAACAGACACGGGGAAGAGGCAGCACTGGAGAGGCTGGTTTCCTCCAGGGAGGCTACGGCAACTCAGCAAGAGGGAGCCATTGTGCAATTACTAAACATTTATTGGCTGGTCATTTCAGAGTAGGGTCACTACACACGTTTAGTGATTGTTCCACAGAGCAATTCACTGAAGCCGCCACTTAACATATTCAACTGTCCACCCCCTCACAACATCCGATCTGAGGGAGTCCGTACACAAACAGCAAGTGGGGGCTCTGGATTATTCCTCTCCAGCCCCTCCCTTCCACACAGTTCTACTTCTTCTGGTTGCTCCATTTGGCCATCCTGTTGTTGACGGGAGTCTTCATGAAGCGGCTAGAGCTCATGTAGGCTGCGACCTTCTCCAGGGCCTGGGGGGGGGAGAGAAAGGAGAGAGTAGAGGAAGAGCCCTGAGCAGAGGGGAGACAGTCTGCTTCCCAAACCACCTCACAACACAGCCTCAACCCCCTGAAACATGAACATGAAGCCTCTTCTCGGCCACACCAAAGGGGGTCCCCCACATCCCCCAGTCAGGAGTCTGATCAGTGTTATGTCTAGCAAGTCCCTGAGGAACCAGTTATACCTGCTGGCATGGTGGGACGTTTTCTGCCCTACTCCCTTTGTGCTGCTCAAGGAGTGGCCACACCCTCAACTAGCTAGGGTTTCCCCCAGCACTGAATAGTGGTGATCCCCTGAGTGCAAAGTTGGCTCCTGTACCTCCTCCCTACAGTCCCCAGGGCAGGAGTGGCCAGAGCACATCCTCAGTTGTAATATAATCCTTTAGGGACTGTTGCCTCCTGCCACAGGTTAGAGCAGCCCCATTGCTGCTCTCTGCTCTGGCCCTGGCCCAGGCCAAAGTTAGGAATCCATAACCAGCTCCCGGATACTACCTTGTACCTTGGCAGACTGGAGACTAGCCCATTGCCCCTGATTCACATACAAGGACCCTCTCTTGCTTCACTGAAGCTATGGCAGGAGTCAGGCTAGGATAATATAGAAAACTACTAATGGCAAGTATGGCTTTTGCTTCCTTTCTGTCCCAGCACCTATTTCCACCTGGAACCAGTGCCTGCCACTTCAGCCATTTCCACAGCAGCTCATGGCCAACAACATACAGAGCAAGGACAAAGTAGAACAGGAGCAAGTGTGCTTTGGGAATCCCAAGAGACATTGCTTAGGAGGGCTCACAGGATAGGAGTGTCCCATCCCAGCTTGCCAGTGCCACCTGAAGAGTGTCTGCCAAGATCACCAAGCAAGTGGGGCACCAAGATGTGGCTACCTCTCCATTAGAGAAGGAGGTAGCCAGTCCCTCAGAGGCCAGCAGAGAGCCCATCAGATACATGGCCAAGGAGAGAGATGACTCTTTCTCTCAGAGGAAGGCCTCAGTCAGAGCTGAAGCAAATCTACAGGGCACTTGGAGGGGAAAAACCTGTGTGGTTACAGAGCAAAGAGGACTTCAACTCTCTCCAGAGTTGTCAGACTGCCACCCTCTGGCACCAGTAGGGCAGACATTTTCATTCCCACCAGAAGCACTAACAAGTACTTGTTAGCAATAGCTCTGGCAGCTGCTGTATCTGTTAGAGAATGAAATTCTTTGCCTGTTGCCCAGTTCTCTGCAAAGGAGTTAATGTTTGCAGCTGGGCTGTCCCTGGATAAGCAGAGCAGTGCATTACAGGAGTCAGGGCAAACCTCACCTCAAAGCGGTCAAGAAAATCCTTCAGGTTTTGGAACTGATCCAGGCACTTGGGCTCAAACATGCGGTTCTGGTCCAGGATGTCGTACATGACAAAGTCAACAAAAGTGATCTGGAGAGAGAAGAGAGAGAAGTGACACAGGGCAGTCGAGTCTGTTCCCATGCCCCTCCCCCAATCACACCCCCACCATGTACCTTCTCCCCAGCAAACCACTTCCTCTTCCCCAGGAACTGAGAGAACAGCTTCAGCTTCCCAGGCAAAAGCTCCAAGTAGCCAGGCTTCAGTTTCTCCTGCAGAGAGGAAGAGGGAAAGTTTTCAGAGACAGCTGTGGATTAGACCAAGGCAACCCTGTGCCCACCCAATGTACAGTAAATTCTTGTAGTGGGAAGGGCACCTGGAGTTTGCCATTGTCATAATAAGGATCTAAGGGTGAGCAGTATCATGTTTCAGGGCAGGTCACCTGTGAGGGCCAGGAAGGAATTCCCCCGGTACAGCATTATGCAAGTGACTACGACCATTATTCACCTGCCCCTGAAGGATTAAGTATTGGGCCAGAAGCAGAATGCCAGCTAAATGGACCCAATCTAGTATGGAAAATCCTGTGTGTGCCAATAGCATAGTATTGGAGTGGGATTTGTCCTGAAATCAACAAGGTCTTGTTGCAGCCCCCCAGGACAGCATGGATGAACTCACAAAGTCAGGATTGTAGCAGATCATTACAAGGCTCATACGGAAATCCATGGCCTGGTTCTCCAGCATGTCCACTCGCAGCATCTCCTCCTCCGTCTCGCCACCTGGGAGACACAACAAATGTCAGAGTGCTCACCGGCAGCTACCCAGCCAAATCCCAGCCCCTTGATCATTAGTGAGGCCCAGACCTCCCCCCACCGATACTCACACAACTTGTGCTTGCGCGCGATGTACCGGAGGATGGCATTGCTCTGCGTGAGCTTGTTCTTGCCATCGATGAGGTACGGCAGCTGGAAGGGCAGTCAGAGGCAAGGTTAGTAAGCAAGCTCTTCCCACTTCTCCAGCTCCCACACTCCCCCGTCCCTGCTACTTCTGCACAAGAACCCCACCGATACCCCAGCATTGGTCCCCACCCAGAATCCATCTTAATCAGTGAAACTCCCAAACCCACCACACCCCAAGGAAGGACCTGCCTGCCCACCCACCCAGAGCAACTCTACATACATTTGGGAAATCCAGTCCCAGCTTCTCCTTCTCCTTAATCCACTGGCTTTTGTCATAGTCTGGAGCTGGAAGGAGAACAGAGAGGGTAGATCCCAGGCCAATGCCAACACATCCACCTAATTCCTCCCCCTAGCATCTTGGGGCAGCATGGCACACACTTGTGGTGCAGATTCTCCATGGTGCTGAGCAACATCAGCTCACTGAAGGCGGAGAACATACCAGGGGCTCAGCACTCTTGAAAATCAGGTCCTAAGTCAAAGAGGGCCTGAGCCGGAATCCTTCCAGGCCAGCTCTCTCCCAGTCATCAAGTAGCCATGTCTACACAAGAAGGCTGCTTTGGTTTAAACTGAGGTGAAATTTCTAACCTGGTGAAGGTTAAACTGGTGCAAAAAGCTGTGTGGCTCCCCTTTACTCTGGTTTTAAGTCATGCTAAAATGAAATACACCTAACTATAAGCCTGGTCTGAACTGAAATAAAAAAGGTCTACACAGCCCTTCACACCAGTATAGCTAAGCCAGTTTAAAAAAAACTGCACCCTAAGTTAAAACAGGTGCAGCTTTCTTTAGAACAGGTGCACAGTTTCAGGACCTATTGTAATTTGAGTCGGCTGCCAATTAACTTGAGTCCACCCTGTTAAGTTATTGACAGAGTTGTAAATAATAAACTCAAAGTCCACTGTCAGCCAATTCAACTTGCAGTGTGTCCAAAAACTCTGGCCTGGATAACACCAGAGAGCGGTAACCAGTGTGGAACTACACCTGCTGGGAATACAGGTTAAAAGAGCCTACACCAGGTAAGAGGAAATAAGCCTTCTTGGTTTCTAGAGGGCAGTGTTGAGTACAAAACCTCTCCGCCTACTGGGACTTTATTTGGCCAATAAGAGCAGTGATCCATGCACACTTACTGCCCCTTGGGTGAGATGGGGCAGTCCCATCAGCTCACCACAACCCTCTGCAACATGTTAGGGCACAATGCGGGGTGTTCTCTATCTAGTTGGTCTTCCTCTGCGGTTTCAGCTTGGCAGAATGTGGTGACAAGAGTTAGAATTTGGCCAGGGCATGAGAACACTAACGGTGTTTTCACACCAAGAGAAAGTGTCCTTACCACAAGTTAAAATCCTAACGACCACAGACATGGCAGTTGTAGTTTTAACTCAATCTGTTGATCAAAGACAAAGACTAGAGGGGAGTCTGGTGTTTAAGTCTACCTGCTACCTTACAATAGAACTACAACTGCCTTAACCAGGAAGTTAAGGTAACTAGAATTAGCCAGCCCAGGCGAACACATTTTGCAGGGTGACATACCCTAAATTACTACTGGTGCTCAGCGGAGCACTCGGGGGTAATGACCCAGCTTCACTGTTCACCCTGGAGGTCAGCAGTACCAAGTTCTGTCCCACCCCTGAAGAGTGAACCAACCCAACGTCACTTCCCCTGATCCTACGTGATCCCAACCTAAGATTGTATTGCTGCATGCAACAGATGCTAAGCAGTAGCATGGACTACAGCTGACAGATGCTATTAGAGCTACATGCAATGAGGATGTCAGAACATATACACTGTGACAAAGTTCCTTCTCTATCTTGGTGGGTCCTGCGCTTATTGGCGGATTTTCTTGCCTCAGAGATTCACCATGTGGGTTGGGGAACAGCCCAGAGACCTTCCCCTCTGGTAGAACCCACAGTCCAGGTCAATTGGGAGGTTTGGGGGGAACTCGGTCCCACCCTCTGCTCCAGGTTCCAGCCCAGGGCCCTGTGGACTGCAGCTGTCTAGAGTGCCTCCTGGAACAGCTGCACAACAGCTACAATTCCCTGGGCTACTTCCCCATGGCCTCCTCCCAACACCTTCTTTATCCTCACCACAGGACCTTCTTCTTGATGTCTGTTAATGCTTATACTCCTCAGTCCTCCAGCAGCACGTCCTCTCACTCCCAGCTCCTTACACCCACACCACAAACTGAAGTGAGCTCCTTTTTAAACCCAGGTGCCCTGATTAGCCTGCCTTAATTGATTCTAGCAGCTTCTTGATTGGCTGCAGGTGTTCTAATCAGCCTGTCTGCCTTAATTGTTTCCAGAAAGTTCCTGATTGTTCTGGAACCTTCCCTGTTACCTTACCCAGGGAAAAGAGACCTACTTAATCTGGGGCTAATATATCTGCCTTCTATCACGCTCCTGTAGCCATCTGGCCTGACCCTGTCACAACACCTAACCGCTTGGTGCAGGATAAAGTGGGGGGCTTCTCCATGGTAGCAATAGCCTAAGCCACTGGTAACAAGTGTTTAGATGCTGAACTGCCTCACAAGAGCAGCAAAGATATTTGAGGAGGTCATCTGGAGCAATTCCCTTTATGCTCAAAGCACTCAAGAGAATCCAGAGCACAGGCCAGGGATGGAGGATTAAAAACCCAAGCTAATGAGCATGCAACTTTCTGGTGAGTTTGTTATGGGAAAATGTTCCTTGCAACAGGTAGTTTTCTAGCGGTCTTTAAAGACAGACTATTAGCACACTCACTAAATTGGATTCTAGAGAATCCAGTGCAATGGGATTTGCTGAGAGCTAGGAGCAGGTGTTTGAGCAGACTGGTAAGACAGGACACAGTCCTGAAATGAATGAATGAAGAGTTAACTCTAAATTCCCTAGTGGCTAGGTCTAACAGCCAGACATTGGCAGATTAGCAGCCCTAGGCTGGCTCAGGCCTCATTGGTATGTTGGTTAATCCAGCCCTGACTACATGGTTTGTCAGATACCAGTCCAACAGCCAAGGACTGTGGGATCCCTTCCCTACTTCCTTAGTGTAAACATTACCCCGATCAAACACCAGGTCAGCATGCGGCAGCACATGACCCTCTGGAATGCATGGCACTCCACTGAAGGAGATTCATGCTAAGAATTTCTTGTAGGGACCAGGAAGCCCTTTGCTCCCTGGAGACTCAGACTGCACAGAGCTGTGACTAGTCCAAGTCAGCCAGGCAAGAGGCCCTCACAGCCACCAGCAGGCTCACTAGAGCCTTTCGCCTGGGCAAGGGAAAGGGGTGTCTCCACAGAGCTGGGACCAGAGCTCCTACACAAACGAGCCATTCCTGGCCCCTCAGAACGCTTTCCACTCAATGAGCCGGGGAGGGCTAGCTTTGCTCCCTGCCTGCACCACTCACCTTCCCCACAGCTGTACATCTTGTCCTCGTACGCGGTGCCCGTGTATTCCAGCAGCAGTCGGATGGAGTGGGCAAGCTGCAGGGAGAAGACCAGGGCAACGTGAGAGCCTGCAAGTATTAGCGTTAGAGCAGGGGGATTCCGACCTCGGGGTACAGGAGTCAAGTTAGCCATCAGCTTTACCCGGAAGAGCCACAAGGGTTTGAACTCATCATTTCATTTACTATAGTACTATATATTCATATTTAAACAGTATGGCAGGAAATATCTACAGCCTATATTATTCTCACAGCAAAATGACAGTGCAAGTATTAATTTATCAACTACAATTGGCTAACATAGCATAAGCATCCTGATTGGTTAATAATTAAATCAGTGTTTTAATTCTGTGCTGCAAGAGCCACAGGAGACATGATAAAGAGTCACTGGCAGCCTGCAAGCCGGAGTGAGTCTTACTGGTCTAATGTAATTCTTCAGCCTCAAGGGAGTTCACTGAACAAACTTCATCGTCCCTCCTCCCCCACGCCCACCCCAAAAAAAGCCTGGAAATTCAACCCCAAGAGATTCCTTTGACGAAGGTGGTGGTTTGTCTTTCAGGAGCCGGGTCACTGTGGTTGCAGCAATGAAAGGGAGCAGTGACTTCTCCTCTTTCACCTGTCAGACCCCTCCCTGGTGACAGTCACTACAGCACTCGTCCTCAAGTGCTTAGACATCTTAGCCCATACAAAAGGCAGGTCAGTCTCCTTTGTCCCACCCCTTCCATCACACACATCATCTTTGCAGGTAGGGAAACTGAGGCACAGATTAAGATCTAGTTTCTAAAGAATGGTTTCTAACTTTGGGTGCCCAATGGGCATCACCTGAAGACCAGGCCCCAGCCATCTCAAATCAAGTACTCAAACAATGGAAATAACCCTGCATGAGGCCAACAGTCCTGCCTGCGAACATATAGACAGTGAGAGGAGCTGGATTAGAACTCACCACCACCAGAGCAGCACCCTGCCCCCAGAGGCAGGCAACTCCAGACTCATGTCAGCTCCCCCAAAACCGCTATGAGCTCCCCACCAAGGCAGACTCGAACAAGTGCAAGCAGAGCAGTTTGGTGCCCAGTGCCAGCCAAACCTCAAAACCTACCACCCCCAGCTGCACACAGGGCTTGCAAGTGTAACCGTTTTGCAATCCAGCCCTTCCCACATGGATACCGTGCAAGGCACGAGGGCTACAGTGCGCAGCACCATGTGCATGGGAGCAGGCGATGGCATGCTCAGGTGTAAGGCCGTTTCTGCTTTCCAGTGGCTTGGGACAGTTTGGGACCATCCCTGTTCTGTGTTTTCCCCTTGGGGTGGGAAGGGAAATAGATAATGGAGCGAGATTCTCCCCCACCTCCAATCTTGAGTCGGGGCTTTGGCCCTCTACCTGCCCCTGGCGACGTGAGGAGCCAGTGGGGTGGGCCGGGGCCAAATCGCTCACTGCTGCCAGCATCAGGCTCCCCGCTAACCCCCCAGGCTGCCCTGGACCCCATGTCCCCCTGAAGCATGGGGCCTCCCCAAAGCACGGTAAGCCCAAACATTGGTGGAGCCAGGCCCACGTTCCTAAATATTGATGGAGCACAGGCACCATGGGCCCATGTAACTCACCACCTATGAACACAGGCCACTTCCCCAACGCCTGTCCCATAGCCCTGAAGCCGCCTACAGATCCCTAGAGACCCCTGGGACAAAAGCACAGGGGCACCCTTATTTTGTTTTTCTGGGTGCTCTTCTACAGAGACTATTGCAATAGCAGAGGGCTCTGTTGAAAACAATGCAGGAAAGCAGCAGGGGCCACATGCTGCGTCCCCTGCAAGGAGGGGCAGGTGGGCTGCATGGCATAATTAACAAGCAGGTTCCATCAACAGGGCCCAACCAAATTCATGGCCCATTTTGATCAATTTCACAGTCCTAGGATTTTTTTAAATTGCAAATTTAATGATTTCAGCTATTTAAATCTGAAGTGTCAGTGTGCTGTAATTGTAGGGGTCCTGACCCAACAAGGAGTTGTGTGTGTGTGTGTAAGTTATAAAGTTATTGTGTGTGGGGGGGAGGGGGTTGCGGTACTTCTTCTTCAGAGCCAGTCAGCAGCACAGAAGTAAGGCTGGCACAGTATGGTCTTGCCACCCTTACTTCTGCACTGCTGCTGGCAGAGAGCTGCCTTCAGAGCTGGTTGCCCGGCCACCAGCCGCCACTTGCCAGCTGCCCACCTCTGAAGGCAGCACAGAAGTAAAGGTGGCAGTATCACAAACCCCTAAAATTACCTTGTGACCCCCTGCAGCCCCCTTTTGGGTCAGGGCCCCCCATTTGAGAAACGCTGGTCTCCCCCGTGAAATCAGTAGAGGTTAAAAGCACAGATAAGACCCGATTTCACAGTCAGTGACACATTTTTCATGGCTATGAATTTGTTAGGGTCTCACCCACCCAGCGTCAGCAGCCTCCAGAGACATGACCCCGCTCGGCTAAAGAGTCAGTCCCAGGGGGAAGTGAAAATAGCAGCGTTTGCTAACCAGCTCCTGCCACCCCTAGCCCGGACCGAACAGCCAGCCCCCCCCTGCGCCGCAGCTCGGACTCACCCCGCGGATGTCCCAGTACCCGAGAACCACCGGCATGGTGCGGTGCGGTGCTTTTCCTACTGCTTTACGATGCTGCGTCTGGCGGGGAGTCGGGACTGGAGCGCGGCGGCTGCTTTATAACCTGCCCAGCAAGGGGCGCGGCTGCCGAGCACAACCCAATGGGGGGGGGGGGGGGTGATGTTAAAGGGGCCGCACCGCCCAAACCCATAGACACGCCCCCAGGGGTGTTTTATTTGAACGGGCGATTGCGGGGGAAGCAGGTTGTGGCTGCTCGGCTCTAGGTGAGGCTCCGATCCCCGCGCCACAGACTCCCAGCGGGGGGCGAACCCGCGGTGCTGCGGGGCAGAGGTTTGCACGTCGGACGCTGCAGCGCCGGGCACATGCACCCCTGAGAAGCGACCAGCAGCGCAGCCCGGCCCCGCTTGCGGGGTGTTGGCGCTGCGGGGGGAAAGGTGCCCGGGTAAAGCGGTTTCGCGTGCGAGGTGCTATTCACACGGGCCGGGGCCCGGATTCGTTCTAGCTCGGGTTTTGTTTTCAACCGGGCAGTGCCTCTTTAAATGAAGCACCGCCCGGCGGACTCCGGGGTGGAGCCTGTGCAGAGAGGGGGGAGGAGGGACCCGCTGGAAAATGGCTAGAGCCGCTCACGGGAGATATTGGTCTAAGCAAAGGGACCGCAAAGAGATTTAATCCAAAGCAAAGCTCACGCTCAGCCTCCCAGAAAACAACGGGTCCGAGTCTCCTCTTACTCACCCCAGTTTGACACCAGTGCAGCTCCCCTGACCTAAATGGAGTTACTCCTGATTTACACCAGGGTGTGATCAGAATCAGGCCCCTGCTTCCCAGCCGGGGAGACGTCTCTACCATGTGCTGCAAACACGAGATGCAAGATGAAGAAAAGAGCTCCTGAAATTGAGAGGGACACTGCCCGTGGGCATCAGCCACGGTTGCACTGAGCATCAACTGCAAGGGCAAAGAGGGGATTGGGCTGAGCTGGCATCCTTCCAACGCAGTACTCCAGGAACAGTACTCTGGGTGGGCAATCGATACCTCCCCCTCCCTGTGCAGGGGTTTCCAAAAGGCCCAGGCCCTACTTACGTCCTCCAGGGTTTTCTCCTCCTCACACCAGCATCACTTTGTACTTGCTCTGATATGGGGCATCTCCCCTCTATACCTCCACTTGCCCTTTGGCCCCCCTGCCATCCCACCCCTTAGCCACATTACACCGGCTTTTCTCCTGTGCTGTCAGCCATTCTCCCATTGTCTCACCCTGCTGCTCCCCATCTCCTTCCCCATCGGCACCTCACCCTCTGCCCCTCTGGGGTCACCATTTCTCCATGCTCATGTCAGAGTAGCTGGCCCTTGTGTTTAGGCACAGGGGAAAGCCGTGTTGTGTGATCGTTGTGGGGAACAAAGGGCGTACATTCCTAGTTTGCGAGAGATTGGAGGAAGAAACACAGGGAGCCCCCGGCTCACATGCTGCTCAGCAAGGGAGATATAGTCACAGATGTTGCCATGAACACTGGCACTCACTGTGTAATGTACTGGCTCTGTGTACATAGAAGCAAATGTGTGATGGTGGGCAAACTACAGCCCGCGGGACCGTCCTGCCCAGCCCCCGGCCCCTCCCCGGCTGTCCCCCCTCCCCCACAGCCTCAGCTCACTTGCTCTTCTGCCGGCGCCATGCTCTGGGCGGCGGGGCTGTGAGCTCCTGGGGCAGCGCAGCTGCAGAGCCGGGCCTGACCCGGTCTCTGAGCTGTGCAGTGGCAGCGGCGTGGCCCGGCTCCAGCAGGGCGGCGTGGCTGTAGCACCGCCAGCCACCGGTGCTCCAGGCAGCGCGGTAAGGGGGCAGGGAGGGTTGGATAGATGGCAGGGGAGTTCGGGGTGGTGGTCAGGGGGCGGGGGGGGGGAACAGGGGTCCTGGGGGGGCCATCAGGAATGAGAGGGGTTGGATGCGGGGGCAGGGGTTCCGGGGGCAGTCAGGGGACAGGGAGAAGGGGTGGTTGGATGGGGCAGGGGCCCCAGGGGGACAGATAGGAGGTAAGTGGGGGCCGGGCCACAACCCCCTCCCCTAACCGGCCCTCCATACAATTTATGAAACCCGATGCGGCCCTCAGGCCAAAAAGTTTGCCCGCCCCTGAGCTAGTAGCTGAACCCACAAGGTAGATAAAGGACCTATTACATCTGCCAGCTAAAGGAGATCTGCTTTAGCTTACACAGCAGAGGCCTGTGGCTTTAGAGATTGAAAGGCCAGGGATTTACATAAGCCTCAAAACCTCCACCCGATTGGAATGACTGGGTCCCTCTCTGCTACTCTCCACTACTGCCCTGGGGGTTCTTTGCAGTTGCACAAATCCAGACTACTTCTCCCTAAACCTGCTCACAGCTGTGGCTCCCAGCACATACAAGCACTGCATTACTTGCTCTCTCAGCTGTGTGCAACCCTGCAGCAGCTCAGTGCTTTGGGACCAAGCTTCCAGACAACTCAGCTCTGCTGTAGGCACCTAAATGGAGGGGCCAGACTGAGTTCTCTTAGGGATCTGGCCCTCTGTGTCAGAACAGGGGCTGCAGGGTGCAGCACACTTACAAACCTGATTGGGTGCATCCAGCTTCCTCTCCCCTCTACCTGGCTGAGCTGTCCTGTCGGAGGGGAGCATGGTGATTTAATTAGTACCTTGATTATGCATTGGATATGACATCAGGCCTTTCTCACGCTAGGAACTAGCCAACTTCTTATACGTCTCTAGTCACAAAAGGGAAATCTTCCGTCCCCTCTGAAACATGATGTTCTTTCTGCGTGTGTGATCACAAGCCGGTGTGTGTGGGGTGCTCCAGGAGAGAGCAGGTTTAAGGGGAGGGAAGAATTATCTTTCTGTTTATATTTTCATATGCACATGGGCTCAAAGGAGTGGTAGGTGCTCAACACCTCTGAAATTCAGAGCCCTTTGTCAAAGAGCCACTTGGCCATCTGAAGAGCACCAATGGAAGCAGGAACTGGCCTGCATGCTGGGATAAATGCTGAAACTCAGAAGAGGTTTAAAAGTAGAACTAAGGGTCTACTAATCAGAACTCCCTAGAGATCTATTTTTAAAAAACAAATAGAAACCAGGAAAGTCAATAAGCTGAGACGACTATACAGTCACCAAAATGTTTTCATTAGCCAGTAAGTGGGAATCGCAGCTAGCTTAGTGGGAAGGATTACAACAGGGCTTAGGGATTTCAGCTATTACTGATTTGCTGTTTAATGGGACTTTGCAAGCTAGAGGGGTTCCAGGGGTCTCCGTCTCCTTCTCAGATGCTGCAGTGGGTCAATGCCAAGAGAGTTGTTTGACATCTGCTGAGCTCCACTTGAGCCTACTCCTTTTTGTTGCTCCACTGGGCAGCTCTCCAGAAAATGGGAGTCTTCATGTAGCGGCTAGAACTCATGTAGGCAGCGAGCTTCTCCAGGGCCTACAGGGAAAGCAAAAGAAGATCCATCAACGTAAAGAGATATCATCAGCTCCTCACATGCCCCCTACCCATCATCACCGCCAGAAATTCAGCATGGGCCACAGCCAAACAGCTGCTTGGGAATCGCTCCCCATTGCAAACCAGAAAGGCATGCAGCCATGTCTTATCAGACATGTCCTATGGCCCAGTTCTTCTGGAGGACCAAGGGTCTGATCCAAAGTTTGCTGAAATCAGTGGGAGCCTTGACACAGACTTCAAAAGGCTTTGGATCAGGCCCCAAGGATGTGATTTTTCAAAGCTGCTGACCACTCACCGCTCCGATCGATTTCACTCAGCACTTCTGAAAGCCAGGCCCTTACGTTGCCGAGCTGCTCTAGGTTTAGGAGCAGATAAAGCACTTTCTAAAAGCAGGAAGTCCTGTAACTTCTCAAAGCTCCATCTCTCAAAAACAGTTTGTCCGGTTCCAAACTCAGTCTGCTCTTCAAAATCTCCTCTGCCCAAGAACCAAGCTTGAGAAATTCAGGGCTGTAATGATTTGCACTTGCAATATATTATTCAGCTACTAGGTGACTATGTGCTGTTCACCAGTTCCCTGTCTGGAGCTCTTCACAAGGGAGACAGTGCTGGAACTTGAGCTGTGTGGAAACTTGTTTGTGTGTCTTTAGTGTGTGATTGTCTTCTATAATGAACACCTCCTGTTTAAGGTGAACTCTGATTCCATATATTGTGAAAAGGACCAAGAGGTGGGTTATTGTTTTGACAAGATAAAGGGTGCAGAAGGCTTAGAATGGAAACCATCTATCAACCTTAATTGGGAAAAGTAACTTGACCAAGGGTCACATGCTGCAGACGCTGCAGAACTGGAACTAGCTTGGCCAGCCCTGGAGATCCAGAGAGCAGCATGTCACAGGGGAGTCAGGGCCAAGCTCACCTCAAATCGGTCAAGAAAATCCTTCAGATTCTTTAGTTGATCCAGGCACTTGGGCGCGAACATGCGGTGCTGATCCAGGACGTCGTACGCAAGGAAGTCGACATAGGTGAGCTTGGAAATTAGAATGAAAATAAGCAGAGCGTCAGATCAGAACCATCCCAATCTGCACTTCCCATCTCTGGCCTCTCTTTAACACGGAGCAGCTATGTCCTCAGTCCCTGTCTAGCGACATACCTTCTCCCCAGCAAACCACTTCCGGACCCCCAGGAACTGGGAGAACAGCTTCAGCTTCCCGGGCAGCTGCTCCAAGTACTCCGGCTTCAGTTTCTCCTGCAAAAGGGAAAATAGAAGCAAGGGACCTGTGGGTCAAATCGTCGCAATCCCCACCACCCCGGAGCAACTCAGAGTTCCGGCTTTCTAAGGTGGCCCAAGGCAGTGACGGGGGTAATTCAATCCCAATTTTTGGGGCATAAACTGATCATCTGAAGGGATCTCCTGTCCCAGACACTCTCCTCCCTCCCATGCCAACATCAGGTAACTAGTCTGGTGCATGATAGAAATTATTCACCTTCCTTTGAAGGAAGAGGCTGTGGCTAAAGAGGAGCCGTAACAGACTTCACAGACTGGTCTGCTCTGACACATAATCCCTGACCAATTCCACCTCTCTTTGTCTGTGAGGCAGCGTGGGATGGGGGAACAGGCAGTGTTGAATCTAGGGAGGGCTCAAATTCTATCTTACCTCTGCTACTGGTTTACTGTGGGACCTCAGGCAAGTCACATCACTTCTCTCTCCCCCACCTCTCTAAAATGGGAATAACTACTCTTCTTCCCAGGTAATTAATGGAGGCTTGTAAAGCTCTGGATTATATCTACACTTGTTAACCCCTGGTGACCCTCCTGAGTCATATGTTGCACTCCAGCTCTGACCCACACCCTCAGGGGAGCAGGGATGTACTCACAAAGTCAGGGTTGTAGCAGATCCTTGCAAAGGCCAGGCGGAAATCCATCACCTGGTTCTCCAGCATGTCCACTCTCTGTATCTCCTCCTCACTCTCGCCAGCTGGGAGCCAGAAAACACACAGGGGCAGAGAGGCTCAGCAACCATGATTTAAATCTCAACTATCCTCTAAGGGCTTGTCTTCACTGGGGGGAACTGACCAGCCCAGCTATTCTGGAATGACCTAGGTCTTCTAGAATAATGGCCCATCACTTTTACTCTGGACTAGGGACATATTCCAGAGGAGTTGTTCCAGTCACGTTCCCCGTGCAGACAAGTCTTCAACTCGCAGCGATACTCACCCATCTTGTGTTTGCGCGCTACGTAGCGGAGGATAGCATTGCTCTGCGTGAGCTTTGTCTGGCCGTCAATGAGATAGGGGAGCTGGGAGGGCAAAGAGAGGATGTCAGGGGATAAGTTCTCCCCACCCATTTATCCTACTCTTGGAGGGCACCGCAGCCACCAAGCTACTTGTGCCTCCTAGTCGGCGGGAGGTCAAAGAGCAGAGCTAAGTGTCTCATGAGCAGGCCCTGCACATTGCTGGAGTCCACCTGTGCTCAGACACAGCCTCTCCCTGCCCCTTTTTTACTCTGCTTGGGGGAGCAGGTGGACAGCAGGGCCCCAGATTCACAGTTCAGTGCCTAGCATTTAACCTTATAGCCATGCACAACCACCGATCACACTCAGGCTAGGCACGGCCACGTGCTCGCTGCTGCAAAGACAGCAAGGCCTGAGTCTCCTGCACCAGTCAAGGGGGCACTGGAGAACCGGGAGCCCTTCCCCAGCCAACAGCCTGGCTCCACCTCAGAGCCAGCAGTGAAAGCTGCTAGTCTCCAACCACTTCCCTCTCTGACCCTGTCCTCCCCAGCGACACATGGGTAACGGCAAAGGAGGCTGCTACGTACGTTCGGGAAATCCAGCCCCAGCTTCTCTTTCTCGTTAGTCCATTGGCTTATATCATAATCAGGACCTGGAGGTAAAGAACAGGATGGTAAGTCCTATGGCATGAGCACCTGCCCCCCCACTGCATTTCCCTCACCACCAACCCTCCAATCCCACCCCACTGCATCTCCTAATCAACATCACCTCCCCACCACTGCATCTCCCACCCCACTCCCCACACCCACTCACTGCATCCCAACCCCTCCACTGCATCTCCAACCACCACTGCTACCCCACAAACACCCACTCCACTGCATCTCTCCCCTGCCACCCACACACTCACTGTGTCCCTTTCCCTTCCATCCTCTTCACCCCCCACCCTACATCAACAGTGACTGGTGGTAGAATTGGAGATTGAGTCCCCTGCTCTCTCCCTCTCCCCACACCCCAGGAGCTGAGGGGAGAGGGCCCTGGCCCATGACTCACCTCTGACCAACACTGCTCCAAGTCCAGGGCTGGAAAAAGACTTAGGTCCCCTGGCTGGCCCCTTTGCACCACTCTAGCAGCAGGAAAGGGCCAGAACCCAGACAGAGCTTCCCACCACTCTTGGACAGCCCTATCCCTGGGGCAGCAGGTTTGTATAATTTTGGGTGGAGTCTAGAATGGGTCCAAGTGCCCGCCACCACCTGCCTAAGGCTCTGGGAGGGAGTTTGGGTGCGGGCTCTGGGCTGGGGTAGGGGATTGGGGTGCAGGACGGGGTGTGGGCTCTGGGAGGGAGTTTGGGTGCAGAGGGGGATTTGGGGTTTAGGCTCTGGGAGAGTTTGGGTGCAGGCTCAGGGCTGGGGCAGGGGTGCGGGAGAGGGTGAGGGGTCCGGTACTTACCTCGGGCAGCTCCCGAAAGTGACCCACACACCCCTCTGGCAGCGTCTCCTAGGAGGGGAGGCCAGGGGTCTCCGCGCACCGCTGCCCACAAGCACCGCCCCCACAGCTCCCATTGGCCACAGTTCCCGGCCAATGGAAGCTGCGGAGTCGGTGCTCGGGGCGGGGGCAGCACGCGGAGACCACCACCCCGGGGCCGTGGGGCCATGCCAGCTGCTTCCAGGAGTGGCAAGGACCGAGGCCAGGCAGGAAGCTGCCTTAGCCCCACTGCGCTGCCAGTGGTGGTGGCGGCAGCAGCCGGGGCCCCCCAGGCTCTTTTAAATCACCTGGGGGCAGGGCCGGAGGAGAGACCCAGCCCCGAACACTGGTGGAACATGGACACCACGGACCCTGAATATTCCTGGAGCACGGGCACCATAGACCCATACAACTCGGCACCCGTGCCCTATACCACACTTCTGCTCAGCTCCTGGCATGGGGCATGCCTGTTCTGACATAGCAGAGCAACCACTCAAGGCTGTGGTAGCTTACAGCACCCCCTGGGCTGCTCTAACACTGGGCCAGGCCACTTTGAAAGCCACCTGTGTTCCCCCTCCCATTCCTGAGCTGTGCCATTCCGGACATGCAGCTTGGCATCTGGGCCTAGAAAAAACAGGGAAAAGCCTCAGCACATCCAAGCATGAAGGAGCAGTGCTGCGGCAATAGATACTTAACGGCCACAATTTTCACCACTGGCCTCTGATTTTAGATGCCAAACCTGGCCACGGGCGCCTGATTTTCAGAAGTACCGAGCACCGCCTGCTCCCATCGAAATCCCTTGGAGTTGCAGCTGCTCAGTGCCACTGAGGAAAGCCATGCTGCTCATTTACGTGGCTAACATCAAGCCCCCACATCTGATCCTTTTGGCCAACACTCCCACCCACGCTGGCCTCTCGTTCCCGGACGGTGCCATTTACTGACCTTGCAGAAACATAATGAAACGGCTCAGTGCCAAGGCTAGACACCATGATCACAATATGGTGTTTATTACTGGAGTGCCTGAGGACAGCTGAGAACAGGGTGCTGGGTGTCAGACAAACATAGAATCAAAGACTGTTCCTGCCGGGAAGCCCATCTCTAATGAGATGGTCCAGTAGTTAAGAGCATGAACCTGGGGATTTGGGAGACTGAAGTTCAAATCTCTGCTCTGCCATACACTTCCTGGGTTTCCTTGGGGAAATCACGAAGCCGCTCAGAGCCTGAGTTCCCCAGCTGTAAAACCGGGATCCGAGACTAACCGCACTTCCCTACCACACTGGGGGATTGTGAGGCTAAATACAGTAAAAACGGTGAGGTGCTCAGATGATACCACCTACCCTAGGGGCCTATATGGCTATGCTCTGTGTCTGGATTTAACCGCTTCCCTGCTGGCTCAGGTCCCCTTTACAATCAGGCAGGGCGCACGCAAACCCCAATGATATGAAATCCTCACCACTTCCGTTTGACACAGGGTGATAAGCAAAGCGTCAGTGGCCACATGCAATCTGGCTTCGTTTATCAGTGCTCAAAGGTCTGTTTACCTGCAGGTGCCATGCTGGCTATGAAATAAACGTGCGGCAAATCCATCCCCACTAGTGCAGCCTGAACTGGGATATAAGCCCGGGGACCTCCAACCCCGGGGACATAGGGTCTGTTTGCAGTGCAATCTAGGGGTGTAATTGCAGCACATGTAGACACACCCGAGCCAGCTTTGATCTGGATAGTGCAGGTACCGATAGCAGTGAAGCTGTGTCAGCATGGGCCAGGGTCCCAGGTGAGCTTGTATAGCCGGCACTGCTACTGGCATGCAAGATAGCTAGAGGCACATGCTGCAGTTACACCTCCAACTGCAATGTAGACAGACCCTGAGAGGATTTACTGGGAGGGCAGGGAGAGTATAAACCCAGCAGAATCAGGGGGGAGGGGCAGGGCACGAGTTCCTGAGAATACTCATAGGCCCCCATGGGCCACTTACCCTGATACAAACCTAAGGTCTTACCCTCAGCTTCTGTAAATCCAGGCAGATCCATTTACACCAGCTGAGAATCTCCCTCTCCCCAGCCATGAAAGGCAGGAATTGTAATTCTTACTGTCTTTAATCAAGACAAATGATGCTATTGCTTGTGACAAGCACCTCCTGGTATAGGTTCCAGTCAGGGTCCAGAGTCCCAGCCAGAGGATCGGCTCTGTGATTGTCCACACTGTAAGGACAATCTGCCAGAACTGGATTTCCTTGTCCAGTGTACAGCTAGTTCTTTTCCATAAAGAGAGCACAGTCTAGTGGTTAGAGCACAGGCTTGGAGTGAGGACACCTGGGTTCCTCTGTCACTCACTCATCGGGGCTTGGTCTTCACTGCAAGAAAGGGTGTTTTTACACTGCGATAGCTGTCTCGATGTAAAATTCTGGTGGGGCCAAGGCACTGCGGTTCTTACCTTGATGTGGCTCAGTGGTTCTCAACCTGCGGCCCGCAGGCCGCTTGCAGCCCAATCAGCACAGAGCTGCGGCCCATGTGCCATCCTCAGGGCCATACAGGTAGCACTGGGATGTGGTACACAATGGTAAACAAGTTGAGAACCACTGATGTAGCTGATTGATAGGGTAGACCTCAACTAGCTGCATCCAGGTAAAAACTCCAGTCTCTTGTCTCCACCATGAGTTTACAGAGAGAGAAATAACTACAAACACCTTTTTGCAGTGAGGACAAAGCCGGGGTGACCTTAACGCAAAGTCATTCACCCTTTCTGAGTCTCAGTCGAAAGGGGAATTTTACTTTCATGGTGCCCTGGGAAGTTGTGAGGTAGAATTTTATCGTGATTCTAAAGGGATAGAAATGTGCAATGTCATTGTAAAGGATCCATGACCAAAAGCAACCTGACCTCATCACCCCCCTCCCTCGCCACTCCCTGCCCGCGTACTCATCCAGCTGCACTTTCTGCTCGGGGAGAATGCGTTGCTTTGACATAGCTGGGGTTTCTTATCGCTCACTGTGACAAAGAGTAGCCCCGTGACCTTCAGAATTATATAACCAAATCTCGGGGTGCATGACTCAGCAAAAAAACCCCAACAAGGTGGGAAATTAGTCCAAGCCAAGAGAGTCACAGAGTCTCTCTGCAGCCATGGAAGACTTAACCCAAGCCCCTGGGAGAGCGGAGATAGGAAGTGGCTGTTACAAAGCTGCCTTCTAGAAACAGGCTGGCCAGGGTTGAGCAATGCCCCCAGCTCCCATGGACTCCAACTGGCGTTGGGCCCCTCAAAGTCTGTCCCTTACAGCAGCAGAAAGGCCAGCTCCGGACAGAGGGCACTGTCTTAATATAGGGCAGATCCCTGCTCTCGCTGAAAGCAATGGGAGTTCTGCTATCAACAGCCACAGGAGCAGGACCGGGCCCTGTAAGCAACAGCAAATAGAAGCCGATACAGGCCCGGTAGAACCAGACTTTGGAGGAGGAGTGACCTAAGGCAGGAGGGAGAAGAGGGTCTGAACCTCCTCCCCATTAATGCAGAGGGGCTGTACAGCCGGCCCTCCGGAACTGACCTCGCTAGCTGAGTAATCCACACATCCCATCCCCAGACAGAGAGGAAAAGGCAGTTTCTAACACAGCTGCTGAAACCTGAGCACCTCCAGGGAGCTCATTGCTAACAGCGAGTCTAAGGTTACAGCCTGCTCAGAACTAGTTTCTACCCCAGCCCTGCAGAGTTGTCCTGGTTAATTTCAGGGGTGGCAGCAAAAGCTGCTGTTCTCCTGCCTGGTGTGATCTGCAAACTGCAACTTGATAGATTTTTGCAGTGGAAAAAATCTGGCCCAAATCAATGATTTCCTTGCAATTTCCAGCTGCGATCTGGGCTTGATCCAGCATCAGCCTCTCTATTGCCTTCAGCAAGCTTAGACCCTAATTGAAGGGCCTGCTCTAAGGTGACTCAGGAGCCAAGATGCCATGTGAACAAGGGCACCATTCAGTGCTGTTAAAGGACCTGGACACTTATTGCTATTTAACACTGTTGAGCATAGATCTTAAAACATCCCTTAGCCCTAACGATAACAGCGCACCCCTCTCTCACAATATGAGGTTGGTACAGACCCAACCACTTCTGTATCCCTCCCCAACACCAGTTCTGATCTCCACACAGGTTCCCTGCCAAGACTGCAAAAGACAATGCACCTTGCAAGTGCCCGTCTCACGCTCCACAGGCCAAGGCAGCCCGGGGCGCAATCTCCACCCATGACACCTTACCTTCCCCACTGGGGCTGTATTGCTTGTCCTCATAGGGAGTGTCCGTGTATTCCAACAGCAGTCGGATGGCATGAGCAAGCTGAAAAGAGGAGCACGAGAGCATTTATATCCCAGAATCCCTCCAGTTCCATTGGGCGAGCCCAGAGCTTGCCCATCTCTGAGAAAGCAAGATAAATTGACCTTCCTCCCAATTCTGCTCACAGCTGCTGGAGCCCAGGACTATACACAGATCATGCGTGACAGCTTCTACCTTAGCCAACGCACCACACAGGGGATTGAACCAGGGAACCTCCATCGCTCAGACTAGAAGGCCAGAAGGGACCATCATGATCATCTAGTCTGACCTCCTGCACATCGCAGGCCACAGAACCTCCCCCACCCACTCCTCTAATAGACTCCTAGCCTCTGGCTGAGTAACTGAACTCCTCAAATCATGATTTAAAGACTTCAAATTACCAAGAATCCACCATTGACACTAGTTTAAACTTGCAAGTGACCCGTGCTGCAGAGGAAGGTAAAAAAAACAAAAAACAAAAAAAATGCAGGGTCTCTGCTAATCTGACTTGGGGGGAAATTCCTTCTGGACCCCAAATATGGTGATCCGTTGAACCCTGAGTATGTGGGCAAGACCCACCAGTCAGACACCTGGGAAAGAATCCTCTGGGGTAACTCAGAGCCCTCCCCATCGAGTGTCTTGTCTCCAGCCATTGGGAATTTTTGCTACTAGCAGTCACAGACGGGCCACATGTCATTGTAGCCAGTCGCATCACATCATTCCCTCCATAAACTCATCAAGCTCAGTCTTGAAGCCAGTTAGGTATTTTGCCCCCACTGCTCCCCTTGGAAGGCTGTTCCAGAACTTCACTCCTCTGATGGTCAGAAATCTTCATCTAGTTTCAAGGCTCAACTTATTGATGGCCAGTTTATAGCCGTTTGTTCTTGTGTCCACACTGGCGCTTAACTTAAATAACTCCTTTCCCTCCCTATATGTATTAACAGAGAACGATCACATCTCCCCTCAGCCTTCGTTTGGTTCGGCTAAACAAGCCAAGCTCTTTGAGTCACCTCTTGTACAATATGTTTTCAATTTCTCTGATTATCCTAGTAGCCCTTCTCTGCATCAGTTCCAGTTTGAATTCATCTTTCTTAACCATGGGAGACCAGAATTGCACACGGCATTCCAGATGAGGTCTCACCAGTGCCTTGTATAACGGTACTAACACTTCCCTGTCTCTCCTGGGAATACCTCACCTGATGCATCCTAGGACTGCATTAGCCTTTTTCACAGCCACATCAGGTCGGGGGCTCATACGCATCCTGTGATCAAGCAATATACTCAGGTCTTTTGGCTTTTCTGTTGCTTCCAACAGATACATCCCCATCCTATAGCAAATATTCTTGTTGTTAGTGCCTACATTCATGACCCTGCACTCTGCACTATTAAATTTCATCCCATTTCTATTCCTCCAGTTGTTAAGGTCCTCCAGATCTTCCTGTGAAATATTCCGGTCCTCCTCCATATTGGCAATACCTCCCGCTTTTTGTGCCAAGGTCATGAATGAAAATGTTAAATAAGATTGGACCGAAGACCGATCCCTCAGTGGAACGCCCCTAGTAACCTCCCTCCAGCCTGGCAGTTCACCTTTCAGTATGACCTGTTCTAGTCTCCCCTTTAACCAGTTCTTTATCCACCTTTCAGTTCTCATATTAATCCCCATCTTTCTCCAATTTAATGAATAATTTCCCATGTGGGACTGTAAAAGCACAAGCTAAAGCTCTAACAGACTCAACTCCACCATAGAGCGCACACCATATGTGTGAGGGGAGACCGACAACACACCTGTCCCACGGCATTACACGTGCTCGTGGGAGTTTCAGTAGCCTGAGTTAGGAACCCTGCATTGCACTGTGGACCCCAAGAGGGCTTTTCTTGCTGAGACCACGCGGCAACTAATGCAAAATTGCAATGGGGTTCCTGACCTTCAAGCCACCAGCCACTGGGGGGACTACACCCACCAATAACATGCCTCCCCTCCCCCCAGACATCTGCTGTTGGGAAACAAAACTTTTAAAGAGTTACAAATAAAGTGCCCAGTCAGGGCCTGGCAGTGGGACGGGTCCATCAGAGTTTCACTGCAGAAAGGGGCAAGGGCCAGGAGTGTGTAGGGCTTTCTGCAGGGACGCACATGGGCATTGGCTTCCGGGCAGGGACGACTTTCCCCGAGCCTCACCCTTGGGGAGGGGATAAGGGTGGGGGATGGACACTTTCACGTGATGGGGCCCTGCTCTCCTAGGGCTCACAGCTGAATTGTCAACTGGCCTGCTTGCAAGAGCCCATCCCCCTACCCCAGGCAAATCTTGGCTACCATGACATGTGACCCCAAGCAAACCTTATAGAGCCAACCCATACATTCCCCTACAGAGACCTCCCCCACAGCTGGGGGGCTGCCTACCCCACTCCTGCACCCTCACCCCTCCCCCATAGCTAGGGCTGCCTGCCCCACTCCTTTACCCTTCCCCCATAGCTGGGGGGCCACCTGCCCCGCTCCTGCCTCCGAGCCCCTCCCCCATAGCTAGGGCTGCCTGCCCCACTCCTGCACCTTTCCCCCATAGCTGGGGGGCCGCCTGCCCCTCTCCTGCAGCCCCGCCATAGCTGGGGGGCTGCCTGCCCCTCTCCTGCACCCTCCCCCATAGCTAGGGCTGCCTGCCCCTCTCCTGCCGCCCCTCCCCCATAGCTGGGGGGCCGCCTGCCCCACTCCGCGCTGGCCCGGCGCTGCCCGCACTCACCCCGCGGATGTCCCAGTACCCTAGGGTGACCCCCATGCTGCCCCTGCGCTCCGGTCTCGCCGCGGTTCGATGCGCTCGAGTGGGGCTGCGGGGGCGGAGATCCGAGTTCCCGCCCTGGAATCCGGTTACTTGCCTGTCAGGCCAAACTCGCTTCCCCAATTCCTGGCAGGTCGCGGGGGGCGGATCCTGAACGCTGCGGACCTCACCTGTTAACCCTGCCCTGGCTGTCTGCACTCCTGCAGCCCCGCAGACCCCTCGCCTTTGCCCCCCAGCCCCTGCCCCCTGGGGGGGACCGACCCCCCACTATCTCTGGGGGGCTTGGAGGTTAATTTAGCTCATTGCTGAGCTGTCTGCTCCCTGCAGTGTTATGCCCTGGTGCTAGCCAACCTGCGGAACTCCCTGCAGCAGGACCGCGCTCTCTCTCCATCATGTACTGGGTGGTCAGTGGGGCAGTGTCTGTGTTGGGGGGAGGGGTTGACTTGGCAGGACTCTGACCTGTTGTGACTGACCTTTCCTTCCCTGGTCACCTCGGCCCCTTCATTCACACCCTGCCCATCCAGCTTCGGGTAGTAGCTTTGCTCGGATCAGCTGGGTGCAGAAAATAGAGTCTCAGGAGGCAGCTCCGGTCACCAAACCTGCAAAGTCTCTTACAGGCCAAATCCGGGCTTTCTGGGCCAGAGCGTAGCAGGAATGCTTGGCATGCACAAGCCAAGTTGGCTCGGCAGGATCTGGCAGGCCACCCTGGACCAGGGCACAGTTTCCCCCTCTCTGCCCGCCCCTATGTTTCCGCTCAGGGTGGGAGCTGGCCAGAGATACCAACCCCTCACACCCATTGTACGCGTTGTTGGAGGGTTTGTTTGTGGCTCTGGCTTCCATAAACAGATAGGGGGACAGTGGTGAGACTGGGACCAGAGAAGAGGGGGCACTGCAGGCACTAGGTCCTTACCTCCTGCTGAAAAGGGCCTTAGTGTAGCGGTTGAAGGAATATGGTGGTTTGGAGCCCCTGAGAGGGCTTTTTGTTACTTGTTCATTTCTGTTGGGTCCGTATTGAAGGTGTGGGCGCACCATGGATTTATATAGAGGCATTATGATATTTTCTGTTTTATTTTATCTATCCCTTTCCTAATGGTTCCCAACATTGTGTTCGCTTTTTTGACTGCTGCTGCACATTGAGTGGATGTTTTCAGAGAACTATCCACAATGACTCCCAGATCTCTTTCTTGCGTGGTAACAGCTAATTTAGACCTTGTCATTTTATATGTATCATTGGGATTATATCTTCCAATGTGCCTTACTTTGCATTTATCAACACAGTCCTTTAGCCAGGGATGCATGGAAGAACATGCAGCCTCTGGGCCAGGGCCAGAAGAGGCTTTTTTCTGCTTTAAATGAAATGGAGAAGGAACGTGTAGAAAATCCAGGGGGTTTTGACGTGGAGCCTGGACTCTCTGTGGACGTGGATGGATGAAGGGGACCCCTGCTTACCCCTTCCTGAGGTTAGAACTTCATCTGTTTGGCTTTGGCTCGTTTTCTGCAGTGGGAAATTTAAGGCCTTGCTATGTCAGCTAAGCCCCGACACTGGTGTCTGTCCTAGCCAGCCATCAGCGGAAGATGTCACAATAATCAGGTTTGCCCCAGTGAAATAATACAGGTTTCCCTAATACTTCCCTTCTAGGGTTTTGAAATCTCATTTCCCCCATCTCCACTTTCTGCCTAAAACTCCAACCCCCCCCCCCCCCACCTTTTAAAAATTATTATTGAAAGGCATGAAATGTGAAACTGAGTGAAGGAAATAGTGTTTTTACCCTGTGCATAATGAGCCTATGGAACTCATTGCCACAATGTGCAATTGAGGCCAAGACTGCAGAAGGACCCAAAACAGGATTATCCATTTTTGTGGATAGTGAGAACATCCTAGTGACCCCTTCTGCCCTGACCCAGGATTTCCAAGGCAAGGGGTGGAAGGGTGCTGAGAACACCAACAACTATAAAACCAACAGCCAGTAGGGGAAGTAGGGGCGCCGGGTTGCTGCAGCACTCCTTGATTTGAAGTGGTTTCCATTATATATAGGGTTTACAGTTTGGTTCAATGCCTCTCAGCATCCACACTATAAAAAATGTTCCAATACCACTGTCAGATCCTGTCCTACCCCAGAGCAGCCTTCTAAGACCTTCTAAGACTTTCAGGGGTCACAGAAAGCCCTTTTATTCCCAGTGGTTTCTCCGGCTCCCATTTGCAGTGCTGCTGACAGGGTTAGTAGGACTGTCAATGGACTGTCA
Organism: Emys orbicularis; assembly: GCF_028017835.1. Taxonomy (NCBI): domain Eukaryota; kingdom Metazoa; phylum Chordata; order Testudines; family Emydidae; genus Emys; species Emys orbicularis. The sequence goes on along the minus strand of NC_088686.1, from coordinate 133,485,528 downwards.
GAGGATCCTATCGATTCACATTCCCCCGTCTTTTGCAAGGATAGGGCAGAGGTTCCCGAACTGTCTCCATGTGTGACCCCAGAACCATGCAATACTGAGGATTCCATGTCCCACAATCCTCTGCACCCTTACTCCAAAGTTTCTCACACATCCAGAGAGCAGAGAACTCTTGTAGGTTTAGAGTAAGTGACTGCTTCTGTGGATTGATCTACCCTTAGCTTACGTAGATGGGGCCAGATATTCCAGAGCTCAGCTGCCAACCTGCTGGGCACTTCTGGAAATCAGCCAGTTGCTGCAGGGTAGGGATTTCAGAAGTGCCTCAGGGTATGTTGGCAGAGCAGCGAGAAGGGCGCTTCCCAGCATGGGTGGACAGACATGCCTGTTCTGCTCAAACTAGCGTGGCTGGCAGCTCAGGCTAGCCACCTGAATACAACCCTGCCTGACCCCTTGGGTATATAGACGAGAAGAATGAGGGGGGATGTAGCGGGGTAGTTACCCCGCTCCTGCCTAGAAGGGCTCAAAACAGCCCTGGCAGAGGGCTGCAGCTCTAAAAGCTGGGCTGATTGGGGAAGTAGCCACAGCTGGGCCACGCCCCAATCAGGCCACAGCTGGCCTGTATAAAAAGGCTGGGAGCGAGAGGCCAAGCAATCTCTCTCTGTGTTCGGGGAGAGAAGGGCCTGGCTGTAGGGAGCTAGACATAGGGTGCCTGTAGTGGAGCAGGGCTGGGGAAAGGCTGAGGAGCTGGGGAGCTCCAGCCTGGATAGCCCCAAGCTGCGGCCTAGTAGGAGGCCAAGGGGTACTGGGGGTTGCAGAGGGCAGCCCAGGGCAAGGCCAAGGCAGCAGGTCCAAACCCAACCTTGCCTGTGATGAGTGGCCTATACTGCAGTCTGCCCCAGGGAACGGGGGCTAGTTGGAGACTGGCAGTGGCCTTATTCTGAGGTGAGGTAGGGATAGTGGGTGGGGGTTCCCCAGGGAGGGGAGACCCTAGTACTGAGGGGTGTACTGCCAGGGGGCAGCACCCCATATACAAGGGCACTGGGGTCCGGGAGGGACATGGGGGCCAGAGGACAGGTGGATCACCGGCCTGCAGGGGGTGCTCCAGGATGCTGGAAGAGCTAATTCCCGAGACGACCAGCAGGAGTCGCCGCAGGGGTGAGTCCGCTCCTCTACAGGGGATTTGATAGCAGCTTTCAACGGCCTGAAGGGGGGGTTCCAAAGAGGATGGATCTAGATTGTTCTCAGTGGTGGCAGATGATAGAACAAGGAGTAATGGTCTCAAGTTGCAGTGGGGGAGGTCTAGGTTGGATATTAGGAAAAACTTTACCACTAGGAGGGTGGTGAAGCACTGGAATGGGTTACCTAGGGAGGTGGTGGAATCTCCTCCCTTAGAGGTTTTTAAGGCCCGGCTTGACAAAGCCCTGGCTGGGATGATTTAGTGGGGGATTGGTCCTGCTTTGAGCAGGGGGTTGGACTAGATGACCTCCTGAAGTCCCTTCCAACCCTGATATTCCATGATTCTATGATCTAAATGGCAGCTAATGCTGTCATAGCCACACTGCTATTTCTAGCATGCTAGCTCATGCAGACCTAGCACGTGTCTGTCTCCTCATGCTGGGAAGTGCCTGCTCGCTGTCCACAGACATACCTTGAGAGACAGAGGCCAAGCCTTTCAGAAAGGACAAGTCAATGGAACTCGTGCTCACAACGCAAGTCACTTTGACGCTGCTGAAAATTCTGCGCTTGGTGCCAGAATGGGACCTAGGCTGCTTTGGAAACCTGCCCATGGAAAAGCATTGGCTTAATTTGCAGATGGGGGGGCCTGAATCTCCACTACGTTACACCCATTTTACGTCAGCGTTGTGCAGTCGTGATCGCTGGAGTTACCCCCGGGCAGTACCGCACTGGAGAAAGTGTGTCAAGAGGTTCAAAGGCTCTAATAAGGGTGGAATAACCCTCTCAGACATTGAGGGGCTCATCCCAACGTCGGAAACATTTGAGCTTGACCTGCCACTACCAATCACCCAGGAGCGGAGAGGAGTTGCTTTGGCTATTATGACTTCCATCCGCGTTGTGGGGAAAGAGAAGGGGATTGAGCTTACATCTGTCACAGCACAGTCTGGGACTTTTAAGGGAGTCTAGGCTCAGCTTCTCCTGGGCCTTGGTGAAGCCTGGACCAGGGTGAGGCTCACAGAACGAGGCTCAGCTGGAAGTGGAGCCTGCTAGGAAAGGGGGTTGCTGCTCTCAAACCAGGAGAGACGCTGGGGGTCAGGGATGGTCCAGGAGGGGTGTCCTCACACCTGCCAGGGGAAGGCCTGAAAGAGAGGACTGCAAGGAGCAGGCTGTTCTGGGAGACTCTCTGTGGATGGCCAGGGCTGGGTGAGCGCTGGGAAGGGAGCTGCACTGATCTGTGGAGCTCTGGCGCTGGAGCAGGAGCAGAGTTTGCTTTGGGTAGCCAGAGCAAAGTGTGAATGTTTCCTTGTTTTGACTCGACAAAACAGATCCCAAGGGGTGGCGGGGAGTGGTGGTGGGGGTTGAATTATGTCCACTATTGTGTGGTCTGTGGTCACCTCTGAGACACAAGGAGGGGCTGGGGGCACCCAGCCTTGGGGGAGCGTGGCGTGTGTCACGATATCCCAGACAGCTAGTAGCTCTGCACTGGGGCTGGGGAAGGGGCTTGTTCCCCTTTTCATCTGAAATATCCTCTTTCTCCCCCCCCCCCCACTCGCACGATCTGCCCCTGAGCTGGGCTGCTCTCCCACCTGCTCTGCAGAAACACGGAGAGCTGGCTGGGACTTTCTGTTGCCAGTTCCCAGCATCTGTTTACCCTTGGCCAGGTGCTAAAGTAACTTAACCACAGCCGGCCCTGTGCAGCCATTCATTTATTTTCATGCCCAAACATCCCCATGAAGGACACTGGAGGGGGCAAATAGGGCAAGGGTCTTTTGACTCCCAGCTAGTGCACTTTGGCAGAAACTGGGGTTGCCCTGAGATCCTAGGACCGTTTAACACTCAGGTTCACAGGTTCTTAGGAAACACTGTGGATAATCCATGCTCCTCCAAGGGAGCAGCACCACCACACTGCAGCAACACAGTCCTTCTGGCTAGATCCTTCAGGCTCCCAGCACGGGGGTGATGAAGAGGAGGCTGCAGGTACTGAGTATGAAGAAGAGGTCACCTGGGATTCCCCATTGCTGCTGCAGTCCGGTGGGGAGGAGAAGTTCAGAGTTGCATGACCTGCGAGGCTGCTGTCCGCTTTGGGAGCTGCCCCCTCGGAGGTTCTGCTGAGAAGGTCCTGGAGGTATTTGATGTACCTGATGGCAGCTCATAAGGTTTCGACTTTGCTAAGGTGTTTCTCTGCTATGGGAGGTGGCCTTGGAGCCAGGCATAGCTTTCATTAACACATTTCTCCCTCCGCCTCTCCCTCTCATTCCTCTTCTGCCTGAAGGCAGCTTCAAAGGGGTAGTTGCAGACCCCAAAATGCCTGTGGAAAGGGACCCAAGAGAACCTACCGCCATAAGTGTCATAATAGACTGAGTCAGTGTTGATGGGGCGGAACCAGACAGGGATGTTGGCCAAAGTGTCTGCAGGAGGAATGGCCATGAGAAGGAGAAATTGCTAGTTGCAGGCAGCTGTGCCATTGTCCTCCTGTTGACCAGTGCTCTGCAGTAGCTACTGTTCATGGTGCGCTAAACAAATCTCGCTTCTCAACTTGGCTGAGTGATCCCGAGCAGTAACGGAGCTCCAGCAGCAATCCCAGCTCCCCGAGGTGTGGACAGCTAGAGCAAGGGTGGACAAACTACGGCCTGGGGGCCGCATCTGGCCCTGAAGCCCCCACCAGGGAGCAGGGTCTGGGGCTTGCCCTGCTCCACGCGACTCCCAGAAGCAGCAGCATGTCCCCCCTCTGGCTCCTATGCGTAGGGGCAGCCAGGGGGCTCTGCACGCTGCCCACGCAGCTCCCATTGGCCGGGAGCTGCGGCCAATGGGAGTTGCAGAGGCGACGCCTGCAGACAGGGCAGTGCATAGAGCTGCCTGGCCATGCCTCCACTGCTTGAGGTAAGCGCTGCCCGGAGCCTGACCTCCTCCCGTGCCCCAACCTCCTGCCCCAGCCCTGATCCCCCTCTGAACCCTTTGATCCCAGCCCAGAGTACCCGAACTCCTCATTTCTGGCCCCACCCCAGAGACTGCACCCCCAGCTGGAGCCCTCACCCCCTCCCGTACCCCAACTACCAATTTTGTGAGCATTCATGGCCCGCCATACAATTTCCATACCCAGATGTGGAAGCTGTACCTCGGGCCAAAAAGTTTGCCCACCCCTGAGCTAGACGGAATTCCCGTTGACTGCTTCCAAGCCTCTTGTATTGGCCTGGAGTTAAAGAGGACTGGAAACAGAACCCAGCTCTCCAGGCTCTGCCCTCCCCACTGGCCTGCACGGACTCTTGTTATCCTGAGCTACTTAGTCATTGTAGCCACAGCAAAAGGTGCGACTGGCTGGCAAGCGTTTGGCAGCCATAAGATGCTGAGCTCAACATTTTCCTTATCGTGGGGTCAAGTCCTCATCATCTCTGTCCAGCAACAGCCGCTCCAAGGAACTCTTCCTCGTACCGCTGGCAGAGCCGTGTACCGATGTGCAGAGGTTAACCCCCAAGCGGGGGACAGCCTCAGTCAGCCCAGCCTTGTGGGAATCTAGTTGGCGTCTTATCCCACTCTCATCCTGGTGGTGTCGGAGCACTGTGCAGCCATGTGTTGAGCAACGTGACTCGTGTGTATTTTGTTCTCTCTGCATCTCCCTGGGGGGAGGATTGGGTGTGCAGTGTAGTGGTTTGTTTTGGTAGGGTTGGTTGGAGTTATTGAACAACTACACTGCTCTGTGCTGATGTTTGAGGTAGCCAGTTGGAGATGTTTGCCTGGCACTGGGAGTGGGAGCTGGGGAGGCCTGTGATGGTCCTTAGCTCCTGGACAAGGGGGTTCCACAGTCTCTGAGGGGCCCTAAGGAAGCTCTGTCTCCTCCACAGATGAGCTTGTGGTGGACAGTTGGAGGAGAAGACCTGTTGACCTTCGTGCTCACCCTGGGGCTTTAGTCTCTTTTAGGGAGCTTGGGCACAGGCTGTTGAGTGCCTTGAAGGGAAGGACTGAGCCCCTGACATTGACTTGTTCTATGGGAAGCCAGGGTAGAGTGTGCTGGTGAGGTGAGGGGTGTGATGGTCCAGTGACTAGACCCCTGCAGTGGGAATTGGGAGACCCTGGCTGTGCCACTGACCTAGTGCATGTCCTGGGGTAGGCTGGCGTTAACTCACCCATTATACCCCTGCAGGACAGTTAACACAGGGTTCTGGTTAGCTGGAGCGTATACGGTTACTCAGCGTTCTCCTGAGTATTAGCTTGCAGAGCGTCTCTCTCCCCTGGTTAAACCAAGTCCTCATCCTCCCCGCCAATCTGCCCCATGTTCCAAGCCCAACCCATCTCCCATGGTGCTTTTTATTCCACACAGCTGCTGAGGCTGCCTGAAGCCAGGGAGGGGGGAAACCTTCTGAATGTTCAGATCTGCAAGGTCTCCACAGGACTGGGTTCTTCTGGCCAAAAGCAGATTTCTCCTGAGACCAGAACTGAAGTGCGAGTACAGCTGTGATTACAGGTAAAGCCAAGAAGCACAATTACCACAGGCCTCTGTTTATTTTCACAGCTGCACCTGCCTGGTTATAACCTTCGGGCTCTCCAGCTGCTTGTCTCTGGGCTCAGGGACACCCTGTGGCTCCGGATCCTGCCGCACCCCAGGGCTGAGCCAGGCTGTGCCGCTGTATAAAACCTTAATTTCAGAGGCACCATTCACCTTGGATTGTCACCCACATTGTGGCCATACGTGGTGAGGGCAGGAAGTGTCTGGCTGTTGGGATGCTCACAAAGCATGTTAGGGGAGCGGGGGTATTCACTGAAAGCATTGCTCCCCATCCATAAGAGATGCCAGGAGATTTTAGGGCCTCCACATGGCTACATGTTTTGCCACCCAGCAGTCTGCAGTGAATTAAATACCTAGCCTGGACGGGCAGTGGGCTGTGAATCCTGGAGTTTCAGCACTAGAGCACGTTTCTTCTACATGTGAACCATAGGGGTAACTCCACTAGCTGAGAGCAGCAGAAGGCTCTATCTGGCCACTAGCTGGATCCACAACATTAGCTGGAACCATACCACTAAACCCGGGGGAGTTCTGATCCAGGATACTTGTTCACGACTATCCATAAATTTTAAATAGATTTATTTTGCTGCAGCGACAGACTAGCCTCAGGGAACAGGCACAGGGCATCAGTGGTGAATTTCATGCTGAGGACGCAGATGCAAATACAGGAAAGAAATTTACCTTGTAAAAGACAGGTGCACCTGAGCCTTAGAGTAGGATGATATGAAAGTCTGTTGAATGGATGGGGCCATATTTATCCCTGGTGTAACACCAAGCCATGGCTGCCCGTCGCCCCTGGTCCCCAGAAAAGCACTGATGAGACCTTTGCTGTGTGTTTGGTTTTTTTTTTTTTTTTTTGGTTTTGTTGGGATATCCAGGCATGCAGGCCCAAAATAAACCAGGAGGGCTCTTTATATTTTGGCTGACAGCATATATTTCGTTAGCCCTCTGCAGGATCCAGTCCTAAGTACCCCGTGAAGTATTCTCCCACTCTCTGCTACCACTGAAGTCAAAGCAGTTTCTCAGAACCTTTTGGGATTAGGCCCTTAGCCAACAGCCTAGATGCTGAGGTCAGAAGGTGCTATTCCGATTGAGTCTGACCTCCTGCATAGCACAGGTCAGAGAATCCCATTATCTGACTGGGTAAGCCCTGCACATCAGCTGAGCCTGGGCAGAGGTTTAACATAAGGCTGGGAGAGCACAGGGAAATTTTGGGTTATATTTATATTCCCTTCCCCCAGCTGCCAATAGTACCCATTGCCCCCCTTTCTCCTCTTCCCCGGCCGCAATTAATTTTGCTCTGAAAACCAGGGATCTGCAGCCTAGCATAGAATATTTTAATTCTTACACAGCAAAGGTATTCAGTTAAAAAAAGCCACTCAAGTGACACACTCCCTTCTTTCTGTTTAAAGAAGCGATGCTACATGATAACAAAACTCAAGCACTTAGCAAACTTTTTTGATGGGAAAACAAATTGGAGTAACAGAAGAATAAATACACCAATTAATTACTTTGCTTTCTCACACACAGCAGGAATACTTACCATAGTCCAAGATCTCAGTTTCTTCTATGCATTACAGAAACTAAAGTGCATCTTTAGTAAATGTTCAGGGCTCTGTGATCCAGAGAGCAGGAGGGGCTTAGGTTCCAGACCTGCTAAACATAGTGAAACCTTTGTCCCTGTGCCTCGCTCTGCCACTGTAAACAAGCCTGTAACTTACTCCCACTGTGCAGGGCTAAAGTGGAGTAAAATGGCCTCAGTGTAAATGAGAATCAGGCCTTTTCTCTCCCCCCGCCCAGGACTCCTTGGGTTGTTAGTACCCAACGCTCGTCAATTTCACAATGCTCAGTTAGACAGAAGGCTCAGGTGCCAGACTCTGATCTCAGTGACGCTGGTGTAGATCTGGAGAGACCCCATTGACGTCAGTGGAGTTACTGCAGATTTACACCAGAGTAAATGAGAGCAGCAGCTGAATTCAAAGGCCTGGATTCTCCTCTCATTCACACCAGTGCAAATCCTGACAGGAGAACCAGGCCTCTTGTGTCCAGAGCAGTGTCCTTACAGAAAAGGCTCTGGGACCAGATCTTCCGCTGCTGTCAATGAAGGTAGCTCTACTGACCTTAGTGGAACTATGCCAATTTACCCCAGGTGAGAGTCTGGCTCCCTGTGGTACATGGTAGAATGTTTGGTGCCCTGCCATGGAGTAGAACTGGGAGACAGTGTAAATAATATCCATAAATAATCCTGCCTCCTGTTGAAAATGAGCTCTACGGGAGGACAAGCTGCATCCTAGCTCCCACATGTACAGAACTGGCTTATTTCATCCAGCACAGTCACAAGCTTTCCTCCCTTGTTGGTTTCTCTGGGTTCACAGCCCCTCAGCTAAGACCAGTGGGCTGTGTCTTGACTGCACAGTGGCAGAACAGGTTTGGCAGAAGCCATGTGCTGAGGTATCTGTCTCCCTTGTAAGCCAGGAATGCACTGAAACCAGCTTTGTTTCATTAAATAGTTTTCTTTGACTGCTCCAGGCTGCAGATTGTTACACGATAGCTCAAAGGAAGAGGCAAGGGACAAGGATTCCCCAGTGATTACAATGCCCTCGCTCAAGGCTATTTCATGCCACGTGACATGCTTCTGGAGAGGGGCACGCAAAGCGCCAAATGCAGGCAAGGGAGTTTGAAAACTGGGTCCCACCTTTGCCACAACTTTTAACACCGAGGTGCAGCCGGCAGAAACGACAGGTCCCAGCGTGCAGCACTCTGTCATGACCGCTGGACTCTAGCTGGAGCAGTACATGCTGGGAGCTGTAGTCTCTGCCAGTCTCCTTATTAAGGATGACCGTGGCTGCACTGGGATTCCTTTGGGGCCATTTGAGGGCAGTTGTCAATGGGGCCCTCAGCTGGGCAAAGCTCAGGGTGCCTCTGGCTTAGGCTGCAAAGGGGGTAGAGGGCTCAGTCATGGGCAGGCACTTTGGCCTTGTTTGCTCTATGAAAGCCAATACAGTGGGGAGGATGGGTTAGGGGGGCTTAAACCAAACACTGTGGGGGTCCTATTGGGTGAGATAGACATGGCCTATCCCCACTACGCTGCAGCTGCCTGTCCCCAGGGGGCTGTCACTTCATGCCCGGCTTGCTCTAGCTCAGCATCTTGTGTCGGTCAAAAACCGTCTTCCTCTGCTCCTGCACCTGGCGCTTCCATCGCTGCTGGGCTCCTTCCACCCTCTCCAGCACCGTGTTGGCTCTGGCGCCGGTGGGAGCGGGAGCTGCTGCCAGTGAGCGGGCCTCCTGCAATGCAAAGGAAGGAACCAGGAGGTCAAGGGAGTGAGTGGGGTGGAGGAGTGATATCTCTAATACAGAAAAAGGCTGCTCAGCGTTCGGAGACACTTTTACAGGAAGAGCTATTTCGGGACTGAGTTTTCCTTGCAGAGAGAGGGCCTGATTTTCAGAGGTGCCCAACTCCCACCGACGCATACTGGAGGAGTGGGTCCTCAGTGTAACTGGGCTTAAAGCTAGGATCACCCGTGCTAAAAGCACAGGCCTCCAGCACTGGAGCTAAAGGAGCAGCTCCCCTAGGAGGTACTTGTAGTAGGCTCTTATCCCTTTCTTTAGGCCAGCAACTAGAAGGGCCAGTGCTCCACACTGCTAATGTGAATTCCCTCCCCTCAGACTCCTTGCTTTCCACTCCCTCGCACCCATTCCCCTTCCCCTCCCAGGAATCTCCCCCTGCCCTCTGTGTCTCGGGGCTGCTGCATTTCAGTCCTTCCCAGCCACATGAACTTGCACAAAATCTCTCCATCAAAAGGAAGCATTACTTCCTGTAACCGCAGCAGGAGATGTTGGGGCTATCTCTGTGCTGAAGCTCAGCATGGCTCCCCAGTTCCTGGAGGGATTTCCTGAACGGCTCCAGGCACCTCTCCTCTGCTGCCACATACCTCATAAGGGATTAACATGCCTCATTTGCCTCGCTGAGAGCCGCCCACTAACTGCACCTTCCTTTGCAGCACCCTGAGGGCACGGCTTCTAAGGCTGCACAGCTGCCAGGCTTAGCAGGGAGCAGAGCAGTGGTGTGGAAGAAAGGGGTGGGGGGGGGGGAACAAGTCAGTGATTAACTCCTTGGCTTCAGTCTGCTGTCAGATCCATCTGATGGTCCATTGCTCTCACGGCAGCGCAGGAACTGCAGGACCAGCACTGAAGGGGTTGAAGTCCATGGCTGTTCATCCCAGCTTTGGTCCCAATGAAGTCAGTGATCCAACTCTCATTTGCTCTAACGGGACCAAACGTTGATCTATGCTCAGTGCTTCGCTCATGCCTCTGGAGGATGTTGTGTCAGCAGGAAGGAGGAGTGGACCCCCAACAAGGGCTATCCCACCAGCAGATCCAGATGCCCTCTGAGAGTGTGTGCGGCACACTTGCTAGCCAGACCCCTCATGCTCTGCAGCAGTTGCTCTCCAAGCTGCTCCCTTCCCCAGCCAACAGGAGCTGGGCTAAGCTCCTCTCAGGTGTAAGCTGCTCTGGGCATGCTGGAAAATGGTACAAATGACCATGGGTCTTCTGAGCCACAGCGCTGAGTCTGCTGCCATTGTGGGCTCAGTGCAGGCGCAGCGTGTTACAGAGGAGACACACACACTGTGCTCTCTCTTTCTCAGATCTGGTGTTTGTCGTTCCTCAGTTAGAAGGAAGCATGTGTCTGTTTTTTGTGGGTGAAAGGCAGCTTCAGAGTTTAGGTGCAAAAAACCTGGTGCTGGGAGAACGCAGGGACAAAGCAGAGATGGAACGGGGCTAGGGGTGGGAGTGAAGTCCTCTGGGTTGGGAACTTGGGACAGGGGAGTTGTTTCTGGCTGGCTGCAGACTCAGGCAGATATCACTGCACTGGTTACACTTGGGGCCCATGTGGAAGGTTCAGCCATGAATGGTTTTAGACACTTAATGGTTTTAAAATGAAGGATTCTGGAGCAGCTGAATAGGTCATGCCGGCCAGGGCCCATCTGCCAACTTCTCCTGGCGCTGGTGGGTGCTCAACCCCGCCCCCAGCCCTGACTCAACCCCTGCCCCACCCCCATTCCAACCCCTTCCCCAAAGTCCTCACCCCAACTGGACTCCAGCCCCACCCCAGCCCCGCCTCTTCCCCACCTCCTCCCCTGAGCATGCCGCGTTCCCACTCCTCCCCCCTCCCTCCCTCCCACAGCTTGTTACACCGCAAAACAGCTGCGGCAGCAAGTGCTGGGAGGAGAAGTGGGGACACAGCATGCTCAGGGGAAGAGGCAGGGCTGGGGCCGGGATTTGGGGAAGGAGTCCAGTTGGGGCAGGGACTTTGCCCCAAATTGCCTGGTGCCCTACGCAGCTGCGTGCTGCTCCAGCGGCCAGCCCCATCCCACGGCCAGCTGAGCCGGCCAGGAAAGTTGTCCCTGCTCTGCCCCCACTCCACCTGTTCCCCAGAGCCCCTGCCCTGCCCCCATTCCACCCCTTCTCCAAAGCCCCCACCCCTGCTCCACACCTTCCCCAAAGCCCCACCCCTGCTCTGCCCCTTCCCACCCCTGCTCTGCCCCTACTCCATCCCTTCCCCAAAGCCACACAGAAGCCTCCATGCACAGTGGGAAGGGATTAATGAACTCCTGGCAGCCCAGTTAGCTCAAATTGGAGTCACCTGGAGCAGGAGGCTTCCAGGGTGGGGCTTAATAAAAAGAAGAGCCCTGACCAGTTGGAGGGAAGCAGGCAGAGAGAGCAGTTGGTGTGGGAAGGCAGCTAGCTGAGGGTCAGGACTGGGACAGGCTGGTGCCTCGCAGATCCCCTGGAGGAAAGGGAAGAGTATGTGTTGTTTCATACTTGTTCTGGACTTTGAGAGCCCCGGGAGAAGTAGGACCACATAGGAGCCAGGGGGAGGGCTAACCCTCTGCAATCCAGAAGGCTTTGGAGGTAGAGCAGCGGAAGACAAGCTGGGGAACTGAGGTGGAGTGGCTGTTGCGCTGGAGTGCTGCTAGGGGGTGCTCTGGAAAGGCAGTGGGGCTAGAACAATACACCAGTGTGTAAACGAGAATGGGGCCCAGTGGTTCTATCGCAGCACTGAGCAGACAAATAGATTTCTGGGCTCTGCATAGCCTCACGTTGCATAGACCAAATCTTCCCCCATTAGTGTTTGTCAATCACCGTGTGGGTGCCCCATGATCAGTCCCAGGGAGGGTGGAGTGTTTCTGAACATGTCCAGGCTGGTCACACACCCTCTCAGCAAACACACTGGCTTCCTCTCTTCAAAGCGTGTCCGGGCACCTGGATTACAGCTAATCCGCTGGGAGGGGATGCGCCCAGCAGCTAGCAGGGAGCCCTGCCAAGCCTGCCAGGCGGTTGAAAGGAAGGCAGGTGTCTTTCATTTTACTCCTGAGCGGTGCTCTCTTAGCGCACAGGGGCAGGCGCAGTGAGGAAGGTCCCCTCAACACGAACGGCTGCAGGGACACCAGGCCGCCGTGGGCAAGCGCCCTTGAGCACTTGGGGCATATCCCGTCCTGCAGAACCGTCCCTTGCCCCTGGCTGGGACAGGGAAGGGGGCTCTCCCCAAAGTTCACGTTGGGTTCCCCTGCCCCACTGAAGAGCAGGCTGTGCTCTAAGGGTACAACTGCATCAGGGGGAGCTGAGCTCGTGTCCTGTCTTCAGCGACGTGGCCTGGGGTCAAAACTCTTCCCCCGCCTGACTCCTTAAGGCCCCATATCCTGGTAATCCTCTGCCTGACCTAGGGTGGGCTCCTCCAGGGCCTGTTAACACTGAGGCGAGGGGCCCAGACGTGCTGCACGCAATCCATCCCTAGGGCCGTCCCCGCTGCAGGGCTGGGACGGTGACTGGTGAATGCCCAGTGCCGCCGGTGGCACGCAGCGTCTCACACCAGAGCTCGGCATGGCTGGGCGGAGCCAGCGTCAGCCGGCCTCGGGGCAGAGACTCGCCTCCGGCTGAGGGCAGCTGGGAGCTTTCAGCATCCGGGATACAGCGAGTTCTGCCCCCTCTCAAGGCCTCGGCACCATCCCTTCAATGGCTGTTCTCTCTCGCCTGTCCGCGTCCCCTCCCTATCCTCCTTGTGCCCCTGCTGACAGTAACCAGGCTGTTGGCTGAGGAGGGTGACTGTCTAGGGAACCCAGAAGGGGTTGTCTGGAAGGGTCTGAGATGGCTCCCCCTGCCAAGGGGGCTGCCTCGCCCCATTTCTCTGCCTTGTCTCTCTCCTAGGAGCCAGGGCCTGACCTTAGAACCTGGGCATGCACCATGGCAGTGAAATGGCAGCCGCTAGGCTCCTGGGCCAGCCCTTGTTTGGGTAGTCTGCTCAGGACTGAGCTGGCCTGGAGACTGCAGCCAGGGTGGCTCCTAGAGGCCATGATAACCTCAGCCCAGAAGCTCCACTGATTGGGAAGGGATCATCTAGCGATCAGCACAACCCCAGCTTGTCCAGCACCATGGTCCCGGCTCATGGAGCAGCTCCAAACAACCGACACCTAAAGGAAATGCTGGGTCCCAGAACCGCACGTTCCACCTTCCATAATCCACCCCCTGCATCTCTCAATTATAGCGTGAGCCAGGGCTACAATTAGCTCATTACAGCTAATCACTGTGTGTGCATCAGCTCCACTCCCCCTGCCACCTGGACTACCATTACCGCCCACTAATAACCAGCTTCATCTACGTTTCCTCTGGGGGCTGGGACGTGGTGGCCTCCCTGCTCAAGCGATGGGAGCTGGGGGGGACAGACAAGGCAGGATATACAGGGCCTAATCCTGGTGTCCTGGCTCTGAAATCCACACGGAAGTCAATGGAAGCGTTGCCTGAGTCCAGAGCTGGGCTCAGGAGAGGACCAGTGGCTTTTGGACAGAGGTGTGGCAGCAAGACCACGTGTGACGTGATAGCTGTTTGCCAATCTCACACGTGCTGATCCTTCTCTAAAATCCACCAGAGCTAAAGGAGATCTCCCTGAGCTACTAGCAGTAGCAGGTCCTTTATCCTCACATCACTCCCTGGCTCATACGCAAAGCCAGGACGTTACCGCGCGAAACATCCCAAGCCGATTTGAAAACCAAGCCCGTGTTTATGGCGAGCAAGACAGAGCAGCAGTCAGAGCTGCTGAGGGCTGGGCGTTCTCTGGCTTAGAAAGTCACCTCCAAAAGGAAGAACAATTGTAATAATGGGGCACATGCATCCCCTCACCCCGGAGCCCAGGGCACTGTATGGACGCAGGGATCTAGCAGGGGAAAGATTAAACAATACAGGGCCTGGCCGTGGGGACAGCATAAAAAACCACCAACCCCCTCCCCGGCATGAGACAGGTTGAGGCGTGAGTGAAAGCAGGCAGGGTGGGACTGGATGTTAAGGGGGAGTCAATGGCCCAATCGAGGCCCATCAGCACAAAGGCCCAATCAACTGCTGATCCCTAAAATGCAGCCAAGTGGGATCTGTCAAAGGTGGGTGTGGCCTGAGTGCAGCTCCTGGTCCAGGTGGGGCCCCTGGAATAGGGGGTCTGGGGTGCAGCCCTTGGCACCCCTACAGAGTCAAAAGGCACCAGCTCTAGCTTTGTCAGCTCCTCTATGCAGCTCTCTTGCCTCCCAGCACTGTCTGGGCCTTCACCAAATGACCCTCCTCCTGCACCCCTCTAGAAGGGTATTGCCAGGTGGGGGCCGCCAGGGCTGCACACAGATGGGAGCAGTTTGCATTTTGTTTGGATCCAATCCACAATTCAGCAAATGAAAATCAGTCCAATTCGCAAATGGGCAGGACCACAAAACTCCCCTGTTAACCGCCCCGGGCAGGCCCACTCTGGGCCCTGGGAAACTTGCAGCCGCAGGCTTCACATTTCAGAGCGTCACGTGGACCAAGATCCGGGATTTAAAAAATAAAACAGAACGAAAAATTCTACATTTCTAGTTGGCATGTAAAAAGTGCCAGCCCCAGCAAGACCCAGGTGGGATGGGAGATGAGAAACATCAGCTATAATGACCCCTGGTGTCTGCCTGCCCTCGTTCCCAGGAGCTAACCCTGCTCTCTCTCCTCCTCTAGGTTCTCCTACCATGCCCACCACCCTCCATATCACCCGCTGCAGCCCCCTGACCTCGTTCTCCTCTTCATTGTGCAGGGGCTGGGTGTAGGCGTCTGGCTTCCGGATCAAGGGGTCGACCAGCATGAGGAAGGCCATGTACAGCAGCAGTGCCCCCACCACCGAGAGGTAGATGATGATGATGATCTGCGGGCACACCAAAAGGGGCTCTGGGACGTCTGTGGCGATTGCAGGGCTGGGGGCCAGCCAGCCTCCTCCCCAAGCCAACCCACTGACTGATGGGCTCAGGAGGAAACATCCCCGCCCCCCTCACCCCCCCGCCAATGGGCAGCTCAGTCCATAACTATCCACGGGATGGAGGACGGGGCACTGTCAGAGCCAAGATACCAGGCTAGAGGGGCCCCTGCTGTGCTGCAGTCTGGCAATGCCTCAGTGAAGTGGACTGGGGCTCCCATCCCAGCCTCCCTCCCAGACATAGGCGCTGACTCCATGGGTGCTCTGGGGCTGGAGCACCCACGGGGAAAAATTAGTGGGTGCTCTGCACCTGCTGGCAGGCCTGAGAGCAGACACCTGGGGGTGGCCCGGAGCAGGCTGGTGATAAAAGTGGAGGGGAGTGAGACTGGGCTGATTTCTTCGGGGAGGAAAGAGGAACCAGGAGGGCAGGGGGCTTTGCATGGAAGGCTCAGCAGGGAGGAGGAGATTGATGCGGTGTTTGCGGAAGGGGGCCATGGGAGGAGCCTGGCCAGCCTCCCAAGCCATGGCCACCTCCCAGCTACTCACAACAATAACAGCAGCTGGGCGCCCTGCTCCATCTCCCAATGTCGACACCCTTCCCAAAGGGGAGGGGGTCAGTGTCGTCATCCCCAGACCAGAGCCAACAAGGGGAAGGGGGGTGGAAAGTCTTTACTATGCCCCTCCCCAAGCTGGAGGACAAGAAAGAATCCAAGCGAGGAATCCCTTCCTCCCCCATTGCATGGAGAACGGGCATCAGGCCCCCAGAGCAATCTCCTTTGTCCCACGTCCAGCCCCTGCGGTTCTGCCCGGGGGCGTGTCGGGCAGGGGCGCGAGCAGCCCGTCTTTACCTTGATGGTGGTGGTGCTGCGCTCCTCATACTTGCACTCACACAGCAGGCAGTAGGCTTCCACGTCGTTCCCCGGCACTGGCATCGGCTCCACCACGTGCAGGCAGTTGCTGCGTCACAAAGGAGCCGGTGTCAGCGGCGGGGTGGGGCAGGTGGCTGAGCTCCTGGCAGGTGCCTGTATTCTGGGGCCCGGAGCGCGGCCAGCCGTCATGGAGAACCCTAGTGGTGATGCTAGGCAGCGCCAATAGCTTGGTGGAGAACCACCAGGCCTGTCTGCGTCCAGCAGCCCCCTTTGTGCTCAGTCCAGCTGGGAGAGCTCAGCAGTTGCTCAGATCACTTTACACGGGAGGTGGCCGCAGGCTGGCTGAAGCTCTGGGTGCCCCAGATACTCACCCCCGGAGCTGGGGCTGGAGGAGGACGGCCTCAGCGAGTGCCTTGGGGTCAGGTGGCTGTGCCTCTAAAGCCACCCCACGCTAATTAGCCCTCTGAGCAAAGAGGCTAAGGCCTGAATGGGCCCTGGAGGCTGATTTCCCCCAGAGAGGGGCAGGGCTGAGGCGTAGGGGTGGCTTGGGGGGAATCTTGCCCTGCTGCTGTTCCTGCTCTGGGGTTAAACAGATCCCGCAGGCTCCAGTCAGGCCAGCTACGCGACTGGCTCCACTTGCTCAGAGATCTGAGCCGGCTCCAGCTTCTAGGCACCCCCAGGAGCACACGGGTGCAAACCCTGAGTTAGGTCACAAGTGCAATGAGTTTTCTGGCCTCAGCCTAGTCAGTGAATGATGTATGGTCACATGACACAGCACCATGACATGACAGTCTTTTGGGGGAGAACAAGGCCTGGCACCGTAGCTGATGTGAGGACTGAGGGGCGTGGGCAGAGGCAAGCAATGTGTGTGGAGTCCAGGGCTGGACTAGCAGGGGGGTTGTGGGTCAGGATTGAAGGACACCGGCAGAGCAGTGTGGAGCTATGGCACAATGCAGACAGGTGCACTGTACCTTGCTCTCCTCAGTAGCTCTCAGACCTCACCCCTTTCAAAGGCATTCAATTCCCGTGCACTGCAGGAAGAGAGAAGCGGCTTTGGCAGGGCATGCCAGGAACAAGCCCCAGCTCTGCCTGTCCAGGACACGCTGCTCCCTGTGCTCCCTCGGAGGCAAATGTTGAAGCCTAGCTGTGGCCCCAGATTTTCATGTTAGCAGCACACAGTGGAGGCCGACAGCCTGGCTCGTCACTGTCGTTGATTCCCACGAACCACTAAACACACACACACGGGAAAAACCCTTGACAGTGTAAATTCACTGCAGCCTGGCATTTGGGGAGGAGCATGTACTTCTTGTACATGGTGGGTTGCAGGGCTGCTCCTAGCAGGTCAGGCTCCGAGTCTGTGCCAGATATGGACTGGCTACAGAGCTTCCTTCTCAGAGAGCCCCACCAGCTGTGTTCAGTGCAAGGGCCTTTAATCCTCTGCCACACCAGCATGGCTGAGGTTAGGTTACATAAGGCATGTTACGCACCGTGCCACCTAGTGGGTGGACAGTATCATACAGATGAGCATCCCGTTGCCGGGAGGAGAGTCATGGGGCAGACCCTCAGCGGGTGTAAATCAGTAGAGCTCTGGTGATCGCCACAGAGCTATGATGATTTACACCAGGTGAGGCTCTGGCCCAGAACCATTTGTTCTGGTCTCTTGTGCTTCTTCCTATTTTGTTCAGTGCACCCAGTGTGGTTGCAGCCCTCTCAGTATCAAGGTGCTTGTATTGGTATAGTTATGCCCCTACAAGAAAGGGAAGAAGCTACCCAGGTAAAAGGCACCTGTACAGCAGTATAGCTGGGTCTACGCTAGGGGCTGCTCCGATTTAATTAGTTCTGGAGAAAAACACCCTCTTCCCCCTTGTGGAAATAGTCAAATCAGTGAAAAAAAACTGTAGCTGTGGCCTATGCCAAGAGAGAACTGGTGCAGATAGACAGGATCCTGGTGAGAAACTAGCTTCACTGACTTGATGAGTAGAAATTATGAGGCTAAGTAGCTCTAACTTACTCAGTTAATGGCCCATCATTGTAATTTTCAGCCCCTGAGTCCTGTCGCTCTCCTGACATAAACTAATAGATCTCTGTGCCTAGGCTTGGCACCATTTAATTTAATTTTTTTATAATCTTGACAGATAATAGCGATGTTGATTCTGAAGCACTTTTTTCAATTTTTAGTGATTTAAATGTTCACAGTTGCAGGAAATCCTGGAGGGGGCAGACAATAATTATTTAATGACAGTAGATGTTGAGATTCAAAAAGTTAAAGCTACCTAACTGGTGCCCTGCTCTAACTCCAGCTTTACAACACATTTTAAGGTGGGACTCTAATGAGCTCTCAAGGAGCATTTTTCTTACTTTGCCTGTCTGTACATTTCGATTACTACTGATGGAAATATTCTGTCCTTGGTTTGTGTGTGTCTGGCGAAACTGATGTTTACTTACATTTACTGATAAGAAACAACATTTACAGATAAGCAAAGTAAGAAAAATGGTCCTTGAGAATGGATTAAAGTCCCGCCTTCTGAATGTGTATGAAACGTGTTATAAAGCTGGAAATCAAAGGCGATGGAATGACAAGGAAAAGGAAATGATTCAGCAAAATGCCTCCCTGTAAATGAGTCAGCAAAATGCCCCATATTTTAACAGAATAAAGTCTCACCCCATGCCCCCGAGGGTGTGAAATATACACTGCTATGTAAACCAGCCTTTATACAAGCATAAAGAGCATACAAGCTTTATACAAGCATAAAGAGGTCATTAGATAAGGAACAGTCTGCTCACTGATGCTCAAGGGCCTTTGTTCAATCCAGGTTGCAGCTTCAAAGTGATCATGGCCCTGTGCAGACACCCCACAGAGGACACCCCCGCAGCGCCAACACTTTCTTCTTAGCCCTGGGATTTGGCAAATGGCGTTAGCACTCAGGAACAAGCCAATTACAGAGTTGCTGAGAGTGCAGGTATGGGATGGTTAGGTACTGAGCTGGTTTTTCCTCTTCCACCCCCAGCTCTGCCAGTGTACCAGGCCACAGCCCCCCTGCTATGCCAATCATGGGCCATTGCGAGATTGCAAATCCCACAGATGTGCATAATCCGAACAAATGGAATGCAGGGAAAATGACTAATTCTGAACATAAGCAAGGGAGCTGATCTGATTCTCTGCTCAGGGTAACTGAAGTCAGTGGAGTTACCCCTGTATTACAGAGCAGAGAGCCAGGCTTGCGGCAAAGTGTGAATTGCTCATGAAAGCCATGAATTTATCCATCTGTCTACTTATGGGATCCTCACAACTGCAATATCTGTCATGCACAGGTGAATGTAACCCCACTATCACCTGAAGGTAGGGAAATATTATCCCCATTGTACAGGTGGGGAACCAAGGCCCAGAGAGATAAGTGACTTGCTCAAGGTCACCAGGAGAGTCTGTGGCAGAACAGAGACTTGAACCCTGGTCTCCTGACCCGCCCGTGTAGGGTGTTCGGGTATCACCAGTGGTTAAAGTGTTTGCGAGAGCCATGCTTTGTTCAGCATCCAGTTCCCAGCCCTTAAAGGCACAGCCCCAACCACCACACAATCTAGTGCCTTAACCACAATGCCATGAAGAAGCTGAAGTTGGTTCTTTGCTTCCCTACTTCACCTCCTGTTTGCAACAGAAAGGTGATGACTTCAAGTGGGAGGTGATTCTTCTCCTGTCTGTAGAGGGCACCCTGTGCACAGGACAATGCCCTGCAGCTGTGCAAGACAGAGATGCTGGGGAAACGGTCAGGCTGCCAACTTCAGTAACCAAAGAGCAACCCAGAGAAGGAAAGGCCCTGTGGCCTTTGGGTATGGCACAGATACACTTATTGCAGTGGTGCATTGTGGGAATTTTAAACCGATCAGGTGAATGCAATCAGGTGGATGTGAAAAAATTGGAAAGTTCAGCGGAGGGCAACAAAAATGATTAGGGGGCTGGAGCACATGACTTATGAGGAGAGGCTGAGGGAACTGGGATTGTTTAGTCTGCAGAAGAGAAGAATGAAGGGGGATTTTATAGCTGCTTTCAACTACCTGAAAGGGGGTTCCAAAGAGGATGGATCTAGACTGTTCTCAGTGGTACCAGATGACAGAACAAGGAGTAATGGTCTCAAGTTGCAGTGGGGGAGGTTTAGGTTGGACATTAGGAAAAACTTTTTCACTAGAAGGGTGGTGAAGCACTGGAATGGGTTACCTAGGGAGGTGGTGGAATCTCCTTCCTTAGAGGTTTTTAAGGTCAGGCTTGACAAAGCCCTGGCTGGGACGATTTAGTTGGGAATTGGTCCTGCTTTGAGCAGGCGGTTGGACTAGATGACCTCCTGAGGTCCCTTCCAACCCTGATATTCTATGATTCTATGATCACACATGTTTAGGTTCTTTCTTCTCTCATTCTTTATTATGCAAGTTGGTCTAGTGGTCAATTCAGGGGATTAGGACTCAGGACTCCTGGGTTCTGTTCCCAGCTCTGCCACTGACTCGCTATGTAACATTGGCAAGTCACTCCTCAGCTTAATGCCTCAGTTTCCCCATCGGCAATATCTGGCTAATGATACTTTGTAAAGTGCTTTGAGAACTATACTAACAGCTCAGCTGTTCCGGGGAGGGGGTTAAGATGGTACTAAAGCCTTTCCACTGTCATCCTCAGAGCACAAGGGCTACAGGATACTAGACTCTCCAGAGGGTGTAGGGCCATGGAACCCCGTCTGCCAGACTCCTGTCTCTCTCTAGATGAGCAGAGTGCCCATCACATTGCGGTGCAGAGACTGGTGGTGTGTAAATAGCTAGCAAGGGCTCAGCTAAGCAGCTCCACCCAGCACGAGCTGTTACACATGGTCTCTGACCTATTTCCATTGCAGAAGGACGGAACTCAGTTTCAAGCCCAACACCCTTGAACCTCAGGGGTGTCAAATCCAGGTCCGGGCTTCCTGGGTCAAGCCCCTCGTTATTTTGACAGGGGAACCCTAAAAGCCTCCCATAAGAGGGTAACTCACCAGTCTTTCTGTGACACATTCTTGTTGTAAATGTGCCCACTGATGTTCCGGTACGGGGGGCAGATGCACTTGCAGCGGATGTCCTCCGAGCTCTGCATGGGGAGAGGAGTTGGCATTAGTGACTGGCACATGAGCAGCTGTTCAATGAGTTCCCCCACATGGCATGAGACGGGCGAGATGTTCCCCAATGAGGGGTAACTTTCCTTCATGACTCTTCTTCCTGCGCTGCATGTTTCATAGCAATGACATCTTTCAGCCAGATGCCAGGAGCTCTCCAAACAGATTGTTATAGGGACTGAATCGCCCACTACCTTGGCCGTTCAGAGCTTCACGGACAGTGGGGCTAGAACTCAAATCCTCCAGCTCCAAAAGCACAGGCTGAAGGAGAATCTCCACTAGCTGTTTGCAGTATAGGGCACATGACACAAAAGGTGAGCAGTTCCAGTTCCATCCTGAAGAAGGCAGTGCCATACACCCCACACACACACACACACGCCAATTTGTTACAATACCCACCACCTTTGCAAACTTCCATGAAAAAGCACACTCCCTATCGTCCCTGTCTCAGGTGCATGTGGCATCTTAGGCTGGTGACTGCATCCGTAACTGTTCCCCACTCTCTGCCCCTCACCTTGCTGGCCTGCGCTGGAGGTGCTAGGACACACCACGCCACCGCTGCCAGCCACAAGATCTTCATATTTTCCCAGCTGCGCTGTGTCAACATCCCAGGAGCCTGAAACAAGGAAATAAAAGTGTGTGTTGGGGGAAGGATTCCCATCTGAAAGGGGCCAGCCAAGCCGCAGTATTTAGCTCCCTCATCTTCCCCAATCTCTCCACCCTCCTTCCAGACTGCAGGATGTCCCTAGATTAGTATTTAAATTACATTAACACCCAGATCAGGGCCCCGTTGTGCTAAGGGCTGTACATACATATAGAGACAGGTGCTGTCATGAAGAGCTTTTACAATGTCAAATAGATAAGACAGGCTAAGGATGGGTGGGGAAACGGAGGCAGGGCAGTGTGTCCAACTTTTGTGACTCTGTGGCAAGCCTTGCAATATTTGGTGCTTTTCTTACAGTCCCAGCTCCTGGAGTCCTGGGATGATGAGGGGCTCTCAGTTTGCCTTTATTATAAAGGGAAGTTCTTAGCCCTTGGGCTCGTGGAGAAAAACGCAGAAATGTGACCCCCTAAAGTCTCCAACTTCAGAAACAAAAAAAATCATTTAAAAAACATCATGATTTTAAGCCAACCTCATTTAGGAGAATGGGGGCAGGGGGACCTGACTTGTGATTTCTGAACACTTGTGTCATTGGCTGGCTAGTTCCTTTAAATGAAGCAGGTCCAGCGTGCCTGTACCAGGACAGGTGCTCCCAGTTTGGCCAGTTAAGAAGGTGGGGGGGAGGCAGCACCTGGGCTATAAAGGAGCAGAGAGAGGCAGAAAGGGAGAAGGTCCCAGGGGTTGAAGAGCAGTAAGAGGAATTGACCAGAGTTGAAGGCAGAATAGTAGCAGATTTGTTACCTAGTGATGTCTCTGTGCTAGAGGAGGCTGAAACCCAGAGGGACAGTGCCACAGGGCTGCCCGGGGGCAAGTAGGGCAATTTGCCCCAGGCCCCGTGAGCCCTGGCCCGGCAGCAGTCCGGGGCTTTGGTGGCATTTCGGCGGCGGGGGGGCCCTTCAGTCGCGGAGCCTGAAATGCCGCCAAAGACCCGGACCGCTGCCGGGTGAGTACAAGCGCTGCAGCTCCCCCGCTTTGCCCCAGGCCCCCATAATCCTCTGGGCAGCCCTGCAGTGCCAGGGTCTCCTGTTGGAGGTGAGAGCTTAATAGAACAGGGGGAGTGAGGGTTGATCTCCTAAGGAGACTAAACTCCCAGCAGAGAGGCTGGGGCAGGTTCCTGCTGGGAAGAATGGGGCACATTCCAGCTGGAAGGAGGAGAACTGAAGATGAGTCCAGGTGTGGTGAAAGATGCTGGAGCGTGGTATGTGCTATGCTGAGGGAAGATGGTGTGGGGTTCCCGAGGGCTATATGCACAGGAGATGATAAATGGACTGTGTTTTGGGACTTTAGGTTATGGATAATTTGCACTGTTTAGATCATTTGTAGTTCAGTAATAAACTGGTCCCAAGAGGGATATTTATTGGGGTGAGAGGAGTCCTCTGGGGCTTGAGAAGGGGTGTGGGATGGTAACCCTGGTGTTAGGGTGCCCTGTTGCTAGGCAGTGCTCTGGGATGAGGGGGAATCATTCACTGTGTGACTGTTGGTACTGGAAGTGACTGCATCAGACCAGGTTGCCCTGCTGGCCACTGGCAGGGTGAGGAATGGAGCCCAGGGTCTCTGGCCTCCCAGTCTAGTGCCCTACCCACTAGACTCCACTACCTCCCTATAGCCACACATTTCTAGATGTTCAGGAACCCAGAACTAGCTCTGAGTCAAAGTCCTGCATCTGAACTACCACAGGCTTGGGGACCATTGGGACCTAGTTGCCAGTAAACTCTAGCAGAGTCCTAGCTCTGCTCTAGTTAAGGCTAAGAACTCCTTTCTGTCTAAAGACTTGCTCTTCTCGGCCCTCTGACATCACTGTGGAATTGCAAAGTGTCTCCCAACTCCCCGTGTCAAGGAAAGTTCTTGCTTCCAAAAATCTCACTCCATAGTTTCCTGACAGGAGTTGTCTGTGGGGTTTGTTTTAGGGCTGCAAAAACAATGCAACCCTGCAGAGTCTGCATTATCAACCCAGTGATGACCAGTCACCAGTGGCTTCACGAGTGGAGACTCTTTCCCACAGAAATGGGAACTGGACTAGGAAGACCAAGAAATCAGAATAAAATAAGCTAGTTCAATGGGGCCCCCTCCAGCTGCTACTGCAATAGAAGTGTTAAATATGGCCCCAATCCTGCCACTGGGCTCCTCGACAGCAGATCCAATTGCAGGAGGGAGACCTACTATCATACTGCATTGATCACATGGCTAATGAGAGCCAAAGCTGAACTTATTCTGCTTAAATCAAGGTCCGGTAATGATTCATACCCCGGAGCAGACACTTGGATTTGTCGCCATGATTCTGTCTGTGTTTAATTTGCTGTCTTGTTTCTCATGACTCTCTATTCCATTTGCCCTCTTTGCACTAGTGATGTCTATAGCATAGCTTAGCAGAACAGTTTATAACACACACACACCCTCTATGCTAGCCAAGCAGACAGCGTGAGTGATGTGGGCCTGATCTAACCCTATTACAGCCACTGGGAGTCTTTCCCTTGGTGGTGGTGGACTTTGGATCAGGGCCCCTGGGAGCCCAGAACGGCATTTAACATGGTCAGAAGTGCATGTGAATTAGTGCCACAGCCCTGATCCATCACCCAGCAACTTCCCTTCCTCCTCTAGGCTTTTTGCAATAGTCACTTTTTGCAATAGTCACTGCACAATGCAGCTCGTGTTTGAGACTCAGTTTAAGTAACACTGAAAGTCTTCTGCCCCTGTGAAAGTTAGTCATCCCCCTGTGGCATGAGAGGCAGCAACAGATCACCCCACAGACACTCTTCTGTCCCTTTGATTAGCAGGTGCACAACATCCTGATAAAATGCTGCGAGACCTGCCAAGGGAAGGGGTGAGCATCCATGTGGTCGCACCTACTCAGACAGGAAACCAGCCTTCCCCCCCTCCCCCTTTCTCCCCTCTATAAAGTGAGGAGTTGCCCCAGCCTCATCAGACAGCAGAAGCAGGGAAGCCATTGCTTCCAAAGCCAGAAGGGGCCCTTGTGATGATCCAGTCTGACCTCTTGCATAGCATGGGCCAGGGCAGGGAGCCCACAGCTTGCAGTTGAATGGATAGCCCTCCCCAAGCAATGAGGTCTAACACAGACTGGCAACGGAGCATCCCCCTGCAGAGAGGCACAGAGTGCTGCAGTGCAAGACCAGAGCCTAGAAACCGAACCCTTTGTTCCTTGTTCAAATGTAGGTCACCCTCCCTCGCTTGTTGCTGTGGGGCTATTTTGCCCCTTCTCCCCCATTTAATCTTATTACAAAAGGGGCCTCTCTCACACTACGGAAATTGCGGCCTTCATCCTAAAAAGCACTAATCAGCTTTGGAAAAAATCTCCAAGCAAGGTGGCGTTGCATCTCTGAAGACTGTCTAGGCTGCGTGTGCTGTCAGGAAGGCCCTGAGAATCCAGTCCACGTGACAGCTAACAAGAAACTCGCCTGAGCAATGACCACGCTGTACATAATGAGCCACAGATATCCCTTGCAGAACCTACTCTAGAGCCATTAGACAGGTATGAGACAGCTATCAATCCTTGTGCCTTTGACTCATGGTTCCGCTGCTAAGGAAGGACCTAACCTGCTGTACTTCTGGCTAGGATGTGCAGTGCCTAACAAAGGCAGCAACTCAAGCTAATTAGTTTGCAATTAATGTGCAGATTAAAATTCTACTTGAATCCATTATGTCTTTCTGTACGATCCCAACAGACAGTACGCAGATGGCTCTGCACAGCCCATGGTGCAGGCACGCAGTTACACTAACCAGTAGTCAGCATTAAGGATTGCAAACCCAAAATGCCAACTGCTGTACACAGATCTAGTTTGCATTTAAAAAACAATTAGAATCATAAGACTCACCTTGCAGCCGAATTGATACCCACCCCGGCAGCAGCTCCTAGCAATGATGGAAGCCACGCTCCCTTACCACTGATTGGCTCCCAGCACTGATACTCTCTGGTCTGTGTCATAACAGACATCACCTGCTACCAGCCAGAAGTCCCAGCCTAGGGCTGAGCTAAGGGACTATGGATCATTTCTCAACCCTGATGTGGCAAGAAAAGGAATAGTTGCAAAATGTGAATCACTAGTGCAAAGCGCCATGTGAATGTGATGTCAAAATGCCACATGGGGGAGGGAGGAACAGTCATCAGGGAATCGTTGCATGAAGTAAAGGGGAAAGGATGGTCTTGTTAAAGCACCAGCATGGGAGTCAGGATGAGGCTCCCCACCTGCCCAGGTTTTCCCAGCTCATCCCTTGTTTGACATAGCTGTCCTGGGAACTCGGTCAGGATGCTCAATACACAGTCAGCTGGCCAGTTCTATGGATTCAGGATCCTTCCTGCTGCCCCAGCATTTTGTATCTCAGAGGTGGCAAGTCTAGTCGTGACTCATAGATTCTATATGCATCCGAAGAAGTGGGCTGTAGCCCACGAAAGCTTATGCTCTAATAAATTTGTTAGTCTCTAAGGTGCCACAAGTACTCCTGTTCTTTTCATAGATTCTAAGGCTACAAGGGACTGTGTGATCATCTTGCATGTAACAGAGGCCAGGGAACTTCCCTGGATTAATTCTTGTTTGAGCTTCTGGCTTCTACTCCCAGCTCTGCTACGGGCTCTGCGTGTGACCTTGGGCAAGTCACTGCCCCCATCTGCACAAGGGGAGACTGATCCTGAGCTACTCCCAAGGGGCAGTGTGTGAAGTGATCTGTGCACCGGCTTTCAATGGGGGTGGAATCTGCTTCCTCCTGTGGCAATGGAGAGTTTTTCAGCCCAACTCCTCAAAGGTATTTAGGTGCCTGAAATCAATGGGAGTTAGGTGCCTAAATACCTTCGAGGAGCTGGGCCTTAGTGCTTGAGCCAGGGCTGGCTGACAGGTGCAGAGACTGACACCTCCCACCCCTCGCACAGAACAGGGACTAGCAGAGCCCCCTCCCCTCCCCACCAGTGCACCTCAGCCTCGGCCCGGAAGGATGGGGGAGAGACGGCTGGTGGTTTCCAAGGAGTCGAAGGGAGTTAGCCCCCACCATCCTAGGGAAAGTCACAGGGAGCTAGGCTCGCTGTCTTAACTCTTGAGTCTTTGGAAGCCCCACTCTCCACGGTGCTTCTGGCCTCTCCGCTGTAGCTAAACCAGGGCACTAAGTGAGGGGTTGTTTTATGTAGAAACACCCTCCCCCCACACATACACACCTCCCAGGAATTGGACTGACCCCTACCAAACCCATTGTCACCCTGTGGCCATGGAACAGCAGTGGGGTAGGACCAACTAAGCTCTGAGTTGGTTGCCTAGAAGGGAAGGCGCACAGAGCCCCTGGCATAGAATCATAGAACAACAGGGTTGGAAGGGACCTCAGGAGGTCATCTAGTCCAACCCCCTGCTCAAAGCAGGACCAATTCCCAACTAAATCATCCCAGCCAGGGCTTTGTCAAGCCGGGCTTTAAAAACCTCCAAGGAAGGAGATTCCACCACCTCCCTAGGTAAAGCATTCCAGTGCTTCACCACCCTCCTAGTGAAATAGTGTTTCCTAATATCCAACCTAGACCTCCCCCACTGCAACTTGAGACCATTGCTCCTTGTTCTGTCATCTGCCACCATTGAGAACAGCCGAGTTCCATCCTCTTTGGAACCCCCCTTCAGGTAGTTGTAGGCTGCTATCAAATCCCCCCTCATTCTTCTCTTCTGGAGACTAAACAATCCCAGTTCCCTCAGCCTCTCCTCATGAGTCATGCACTCCAGACCCCTAATCATTTTTGTTGCCCTCCGCTGGACTCTTTCCAATATTTCCACATCCTTCTTGTAGTGTGGAGCCCAAAACTGGACACAGTACTCCAGATGAGGCCTCACCAATGTCGCATAAAGGGGAACGATCACATCCCTCGATCTGCTGGCAATGCCCCTACTTATACAGTCCAAAATACCATTAGCCTTCTTGGCAACAAGAGCACACTGTTGACTCATATCCAGCTTCTCGTCCACTGTGACCCCTAGGTCCTTTTCTGCAGAACTGCTACCTAGCCATTCGGTCCCTAGTCTGTAGCAGTGCATAGGATTCTTCCGTCCTAAGTGCAGGACTCTGCACTTGTCCTTGTTGAACCTCATCAGGTTTCTTTTGGCCCAATCCTCTAATTTGTCTAGGTCCCTCTGTATCCGATCCCTACCCTCTAGTGTATCTACCACCCCTCCCAGTTTAGTGTCATCTGCAAACTTGCTGAGAGTGCAGTCCACGCCATCCTCCAGATCATTAATAAAGATATTAAACAAAACCGGCCCCAGGACTGACCCCTGGGGCACTCCGCTTGAAACCGGCTGCCAACTAGACATGGAGCCATTGATCACTACCCGTTGAGCCCGACGATCTAGCCAGCTTTCTATCCACCTTACAGTCCATTCATCCAGCCCATACTTCTTTAACTTGGCGGCAAGAATACTGTGGGAGACCGTATCAAAAGCTTTGCTAAAGTCAAGGAATAACACATCCACTGCTTTCCCCTCA
Source organism: Emys orbicularis (assembly GCF_028017835.1). Taxonomy (NCBI): domain Eukaryota; kingdom Metazoa; phylum Chordata; order Testudines; family Emydidae; genus Emys; species Emys orbicularis. Next base: position 133,457,489 of record NC_088686.1, on the reverse strand, counting down.
TCCACAGACCCAGTTATCTCCTCATAGAAGGCAATTAGGTTAGTCAGGCACGACTTCCCCTTGGTGAATCCATGCTGACTGTTCCTGATCACTTTCCTCTCCTCTAAGTGTTTCATAATTGATTCCTTGAGGACCTGCTCCATGATTTTTCCAGGGACTGAGGTGAGGCTGACTGGCCTGTAGTTCCCCGGATCCTCCTTCTTCCCTTTTTTAAAGATGGGCACTACATTAGCCTTTTTCCAGTCATCCGGGACCTCCCCCGATCGCCATGAGTTTTCAATGATGATGGCAAATGGCTCCGCAATCACATCCGCCAACTCCTTTAGCACCCTCGGATGCAGCGCATCCGGCCCCATGGATTTGTGCTCATCCAGTTTTTCTAAATAGTCCCGAACCACTTCTTTCTCCACGGAGGGCTGGTCACCTCCTCCCCATACTGTGCTGCCCAGTCCAGCAGTCTGGGAGCTGACCTTGTTTGTGAAGACAGAGGCAAAAAAAGCATTGAGTACATTAGCTTTTTCCACATCCTCTGTCACTAGGTTGCCTCCCTCATTCAGTAAGGGACCCACACTTTCCTTGACTTTCTTCTTGTTGCTAACATACCTGAAGAAACCCTTCTTGTTACTCTTAACATCTCTTGCTAGCTGCAACTCCAAGTGTGATTTGGCCTTCCTGATTTCACTCTTGCATGCCTGAGGAGTATATTTTTATACTCCTCCCTGGTCATTTGTCCAATCGTCCACTTCTTGTAAGCTTCTTTTTTGCGTTTAAGGTCAGCAAGGATTTCACTGTTAAGCCAAGCTGGTCGCCTGCCATATTTACTGTTCTTTCTACACGTCGGGATGGTTTGTTCCTGCAACCGCAATAAGGATTCTTTAAAATACAGCCAGCTCTCCTGGACACCTTTGCCCTTCATGTTATTCTCCCAGGGGATCCTGCCCATCTGTTCCCTGAGGGAGTCAAAGTCTGCTTTTCTGAAGTCCAGGGTCCGTATTCTGCTGCTCTCCTTTCTTCCTTGTGTCAGGGTCCTGAACTCGACCATCTCATGGTCACTGCCTCCCAGGGTCCCATCCACTTTTGCTTCCCCTACTAATTCTTCCCTGTTTGTGAGCAGCAGGTCAAGAAAAGCTCTGCCCCTAGTTGGTTCCTCCAGCACTTGCACCAGGAAATTGTCCCCTACACTTTCCAAAAACTTCCTGGATTGTCTGTGCACCGCTGGATTCCTCTCCCAGCAGATATCCGGGTGATTAAAGTCTCCCATGAGAACCAGGGCCTGCGATCTAGCAACTTCTTTTAGTTGCCGGAAGACCGCCTCGTCCGCCTCATCCCCCTGGTCTGGTGGTCTATAGCAGACTCCGACAACGACATCACCCTTGTTGCTCACACTTCTCAACTTTATCCAGAGACTCTCAGGTTTTTCTGCAGTTTCATACCGGAGCTCTGAGCAGTCATACTCCTCTCTTACATACAATGCAACTCCCCCACCTTTTCTGCCCTGCCTGTCCTTCCTGAACAGTTTATATCCATCCATGACAGTACTCCAGTCATGTGAGTTACCCCCCAAGTCTCTGTTTTTCCAGTCGCATCATAGTTCCCTGACTGTGCCAGGACTTCCAGTTCTCCCTGCTTGTTTCCCAGGCTTCTTGCATTTGTATATAGGCACTTAAGATAACTCATCGATCGTCCCTCTTTCTCAGTATGAGACAGGAGTCCTCCCCTCTTGCGCTCTCCTGCTCTTGCTTCTTCCCAGGATCCCATTTCCCCCACTTACCTCAGGGCTTTGATCTCCTTCCCCCGGTGAACCTAGTTTAAAGCCCTCCTCACTAGGTTAGCCAGCCTGCTTGCGAAGATGCTCTTCCCTCTCTTCGTTAGGTGGAGCCCGTCTCTGCCTAGCACTCCTCCTTCTTGGAACACCATCCCATGGTCGAAGAATCCAAAGCCTTCTCTCCGACACCACCTGCATAGCCATTCGTTGACTTCTACGATTCGACGGTCTCTACCCAGGCCTTTTCCTTGCACAGGGAGGATGGACGAGAACACCACTTGCGCCTCAAACTCCTTTATCCTTCTTCCCAGAGCCACATAGTCTGCAGTGATCTGCTCAAGGTCATTCTTGGCAGTATCATTGGTTCCCACGTGGAGAAGCAGGAAGGGGTAGCGATCCGAGGGCTTGATGCGTCTCGGCAGTCTCTCCGTCACATCGTGTATCCTAGCTCCTGGCAAGCAGCAGACCTCTCGGTTTTCCTGGTCGGGGCGGCAGATAGATGACTCAGTCCCCACGAGGAGGGAGTCCCCGACCACCACCACCCTCCTCCTCCTCTTGGGAGTGGTGGTTGTGGAACCCTCATCCCTAGGACAGTGCATCTTTGGCCTTCCAATCGGTGGAGTCTCCTTCTGCTCCCTTCCTTCAGATGTGTCATCTAGTCCACTCTCCGCATTAGTACCTGTAGAGAGAACATGGAAACGATTGCTCACCTGTATCTCCATTGCTGGTACATGGACGCTCCGCTTTCTCCTTCTGGAGGTCACATGCTGCCAAACTTCTTCACCATCCTTCTGGCCCTGCTGCGCCTGCTCTGAATCTTCAGAACATTGTGGCCGTAGAAGCATCTCCTGACGTCTGTCCAGGAAATCTTCATTTTCCCTTATGCAACGCAGAGTTGATACTCGTTTCTCCAGACCTCGAACCTTCTCTTCCAATATGGAGACCAGCTTGCACTTTGTACAGACAAAGTCGCTTCTGTCCTGTGGAAGAAAGACAAACATGGCAAGACAAGCAGTGGATGTGTTATTCCTTGACTTTAGCAAAGCTTTTGATACGGTCTCCCACAGTATTCTTGCTGCCAAGTTAAAGAAGTATGGGCTGGATGAATGGACTGTAAGGTGGATAGAAAGCTGGCTAGATCGTCGGGCTCAACGGGTAGTGATCAATGGCTCCATGTCTAGTTGGCAGCCGGTTTCAAGCGGAGTGCCCCAGGGGTCGGTCCTGGAGCTGGTTTTGTTCAGTATCTTCATTAATGATCTGGAGGATGGCGTGGACTGCACTCTCAGCAAGTTTGCAGATGACACTAAACTGGGAGGGGTGGTAGATACACTAGAGGGTAGGGATCGGATACAGAGGGACCTAGACAAATTAGAGGATTGGGCCAAAAGAAACCTGATGAGGTTCAACAAGGACAAGTGCAGAGTCCTGCACTTAGGACGGAAGAATCCTATGCACTGCTACAGACTAGGGACCGAATGGCTAGGTAGCAGTTCTGCAGAAAAGGACCTAGGGGTCACAGTGGACGAGAAGCTGGATATGAGTCAACAGTGTGCTCTTGTTGCCAAGAAGGCTAATGGTATTTTGGACTGTATAAGTAGGGGCATTGCCAGCAGATCGAGGGATGTGATCGTTCCCCTTTATGCGACATTGGTGAGGCCTCATCTGGAGTACTGTGTCCAGTTTTGGGCTCCACACTACAAGAAGGATGTGGAAATATTGGAAAGAGTCCAGCGGAGGGCAACAAAAATGATTAGGGGTCTGGAGTGCATGACTCATGAGGAGAGGCTGAGGGAACTGGGATTGTTTAGTCTCCAGAAGAGAAGAATGAGGGGGGATTTGATAGCAGCCTACAACTACCTGAAGGGGGGTTCCAAAGAGGATGGAACTCGGCTGTTCTCAATGGTGGCAGATGACAGAACAAGGAGCAATGGTCTCAAGTTGCAGTGGGGGAGGTCTAGGTTGGATATTAGGAAACACTATTTCACTAGGAGGGTGGTGAAGCACTGGAATGCTTTACCTAGGGAGGTGGTGGAATCTCCTTCCTTGGAGGTTTTTAAAGCCCGGCTTGACAAAGCCCTGGCTGGGATGATTTAGTTGGGAATTGGTCCTGCTTTGAGCAGGGGGTTGGACTAGATGACCTCCTGAGGTCCCTTCCAACCCTGTTGTTCTATGATTCTATGCCAGGGGCTCTGTGCGCCTTCCCTTCTAGGCAACCAACTCAGAGCTTAGTTGGTCCTACCCCACTGCTGTTCCATGGCCACAGGGTGACAATGGGTTTGGTAGGGGTCAGTCCAATTCCTGGGAGGTGTGTATGTGTGGGGGGAGGGTGTTTCTACATAAAACAACCCCTCACTTAGTGCCCTGGTTTAGCTACAGCGGAGAGGCCAGAAGCACCGTGGAGAGTGGGGCTTCCAAAGACTCAAGAGTTAAGACAGCGAGCCTAGCTCCCTGTGACTTTCCCTAGGATGGTGGGGGCTAACTCCCTTCGACTCCTTGGAAACCACCAGCCGTCTCTCCCCCATCCTTCCGGGCCGAGGCTGAGGTGCACTGGTGGGGAGGGGAGGGGGCTCTGCTAGTCCCTGTTCTGTGCGAGGGGTGGGAGGTGTCAGTCTCTGCACCTGTCAGCCAGCCCTGGCTCAAGCACTAAGGCCCAGCTCCTCGAAGGTATTTAGGCACCTAACTCCCATTGATTTCAGGCACCTAAATACCTTTGAGGAGTTTGAGCCACGGGCAGCAGGTCCGATTCTCCGGGCGAGCTTCCTGAGGGGCGTGCGAAGGGTTAATGGTGCTGGAAGTGATGTCACCCAGCTGGGGTGGGGTTGGTGGGTCGGGGACGGGGGAGTGGCTGTATGTGTGGGGTGGGGCGGGCCGGGGGGGAGTGGCTGTGTGTGGGGTAGCCGGTGGGGGGGAGTGGCTGTGTGTGGGGCGGGCCGGGGGAGGAGTGGCTGTGGGGGGGCCGGCTGTGTGTGGGGCGGACGCCTCATGGCTGCCGTGGGCTGCATCGTGAAGCTGGGGGGCAGCGCGCTGACGGAGAAGAACCAGCTGGAGACGCTGCGGGCCGAGTCCCTGCCGCGAGCCGCGGGCATCGTGCGGGGGCTGTGCGGGGCCGGCGCCGGGAGCTGCATTGTGGTGCACGGAGCAGGGTAGGAGGCGGCCCTGCCGGGGTCCGGGGAGCTCGCCCAGCCCGGCCCGGCCCTGTTCCCACCCACCCCCGCTCTGCCAAGGCACAAACCCCCAGCGCGGATCCGAGCCAGGGAACGAGGCTCGGGCTCACGCCCGGGGGTGAAGGACACAGGGGGCTGCAGGGGGCTCCCCATTGCTGATCCCAGGAACAGCCGGGCTGAGGAGAAATGAGCGCCCCTAGAGGAGGGAAGTGGCTCTGTTCCTTGGTCAATCTCACTGCAGGCCTCTGGGGAGGCAGGTGTTACACTGCTCTAAACACGTGTATCCATGTAAGAGTTGTGTATAGAACCGAGTCCTAATGCCTTGGCCCAAGATCTAACTACAGTACTAGACACTTTGCCCTATTTTATTGGAACTTGTGCTATGACTGGATCTGCTAGAGATTTTTAACTTTCTCTTAGTTTCTATGAGGTGGGGGTCTTGATTTGCCATTCAGAGCCCTGAAACCTGTCTCCCACTCCCTTCTGATTTACCTTCTTTGCTTTACATTCCTCCCAGAATTTAAAACACAATCTCACCAAAAATCAGGTCTAGAGGACTTTTGGAGTCAGTCTTGCTTCACTGGCAAGAGTTATGTGGCACCACAGCCCTGCAGCGCAGCGCCCTGCAGCGCTTCCAGCTCTGCTAGACTACAGAATAAGAAGAAATTGAAAATAAAAACATGCCTTCCTTATTATAATGTAGATACCCAATAGAATGAGTACACTTGTTTTTAAATACTGAACAAGAAAGTCAGCATGTTTACCTTCAAAACAAACAAACCAAACAAAAACTCTAGTATAAACAGACTAGACAATACATTGGATTAATAGAGTGGCCTTCTGTCTTGAGGCCTGGGTTCCAATTTGTCTTGCTTTGGGTCATTAGAGATAAGACTTTAGTGGTGCCATCCTAGGTTGTTTGTACACAATGGCAGGGAGGATGTCCCTAGCTTCTGTTTGCCAGAAGCTGGGAATGAGCAACAAGGGATGGATCACTTGATGATTCCCTGTTCTGTTCATTCCCTCTGGGGCACCTGGCATTGGCCACTGTCGAAAGACAGGATACTGGGCTACATGGACCTTTGCTCTGACCCAGTGTGGCCGTTCTTATGTTCTTATCCAAGCGTCCACACTTCATTGTAAACCCAGGGTCTGCAGGACCCAGGCTTGTGGAGTCCGTTTCCAAGCGTCCACACTGCATTGTAAACCTGGGCTTACAATTGCTGGGCCTGGGTCTCGCAGCTGTGCTAACGCATCCACACTTCACTATGCAGATCTTGTGACTCAGGTCTGCGGTTTGACCAGTGTCCACACTGCAAAATGACAGGGCTTGGCCCTGAGTCACAGTGGGACTCATACTCTGACCACCCCCCGCAGCAAGCTCCTAGGACCAGGGTCCTGAGTGCTTACTGACCTGAGTCAGACTAATTTGTGTGTGGACGGAAGGGGGAGTGGGGCTCCACCCTGAACCAGAGCTGGGGCTTAGTGTGCAGTGTTGACATACCCTGAGTTAGGTCACTGTGGTGTGGGTCTCTCAGGTCTAAGGAGCTTTGGATGGGACCCGAGGGTAGGAGTGGACAGTGGAAGGGGAGGGATGGGGCTGAAGTAAAGATGGGCACAAAATTAGGATCTGGGAGTGGCTTTCGAACATTAGGGTTGTTTGGATCTGGGGTTTGGGATTGGGCCCCATCTGGTTATAAGGGGACTTGGGGACAGAGGAAGGGGATTTTCGGATGAGGGAGGCTGTTCCAAGAATAAGGAGCAGTGTGAAAAGAGGCTTGGAGGTGGGAATCTAGAGGTCACGGTCAAGGTTGAGGGGCATCAGCAGAGCAGTGGGATGGAGTGAGCCCAAGCTTGCCATGAAGAACATTTGTATAGGTAAGCCTTAAGTGCTAGAGAACTGGGCGCTGAGATTGGGCAATTTCTCCATAGCCAGCAGCGTCCGCAGGCTGTTACCTCTGTGAGAGCAGCCTCCAGACAAACCCTGGTGATGCAGTCTCAATACGCTGAACGCAACCTCCAGCTCTGCTTGGTGTTCCCACCAAAGACAATATGCTCTTGTGGCACTAATGCAAACGTAGACATTGCAAAGCCCCATACATGGTGTGCTCTCACCCCACCTCCTGTCATAGTAGATGGGCCCAGGAGTCTATCCAGCCTAGCTGTCTATAAGGCACCCAGTAACTGCAATACTTAGCCCTGTATCCTGCCCTGGTCAGCCACCCCCATGCTCTGGGAAGCTGGCTCCACAAGCTGCCAGTCCCTGATGTTCCGGGGAAGATGGCACCCCTTGCCCAATGCCAGATAGCTGGCAGTGCAGTGCTGCAAGGCAGGCGTGAGGGAGGGGATCCATCTGTCATAACTATAAAGGGAAGGGTAACAGCTCTCCTGTGTACAGTACTATAAAATCCCTCCTGGCCAGAGACTCCAAAATCCTTTTACCTGTAAAGGGTTAAGAAGCTCAGGTAACCTGGCTGACACCTGACCCAAAGGACCAATAAGGGGACAAGATACTTTCAAACCTTGGGGGGGGGGAGGCTTTTGTTTGTGCTCTTTGGTTTGGGGGTTGTTCACTCTTGGGACTAAGAGGGACCAGACATCAATCCAGGCTCTCCAAATCTTTCTGAACAAGTCTCTCATATTTCAGACTTGTAAGTAAACAGCCAGGCAAGGCGTGTTAGTTTACCTTTGTTTTCTCAACTTGTAAATGTACGTTTTGCTAGAGTGTTTACCTCTGTTTGCTGTAACTTTGAACCTAAGGCTAGAGGGGGGTCCTCTGAGCTCTTTAAGTTTGATTACCCTGTAAAGTTATTTTCCATCCTGATTTTACAGAGATGATTTTTACCTTTTTCTTTAATTAAAAGCCTTCTTTTTAAGAACCTGATTGATTTTTCCTTGTTTTTAGATCCAAGGGGGTTGGATCTTGATCCACCAGGAGTTGGTGGGAGGAAGGAGGGGGGATGGTTAATTTCTCCTTGTTTTAAGATCCAAGGGGTTTGGATCTGTATTCACCAGGGAATTGGTGAAGAGTCTCTCAAGGCTACCCAGGGAAGGGAATTAGCTTTGGGAGTGGTGGCAGTGGACCAGATCTAAGCTGGTAGTTAAGCTTAGAAGTTTTCATGCAGGCCCCCACATTTGTGCCCTAAAGTTCAAAGTGGGGAAGCAGCCTTGACACCATCTCTGCCCAGTGGTTGTCAGTCACCATGAGATCGGGGCTAGAAGGGCGCTTGGAGCCTGGCTTACCCATGCTTGTCAGGGCTGCTTATCTCTGGGTCATTGGGAGGGTGACCGCTCACCCAACAGCATCTACTGCACTGCCATGGGTTGGGAGATCCCCTGTGCGCTGCTGGCAGAAATGGCTCCAGGCACTTGCACACCCTTCTGCTATTGGCCCACGTGAGCCATGGTACACCATGTGTGTAGGTGTGGGCATCTCCTCACACTGGGCGTGCTGGGTCGAGGAATTAGTGGCACTGAGTGGGATGTTGCCTGCCCTTATCCCCTCACCCTGGGCCTTCTCACTACTCTGCTTCTATGACCTCCCTGGACCCGGCATGTTCCTTTCTGACTTGACACAAGTGGGAGGAAGGTGCCGGAAGTGACTAAATCCTTCAGCTGCCTCTGGGAGGGTGCCAGGCCCAGTCAGCCAGATGTCTGGTAGGCTCATCGCAGGATGGCATGGGCACTGCGCACTAGGAAACTGGGTTGAAGTGAATAAATTGAGCAAACGGGCCAGGTGTATCTTGGTCTGAACATATTAGGGTCACATTTTTAGTGGCCTGCAGCCATTTACCTCAAGCTGCAATCCAGAAACCTTGCAGACTATGTGGGAATGGGCTGGGTTAGTACTTGGATGGGAGGCCACCAAAGAAAACCCAATATTGTGAGTCAGTAGGGGGCGCCCTTCCTTTTGTTCCAAGACTGGAGCAATGCCCCGGGGGTGCTGCCCTTTGGATGCACTATAAAACCAAAGCCCCTGTGGTCATTACAGATCCCTTAGCACTTTTGGCAGGAGTAAGGGTGTCAGGCCAGGTGTCCTGGCCAGATTCCACCTTGGGCAGTTGCATTCTGCCTACAATTCCTGTGTGTTTCAGTTGCATACAGGATTTTTCCTCACTTCTTCCCCTGTCCTGTCCCGATGCATTGCTGTGCTCAGGGCCGGCTCCAGGCACCAGGCACCCAAGCACATGCTTGGGGCGGCACCTGGTAAGGGGCGGCGGGGGGAGCGCGGCGCGGCATTCCGCGGGGGGGGGGGGCGCTCCAGCGGCGCGGCGCTCGGCGGGGCGGGCGGGCGGCACTCTGGGGGGAGTTCCGGCGGCGCTCGGCGGGGGGCGGGCTCCGGCGGCGCGGCGCTCGGCGGGGGGGGGCAGCTCGGGGGGAGGGGGGTTCCGGCGGCGCTCGGCGGGGGGGCGGCGCGGCGCTCGGCGGGGGGGCTCGGGGGGCGGCGCTTTTTTTTGCTGCTTGGGGCAGCAAAAAAGCTAGAGCTGGCCCTGGCTGTGCTGTACCAAACTGCTGCCCCATTTCAGTGGGGGAGGAAGCGATTCCTGGATAGAGCTCATAAGGCACATCAGGCAGCCTGAGCTGCCAGTATTTTAACATAAGGCTTCCACAAAAATATTCCCCTTTAGCCAGTGATAGACCCCAAGGATTGGGGAGGGGGGCGATTGCCAGGGGAATTTATTTATTGCCCCCATCAACAAAAATGAGAAGAAAGGTCACCCCTTGGCTAACAGACTCATAAGTGTCCTTTGGCCATAAATGTTTTGCTCCTGAAAATATTTCAAGTATAGCACAGTGCTCCACTCTGGAAATGAGGCAAGAGGAACAATGAAATTGTAGGGGAGCTGAGCAAGACAATCCCCTGGGCAAAGAGTGGTATTACTAGACACCTTCTGCAATCAGTTCCATTCCAAAGGCAGAGTGGGGGAAATGCAGGTAGGAGCCCCAGAGACAAGCCATCTCTGCTAGGAATGAATTAGCAGCATCCAGGGGGTGGGGCTCCAGCATTGGTAAAGTGATCGCCCAATCTTCCCTGCAAAAATGATGGCTGGATTTTAACAAGAGGTCCCTAGACACCCCCCACCAGTGCACCACTGGGCCCTGAACAGGAGTGGCCCCCAGATCACATTAAGATCTTTTAGATGCTGGTTGAATCCAGGTTCCAGTTTGGCTTCCTACAGTAGCCTCATGGTAGAGTTCAGGGAAGAGCCACCAGTGCTGAGAATGACTCATGATGAAAGGTTAAAAGAGCTGACTATCGGTAAGCAGTGATACAGGGGTTCTGCTGCCAGAATTCCTGGCAGGTGTTAACACCTGAGCAGGAGAGGAATGATTTAGGGTGGGTCACGGGGGCATAACTAAGTATAATGGGAAGAAAGGAGAGCAGCAGAATACGGACCCTGGACTTCAGAAAAGCAGACTTTGACTCCCTCAGGGAACTGATGGGCAGGATCCCCTGGGAGAATAACATGAGGGGGAAACGAGTCCAGGAGAGCTGGCTGTATTTTAAAGAATCCTTATTGAGGTTGCAGGAAAAAACCATCCCGATGTGTAGAAAGAACAGTAAATATGGCAGGCGACCAGCTTGGCTTAACAGTGAAATCCTTGCTGACCTTAAACGCAAAAAAGAAGCTTACAAGAAGTGGAAGATTGGGCAAATGACCAGGGAGGAGTATAAAAATATTGCTCAGGCATGTACGAGTGAAATCAGGAAGGCCAAATCACACTTGGAGTTGCAGCTAGCAAGAGATGTTAAGAGTAACAAGAAGGGTTTCTTCAGCTATGTTAGCAACAAGAAGAAAGTCAAGGAAAGTGTGGGCCCCTTACTGAATGAGGGAGGCAACCTAGTGACAGAGGATGTGGAAAAAGCTAATGTACTCAATGATTTTTCTGCCTCTGTCTTCACGAACAAAGTCAGCTCCCAGACTGCTGCACTGGGCAGCACAGTATGGGGAGAAGGTGACCAGCCCTCTGTGGAGAAAGAAGTGGTTCGGGACTATTTAGAAAAACTGGACGAGCACAAGTCCATGGGGACGGATGCGCTGCATCCGAGGGTGCTAAAGGGGTTGGCGGATGTGATTGCAGAGCCATTGGCCATTATCTTTGAAAACTCATGGCGATCGGGGGATGTCCCGGATGACTGGAAAAAGGCTAATGTAGTGCCCATCTTTAAAAAAGGGAAGAAGGAGGATCCGGGGAACTACAGGCCAGTCAGCCTCACCTCAGTCCCTGGAAAAATCATGGAGCAGGTCCTCAAGGAATCAATTCTGAAGCACTTAGAGGAGAGGAAAGTGATCAGGAACAGTCAGCATGGATTCTCCAAGGGCAAGTCATGCCTGACTAACCTAATTGCCTTCTATGAGGAGATAACTGGGTCTGTGGATGAGGGGAAAGCAGTGGATGTGTTATTCCTTGACTTTAGCAAAGCTTTTGATACCGTCTCCCACAGTATTCTTGCCAGCAAGTTAAAGAAGTATGGGCTGGATGAATGGACTATAAGGTGGATAGAAAGCTGGCTAGATCGTCGGGCTCAACGGGTAGTGATCAACGGCTCCATGTCTAGTTGGCAGCCGGTTTCAAGCGGAGTGCCCCAGGGGTCGGTCCTGGAGCTGGTTTTGTTCAGTATCTTCATTAATGATCTGGAGGATGGCGTGGACTGCACTCTCAGCAAGTTTGCAGATGACACTAAACTGGGAGGGGTGGTAGATACGCTGGAGGGTAGGGATAGGATACAGAGGGACCTAGACAAATTAGAGGACTGGGCCAAAAGAAACCTGATGAGGTTCAACAAGGACAAGTGCAGAGTCCTGCACTTAGGATGGAAGAATCCCATGCACTGTTACAGACTAGGGCACGAATGGCTTGGCAGCAGTTCTGCAGAAAAGGACCTAGGGGTTACAGTGGACGAGAAGCTGGATATGAGTCAACAGTGTGCCCTTGTTGCCAAGAAGGCTAACGGCATTCTGGGCTGTATAAGTAGGGGCATTGCCAGCAGATCGAGGGACGTGATCGTTCCCCTCTATTCGACATTGGTGAGGCCTCATCTGGAATACTGTGTCCAGTTTTGGGCCCCACACTACAAGAAGGATGTGGAAAAATTGGAAAGAGTCCAGCGGAGGGCAACAAAAATGATTAGGGGGCTGGAGCACATGACTCATTCTTTTTGCTGATACAGACTAACACAGCTACCACTCTGAATCCTAAAACTGTGATGGTTTAATGACCACCCCAGGCAAGTGGGGAAAAGCAGCCCTGGGAAGAATGGGAGCGTGCAGCCCCATTCCCTAGTCAAGGTGTTGATCAGACAAGCCCTCGTGGTCCTTTCGTAATTGCTGCATTAGCAGAGGATCAAGTAGCACTTAATGAGTGTAGGCTCTCTCAGAAAACATGCTTGAAAAGGTCGGGGGGGAATATTTGCAGCAGTCTGACATAAGCCTTGGCTGCTAATAAGTGCCAGATTCTTATTTTACGATGTCCTCTCCAGCCAGCATTTTCGCTACCCCTGCCCTCCCCTCCACGTGCCAAGTCCATGCACTGCAACGGCGCCAATGGGGAGCCATCACTGAGATCAGCAGGGAGAGCAAAGGGCATCATTCAATCTCCAAGCAGCAGGATTCAGGCAACAAAAGGATTTGGAAGTCACTTGCTGTCTTGGACCCTGTGCAAAAGCAATGGCATAAACTGGGGTCTCTGAGATTAAGCTGCTCTGCTCGGTGGGGCATGCTTCCTTCCTGATTCTTCAAAACACAAACCTGTTAGATGTGTTAATTCCTCGCATTGATACCAGCAAGGGGACAAAAACCTTGGAGGCCACTTGCTCCATGAGTAAAGACATGATGAACACAGGCCAAGACCTGCAGAAGAACTCTCTGGAGCTCAAGAGCTTGTCTCTTCCACAGAAGTTGGTCCAATAACAGATATCACCTTACCCACCTTGTCTCTCCCACTTTGGTTAAGCTGAAAAGATACAGCTGTGCTTAGCCTTTGGGACTAGATGGCTCAGGAAGTTGGGATGGAGAGTTTTGTCACTGGCTTTGTTCGTTCTCCTTCCCATCTGATGGCTGCTCAGTGAATCGGTGTGAAATGAATTCAGTAGATCTCAGCCCAGTTCCTCATCTCCCTGCCCTCCCCCACCACCATAACTGGCTGGCACAGACTTTGTTACCGCTCTAACGCTGGCAAGCCAGACACCATGATGCATATCGAATTGCTTAGTCTGTTTGTTTAACCTGTTCCCCCTGCTGCCATCCATCCTTTCCAGGTTTTGTTTAGGAGAACACAGGATACTTAATCCTGATCAAGCTGCTGCTGAGAAGATAATTAAACACATGGCAAGAGAGGACCATCCCAATGAGGAGGAGGTGGAAGAAAGTGCAGTTTCCCAGGGCTGGGTTGTGTGAGGCAGTTGCCTGGGGAAGCTAATTCTGCAGCAGAATTTGGAAGGGTAATATGCCCATTTCACAGAAAGGGGTGCCCTCTTTAGACTGCAGGCTCTGCAGGGCAGGAACATTGTCTTCTTTTAGAATAATTTCTTCCTCTAGTAACTCCAAGGGAATCAAATTTAAAATGGAGAAAAGGAGATAATCCACTGTAGAACTGACGTGTGGAACTCACTGCAGCAGGATATCATTGAGTCCAATAGTTCAGCTAGGTTCTGAATGCATGAATAATATCCACGGGCACACTGGCTTGGATAAGAACCTCAAGGACTGCCAATCATCATGCGTCAGGTCATATGCTAATCAGCAGCTGGGGTCAGGAACTAATACTTCCTACTACACTACATAATACACAATTGATCAGCTGTTTTATAGGGGTTTTGCTGAAGCATCCAAGGCTGGCCATGTTTGGGAGCAGGGTAACAGTCTAGATGGACCATTGGGCTGTTTCTTTAGGTTGATTCTGATGTTCCTAAAATTGTTTTTGGGATTTTCATCCTTCAGCAAATGTGTTATGCTCTGGCTCTACCATTGCTTTAATAGATAATAAGAACACACTTTGCACATCGCTAGCCTAGTGTCTTCCAACATTAATGACCAAATTTGCAAGTCTGCCATCCCCATTGTTCCCAATTGTGCGTGTGAATTCTCCATTGTTCTCCAGTGTGAGGTATTGTTTGGGGATTTTCCATTGATCTTAATGAGAACTCCTGGATGTGGAACTGTTCTTGAAATTTGGCTCTAATGAATTAAGTGACATCATCCCTGGTCCATTCGCCACAAAGGGAGTTGGTGGCAAAGACGTGTTAAGAACCTAGGAGTTCCTGGCTCCTTGTCCTATATGCATCCACTTAACGCATCCTCCTAATCCACTTTTTCTAGAATTCATGGGGCTAGATTTGCAATTGTGTCCAGTGGATACAGGGTCCATTGGAGGTAGTGGAGGCCCTGTGGAGCCATTTGTGACTCTGATCTCAGAGCTGGTTCTGCCCTGCCCCTGCGGTAATATTAGAGCAGCTTTGAGGCTACTGTGAAGTATACTGATGGGTAAGGTCCTGGACTGGGACTCGGGAGATACGGGTTCATTTCCAGGCTCCTTGTGTGACCTTTGGGCAAGTCACTAAATCTAGCTGCACCTCAGTTTCCTTTTCTAGTGGGAACTGGGAATGATACCACCTCCTTTCTCCCACCTTTTGTCTGCTTTGTCTATTTAGACTGTAAGCGCTTGAAGGCCGAGACCATCTCATGCTATGTCCTAGTCTCACAGAGCAGCATTTCCAGCTCTCTTTTTCTAGGGTAGTTTTACAGTAAGGCAGTATTATTATTTATTGGTTGAGCAACCGATAATATGCTTGGAGCTGTGCATGACGGTCCCTGCTCTGAAGCGCTCACTATCCAGAAGACAGACACAGAGGCCTCAGTGTTGTTGACGCTCATAATTTTACTGCAAGTCTTTTGCTTTTGGACAGTTTTCTTAAAGGCCCAGCTCCTGGTATCATGTGATGATGTGAGAATCTCCACTTTTGGTTAAAAAGTGAATTTCTGTCCCTTGTGGTGGCATAGAAAAGGTTGAAAATGTGGCCCAAGTGCACTAGAAAGGTTCAGAAATCAAACAGCAAAGGAAAAGGCTTAAAAAAATCAGGAAATCCTTACAAAAGCAATCTCATGATTTTGGGGGCCTGGCTAATGAGTTTTGGCAATACGGAGTCATACCAGCTTATCCATATCGGTTGAATCAGTGTCCTGTAGGCTGAGTGCATTTACACTGACATAAAGGTGCTCATCTTGGTAGAGATGATTCCTGTACGTTTCAGAAAGATGAACTGGGAATCTAGGAGAAGGGGGTCCCACGAGAGAACTTTATTTCCCTTGATTTATTTTTTTCCAGCTAAGCTTTTCATTAGAGACTTTACTGCACTGTGACACTGCCTGTCATTTGACTGCTCAATGAAGTTAATTGTTACCTATAACTTTTAGAAGGGAGGGCGACCTAGTGGTTAGAGCAGGGCCCCAGCACCCAGGATCCTTGGGTTCTATTTGTGGTTCTGGAAGGGAGTGTGTTCTAGTGAGTAGAGCAATAGGGTTGTGTGTCAGGGCCCCTGCTTCTATTCCCACCTCTAGGTGGCAGTGTTGTCTAGTGGTTAGAGCAGGGTCCTGGGAATTGACTCCTGGATTCTAGTCCTTACTTTGTTGCTGTCTTTGCCTCAGTTTCCCCACCTTTCAAATGGGAATAATGATACTGACCTCGGAGGAGTATTTTGAGGCGTAATTCACTCACTACAAAGTACGATGAGATTCTCCTATGAAAACTTCTGTGCGAATATTTCAATAACCATGGCAACGATGCTTAGTAAAGGCCCCTCTCAGTCATGTCAGCAGGACCCTGCCATAGAGGCAAACCATGGGTGGCCGGGAGCATGTGCAGGGTCACTCATTGCATTCTCTGCATGTCGCAGCCTTTCTTAAGCATGAGGGACCATTGCAGCTTCCAAAACTCCTGTCTCCTGTCGGTTTATATCTCTGGGCTAGTCTACACTGGCAACGCTAAAGTGCTGGTGCACTGTCTACACGGGCGCTTTACAGCGCTGAAACTTGCTGCCCTCAGGGGGCTGTTTTTTCACACCCCTGAGTGAGAAAGTTGCAGCGCTGTAAAGTGCCAGTGTAGACAAGCCCTCTATTACCGACATCTTTCTGGGCAGCCAAGCGTGCCGAACTGCTAGAAAGCAAATGCCACAGGGGAGCTGGGCCTTTGATAAGTTACTATATAAAGAGGTGTTAAAACTCACTTGGGGTAATTTACGCTCTCCGCCCACTCCACAGCTGCTTTAACTCTCCTAACCCTGGCATTCCTCCAAATGCATAGGGAAGGAGGCTGGATCCCCTGCTCCCTGTCAGATCAGATGCTTCTGCAGTGCCATGAGCCCTAAGGCGAGCATCATAGACACTAGGCCCTATCGCACCCTACAAAACGCTCACACACGCACGTCTCGTGGTAAAGGAATCTTTGCTAGGGCTGGCAGAGGGGAAAGGTGATGGATATAGGCACACAAATGGATATAGACTATAGGAGAGGGCAGTCTGTGAGATGTCTAGCTAAAGCAGGGGTGGGCAAACTACGACCCATGGGCCATATCCGGCCCTTCAGACATTTTAATCCGGCCCTCGAGCTCTCTCCGGGGAGCAGAGTCTGGGGCTTGCCCTGCTCGGCGCTCCAGCCGGGGAGCGGATCCCGGAAGCAGGGGCATGTCCCCCCTCCGGCTCCTACACATAGGGGAAGCCAGGGGGCTCTGCACACTGCCCCCGCCCCAAGCATGGCCCCCGCAGTTCCCATTGGCCAGGACGGGCAACGCGCAGAGCTGCCTGGCCATACCTCTGCGTAGGAGCCGGAGGGGGGACATGCCGCTGCTTCCGGGAGCTGCTTGAGGTAAGCACTGCCCAGAGCCTGCACCCCTGTCCCCCTCCTGGGCCCCAACCCCCTACCCCAGCCCTGATCCCTCTCCCGCCCTCCAAACCCCTCAGTCCCAGCCCGGAGCACCCTCCTGCACCCCAAACCCCTCATCCCCAGCCCCACACCAGAACCCACACCCTCAACCCTCACTCCCCCCATCCCAACCCCCTACCCCAGCCCGGAGCCCCCTCCTGCACTCCTCATTTCTGGCCCCACCCCAGAGCCCACACCCCCAACTGGAGCCCTCACCCTCTCCCACACCCCAATCCCCAATTTCATGAGCATTCATGGCCCACCATACAGTTTCCATATCCAGATGTGGCCCTCGGGCCAAAAAGTTTGCCCACCCCTGAGCTAAAGGATATCAGGGCTGGTTGGTGGAAGAGAGATGGATCCCCTTGTTCATCAGAGTTGTTTGCAGGCAGGACCATCTCTTGTGTCAGGTGTCCGGTTTGGTGCTGTGTTGTCTTACTGAAGTGCTCTGTCTTGTCCTCTTGCTGTGCCATGCTCTGAGTTCTCCCCTCTACTGTAGTATGGATAGTGTGGGAGGATGCTATTATGGGTACTGCACTGCAGAGATAACTGCACGACAAGCCATTCCCAGCCCCTGGCTTGGGTGTACTGCTGCCAAGGGGTCCCATATGTGGCATCTCTGAGCTTTTCTTCCCTGTGATCTTGGCTCTCCACCCTTTCATGTGCTTCCCCCACCCCAGCACCAGGAACTGGATCCCAGAAGTAATAATGGGAGTCCTGTCTTTTTAAAGGCGGATCAGCCTTGTGGTCCATATCCTTTTAAAAGGGATCAGGCGGTGGGGGGAAGGAAATTTGGATTTTTAAGCTTTCCTCTTTCTTTATAATTTATGAAGAAGGCCTGAAAGGGGCTTGTATTTGAAAAGAACCCAGATTGTTTCTTACCCTGTGAATATCAGGAGTGTCCATTCTGGTCTTCTCTGTTTTGCTGGAGGTTACACTGGAGGACCCGGATATGTAGAATAGCAGCTCTGTCAGCTGTTTGATCTTTAACTCAGATTTTTTTTCTCCCAGCTGTTTCTCAGGCATTTGAGTTAAATAGGTGCTACTGAAAAAGACAAAACAAAGTGCTTAAAAATCTGAATAAATCCATTCCCCTCTCCGGTATCAGGGCTTACTTTGTTGCTGTCTGTGAAGTCATAATCCTATTAGTTCCCAACTGTCCAGGGAAAAACAAGGTAAGTGTAGACCTGGATTTCTGATGTAAAAAGCAGAAAAACTGGAAGAATGTTCAGACCTTCTTTATACATTACAAAGGAGCAAAAATTTTATACATTACAAAGGAACAAACAATTTCCCCCCATTTGTCCATCACCCGTAGGAAGTGATAATTATCTTACATTTATATTACAGCCCCCTAGCTTACATTAAAAGAATATTAAGTTTGCAAAGTCAAGCTCTCAGAAGTTAGAAAAAGCCAGAAATTAAGTTGCCTGTTGTTAATTAATAGTATAACCAACCGATTGACTTGTGGTTCATTACGAAGAATGTTCAAGAGACAAAATAACCAAACTCAGCCACAGTTATTGTCTTAAGACAAAATATACCTCTACCCCGATATAATGCGACCTGATATAACATGAATTCGGATATAACGTGGTAAAACAGTGCTCCGGGGGGGGGAGGGGTGGCTGCGCACTCTGGCGGATCAAAGCAAGTTTGATATAACGGTTTCACCTGTAACGCAGTAAGATTTTTTTGGCTCCCGAGGACAGCGTTATATCGGGGTAGAGGTGTATACAATATGAAAAGGAAACATACATGCCCGCCTTCTGAGAAGCAATTTTTATCTCACAGCATGTTTACTTTTCACAGAAGATGTGCTTCAAAGATACACTCCCAAAACCACCTATATTTATATCATGACTGTTCCCATTTAAAAATAATTTAGATGTAATCTAAGAGCATCCCACCAATTCCTTAACTTCTTGTTCGGTACCTTTCTACATTCCAAACCAGTTGGGTGTAGAAGGACCTCCCAACCTGTGCTAGGAAATACCATTCATGTATCCTGGCTTTAACAGGCTTCCTGTTTTCTAATGCCAAAGCTGACTTCAGGTTTGCAAAATGTTGTGGGATACTTGACATGGGTGAACAGAATTGTGGAAAGAGCCTAATACATTCCGTTAATACAACTTCCCAACCCTTCTATCCATAATGTATATTATATTATTGCCATGTGCATAATACCTACCTAATGTGATGTATACTATGTCTAACATACATGTATTGGCTAACACTGCAACCTTAATTCGGCCTTCTGATACAGTCTTTAATTATATGGGCTTTTCTATGGTGCTCATCACTATTGTACTTGAGTGCGGCACAAACATCAATGAATTTCTCTTCACAACACCCCTTTGAGATATAGAGAGATTATTATCCCCATTTTTCAGATGGGGAACAGTGACACAGAGAGATTAAAGCCAAAATTGTCAAATGCCCAACTGGAGCTGCCCCCAGCCAAATATTTGGAGTTACTTAGCATTTTTATAGCACATTATATGTTCGGAGTTGCAGCTCTAATTGACTTCAGTTGCAAGCACCCAACCCTTCTACAAATCAGAACCCGGGGGCATATTTATAAAGACATTTAGTGGATTTCACAGCTATTTGCCGGCAGCAGAGGAATGGTGAGACCCAAGTCTCCTGAGTTTAATTCCAGATTCTTGGGGTGGGTGTATATAGTGGTTACAGAACCTTTTACCCCCATTCCTCCAGCCTGTCCCCCTCTGCTGTCATCTCTGCTCCTGCCCTCCTCTGCCTCTGACTCCATTCACCTGTCCCACACTGCTCCTATCTCTCCCTTCCTCCCCCACCTCCTCTTCTCCTATTTCCCACTCCTATGACTCCTACACCTCTTAGTCTAACCTTGTCCTCTCCTCTGCTCCTCACCCCTCTGCATTCCAGTTGTGCTGTTCCTCCTCCACACTGCCTAGGATCTAGCAGGGCTGGGGAAGTAATCAGGGCATAGGAGGGATGAGCAATTGCAAGTGGGATGAGCAATTGCAGGGAAAGTCCTGCTCAGCTCAGGGTGGAGCGTGCTCAGTGCAGATGGAAATTTCGAAGAATGTAGCTGCCAAACTCTGTCTCTACTGAGCATGTGCAAACTGAGATTTTCAGAGACTTCTTAGTTGGTCAAATTTGGGCAGATTTTCAAGAGGTCAGCAGAAGGCTTGTCCCTGATACCAGGGCCAATTGCCTGCGAAATTTCAAGTCCCTGCTCCAAAGCACGAAGGCTTTAGAACAGTGGTGGGCAATCTGCGGCCCGCGGGCCACATGCAGCCCATCAGGGTAATCTGATTGCGGGCCGCGAGACATTTTGCTGACGTTGACTGTCCACAGGCACGGGCCCCCCGCAGCTCCCAGTGGCTGTGGTTTGCCGTTCCCGGCCAATGCAGATTTTATAGCTCTAGATACAGCTATGTATTGCTATATGGATATGGAGAACAGCAGCATCATGGCAAATCCCAAAGGAATATAGCCTCATGTAGATCGAGCACCACCTGGACTGATCTTTAACTAGGTCCAGTTGGATATTCAGTTTATGACCATCATTGGTGATCTTATCATGCCACCGAAGCTTTTAGGCAACCTTGTGATCGCTGGCCAGGTAGTAACATTTCTTGGAAAACACACTTTGTAATTCATTGGTCTTCCATCTTAATATCATGTCCATACCAAGAAAGCTGCTGGATATAGAGATACCTATATGCAAAATTAGTGACAATACATGACTAAGGTTGAGAACTTACACAGCTAAAATTCAGGAAATACAGAGTTAAGGATGCAATCTCAGCCTTAACTCTGGTCCCCTGTGCTTACATTTGCAATGCAATTTCTGTTTAGTTCATTATAAATGACTTGCCAGTTAGCACCATAGGGGATATAATGCAATCTATAATTTCTTATGCAATGTAATATGTTTTATAGACATTGGGTCTGATTTCCATTTAAACTACAGCCCCGTCACACCATTCTGGTGGTATAAACGTAACTTACTCACACTTTAAGGCCTCTTTATACTTCCAGAATGGTGCAATGGGGCTCTAGTGTAGTTGCAAATCAGGATCAAGAAGTTATAGAATGATGGTACATGTATTCTTCAGACTTGGCTTGATTTTTCAGACTCACTGAAATCTACAAAATAAGTCAGATTTGAAGGAAATACTCTTGGGAGTTTAAAAACTATGAATGTGTAGAGTTGGCCTGTTGAAACTTGTATTTGTTTATTTTAAGGTCGGCTCTTTGTCAGAGCAGCTGGGGGGCCGTGATGTGCTTTAGATTCAAGTCATTCTCACTTGTAGGTGCTGAATGCTTCAGAGGGTGACCTAAAGGGCAGGAAGCATGAGGTATTGGATAAAGGGCAAGGCTGGGAATTGGAGAGCTGAGCTCGGTCCTTGTCGAGCAATCACAGCTGTGTTTTCCAAAGCAGCCACTGATTTTAAGGGGCTCAATTTGAGATAAGAGGCAGCCACAATCAGATGTTGGTCCTGATGCTTAGACCGAATTACCAAAATCGCTGCCTCCCCAAGTTCCCCCTCCACTAAGCCTCCAGCTGCCTATAGCCCAAGTTCTATTGCATCACTCTGCAGTCAGCTCTGCTCTTCTGGCTCCTTGCTTCAGCCTCTGACTTTACTAGTCTGCTCTTCTGGATTTGAGGCCCTGTATTCCAGATTCCCTTCTGGCCTTTGGTAGCTTGTGCAACCACCTGCCTGCCCCTTTCCATTCCCTAGCTTGGACTCTCTGACTCTCTGGCTCTCCGCTCCACTTAGGCCTACTGAGCTGCCTCTGTGAGCTCCTGTCTGGGCCTGCTCCTGGCTTTCACATCACCTGCAATGCTGAGTTGCTATTTCCTATCCCAGCTTCTTCTCAGTAACACCACCTGCTCCTCCATCTTCACGGCTGAGAACTCTTCCCTGCATGAGCTGCTGCTTGGAGCCCCAGCCTTGTCAGACACATGAAAGCGAAGACAGAGGGGATTGCTCACGTGTCCGGTGGGATGTCCTTACACAAGTGGGGCTCGACCACAGGGCTGAACCTATGTAGGATCCAGGAAGCATCTGCCCAGGTGGCCTCCCATTGGCCAGGTGACTGATGTGGTCAGGTACTCTGACCAAATCCTGGCCCCAACCCACCAGGATCATTTTGGCACAGGATCTTAGAGCGATGAGGTCATAGAGTCACTGCATTTTATTTAATTGCTTATGTGATGGGATCTCCAAGGTGCAGCCTGAGACTGTGGGACCACTGTGCCCCCTGAATCTCTCCTGCCTGGGCTGTCTCAACGCCTTGCTAGTGACAAGCAGCGAACCCCTCCAGGTGCTGTTATCACTCAGCACAACCACATGTGGAGACCCAACACCCAGCTAGATTGCATGAATGTTCCCAGAGCCACGCATGAATCACACAGAAAAAAGCACCAAAGCCAAATCCCCTCAGTTCCCAGCACTGTACTTCAGGAATAAACTGCCTTGCACTGCTCAAGACGAGCAGTGCAGATTTATTAATTGGTTCACCACTTCATCAATGGAAAGTGGACATACACCAGCCTTTGCAGACCTGAGCACATTTGCCACACGCTTCAGGCAAACTCACTGGTAAAGATAAACAGTAAAAGAAGTTTATTGACTACAAAAGATAGATTTTAAGTGATATTAGGCAAAAAGTCAGAGTTAGTTACCAAAAGAAAAGAAAATATAAGCACGCAGTCTAACCTCTCAACCCTATTAGACTGGGCAACATCTAGATTAAGCAGTTTTTCTCACCCCACTGGATATTGTAGTTTATAGTACACAGATTTCACCATTGAAATCTGGGCCAGTCCCCTCAGTTGGAGTCTTCAGAGTGTCCTTGTTGCTTGCAGCGTAGGTGGGTGAAGGAGAAAGGCCCAGCATGTGGCCACTGTGTCTGTTTTATACGCTCAGTCCATGTGCTTGGAAAACACAAGTCCAGGCATGTCTGGGGGGCATTGCTGAGTCTCCAGGCAAGGTTGAGCAATTCCCCTGGTGTGGCCTCATGCAGGTGAGTCATTGCATTGTAGCTCCCTTGCTGGACAATGGCTGTTGATGGGTTGTTTGACACCCCGCCTGGGCGTTGGTTACTTTCCTTGCTGTTGCCTCTGGGGAGCTAATATCTGGCTGATTCCCCAACTTACAGCATGTTTTAGTGACCACCATACAACCCAATTCTCATAACTTCATACACATATACGGGAGAGAGAAATGACTTTCAGCAAATCATAACCTTTCCCCTGGTACCTTACAAGGCATGCTCTATATGCAAGATCACAATCATATATAAATGAGGAATATGGGGGTTACAGGGCACTCCCCCAGGTACAAAATGTCACTGCTTATTTCACCACAGAAATGCAACCACATCTGGTAGAACACAGCAGCTGGGTCTCCGGGCACAATGACACTGCACCACAGATTAGGACAGGAAGTGAAGGCTGTGGACCCTGGCAGAGGTAAATGGAGTTGCACTGCCTCTGACCTTTCCTCTCAGAGCGATCCCAGGGAGTGGGGTTGGGCAATTACTCTTCTGTTTGCTTGCCTAGGGTACTGAAGGGTTCTACTCTTACCCCTACCTGCCCAGTGCGTATGTGAAGGGAGAGTGTCGAATGATCTGGGCTGAACTTCCATCACCATGTGGAAGAAACTCAGCCCTACAGCTCTGTTCCATCTGCCTCAGACAGTGTGGCTTCATGGCTCTCCTGCTGTCCAGCCACGATAGAGTCATGGATCAGAGCTGTGGCCTCGTGCAGGTTGTTGGAGACAGGTGATGGGGCAGACAATACCAGCGTCTCTGACTCAGGGGTCTGCCCATCTCTTGTTGATAAGGTTAATACTCAAAGGGCCCTTTGGGATCCTTAGCTGCTCCTGAGTCCCCAGGTCACAGCAGTGGTTAATATTTTTATTTGTACTTACAGACTCCACCTCAGGAATCCTGGTCTCTTTTACCTCCAGACTGGATTAATCTGATGGGCTTTCCTTGGGGCTATCCCGGAACGGCGCTTGGGAGCTTTGTCTGGTGCAGAATGCAGCTGATTGTTTCATGAGCAAGCGCTTCTTATGGGGAACATATTATCCCAGTGCCCTATGGTCTGCTTTGGCTTCCAGTTTGTTGCTAGGACATTTAGATCCATGGAGCCCTGTATCGATAGGGTCCTGGCTTCCTCAGACATACCTTCTCTCTTCAGGCTCCAGCACAGCATTTGAGATCAGCTGAGATAGTTACGTTGACAGCCCCTGGATCTCTATGACTGCATGCTGGGGACAGAGCAATGTTAGTGGAGGGCCCTTGACCCTGGCATTCACTTCCCCCATTCAGTTTGTTGACCTTCATGTCATGTGTCGAGGCCGATGAATTGTGGCCTGGTTCAGGGAGGTTTCTTTGTAAGTGATGTTGTCTCATGTTAGCAATGGTCGAGTTGTTCTGTTTTTGTACGTGCACCTCGAGAGATAGGAAAGAGGCCAAAGCTCACCTGCAAAGAGGGACTGTGGATGTAGGTCTTTTTGTTAAATGGCATGACGTGCTTTGAGCTGTAGAGGAGCACTCCCATTATTCTACTAAGATAAGCACAGAGAGAGTGGAGGAAAGAAGGAAGATGCATAGACAGTGAGAGAGAGAAATAGAAAGATGGCCAAGTTAGGTCAATACGGTAGAAAGGAAAAGAAAGAAGATGCTGTATCCAGGGAAATCCCAGTGGGGGATTTAGGGACATGGAATTGAAATACTTCTGTTGGAAACTGGGCAGGAACCGGGACACAGAACACCCCTGCTCTTGCTGGAACTGTCACGATGGGAGCTTTAATAACCATGAGGGGCTGGAACATTGTCGTCATGTCCCTTGCTGAAGAAGGGCAGGTGTTGTTATTTATTTATATGACCCAGGCTCTTCAGAGTTCTTTATTTTGGCTCTTTGGGCTCCTGGCATTTTGGGGAAGCCCCCTCACTTCCCCCCTCCCCCCAGTACTAGTCTCTTTCAGTGGTTAGGGCACTAGCCTAGGACTTGGGGGGTTCAGTTCCCTGCTCCATCACAAACTTTCTATGTGACCCTGGGTAAATCACTTAACTTCTCTGTGCCTCAGCTCCCCACATGCACAATGGGGATCACCAGCCTGCCCTGCCTGACAGGTGTTGTGAGAATAAATACATTAAAGACATGAAGTGCTTGGAGATCTACTGATAAAAAGTGCAATATAAGCAATAGATATTATTAATATTCCCTAAATGATCCCGCTTTGCTGCTGCTGCCACCAGTTTGAGCCTGGATTGAAGTTCCTTGCCAACCCGCTGCTAACGAGAACATCCAGGAGTGGTCTCTCTTTAATGATGCAAAGATATTCCTCCCAATGACAGTGCCCAAAGCTGTTTCCATGATCCTACAGGCCCTGTGGGAATGAAGGGCAGTGCCCAAGCTCCTGGGGGAGTTGCTGGATTCAGGACAGGCCCACAGCTGATAAACATGACTGGCTGCCCCCACTGTGACACTGCCCGATTTCCTCCACAGAGCAGGTATCTCCGGGAGAAGGACCCCTTTGGAACACAAATTGATTAAGTTCCTTTCAAAACAGAAACAGCTGTTGGGGGTGAAAGGAGAGAAGCGAAAGGATATGGAGCACAAAACAAGACATGCCTGAAAACGACACATGACTGGCCAAAGGGGAAGAGGGATTCGCCATTCTCTGTCATGAATGTCAGTGAGTTAGAGATGGCCCCAGATCGTCTGGGGACACTTGATATGCCAGTAAAAGAGATTGACAGGAGCCTGCTGGGCTTCATTAATGCCCCAGATGGAAAACAATTTGCTGGCCATCATCTTTGCCTCAAAGTTACAGAACTGAAAACCAGGCTAGTCTCACCCTGCTCTGCTTCAGTCACTGCTGGATTTATACTGCAAGTTCTATTAATCAGCCTGTCCACTTATATATACCTCCTCGGCCCCACCACAGCAGCCACCTGTGGCCTCCATCCCTGCCAGAACAAGCCCCTCCAGGGCCCCTGTTCCCCTGTAGATCACATCATAGTTTCTACCCACAGTATTTATCTCACCGTCCAATCCATCTACCCATCCCATCTCGCTTGCTCATCCTTCCATGGATCCATCCAATCATGCATCCACTCCTGGCATCCACCCCTCTATCCCTCTACTGCATCCACCTGCAGCATCTATCAGTTGGCCTATCATGTTCCCTCCAGCCCTTTATCCTGCAACAGCCTATCTGTCTGTCTGACTGTAACCAAAGGGAGCTTGTGTCTGATTCCTGTGACATCTAAAGGTTTGGTCCAGGTGGAAATGTGTCATGCGGGTCATGTGGTAATAAGGTGTATCTATGGAGATGGTCAGAGACAGTCGCATGGAGGGCTGTCAGTCAAGGGGCTCCAACTTAGCAGCCACCTTTCCCAGCTCTTTGTTAGGTAGAAACCTGTGCTGGGTAAAGGTCTGTGAGAGGTAATCGGTCCAGTTCATTTTAAACCCCTGGGAACCCAGGGGCCAGGAGCCTCTGGGTGTCTTTGCTGGTCCCAGTCACACCCCTAGCCTGGTGTGTGTGGGATACTGGATTTTCAGGCGCAAGCTGCACTATAATATTTAGGCAGATTTGTAACCAGTCATTGGCCTGGTTTGTATCCCCACAAATGTGGTTAGTATTTAGTTAATAATCGTGGCAGCTGTCCAGGTGTTGCCCTTGCCAACAGGTTAGGTGGAGCCATGGTTGTCATCCTATTGTGGGTTTGTAGCACAGTGCTTTGCTGACCCTATAAGTGTGTCTTTGTAACAGACTTGGCCAATATTTCTGCCTCCCAGCTGTCTGTGACAGGACATCCCAGACTGCTTTGCCTCACATGCTGCCCTCTGTGTCTGTCCTCTGGGTAGGCTAGTGTCATCGGAGGCACTGCAACACCCAAAGAACACCCAAACTCAGATAGTCAGTGGTGTTATATTAACAACCCCTTGGGATTTTTGCTGTAGGCTTTGTCACAATGGCATGGTAGGAGCTGAAATCTCAAGGCTTAAGAGGTGGTAAAGGTAAAGGTAAAGGACCAAACATCTAGGTCCTGAAATTCTTCCTGAGGAGACACCAGTTCCGCCTCTTGCATTAATCTCCACTCTGAGGCCTGAGACACTGACTCCGAAATCATGTGGTCTATCTTCCTGCTGCCCCATTGCCTCTGGCCATTGCTGTGTCCTGTCCACTCATCAAGCCAGCAACCAGCAGGGGGCAGGAGGCATGTATGGGGAAGGCAGGGATGGATTGGCATGACAAGGAAGGGCCGAGACCATGGCCAGCTGGACTAGGGAGGGGACCCAGACCTGGGGATGTGGGCAAGGGGAAGACCTCCTTTGGTGCTCATTAAGGGGGACAGAGGAATGTAGGGAAGGGCTCTGGGAAGAGAGTAGGAGCTGGAAGTGAGGCAGGTTTCCTGCTGAGGCAATAGGGGAAAGATATTCTAGCACTAGA
The DNA here is from genome assembly GCF_028017835.1 of Emys orbicularis. Taxonomy (NCBI): domain Eukaryota; kingdom Metazoa; phylum Chordata; order Testudines; family Emydidae; genus Emys; species Emys orbicularis. Next base: position 133,430,175 of record NC_088686.1, on the reverse strand, counting down.
AAAGGTTCAGAAAAGAGCAACTAAAATGATTAAGGGTTTAGAGAGGGTCCCATATGAGGAAAGATTAAAGAGGCTAGGACTCTTCAGTTTGGAAAAGAGAAGACTAAGGGGGGACATGATAGAGGTATATAAAATCATGAGTGATGTTGAGAAAGTGGATAAGGAAAAGTTATTTACTTATTCCCATAATACAAGAACTAGGGGTCACCAAAAGAAATTAATAGGCAGCAGGTTTAAAACAAATAAAAGGAAGTTCTTCTTCACGCAGCGCACAGTCAACGTGTGGAACTCCTTACCTGAGGAGGTTGTGAAGGCTAGGACTATAACAATGTTTAAAAGGGGACTGGATAAATTCATGGTGGCTAAGTCCATAAATGGCTATTAGCCAGGATGGGTAAGAATGGTGTCCCTAGCCTCTGTTCGTCAGAGGATGGAGATGGATGGCAGGAGAGAGATCACTTGATCATTGCCTGTTAGGTTCACTCCCCCTGGGGCACCTGGCATTGGCCACTGTCGGTAGACAGATACTGGGCTAGATGGACCTTTGGTCTGACCCAGTACGGCCTTTCTTATGTTCTTATGTTCTTATAGGGGAGCATATGAGGGACGGAAATTGAATTCACTTGGCATCTTCCCCTCAGCTTAGCACCTCTCCGAGGAGGGTGTGGGATTAAAAGTCTGTGACCCCCTGAAGCTACAGAGAACGGCGAGCTCAAGTTGAACTGGCTTCACTGTAATAACCAACTTCTTCTTCCTGATTCCAGCTCCTTTGGGCATTTCCAAGCGAAGGCAAATGGCATGGCCTCAGGATCGCCAGCGGGCTCGGCCGGGAGCGAGGCCCTGCGACAAGGGCTGTGTCTGACCAGGCTCTCCGTTACGAAGGTACGCAGCACCCCATGCCTCCCTTAATAGCGGGTAATCGGCACTTAATAGCGGGTAATCGGCATCTCTGACCCCGGGGGTGGGGCATCATGAGTAGAGCTGGACAGGGAAGGTGTTTCCCATGCACAAGTGTTTTCGAGAGTTCCAAAAAATTTTCCAGTCCTGAATTGGGACAAAAAGTCGAAATCTCAAAACTTTTCACCAAGCAGTGATTTGGATTGGGTCAGGCCAAACGTTTTGTGTCCCATTTGACATTAAAAAAAAAAATCAGTGTCTTTGTTTACTATCAGTTAACTAAAACTTTGAAACAAAAAGTTGTTTTGATCCAGAAAATGAAACTTTTCACTTTGCAAATGTCAACCGGGGGCATTTTGACAATTTGGAAACTTTTTTTTTCAGTTGGGAGCTTTGTTGTCACCAGCTCTTCCCAGGGACAGTTTCTCTTTTGTCAAAGGGCCAGATCCTGGGCTTGCACTCTCCACAGCTCAAGAAAGGGGGACCCAACAATTGTTTTAAACAGCCTGTTCATTCCCCCAGTCCTGGACCATAATAGTGTCAGACTAGTGTCTCAGTAAAACGTAGAGAAGCCTTAGGTTTGCTCTAAGTTACACTTAGCTGCCCACAGCTACGAGGGGCTGTTGCAGCAGTCAGGGACTGCCAAGGTGTAGGGGTGCTCTGGTCACACACCCTTAATCCCAGTCCTATGGATCAGAAGGGGAGCAGAGGGTGAGAATAACCCAGGAATCTCTCTTACACACACGGGATCCTGAGGGACCTGGGGAAGCCGATTTTCCAGCTTCCTAGAGCATCATGGGGCCTGTGTAAAGTTTCTATCCGCTCTGTTCAACTGAATCTTTTCTGTCTGCACTGAAGTTCCCTATGAATAAATGATACAGTTTCAAGGGCAATAAAATAAACAAATGCTTGAGATTTTAAGGCAAGAAAATGCATATGTACCTGCTAAGGCCTGTCCCATGGCGCCTTGCAGCTGGGCCACCTGGAAGAACTATAGCCTTCCACTGTTTTAGGTGTGAATGATCTCAGAGAAATGCAGAACTGTCAGGTCTTGGCAGGTAAATAGAGGAGGGACTGGTTTGCAGCTATTTGCAATTATTAAGCTTGCATATGTATTATGTAAATAATATAATTTAATAATAATAATAATACCTTTATATAGCTGCTTTTTCCTGAAGTATCCCAAAGCATTTGCAGAACTTAATGAACTGAACACAGGGAATGAGTTCATCTGCCAGTGAAATGCAGCCACCTCTAAGATATTTTAGGGGCAAAGAGCACAGTAGGATTCAAAGTGTGATTAGATGCTTACATGAATAATGAGTCCATCCACAGGAATATCGACTCTTCTGCTTCAGGGCATGAGCCAACCATGAAATGCCTGGGCTCAGGTCATGAAGTGACTTCTCCCATAATTCCATAACTGTCTACTAGAGGGCTTAGTCTATACTAAGTTTTGCTAGCTAGGAGTTTGATACAAATCACACCCTGTAGCCGATATAGCTATGCCATCAAAACCTCTGTGTAGAAGCAACTGTGCTGATAGATGAGTCTCTCTGTTGGTTTAGCTAATGTGGTTCAGGGAGGTGGTGTAGCCACACGGGCAGAGCTCCTTCTGTCAGTGTATGCTGGGTCTCTACTAGGAGGCTATACTGGCAAAGGCTTAGTAATTTAGACAGGTCATCTGAAGCAGCTAGTGCTGGCCATGATTGGAGACCCAAGACTGGGGTAGATGGGCCTCTGCTCTGACCCAATTTGTCCGTTCCGATGTTCTTAGAATTCACTATTAAAGGAGCGTAGAGCTGATTAAAGAGGGAGCCGGGTCTATTGGGGAAATCCCAGGACTGGGAAACCAAAGCTGAGTCCTTCTCCTGGCTTTGCAAAGTGGGAATACTCATCCAGACCCACCTCTCATGGGTTGAGGAGCCACATACTGATGCCTGCAAAGTGCCTTGACTCCTTGGACTATAGGCAAGGAGAATAGAAAGGATGATTACTTCTAGGGGTACTAAGATTTTAGCACGTGAGACTTTCCATGCAGAAGCCCCAGGGCTGAGGGTGGAAGTTATTTTGATGGCCCAGTGCTCTCCACTCCCCTTTTTTGCAGCATTCAGTTTCCAGCTCCGGAGGAGAGAAACATCCTTGTTGCCCCCTCTCTGCTGGGATTCATTGTATCACTTGGGACAGCAGCGAAACCTCCTTGTCCCTCCAGTGTGTAGCCAGGAGCAGGACCTGCCTCTATTTCAGTAGAGATAATCAGGCCTGAGCCAAAATTCCAAGATCCAAACACACCTGAACTTTTCAGAACTTTATATCTTGGTCCAATTTCTAGTAAGGACCTGAAAGTACTTTACAAACATTCACTAATTCAGCCTTCCAGCCACTCTCCTGCATTGTGAAGTAGCTCAGTATTATTATCCCCATTTTATATATGGGGAAACCAAGGCACAGCAAGAATAAGTGGCTCACTGAAGGTCTCACAGCAAGAGAGTGGCAGAATTGGAAACCGAATGCAGGAGTCCTGGCTCCCAACTCCCTTCTCTACACACTGTACACTGCCTATGATAAACCCAAGATCAGGGGTCTGTATAGGCCCGTTTGCCCAAAGAGCCCAGCACCTTGGCTGCTGACCAGTTTTGAAAATCTGGCTCTGTGTAAATAAGTAACTAAAATTTAACCCGGAAAGTCTCCCTAGAAACCAGTGCAAAACTAATCAAGGCGCCACAACCATTTTACAGACTAGTCCATTTGTGCTTCAAACCACAAATCCTCCACAGAAGAACTAATGGAAAGGGAGCCAATGCACTCAACCAGCAGCCAGAGGTCATCTGGGTGCATAACAATAGGAGCAGCTTAGAACCAATAGTGTATGTCACATACCTCTGGTCTGTTGAGTAGTCTCATTAAACAGAAGGTGAGATGGCCGGAGAGGTGGTGACTCCACATGTTGCCGTATGGACTCTTACCGCCCTGGTGAGACGGCTCTAATAAACACAGGGAGCTGCTTTGGCTCATGTCCTTCCCTGGGTTATTGAACTGATGCTGCAGGTGGTGTGGGGTGGCACATAGACAGAAAAGCTGTTCTGATGGGAATGATGCTTGTTTGGTCCCACAGCTGAACCACCTGGTGACGGAGCAGCTGGTAAAGTGCGGCGTCCCAGCGGTGGGCATTTCGGTAAGGGGCATCCCGTATTTGTCTTCTCTGCTCTCTAGAGGCTGGTAGAGCTGCTGGCTGTGAACTGTAAGGATCCTGATTTGAATCCCAAGAGGGGCAGCATGAAGGACATACTTACACTGTGAGTCTGGCCACCGGATAGAAGACTCTGAGAACTGGTTAATTCTTCTGTAGTGTCTGGCCACCTAGTTGTCAGACACAACACAGGGAATCCAGAGGTTAACAGGTGTAACATGGCCTTAGAATGAAGCTGTGGATTCTGCATGCTTGAATGCCTGCAAGGTTTCTGACTGGGGCGAGGGGGAGGGGAGAAGCACCCAGCTGGGGGATGCTGTTAGATCATGACAGGGATCAACATAAGCCATTGGCCAACATGGTGTCTGTCTTGCAGCCCTTTGGCGCCTGGAGGACAGCAGGCAAGAAAGTCAGCCAGGCTGGCATTTCTGCCATAAGGGACGCCTTGGATGCTGGCTACATCCCGGTCGTGCATGGGGACTGTGCTCTGGACTCTGAACAGCACTGCTGTATCTTATCAGGGGATGCTATCATGGAGGTAAGACGTCCGGCGTTTCCCCAGGTGTGGGAGTGGAAGTGGTGGAATCTCTCACTGTCATCCACAGATAGTTACTGTTGGGCTTTGTCTTTGGAGGGTGCCCTCTCTACCAGTAGGGCTGAATGCTGGTGATACCACCCCTTCCTCCTCTGCTCATAGACAGGCCTCTGATGGGTGCGGAGAATCTCTGAAAGAGCCGATCCCCTGAGAGTCCATACAGGAATCTCCTGGGAATGTCGTCTTATTCATGCACTCTGACTGTGGATTCCATACAGGTGACTAGATCCCCAACTTGACTTTAATGGCTTCCCCGCTTGTTTATTGGGTACAGGCCCAACCAGCACAAAAGCTCCAATATGGGCTTATTCGGAAATTTACAGTTGGGACTAGGACTGAAGGCACTTGTGACCTAACCCAGTTGTGACCACAGTTGGGTCCATTCTGTCCACCCACATGTTCAGGGGCAGGATTCAGCCTTGATCCCTTACTGTGCAATAGAGACATAGGAAGGAGCACAGAAGCTGGGGAGAGGATTCTGAGTTATGTGGCTGTATATATACATGGAAGAGGAAGCAATGGGAAGAACACTCACAAGAGACTGGCCTTGGAACTGTTACTGAGATTCCAGGGAACCTGTTGCTTTAGATCCTCTGTTGCACAGTTTTCATTTTGCAGGTTCTGTCCAGGGAATTCTCCCCTCAGCGAGTGGTTTTCTTGACCAATGTCAGTGGAATCTATGACCGTCCACCTGATACCCCAGGTATGGTGTAAGGCTCGAGAAGAAAAAATGGAGTCTATTCCTGTCCTTCCCCCAATATCTGTTCATGTTCTGTGCTTTTTTATTGGGTTCAGTAGATTAATATGCTAGCTATTCACATCTGTATTTTATCCTGGTGTGGCTCACAAATCACATGAGTTTTGTAGTCTCAGCGCAATCTCTACAGGATAATTTAGAGCTTATCACACGAATATGGCAGGGTTGCTAGTGTCTACCCAAATGAATGCAAGGACTGGGATGGTGCGGGGGCTGCAGATCGGATTTGAGGGATATCAGGAGAGCTGTTTAGGGGCCCAGGACTGGAATGTCGGAGCGCTGCAGGTCTAGATTGAGGGGCAGCAGCAAAGAGGTGTGAGAGCCAAGGACAGAAGTAGCAGCAGACCTGAAGCACATGGGTCTCACAAAAACAGCCTCAACTGTAACTGCCTCTAAACAGTGTTGTTTGCAGTGCGGTTGTAGCCATGTTGGTCCCAGGATATTAAAGAGACAAGGTGGGTGAGGTGAGATCTTTTATTGAACCAACATCTGGTCCAATGTGTAGCCATTTGCACCTGTGCAAAGAGGATGTGAAATGCTACCACCCACTTTGCATAAATGTAAATGACACATAAGTGCAAAGCAAAAAAGAATTAGGTCTCAGGTATATTATTATTATTATTTATTATTTATTTGTATTACCATAGCACCTAGGAGCCCCAGCCATGGACCACATTGGACATAGCCAGATGACACCTGATAAAAATGATGTGCAAACAATGGTTCCTTATGGAGGGAGGGATAGCTCAGTGGTTTGAGCATTGGCTTACTAAACCCAGGGTTGTGAGTTCAATCCTTGAGGGGGGCCATTTAGGGATCTGGGACAGTCAGGGACAGTACTTGGTTGACCTTTCAAGGTCCCTTCCAGTTCTATGAGATAGGTATATCTCCATATATTTATCTATTAATAACTATCATACATAATTCAGTGTATGATGCATTAATTGACATTTTAGATAGAGATGAGGTCAAGTCGCAAAATTGCAGTTGCTTTTGTGGACACCTAGAGGATGGGGGATTTGAGAATCTGAGCATTTAGTTTGGCCCATTGCAAAACTTGGATGCTGAACCAGGATCGGATTCCACAGTGGTGTTTTGGATCCAGGGTTTCAAATCTGGCCCATCTTTAATGTGTGTGTACATGCGAGTGGTATGAGCTCTAAGGCAAACGCTGTAGGAGTCTCTAGTGCTAGGCCCATCTAGGCCCATCCCTAGCATCTGGTAGATTCCCCATATTCTTGCATGTGTATCTGATAGAAAAATAATCTTGACTGGGGCCTACAGAAAGGAAAGGGATACCTGGGCGCACACATGCTGCAGTTGATTATAGGAAAGGGAGGTGTCGGAAGGATTGCCAAGTAAAGGGAGTTGTATAACCTTGCCCTTTGGGCTTTCGGGGTTAAGTAGCTGGGTTGTTCCTTCAAATCTATTCCTCTAATTTACAACCTTGGATTGCCAATGCTTCTGCTTTCTAAGACCGTCTTAGTGTTTTGATGGGATCCCTCTGTATTGTCTCCTTACTGGCTATTTATGGCTATACTCTATTGTAAATGTGTCTACTGTATCCCTTTGTGATTTGTCACCTTTGATGGTTTAAATCAACATAATCCCAGTGATTTCAATGGAGCCACTCCAGTTAACGCCAAGAGAAGATCTGGCCTTGTCTGCAGTTCATATCCAAGACACTTGGGGAAGTGTTGAATGGAAAATTTTGTTTTCCTGTATGGAATTTAGCCTTATGAGATGGTGAGGCAGTCCCAACCTTCTTCCATATTGTGAGGATTCTCATATACTACAGTGATAGGCAAGGTATAAACCCACAGATAGATTTCAGTTGACCAGTGCAGTGTTGAAGACCTAGAAGCCTAGTCTTACATATCTGGTGAATTTGAATTGAGATGGATTGGATTGGCTGGATCTTGGTGAAGGGCAGAACTCCCCAGTGGGGTTAGGTCAGTTCTGCACAGGGCACAAGTCAAACCATAACCCTGCCTGTAATCTATTGATTTGTCTGAATATGCTCCAGCTGTACCTATTCTGTAACCAGTCGTGTGCCCAGAGCACAGTGCAGGCTGGCGTTTGTAGTGCTATTGGGCACCAAGCCCAGGTCCTTTTGCAAATGGGCCCAGGGTGATAAAGTTCAGAAACAAACTGTTGTTGAAGAGTATCTTGTTCTTGTTTCCCCTTCTTGATCAGTAGAGCTGGAATGTGCCATGTGCTATCTGGGATGGGCTTCCACAATGCTGGTGCTACAGAATTGTCTCATCTTTCAGCATTTTTATGCCAGTTTTGACCTACGTGCCCTACCTCTTTTCCCAAACAGGTGCCAGACTGGTGGATTCCATTTCCGTCAGCCCTGATGGAAGCATGGACCCCCCTGTGCTCACATCTGCCCTGCCACACGATACCACTGGGGGAGTCTCCCTGAAGTTACTGGCTGCGGTCAACATAGTCATCCAGAGTCACGGAGCCATCCCAGTGCTGATCTGCAAACTGGACAGCGAAGCCGCTGAAAGAGCATGTTTAACTGGGGAGCTGGGAGTGGGTGAGGGCACGAGACTCTCCCTTGCAACAGCCTGAAGAAGCTGTCTCTGTAGTAGCCTGTTGGACAGGGGGATTTGTCATCAACTTGTTCCAGTTGGGCCCCAGTATCCACTCCATGATTTATCCATGTCACCGACGACTCCAGATAAACCATCCGGTGGCAGAGGACTCCTTCATCATTCACTGGCAATACACAGATCCTAGTCTGCATTTTAATGCATCTGTTCTCCAGCCCAGGTCTGACCTGAATGGTGGATAATCCTCTGCTAATGTTTCTTACGTATGTCTTCACTTAAAGAGGCACATAAAGCCATGTAGCAGGCAGCCAGCTGGGAAATGGGCTCAGGCTTTTCAGCTGAGGATTAATAAATTAATATTAGCTCAGCAATTTGGGGCTGTAAAGTGCTGTGCAAGTGCTAAATATTTTAGTATGATATAGAGGGGACTTTGATGTGAATTCTCAGGTTATCTGATTCATTCTAGACCATGGTGTCTGAAATTCCATTCTGCTGCTGGAAGCTGCCCTAGAAACACTTCTATATGAAGTGTCAGTGCCAAAATTTCAGACTTGGGTGCTTAAAGTTAAGCGCCTATGTTCATATTTGGGCACCTAATTAAGTAGTCTAGCTACTCACAGTTCTGTTTGTCGGTCTAGATGCTTGTATGGCCCCCAATACGCGAGTGTGTGAGTGCTGCACAGATACTAACGTAACCCTTGCAATTTCCATGTGAAGCAGTTCAGTATTAACCCAGCTTTACAGATGGGAAACTGAGATGCAGAGAGATTAAGGTCAGACTTTTCAAAACAACTCAGCGCCCAATATTGGGGCCGGTTTTTCAAAAGAGCTGAACATGTTGGCTGCTGACCACTTTTGAAAACCTGGCCCTTACTAAAGAGAAGTAGTATCATCCGTAAGTTATTTTCCAATTTTGCAACTTTTAAGGTCATGTTCACTGGTGCGTGCTGACTACATTATGCATTACCTGGAGCAGCACAGAGCAGCCAGAATTTACTGGCTCGCTAAATAGGTGCTTTGCATTACCACAGCAGAGCAAAGAAGGTGGAGTGTATACCTCAGATTTCCTCTGCCTCCTGCCCTCAAAATTCCCCCAGCCTCTTGTACCCCATATTTCTCTGCACACACACACATATACTTTCCCTCTTCCTCCTACCCCTTCTGTTGAACAGATCTTTGCAAAGACTGACTTTTGAGGAGAAATATTTAGGATTAATGGTCATTTTTGGCCACACTTTTTCATAACGGAATGTTTTCAGTCAACAGAGGCCTCTTCTAGCTCCTCAGTTAGACAGGCAGGTGGCTGCTGTCTAGAACCTGGAGGTGGCTCCGTTCCAACATGCCTGCTTCCCTCTGTGATAGGGTGTTCACCCCACACTTGCCCTGAGAGGGTTAAGGCAGACTGAGAAGGGGGCTAATTAACCCAACAGGCCACAGTGGAGAGGAATCGGGTGGCTAAGCAATCCTGGTTGAATGAGGAGGCCCAGCTGAGGACTATAAAGGCAGGAAATTGGCAGCAGAAAGGAGCTGCTGGGGAAGTCTGTAGTCCCTCCCTGGCAGAAGGGAGGAGTGTTTGGAGGCTACAGGCACAGTAGCCCAAAGTTACTCCCTGGGATGGGGGGAGTTATGCGGTTGGCAAACCCAGCTGGGGGGAGTGCTAGATGGTAGGAGAGGGCTCAGAGACAGGCCGTAAGGTCTAGAAGGGAACAGGCCTCGGCTACCAGCTAGAGGATCCCCAGAATAGAGGGCAGGCCCTGGTTCCCCTGCCAGCCGCTGAGGGAGTGGAACTAGGAGGCAGTGAATGGGAAACCTGCCTAGGACTGCTGGCGAGGAAAGACTTCCCAAGCCCAGAAGGGGAAGATGCGGATAGTGACCTGGCTGGAGGGCTAAGTCACCAAGAGGCAGCAGCAACTCATGGAGCAAGAGAGGGGCTGCAGAGGCAGAGCGATGGTGTGCAACTGCAGGAAGGGGCCTTGATCTGGAGAGCTATTCCTCAGAATGACCAGGAGGAGGTGCCAACCGAGCAGTGAGCGGGGCACCCCCCTCACATCCTCCCCTCCCAGCTCACTTTGTAAAGGAGGGCATCCTAGTTGGCCACAGAGGAGGCTGAGCTGGTTATAGTGGAGACTGGGCCCCTGCCATGTTGAGGTACAAGGGAGAGGAGCTGGGAATACCAGGCCCTGGAGAGGGGAATGAGGGGACCTGGCCACTGAGGGAAGCTTGGGGGACACAGGCTTGGGAGAGCTTTTGGAACGGCAGCTGGGGACAAAATCTCGGCAGGGAGCCTTGAGGCGAGTTGTGGGTCTAGGCAGGGAGGGGGGGTTGGTGTGAGATGGAGCATTTTGTGGGGAGAGGCTGGGAGGTTGGAGGGAGTGAGGGGGGTGTTTGGTGTGAGCGGTGGGTGGAGTCTTGTGGGTGGTGGAAACAGCTGGTTGCAATTTCTGAACCAGAAAATTTTCCTCTGGAAAAAATGGAGTTTTGTTGAAAATGATTTTTTCTCCCCACAGGAAAATGGCAGTTTTTGACCCAAACAATAGAAAATTTTGAAACAAAACAATTTTGAGAACAGAAAAAAATTAAAATTGTCCTTGTTTGCACTTTTCTGTTCTTCACTCTCTGACTTTTCAGATCATCATCAGCTCTGGGAAAATCACCAAGTAGCAAAAGGAAAATGCAACTGTCACTCTGCGGCTTGTCTGACTTGGCCAAAGTAGAAATTTTGAAAAGCTACAGAGTGAGCAAAGAAAAAAGAGGGGTGGGGAGAACCCCAATCGTCGCCATTATTCATTTTATTGCAGTGAGTGGCATAAAGGAAAAAAGGGAGAGGCAAGAAGGGGAAAGGAAACTTCAAAAATTCAAATATTTTTTGGGGGAAAAATTAATGGAAAATGTTCAGTTTCAAACCCTGTGAAATGGAAACAACCTAAGGTGTAATTTAGTCAAATCCGTGCAAAAGGCTGTGTAGACACTCCTATTTTGGTGTAAGTAGGCTTACTGTGGTTTAGCTTACCTGAAATAAACCACTCTTAAGCTGGAATAGGAGTGGGCATACAGGCACTTGCACCAGTTGAACTAAACCCAGGCAGAGTTAATAGATGCTTGTATTTTAAGACCAGAAGAGACCATTCTAATCCTCTAGTCTGATCTCCTGCATGGCATAGGCCAGAGAATCCCATCCAGTGATTGCTGCATCAGGTCTACACCTTGAGTGAGACTGACTATATCTACATGTTCTGAAATTAGTTATGTTGTGGATTTTTATCCTGGGTATAAGTCTTCGTATGTTATGGGTAAAATAAGTTGTCACTTTTAGGAAAAATAATGATGATTTAATATCCATAGCTACTCAGGAGACCACACCAAGGCAGCAAATTATATGTGCTCTATAAGTTTGCAATATGTTTTATTTCATAGCAAAGAGGCAAATTTTCCATTCATACAGCAATATGTAAATATATGCCGTACCCTGCCTGGCTAACCAAACACACAGACTGATGCATGAACTTTCATGACATGTTCTGAGTGGGAAAAGTCTCCCACCTTGTCTCTTACAATATTCTTTTTTATGTGAGATGATTGGGGAAAACAGCATTGTTTTGCAGCACACACAAAAAAAAGGTGGTAACTCGTGTCTGAAACACCAGGTCATACTTGTACCGTTACCTGATCTACTTGCATTTTAAGAAAAGAAAAACTACAGTCAGCTGAAAAAAAGGTTTAACACTTAAAAATACATTAAAAGTATTTCAGGAAGTGGCTGTGACTTAGCACATAAAAATATTAATACTAATATTTGGCATTTATATATTGTTTTTTATCTTCAAAGGACTGTAGAAATATTAATCAAAGTGCTATGGGCCTGATTTTCAGAAGAGCTCAGCCACTGATTTCACCTGGGATCGTGAGGTGCTCAGCACCTCTGAAAGCCTGGCCCAAATTAATCTTACTGTTTTCAAAGCAGACAATTATGCTGCACTTTGATTAGATTGTTCAAAGGTTTAGTGGAACAAAAGCTTTCAAGGCGATGCTTTGAAGAAGAAAGAAGATCTGCAGAAAACCAGCCCTCTGAACTGACTTAAGAAACATCAAAGAATTAAGTTAATCTCAAACTTGTCCAGTGTCGTCAGTGGTATGTACTGAAATAATAATGAACAGGAGACTGGTGCATTGGGTTCCCATAAAAAATTGTTTAGATTTATCACAGGCTGTCACCTCCTAAGAGGAGAGGGCAAGAGAGAGATTAGGTCAGCAAGAGGGAGAAAGTGAGAGCACAGAGAGAGCAGCAGCAAAGGCTCTTAGTGATCTAAGCTGCTCTTTGGTATCTGAGCTTAGACTGGAAAGGCAACTCTTGCAAGCAGCAGCTTTCACAGCATCCTGGGGAGGAAGGGAATCAAGGAGAAGACAGAACTGTAGGAGGAAGACACAATATACAGGTGAGTTCTAAGCACCCGGTGCAGAATGAAGAATGAACTGTGATTGCTTGCATATGGTAGGAACAATTGATCTGGGTTACTCCTAGTTGTCTTGACATTGAACAAAAGATAACTGGTGGTAGCTTCTGCTAACCTCCTCTTCACACTAAAACTCATGGACTCCTAAATACCCTTTGTAAAGCCACCAAGTTCACAGGGGTTTCTAGGGTGCAAGTTGGGTGCAATGGGCATGTGGTTGGGAGCGATTCGCTGTCTGGTGATTTATTTATTTCTAACCTATTCAATTATTTCTGGGGTGGGTGCTGGGGTAACATTCTGGCTTTGGATGAGGGCTGCTTTATTCCTCTGTTAGGATGCTGATTAAAGATGGACTTTGCTGGGGAAATACAAATTGCAGGAGTGGGACTTGAAATCTCAGGGACTGGATTCTTCTGGCACTTTTCTGCTCATAGCAGATAGTGGCTCTGTTTGGGCCAGGCCAAGTTCAGACAAGGCAGCCCTAGAAAGATGTAGAAAATAACATTCAATCCAAAATTTAGGGAAAGAGAAAACAAATGGGACTTCACTGTGGATTAACTGGATTCCAGGTGATTTTCTGCAGCATTTATTTCAGCCATGGACTCTTAACATGGTGCGGTAGGAAGGTTACAATGCAGCCTTTCAGGCAAGGACTTTATTGCATATTTTGTTGTTGGGAAAGATCCTTAGCTGGAGTTGTTTTAATATGCTAAACTGGGGGGTGGGTCAGGGAGGTGTGGTGGTAGTTGTAAAGGTTTCCGTTAATGCATTGAAAAATATGGGGAAAAGCTCAGTCCTTGACATCAGGAATTCCTTATTGCACCTGGATTTTATGCCACATTATTTTAATATAAACAGCAGTGTTTTATTAACCCCATGGGTTCCTGGCAGTAGTGCATGCAGCGTGGTTGGGAACGCCTATTGCCCTGATGCTAATTTTAGCTAGAGTGAGAAGACATCCAACAAAGAGCAAGGACCATATAGGGTCATACAGGACCAGTGGTGCTGGATGCATTTCCCAAGTCCATTAAGGTGCAAGGCGGGTTAAAATGTCATTTTCTTTACCATGCCTGGGAGAAAGGGGAGGGTGGCTCTGACAGTGAGTCAGGGTTTCATTAATTACGTCGCTGATGAGACCAAGTTAAGGAAGGAAAGGGTAAGCGTGATCCAATGCTGGCCAGCCAGGAGTGGTCAGGGGCTGGGCGTTAGCAATCACAGAGGTGGGGCATGAGTGCCAGATTGATAAGCAGCCAGTGCCCCATCTAAATCATGGATGGAGTTGACAATCATTCCCAGTCAGTCATGGATGAAAACAAATTAGTGTTGAATGAGGGAATAACAAGGATTCTATACATTGTGGAAAGGGCAGGGACTAATTTACAACACGAGAACTGGGTACTGCTACTCCTTGCAGTCGCTAGGCCTGATTCTAACCTTCTCATGCTGAGCAGCACCTTAATCAGTTGATGGCAGTCGGACTAATCATGGCACTATGATGAGATCAGAATCTGGCCCATTGCTGGTGAAAGTGCCAGACTGAGAGTCAAATTGTCAAACTTTGGTGTCTTCAATTAGGCCCCTAAATCCATATTCAGACATCTGAATTCCAGACCTAATATTCAGAGGGGCTGAGCATCCTCCACTGAAATCAATAGGAGCTGCAGGTAGTTGGCACTTCTGCAAATCAGTCTCTTATTTAGGTGTCTAAATATTATGGATGAAGGGGCCTAATTTTAGGCACCCAGCTTTGAAAATGTTGGCCTGAAGTCCTCTGTCCACAATCTGAGTACAGTATAGTATAAAGAGCCTACAGGGTAAGCGTCTCTCAAACCCTGCACCCTATACAACATTCTCAAAAGCATCTCTTGTAGGTGAAAGTAAAGTTCAGTCTGTATGGCCAATTCAGTCCTTAGCCTCTGCAATGAGACTACCAACAAGGTCGCTAACTTATGCAAAGGACATTTATCCAGCCGGAATGGGACGAAGATTGAGACACTAGTTAATGACCACAAGGGAAAATGACTTTGTCATTACCCAACCATCGCTGGATTTGAGCTGGTGAAACAGAAGAAACCTATCCTAGTCTCAGTGCCCACAGTGCTCTTTAACCTAGAGTGATATAGTTCTAATATATTTCTATGTCTCAAAGATATATTAGAAATGGAAAAGGTGCAGAGAAGGAATGGGTTACCTAGGGAAATGGTGGAATCTCCTTCCTTAGAGGTTTTTAAGGTCAGGCTTGACAAAGCCCTGGCTGGGATGATTTAGTTGGGAATTGGTCCTGCTTTGAGCAGGGGGTTGGACTAGATGACCTCCTGAGGTCCCTTCCAACCCTGATATTCTATGACTCTAAGGATGACAAAAATGATTTATGGTATGGAACAGCTTTCCTATGAGGAGAGAGTAAAAACACTGGGATTATTCAGTTTGGAAAAGAGACAACTAAGGGGGTTAGTTAGATAGAGGTCTACAAAATTATGACTGGTATGGAGAAAGTGAATAGAGAAGTGTTATTTACCCCTTCGCATAACACAGGAAGCAGGGGTCACCCAATTAGATTAATAGGCATCTGGTTTAAAACAAACAAAAGGAAGTACTTCACACCACACATAAGAATGGCCATACGAGGTCAGACCAAAGGTCCATCTAGCCCAGTATCCTGTCTTCTGTCAGTGGCCAGTGCCAGGTGCTCCAGAGGGAATGAACAGAACAGGTAATCATCAAGTGATCCATTCCCTGTCACCCATTCTCAGCTTCAGGCAAACAGAGGCTAGGGACACCAACCCTGCCCATCCTGGCTAATAGCCATTGATGGACCTACCCTCCATGAACTTATCTAGTTCTTTTTTGAACCCTGTTATAGTCTTGGCCTTCACAACATCCTCTGGCAAGGAGTTCCACATATTAACTGTGTGTTGTATGAAGAAATACTTTCTTTTGTTTGTTTTAAACCTGCTGCCTATTAATTTCATTTGGTGACCCCCCTACTCACCGTAGTGGAACCCACTCTCAACCTGTAGAAATTGTTGCCGGGGATGTTGTGAAGGCCAAAACTATAACTGTGTTAAAAAAGAATGAGATAATTTCATGGAGGAAAGGTCCATCAATAGCTATTAGCCAAGATGAGCAGGGATGCAACCCCACGCTCTGGATGTCCCTAAGTCTCTGATAGCCAGATGCTGGGACTGGATGACAGGGGAGGGATCACTTGATAATTGCCCTGTTCTGTTCATTCCCTCTGATGCACCTGTCAATGGCCACCGTCAGAAGACAGGATACTGGGCTAGATGGACCATTGGTCTGACCCAGTATGGCCATTCTTATGATGGAGGGTTCAGCAAACATCCACTCCATATAGCCCTTAAACATACGTTTCTTTCTTTCTTTCATTTTCCATCTGTATTTATGGGGTTCTAATCACTATAGTGTCTGGGTAGATTTTGATGGTGGAATACTGAAAGTGATCTAGGGGATTTGGACACCCAGTTCCCATTAATTGTCCAAATGTCTTCGGTGGCTTTGCAGATCCCACTCTGAATGTTTTTTCAGTCCTCCCTGGTGTAACATTGTCTTCTAGCACAGTAATCCAGAGATGAATATGGCCCTGTCTGTCACCAGAGAACCACAGCCCAAATGTGTGGTCCCACTCAGCCAAGGCGGGGGGCATGAGAGCAGGTCATGCATCTAGCCTCGTGTTCGATGGACAGGGCTGTGAGCCTTGCAGAAGTGTCAGTTCCTAAGTTTCTATGCATCACTTCTCGCAACCCTCTCTGGGCAGTCCAGGTCTGCTGTCGCAATGTTCTGGAAGGAGTCCGGTCCGGCCCTCATCAGCCAGAGCTGATGAATTCAAGATGAGCTCTTGAAAGGGAATGGAGTTAAAGGCTAAATAGAGGACCCAGAAGAATCTCGCCTCCAATTAAAATGTTCCATTCAATTTAATCCTGAGATGATGCAGGGGATGAGATGCTCTCTTGGGGCAGTTGTTTTCCCTTGTCCTTTCACTCACTTCTCGCTGTGGTGGGGGCACTTGCTCCTATGGAGAATGCATCCTCTCCTCATTTAAACCCCTGACCGCTGCTGAATGCACCAGACACCACCCTGACATTTTGTGGCATTTCAGTGGCATGCCAGCACCTCAGCCGCAAGGGTTAACAAGACTATGGAGGGTGGGGGTGGAAAACAAGCTGTGAAATGGAAGAAGGTCAGTCTCTTGGAGGGTTTTGCTGCATCACAGATGGTTTTAAATTATCAGCCCATCTGCAGAAGGTGTTGTCTCCATTCCTTCCCCCAAAAGAACTCTGGTAAAACCAAGGCTGGAAATTGACACCTCTTATGACCAACTGTCTGACTAAATGAAAGAGCCCCCTGGTAGTTCAAGCAGAATCCCTACCATAACTCGTAATGGGAGTTTGGAATAAATAGCAGCAGGAGGACCCTTTTCAGCTAGAATCATACCATTTATGGGGGGAGCATCTACCGGCAAATAAAAAACCTGTTAGATCTGGGTGCTAGGAACCTCTTAGCTCCACTGGCTCTGCCTGTGCTAAATAAAAGTGATTACCCCCACTGGTAAGGCAGCTGAATTCCAGCAATGGGTAAAAGCCCATTAGAGAGGAAGTATGGGCCGGAGTGAAGGAAAGCTAGCTAACTTCCACAGCTTACATGAACAATCATGGTCTGTGGAAGGGGCTTGTGTGGCATCAGACGTTATTATTCATGCTAAGGGTAAAGGCAGCAGATGAACATAGAAAAGTAGCTAGGCTGCCAATGTCCACTGATACTGAAAGCCAAGAGACGATGACTGGGCAATAAAAAGGTATAGAAAGGGGCCATGGAAGTGGCTGCTGGAACACAGCCTTAATTCCCAAGGGATAAACAGGATATATTTTCCAGCAGCATATACAGGGCCTGATCCTCTTCTCATATACCCTGGTGTAACTCCACTGTCCTGGGTGGAGTTACTTACGATTTATACCATTGTACATGCAGAGTCCGGTCCATAGAGTCTGAAAACTGGCAGCCTTTTGCCCCACCAACTGGGGAAATAATGTCCTCATTTTCTTCTTTGTCCCCATTGTTTTCCTATATTGTAAGCCAGGGAAACACAAATACTGTCAGCAGACACAGCTAATGCTCATGGCCAAACAGAGGGCACGAGGGAAGAATGATGCTAGGATTTCATGGTCATGTTTTCCACTTTAATTTGTCTTTTCAAAATAATTTGGGGAAAGTGCTGATCTCTGGCCCTGGAGGGGGAATGCCTCCATTTACCACAGAAGAGGTGCTGCTGAGGCCCCGGCAGGGCAAACTTCTCTGCCAGGGTGCCTCACCCCTGCCTTGGAGAAAACCCATCTGGGAGCTGAAGGAAAGGTTGCTGTTCATGGCCCTTTCAGTCTTTGGTCTCTACAGTGCGAGTGTCAGCCGGAGTGGTGGATTTTTATCATATGCTCCCTCCCCCACCCATTTGAAACTCAACGGAGATTGACCAAGCTCTTCTAACATAGGCCACCAAAGGGGACCCAGACACCTAGAGGTAAATGGCTCATTACCTATTACCAACTCCCTGAGCGAGTTTCTCCCCGTGGGGACTTTATTTTAAAGGAAGCAGCACAAAAGGAAAAGAAAATTAACATTACTACCATCCAGAGTTGAATGAATGATGGACCCCCGGCTGGGCTGGCTTGACTCTTTGGTTCTCTGTGCATTGTGCTGCAATAAGGAGGTGGCTTTGAGTCCCGTACTGCCCAGCTCCACTTGGGCTGGGAGCCTTGCAGAGGTTCTGTTGCTCCTGAGTGATGCCTTCCTAGCCAGCAGTTGGAGCAGAATTGGCCTACTCAATGCGAGCTCTTTGGCTGGAGAAAGGGTTGCTAACCAGGCACAAAAGTGGAGTGGGGAGTAAAAGATTGGGAGAGAAAATGGACTGGCCTCCACCCTTCAAAGTAAATCTCAGCCTTTCATTACAACTTAAGCCATAAAGCTTTAGGCCTCATGCCTGGTCCCACTAAAATCAATGGGCTTTTTGGCATTGACTCTAGCGGGAGCCAGATCAGACCCTAACTCAGTTTGCTGGAAGCTAAAAGCCCAGAGTGAAGGATGTATTTTTGGTTGTAGAGGTGAGGGTGCCCCATAAAGGACAGTGACTCTTCCTGAATTCCCTTTACCTCTTGCCCTCGGTTTATTATTACAGCTTCAGAATAACACAGAGTGGTGATGGATGCTTTTGTGAAGGTCCAAGCCCAACCTGGATCTCAAATTTTGTTGTTTCACAATAAAATGCAAGCGTCCCCATTATTTTTACTAGCCAAATTAAGCTATTCTTCCCAATGAAGTTATGAGACGCACTTGGGGATCATAGAAACGTAGGGCTGGAAGGGACTTTCAGGGGTCACAGTCCATTCCCTTGCACTGAGGTAGGACCAAGTAAAGCCAGACCATCCCTGGCGACAGGTGTTTGTCTAACCTGTTCTTAAAAACTTCCAATGATGAGGATTTCACAACCTCCCTTGATAATCTGTTCCAGTGCTCAAGTATCCTAGAGTTAGAAAGTTTTTCCTAATATCTAACTTGAATCTCCCTTGCTGCAAACCAAGCCAATTATTTCTTGCCCTCCACTCGGTGGATATGGAAAGCAATTGAACACTGTCCTCTTTATAACAGTCTTTTATATATTTGAAGACTATTATAAGTTTCCCTGTCAACCTTCTCTCCTTTAGACTAAGTGTGCCCAGTTCTTTCAACCTGAGAACACTAGGCAGCATCTGGGGGAAGGAATCAAGGGAGTATGGAGGCAGAAGATACAATGGTGGAATGTTGTTATATGTGTAAATTGGCTTGAATAAATAATCCGGTTTAGTCCTGCTAACTGCTTGGTTACTTCAGTCATAACATACTGATAGTTTATAAGCAATAATGAAAAGAGCAAGGTGGTGGAGGTGGAATCTGATGCCCGGAGGCGATTCTTTGAGGAATAAGTGGTGGAGGTATGCTAATGAACTAGGCTTTCTCCTCCGGAGTGCTGGGGTCTAGCAACTGAGGATGGGGCAAACTGATGCAGGCAAAATAAGGAAAAGATTTTAAATAGCTTCTGGGTATTAGGTCTTTCCACACACCCCATGAGTTATGAACCTCCCCAAGCAATGAAACTATCTTCTATTTTGCAGGAGAATCCACTAAGCTGTAGAGCTGACCTCCAGAAAGACAATGGAAAGCCGGAGGGCAGGTGAGAAAGAACAACAAACCAAGAAACTGTGAACTCGACCTGTGATCTTCATCAGAAATGAGCCAGTCTTGCCTTCTTGTAGTTTGTGTTTAATATGTGATATGTCCTCTGTCAGGGAACTATATCTTGCCTTTGCAATGGGATGGACTCACTGGTCTAATAGGTTTTGTACATCTCTGCCACAATCCTTTCCTAGATTCAAAACTCCAACTGATCAGCATGTGGAATTCTGAATAATCACCCCATGACTGGCAATGTCCAAAAGCTTGAATAGCTCCAAAGGAGCAGTAGGCATGATTGCTTTGTCTATGAGGAGATGTGTGCCTGGACAAAAACCTTGTATGTAAACCAGCCGCCTGGCCACTAATTTACAACAGGTCAAATTAAAATCTCTGATCTGAACACCCAGAACTTGAGGAATGTCTAGATCCACATCTGACTGTTGCTGTTCAGACCTCTATTTCTTATTATGAATTATGTACAGTAGTGCTTATGCTTAGAGATCCCAACTGCGAGCTATGCCCCGTTGTACGGGGCATCATATATACACATATTAAGAGATGCTCCCTGCCCTGAAGAGTTCACAATGTAACTTGAATTCATGTTAATTTTTTTTTTCTCCAGTGAAACCCCGTAAGAAATCTGCCATCCCAGGGGTGACCATCAAGCAGTTTGTTGAAGTTATTCCAAAAGGATGTAGCACGCCTGACTTTGAGCGAAAACCCATCACCCTAACATTACAGGAAGGTGAGACGCTTTTAAGAAACAGTTAATCTCACAGAGCCAGATTCTTGATCTCAGGCCTTGCCTGCATGAGAAAACTATCGATTTAATTGTCAGTTTTGAAACAGTTAATTCAATACAATTTTCTTGTGTAGCTAAAGCCTCAGTCACGTTGGTATAAGTCTGGAGTAACTCCCCTGATGGCAGTGGAGTTATTATTGCTTTACGCCATGTAAGTGAGATCAGAATCTGGCTCATATGGTATAAGCGGAGCCATTTGGACTCTACAGCAGGTTGATCTACTTCCAGGTGATCAGAGTAAAATGTTTTACAATAGAAACTTCAGCTGGTTTATTTTCATTTTCCACTGAAGCATTTAAAAAGCTCAGTATTGAGATTAAGCCCCCATTAAAGTGAGGGGTGGCAGGAGGGCTTGACACCTCCATTTGTGCTCTGCTGGCCCCACTACATCAAGGAGTAGTGTGATGGAGGTTGCAGCAGGGCCGGATTTCTAGTGAGGCACAGTAGGCACATGCCTAGGATCATCGGTGTTCTAGGGGTTCCTAAAAGTTAAAAGTGGGTTAAAAGTTAAAACAGTCCGCTCTCCTGCTGCAGCTGGGCTCCTGGCCACCCTGCGTGTGGGGCTGGAGTAGGGTGAGCATCCGAGTCAGCCCACCTGGGGACTCTGTGAGCCACAACCTGGGTGGAGCAGCTGCTGAAGGTGCTGGGAGCGTCCCAGCCCCTTCCCAATCTCGAGCGCCCTGCTGCCTCTGCCCTGTGCCAGGGAGAGAGTGGGAGGGGCGTGGCCAGCGCTGGGCTGCAGGAGGGATGGAAGACACCCGGGGACCGCTCACCATGGGGAGAAGTACAGTCCCCCCTTGCGGCTCACCTGGGGCGGGTGTGCTGCGCCACAGCTCGGGCTGGGAGCACCAGGCATGTAGGGTTGCCAGATGTCTGGTTTTTGACCAGAATGTCCAGTCGAAAAGGGACCCTGGTGGCTCCAGTTGGCACCGCCAACCGGGCTGTTAAAAGTCCGGTTGGTGGTGCAGCAAGGGCCCAGGGCTGAGGCAGGCTCCCTGCCTACCCTGGCTCTGTGCAGCTCCTAGAAGCGGCTCCCAGGACCCTGCGGCCCCATGGCACATGGGCGGCCAGGGAGGCTCTGTGTGCTGCCCGCGCCCCGACTGTTGGCTAAACAGCTCCCATTGGGCGGGAACTGAGACCAATGGGAGCTGAGGGGATGGCACCTGAAGGTGTGAGGGCAGCACGCGTAGCCTCACTGGTTGCCCATGCGCCTAGGGGCCGTAAGAACCTGGTGGCCGGTTCCTAGGAGCCGCGGTAAACACCGCCGAGACCCTGCACTGCCTCCCGCACCCCAACCCTCTGCCACAGCATAGAGTGCCCTCCTGCATCCAAACGCCCTCCTGGAGCTGGCACCCCACACCCGCCCAACACCCTGCCCCAGCCCTGAGCCCTCCCTGCACCCCAAACCCCTGATCCCCAGCCCCACCCCAGAGCCCACACCCCCAGCCGGAGCCCTCACACCCCCCACATCCCAACCCCCAGCCCGGAGTTCCCTCTCACACCCAAACTCCCTCTCTGAGCCTGTACCCTGCAATCCCCCTCACACCCCAAACCCCTTGCTCCAGCCCTAATCCCCCTCCTGCACCCCAAATCTCTCATCCCCCACCGCACCCCAGAGCCCACACCCCCAGCCAGAGCCCGCACCCCCTCCCACACTCCAAACCCCTTGGCCTCAGCCTGCTCCTGCACCGCAAACCCCACATCCCTGGCCCCATTTCACAGCCCAAACCCCTAGCCGGAGCCCTCACCCCCCCCCCCCCCCCGCACTCCAACTTCCCACCCCAGACCTGAGTCCCCTCTTGCACCCCAAACCCCTCATCTACGGCCCCACCCCAGAGCCCATACCCCCAGCCGGGGCCCTCACCCCCTCCCACACTCCTAACCCCTCATCCCTCAGCCGCAGCCCAGAGCCCACACCCCCAGCCGGAGCCCTTCCCCACCACACACACCCCAACCCCCTGCCCCAGCCCGAAGCCCTCTCCTGCACCCTGAACTAGGGTGACCAGAGGTCCCGATTTTACAGGGACAGTCCCGATATTTGGGGCTTTTTCTTATATAGGCTCCTATTACCCCCCCACCTCCTGGCCCAAGTTTTCACACTTGCTATCTGATCACCCTACCCTGAACCCCTCATTTCTGGCCCCACACCAGAACCCACACCCCCAGTTCGAGCCCTCACCCCCCTCCCGCACCCCAACCCCCAGCCCAGTTTGAGTGAGGGTGGGAGAGAGTGAGCAATGGAGGGAAGGGGGATGGAACAAGTGGGGGCTGAGGCCTGGGAGAAGGGGCAGGGCCTCAGGGCAGGGGCGGGGCAGAGTGTTTGATTTTGTGTGATTAGAAAGTTAGCAACCCTACATGCATGGTGGAGGGTCTCGTGCCTTCCCAGGGAGGACGTGTTTATATTTCTTTATGTTTAATTTTTTACGGAAAACATGAATGTCAGCTGTAGGCAGGGGGAGCGTTGAACATGCTGTGTCTAGTGGCGTGTCAGGTGTAAATCCGTCCCTGGGTTGCAGTGTGTGGTATTTATGGGAAGGCCAGTTCATCATCACCAAAGGCCTAATCCAAAGCCCACTGACATCTGAGGAAAGACTCCCATTGATTTCAATAGACTTTGCATCGGGCCCTAGAGCAGTGTTTCAGATTGTATTTATGGACTCTGCAGAATGTGGCAAAGCCTGTGTAAAGTCCCTAACTCTGCAGGATGGATAGATTTCCAGCACCTGCAGGTTTCACTTTTCTCCTCTCTCTCCATACAATCATGTCACTTGTCCATAGACTGTTGTGCATTTTATAGAGGAATGCAATGCCCTCTAGTGGTGCCCCAGATTTTTACCAGGGCCATCCACAATAAATACGGTCCTTTATTATTATGTTTAGTTGTATTTGCATAATACCAGAGGCCCCAGTCATGGACTATAGGACCTTGTTGTGCTAGGCACCGTATGGACACAGAACAAAAAGATGGTCCCTGCTTAGGGCTAGTCAAAAAATTTCAATTGTAACTTTTTTCCAACCGAAAATTGGAGTTTGGACAAAATGAAAACTCCCATGGGGAAGGGACTGCTTCTGTGAAAAGTTTCCATTTTTTGTTGGAAAACAATTTCTAGTTTCTGGCTGTTTGGGGCTGAAAACTGGAAAAAATGTTTTTCAATAAAAATTCTAACTTTTCTCTGGAAACAAATACATTTTCTGACCACCTCTACTGTCCTCACATCTACTACGCTAAAGGGACCCTCAGAAACTAGCATTTAGTGGTGACAATTTACTGTCTGTGCTTGGGATAATTTACTGCATGTGTGTTGGGAAGATTGCAAAAGTAACCAATGTGTCTCTCAAGGTGAAAAGAAAAGGAGGGAGCTGGGTGGAGTCAGCAGAAGCCAAATGGACAAGATGCTGAGACGATGCAGGGAATATGGCATAACTCTTGTGCACTGAGGATAGGGCCTGATTCCTCAGAAAGGGTTAATGAAAATTTCTCTGTTAAGAGAACATAAATTCCAAATACTGAATAGAGTTTTTATGCTGGATTGGGGATCTCTCTCTTCTTTAAAATTGTCCTTTCCCTTTATAGCCACTGATGATTGGAATCACTGGGGCTATTTGCTGACGGTGCATCTGCCAGACTGGTGGCCAGACATGGCTAAATAGCAGAGCTCTCATCAGTAGAGGGTGTGTGTGTGTGTGTGTGTGTGTGTGTGTGTGTGTGTGTGTGTGTGTGTGTGTGTGTGTGTGTGTGTGTGTGTGTGAGAGACAAGGTTTCGAACTGAGATACTTAAAATTCATATGCAACATCCTTAATAGATTATGTACCTCCCCCCCAAAAAACCCAAACAAACTTTTTTAACAGAACATTAAGGTTTTTTAACATTAACATGTGGAAAAAAATCAAATTGGGCCTGAAGTGGAACCCCAAATCCACCCCACACCCGCACAAATGTTGGTGTGGTTGAATCCAGATCTGGATCTGAATTTTTAGGATTAAACTCAGTCCTACGAAAAATGCATTTTCTGCCTAGAAATAAAAATTCAGGGAAGAAATCATATTGGTCAGTGGAGGAGTTTGAAAGATACTTTTCAAGTCAGCTTTTTGAAAAGTAGGCAGCTCAACTGTTGTGTGGTCCTATTTTATCCAAGCTCCTGCCTCCTCCCCTAAGTCAGTGGTTCTCAAAGCTGGTCCACCGCTTGTTCAGGGAAAGCCCCTGGTGGGCCGAGGGATGTGCTGGCCGCCCTTCCCACAGCCCCCATTGGCCTGGGATGGCGAACCGCGGCCAGTGGGAGCCGCGATCGGCCGAACCTGTGGACGCGGCAGGTAAACAAACTGGCCCGGCCCACCAGGGGCTTTCCCTGAACAAGCGGTGGACCGGCTTTGAGAACCACTGCCCTAAGTGACTAATTTTTTGCCTCTTTTGAAAGGTAAAAATGCCATGTTCAGGGCTGTGGTTAAGGGTGAACCCCCACCCAAGGTGATATGGAAGCGGAGCAAAGAAGAAATGAACAATCCTGACAAATACCAAATGTCCTTCAATGGCATTACAAATGAGTTCATCCTGCAGGTAAGGGTCAGCTATGGCATACTGGGCCCAGCATAGCAGAGAGAAAGAGATAGGAAGAGAGAAACCCAGGCTGGGATAGCACGGGGGCTGTGGATATCAACAGAGCTGTGTGGGGAACCCAGGACAAGAATAGCAGAAAGTAGTGCAGCTCAGGATTGAAGGGATCAGCAGATCTCTGTACAAGGAACTCAGGACTGGACTAGGAGGGGATGTTAGAGGTCAAGACTGGGGTGCATTGGAGGAGGTATGTAGAGTCAAGTTGCAGGAACTTCACCCTGGGCTTTGTAAACTGAATTGTCCCAGAGGAGCACAGTTGTCTAGATGGATCATGGATGGAAGTGAGTATGGGTGGCATTGAATCTGCAACAACACACAGCACTAAAGAAAACAAAGCTTTTAGGAATGTCCTGGGAACAGAAAGAGGATCAAGGATGATACTTTGCAGCTACTTCATAAGGAGATGAGCAACTGGGAAGAGGGAGAGATTCCTCATTCACTACTGCTGCCAGCTCATACTATCTTCTTCTTTTTAAGATAAACAATCTCACTGCAGAAGATACTGATTTGTACCATTGCTCTGCTGTGAATGAGTATGGGGAAGCTGCATGCACTGCTGGCCTCAAGGTCATTCAAGGTAGGACTGGATGGGTTCTGTGTGAAAACCGTCTGATTTGACTTTCACAGAGAACAGTCTATGCTGGTGGATGCTGAGCGCATTGTCCAGGTTCCCTTTCTCTAGGAGAGGGAGTATTGTACACCCAGGAGATTGGACTTCATCAGTCACTCCTCCTACTTTGGTGATGGATAGAAGTCACCTGTAATAACAGACAGACAAAGGTTGGTTGTGTGGTTTTTGTATTGGCCCATGACTCAAAAGCTCCAAGTTTAGTGTCTGGTTCTACTGCAGTCTTCCTGTGTGACCCTGGGCAAGACTTTTAGTCTTCTTGTGCCTCAGTTCCCCATCTGTAAAATGGGGGTGGTAATATTTCCTTTATCAATTTAGATTATAAGATCTTTGGGGCAGGGACAGCCTCTTCCTATGTGTATGTACAGCTAGCTCAAAGGGGTTCTGATCTTGGTTGGAGCTTCTAGGTACTGCTATAATACAAATTAAAGGAACTGGAACATGAAATTGCAAGCCCATTAGCAAGAATTTTTAATGAATCTGTAAACTCAGGAGTTGTACCATATGACTGGAGAATTGCTAACATAGTTCCTATTTTTAAGAAAAGGAAAAAAAGTGATCCGGGTAACTACAGGCCTGTCAGTTTGACATCTGTAGTATGCAAGGTCTTGGAAAAATTTTTGAAGGAGAAAGTAGTTAAGGACATTGAGGTCAATGGTAATTGGGACAAAATACAACATGGTTTTACAAAAGGTAGATCGTGCCAAACCAATCTGATCTCCTTCTTTGAGAAGGTAACAGATTTTTTAGACAAAGGAAATGCAGTGGATCTAATTTACCTCGATTTCAGTAATGCATTTGATACAGTTCCACATGGGGAATTAGATGGGGATCAATATGAAAATTGAAAGGTGGATAAGGAACTGGTTAAAGGGGAGACTACAACGGGTCATACTGAAAGGTGAACTGTCAGGCTGGAGGGAGGTTACTAGTGGAGTTCCTCAGGGATCGGTTTTGGGACCAATCTTATTTAATCTTTTTATTACTGACCTTGGCACAAAAAGTCAGTGGGAATGTGTTAATAAAGTTTGTGGATGACACGAAGCTGGGAGGTATTGCCAATACAGAGAGGGACCGGGATATCCTACAGGAAGATCTGGATGACCTTGTAAACTGGAGTAATAGTAATAGGATGAAATTTAATAGTAAAAAGTGCAAGGTCATGCATTTAAGGATTAATAACAAGAATTTTTGTTATAAACTGGGGACACATCAGTTGGAAGTAACAGAGAAGGAGAAGGACCTCGGAGTATTGGTTGATCACAGGATGACTATGAGCCACCAATGTGATATGGCTGTGAAAAAAGCTAATGCGGTCTTGGGGTGCATCAGGCGAGGTATTTCCAGTAGAGATAAGGAGGTGTTAGTACCATTATACAAGGCACTGGTGAGACCTCATCTGGAATATTGTGTGCAGTTCTGGTCTCCCATGTTTAAGAAGGATGAATTCAAACTGGAACAGGTACAGAGAAGGACGACTAGGATGATCCGAGGAATGGAAAACCTGTCTTATGAAAGGAGACTCAAAGAGCTTGGCTTGTTTAGCCTAACCAAAAGAAGGCTGAGGGGAGATATGATTGCTCTCTATAAATATATCAGAGGGATAAATATCAGGGAGGGAAAGGAATTATTTAAGCTCAGTACCAATGTGGGCACAAGAACAAATGGATATAAACTGGCCATCAGGAAGTTTAGACTTGAAACTAGACAAAGGTTTCTAACCATCCAAGGAGTGAAGTTCTGGAATAGCCTTCCAAGCGGAGCAGTGGAGGCAAAAGACATATCTGGCTTCAAGACTAAGCTTGATAAGTCTATGGAGGGGATGGTATGATGGGATAGCCTAATTTTGGCAATTAATTGATCTTTGATTATTAGCGGTAAATATGCCCAATGGCCTGTGATGGGATGTTAGATGGGGTGGGATCTGAGTTACTACAGAGAATTCCTTCCTGGGTGTCTGACTGGTGAGTCTTGCCCACATGCTCAGGGTTTAGCTGATTGTCATATTTGGGGTCGGGAAGGAATTTTCCTCCAGGGCAGATTGGCAGAGGCCCTGGGGGGTTTTCGCCTTCCTCTGCAGCATAGGGCACAGGTCACTTTCTGGAGGATTCTCTGCACCTTGAAGTCTTTAAACCACAAGTTGAGGACTTCAATAGCTCAGACATAGGTCAGGGGTTTGTTACAAAAGTGGGTGGGTGAGATTCTGTGGCCTGCGTTGTGCAGGAGGTCAGACTAGACGATCATAATGGTCCCTTCTGACCTTAAAGTCTATGAGTCTAAATATTTACTAATAACTGGGAGTTATTGGGAATCCATGACACCTGGACACAAAAATCCAGGCTGGGATTTCCCTGTGACTTTCACAGATTAGAGATCCTGGGATGGAAGACACTTGTATAAGTATTAAGGCTTGTTAGTAGCAACAGATGGTCCTGTGGCACCTTTAAGACTAACAGAAGTATTGGAGCATAAGCTTTCGTGGGTGAATGCCCACTTCATCAGACGCAATAATGGAAATTTCCAGAGGCAGGTATAAATCAGTATGGAGATAACGAGGTTAGTTCAATCAGGGAGGGTGAGGTGCTCTGCTAGCAGTTGAGGTGTGAACACCAAGGGAGGAGAAACTGCTTCTGTAGTTGGATAGCCATTCACAGTCTTTGTTTAATCCTGATCTGATGGTGTCAAATTTGCAAATGAACTGGAGCTCAGCAGTTTCTCTTTGGAGTCTGGTCCTGAAGTTTTTTTGCTGTAAGATGGCTACCTTAACATCTGCTATTGTGTGGCCAGGGAGGTTGAAGTGTTCTCCTACAGGTTTTTGTGTATTGCCATTCCTGATATCTGACTTGTGTCCATTTATCCTCTTGCGTAGTGACTGTCCAGTTTGGCCAATGTACATAGCAGAGGGACATTGCTGGCACATGATGGCATATATAACATTGGTGGACGTGCAGGTGAATGAGCCGGTGATGTTGTAGCTGATCTGGTTAGGTCCTGTGATGGTGTTGCTGGTGTAGATATGTGGGCAGAGTTGGCATCGAGGTTTGTTGCATGGGTTGGTTCCTGAGTTAGAGTTGTTATGGTGCGGTGCATGGTTGCTGGTGAGAATATGCTTAAGGTTGGCGGGTTGTCTATTGTTAGTATTATTATTATGGTGGCTGTGTTACCTAATGATTTTTTTTCTTTTATTTCTTTGCTCTATCTCCTCTCCCAACTCATCAGTTAGTTTCAAGAAAACAACAAAACCATTCCCCACTGAGCCTCAGGAGGGTAAGTGTGAAGAACAAGAGAGCTATCTATATTATGTTCTATGAATATCATAGGCACTTCAGTTAACCTGCTTGATATTATCCAGCCTGGCTGCAAGAAGCAGAATCAAAGGAGACTGTTAGGGGAAACAAACAAGAAATAGAACAATGGCAAAGAAAAGGTACCATCAGAGAGAAACAGTGGGGAAGCTAATAATAAGAGAATGTCCACCTGTCTGGCTCCAACTCAGCTAGCCAGGTTTATTTTTCTCAGGCCCACATCTGGGATCAAAGGGGATATTAAACTATTAAAGTCTCTGGCCTAGGAAGAAAGGGGGATTGAGCAGGCAGTAGAGGCTGGGGATGGATCTTTGACAGAGAGAGACAGAGAATGCTTCAGGAGCTGTCTGTCTTTCTCAGGAAAAGGGGTGTCTGAGCTGAGTGGAACTTACCCAAAACTTACAAGAAAAGAATAAAGTTTAGGTAAGACCCAGGTGTATAGGCCTTTTGTTGTTTTATCCCTTTTCTCTGCTTGTTATGTACCTTTGGATGAATAAATAGTGCTTTGATTTTGAAGAAGCCGTTTCTGAGTCACTCACAAGCCCCTGAAGAAAAATGGTTTACAGGTGCCAAGCCCAGTTGGACCTGTTGTGTTAATGTGGTTGGGAAATAAGGGGGCTGCCACCCAGAGATCCAGTCCCAGCGTGGTTGCTCGGTATGAAAGGTGAGAGGAAGACAGGCCTGTCACCTAAAGGGTGCACTAGAGGGACTAAAAGGGATCTAAAACACAGCTTGCCATTTAGCTGCAATAGTGCGTTTTCAGCTAAATTTTCAGAAGTGGCCTAAGATGTCTCAATTTGGACACCTATTAGTGGAGAGATCCCAAATCAGTGGCCACTTTGCACCATGGTGGCCTTCATTTTTCTAAAGCTCTTTTTGGTTCTGTGTTACGTCCTGTTGGGTGACTCCATTTTCACATCCTACCATTTCTTTTTCTTATAGACATGAAGAAAGAGTTGCAGGACTTCAGGAAAATGTTAAGGAAGCGGTGAGTGGCCCCGGGGCAGGACCAGTGTCATAAAAGAGGCTTGTTTAGCCTTTGTGGCAGGGGTGACTATCCACCCTTCACAAACCATCCAGGCAACACTACCTGCTTCTGCTTGCTTTGAGTCACCACATAGAAAGTGCTCTGCTACTGGCTCTGGGGCTGAGGTGCCAGTGCTCTCCAGTAGAAGGCATCTACAGGGTTGTGCTGCTGATACTGTCTTGTATCACAAAGTTTGCCTTGAGGGATCTGTGTCTCTTCTGCTCCTGCATTTTAGCTCACACTGAACTTATTGGGGAAATGGCTGAAAAAGGGTACAGAGACACGTGGCATGTATCTCAACAGTAACACCTCTGGCCAATTAAGGAGCAGCATCAATGTGTCTCAGAAAGAGTCCCATCCGGTCTAGTCTTCATTTGCTGGTGGATATGACCTCCAGAAAGGGTGGGGATGAAGAATGAAAGAGGGGTAAATTAAGTTGCGGAGGGCAACAAAAATGATTAGGGGGCTGGTGCACATGACTTATGAAGAGAGGCTGAGGGAACTGGGATTGTTTAGTCTGCAGAAGAGAAGAATGAGGGGGAATTTGATAGCTGCTTTCAACTACCTGAAAGAGGGTTCCAAAGAGGATGGATCTAGACTGTTCTCATGGTACCAGATGACAGAACAAGGAGTAATGGTCTCAAGTTGCAGAGGGGGAGGTTTAGGTTGGATATTAGGAAAAACTTTTTCACTAGGAGGGTGGTGAAGCACTGGAATGGGTTACCTAGGGAGGTGGTGGAATCTCCTTCCTTAGAGGTTTTTAAGGTCAGGCTTGACAAAGCCCTGGCTGGGATGATTTAGTTGGGGATTGGTCCTGCTTTGAATCATAGAATCATAGAATATCAGGGTTGGAAGGGATCTCAGGAGGTCATCTAGTCCAACCCCCTGCTCAAAGCAGTGGATGTGTTATTCCTTGACTTTAGCAAAGCTTTTGATTCGGTCTCCCACAGTATTCTTGCTGCCAAGTTAAAGAAGTATGGGCTGGATGAATGGACTGTAAGGTGGTTAGAAAGCTGGCTAGATCGTCGAGCTCAACAGGTAGTGATCAATGGCTCCATGTCTAGTTGGCAGCCAGTTTCAAGTGGAGTGCCCCAAGGGTCGGTCCTGGGGCCGGCTTTGTTTAATATCTTTATTAATGATCTGGAGGATGGTGTGGACTGCACTCTCAGCAAGTTTGCTGATGACACTAAACTAGGAGGCGTGGTAGATACACTAGAGGGTAGGGATCGGATACAGAGGGACCTAGACAAATTAGAGGATTGGGCCAAAAGAAACCTGATGAGGTTCAACAAGGACAAGTGCAGAGTCCTGCACTTAGGACGGAAGAATCCCATGCACAGCTACAGACTAGGGACCGAATGGCTAGGTAGCAGTTCTGCAGAAAAGGACCTAGGGGTCACAGTGGACGAGAAGCTGGATATGAGTCAACAGTGTGCTCTTGTTGCCAAGAAGGCTAACGGCATTTTGGGCTGTATAAGTAGGGGCATTGCCAGCAGATCGAGGGACGTGATCGTTCCCCTTTATTCGACATTGGTGAGGCCTCATCTGGAGTACTGTGTCCAGTTTTGGGCCCCACACTACAAGAAGGATGTGGAAAAATTGGAAAGAGTCCAGCGGAGGGCAACAAAAATGATTAGGGGTCTGGAGCGCATGACTTGTGAGGAGAGGCTGAGGGAACTGGGATTGTTTAGTCTCCAGAAGAGAAGAATGAGGGGGAATTTGATAGCTGCTTTCAACTACCTGAAAGAGGGTTCCAAAGAGGATGGATCTAGACTGTTCTCATGGTACCAGATAACAGAACAAGGAGTAATGGTCTCAAGTTGCAGAGGGGGAGGTTTAGGTTGAGCAGGGGGTTGGATTAGATGACCTCCTGAGGTCCCTTCCAACCCTGATATTCTATGATTCTATGATTCTATAAGAGGAAAGAGATGCTCCCTGTTGCCTATCTAAACTCCCAGTTTTTCCTCCTGTGACTGTTCCTTAGAACTCCACTACCTGCACAGAAGAAGGAAGTTGACATGGAACAGGTCTGGCAGTTGCTGCTGAATGCCGATAGGAAGGATTATGAGAAAATCTGTTTAAAGCATGGGATTGTTGACTTCCGTGGGATGCTGAGGAAGCTTCAGCAGATGAAGAAGGACAGAGAGGACAAGCAACAACAGGTAAGACAAACCTTGAAAACCATTGGATTTCAATGAGACTTAAGCTCCTAAGGCCCTAAATCACTTTAGAAAATGGGATTTAAGCTCCTAAGTCACTTAGATGCTTTTGAACATTTTACCCAAGGGCAGCAAAATATTAGTGGCAATACAACAAAGAAGGCTCAATTCCAGCCTGACCTGTGTGTAACTCCTGTAATTTCAGGGGACTTCACTTTGCAAGGTATTGGTGGAATTGGTACCAGGGAGCCCATTTTTTAAAACCTGGGTGCTGAATTTTGTATTTGGGTGCCTGTGATGGATATTTGTGCACCTAAGTGCTGATTTACACACTCAAATGTAGAATTAGGTCAACCAATACCGGCAACCATGTTTGAAAATTGGACCAATGGTGTTTGCTTTGTGTATGAGTGACCAGGAGGCTGCTGGGTACTATCCAGCTTGCCTAAAGCAGCAAAAAGTGGAGGGCTAGTGCTGTGCCTTTTGCTACACTGATACAGTGGTGGGTAGAGTAGGTTCCACCCCATTTTGACAATCTAATGGAAGATCTACCAAAGCCAGCCCTATCATATACCATGTGCTTGTGTCTGTCCTTCACAGTATATCTACAGTGTCACAAACCTCAAACACATCAAGGTCAATAAGGAGGGGAATGCTACATTCCATCTAGAGATGGACCTGAAAAATCCTGAGAGCAGAATTTACCTGTACAAGGTAAGGTGGGAGATGAAGTGGCTAGATCAAGCCATGCTGAGATTACAGTGGTCACTTAGATCTGACTCATAACGTGCCCGATTCACTGTGCAGCAACTGAGTGTGTAAGAATTGCTTTATAATGTGTCTCTCAATAGCAACCCCTTTCGTTGATTAAGGAGCATAATTGAAGTGGGAGTCCCATCCAGTTGTCCTCTGCTGGTGGATGTGGCATGAAACCTGAAGCGCAGAAGATGAAGGGGTTACAATAAAGATTCAAGTCCATCAGGGTCCTCCATGGAAATTCAAGAACCCCACAGGCAATAAATTGATGCCTGCAGTCTCAAATCAGCAAATTTAGATTAGTCTCATTCATTTTGATGGGCATTGTGTCCCTGTCTTCTTTCAAAGAGGACTCTCAAGGAAATTAAAAATTAGACCTAGTTACAGAAGTTCACAGCCATGGTCATTAGATGGTGCAAGTGATTATGAACAGCAGGATGATCACATGGTGCTGAGTCCTCTTCCTCATTTCCTGCTGCTACATTGCATTCAGAAACAGCTAAAAATACATTAAATATTTTCCTAATATGCCTTTCCTATGTATGCAGTTTTTATAGCTGTTTTAGAGACATTTATGCAGTGCCAAATGAACTCTCAGTGCAACGTGTATCAAAAAGAGATAACGGGATCTTTGGCTGTATGAACAAGGAGTGGTGAGCAGCAGTGGCGTAGCCAGCTTCTAAGAGGAGGGGGAGCAAACATAAAAAAGGCGCCCTCCCCTTGGCTCCTCCTCCGACTGCTCCGTGCCCCCCCTTAGCTCCTCCTCCGGCCGCACCGCCCCTCCCCCCCCATGGCTCCTCCGGCCCTGCCGTGCCACCCCCGTAGCCCCCCCCCTCGCTCCTCCGGCTGCAGCTGCCGGCCACCATGCTGCGCCCCCCCGCTCCTCCGGCCGCGCCTGCTGCCCCCCCATGGCTGCCGGCCGTGCTGCGGGCCGCCAGCCTGCGCCCCTCCCCCCCCCCGCTCCTCCGGCCGTGCCCACCGCCCCCCCATGGCTGCCGGCCGTGCTGCGGGCCGCCAGCCTGCGCCCCCCCTCACTCCTCCGGCCGCTTTTGGAAAGGCGGGGGAAGCAGCTGCTTCCCCTGCACCCCGCTAGCTACGCTACTGGTGAGCAGTAGTAGCGAGGTGGGTTTACCTCTGTATACTGTGCACATTTTTAACAGCGGGCGTGATTAACAATTGGAACAAACTACCAACGGAAATGGTGGATTCTCCATTTCTTGAAGTCTTCAGATCAAGACTGCATGTCTTTCTGGAAGATATGCTTTAGCCAAACACAAGTTACTGGACTCAACACAGCGATAACTGGGGAAATTCTCCGGCCTGTGTTATAGAGGAAGTCAGACTAGATGATCTAATGGTCCCTTCTGCCCTTAAACTCTGTGAAGCTATGAAACAAATGGGTGGGGAAGTGGTCCATGCAGCCACAAATGGTAGCAGAGATTGTGAGTAAAATCAAAAATTGGAGGGCAGTTTGATCACAAGCTATTCCATCCACATTAGGAGAGAGTAAGCACCCTGAGCATTTACATCTTCAAAGCTACAATGAGAAACTAATTAATTAAGCCTCAAAATGCCATGTGAATCAGGCAAATAAATATTTTTTCCTCATTTAAGAGAGTTCTGTACAGGGCTCATTGTGAAGTCAGTTTTCATAAGCAATGAGCAGCAACTGCCCATTATCAGCAATAATAGGCTATAGGGCAGGCGTCGGCAACCTTTGGCATGCGGCTCGCCAGGGTAAGCACCCTGGCAGGCCGGGCCGGTTTGTTTACCTGCCGTGTCCGCAGGTTCAGCTGATCGCAGCGGTTCGCCACTCCAGGCCAATGGGGGCAAGCCACGTGACAAAGGTTGCCGACCCCTGCTATAGGGCCAACAAACATGTGGACAAAGGTGATCCAGTGGATAGAATGTTAGGAACTGTTAGGAAAGTAGGGTTACCATATGTCCGGATTTCCCCAGACATGTCCGGCTTTTTGGTGCTCAAATCCCCGTCCGGGGGGAATTTCCAAAGAGCCGGACATGCCCAGGGAAATAGGGAGGCATAAGCCAGGGTCCGTCCAGCATGGTCCGCCGGGTCCGCAGTGCAGCCCAGCTGCCCCAGCTACAATGCTCAGGTGGGGAACGGGGGGGGGGGGGGGGGGTGTGTGGCTCGGGCTTCCCTCGCGGGCGGGGACCCCCCGGCCACTGGGGGACCCTTCCTGTGGCCCCGTTGCCCCGCGCAGCTTGGAACCCGGCGCCGCGGGAGCTGTTTCCGGCGGGGACAGACAGGCCAGGGAACGTGCTCGGCAGCAGGAAGGAAGCTGCGGCCGGGGTCCAGGGACCCGCGCTGCCGAGCGTCTGAAGCCCCCAGCAGGCAGAGGCTGCCGGGTGAGCGGGGGAGCAGGGCAGATGGGGGCATAGAGGCTGCAGGGGCGGGGGGGTGCAGGGGCTGCAGGGCGAGGAGGAGCAGGGCAGGCAGGGGCAGGGGGGTGCAGGGGCTGCAGGGCGAGTGAGGAGCGGTGGGGTCACAGAGGCTGCAGGGGCGGGGGGGTGCAGGGGCAGGGCAGGCGGGGGGCGCAGAGGCTGCAGGGGCAGGGGGGTGCAGGGGCTGCAGGGCGAGTGGGGAGCAGGGGTCGCAGGGGCAGGGCAGGCAGGGGGCGCAGGGGCAGGGCAGGCGGGGGGCGCAGAGGCTGTAGGGCGAGTGGGGAGCAGGGGTCACAGAGGCTGCAGGGGCGGGGGGTGCAGGGGCTGCAGGGTGAGTGGGGAGCAGGGGTCACAGAGGCTGCAGGGGCGGGGGGGGGGGGCTGCAGGGCGAGTGGGGAGCAGGGAAGCACTTAGCAATCCCCAACCAAGATCAGAGCGGGAGGGAGGAGGGGGAATGCAGGGTGCTCAGAGGAGGGGGCAGAGTTGGGGTAGGGGCTTTGGGGAAGGGGCGGGGTTGGGGCGGGGCTGGGCGGAGTTGTGGTGGGGCTGGGGGTGGGGAAGGGGCGGAGTTGGGGCAGGGCCAGGCCCCCGTGGAGTGTCCTCTTTTTTCAGTGTTGAAATATGGTAACCCTAAGGAAAGGGACAGATAATAAGAGTAAATATCATAATGCCACTATATAAATCCATGCTACACCCACACCTTGAGTACTGTGTGAAGTTCTGCTTACCCCATCTCAAAAAAGATTTATTAGAAATGGAAAAGGTACAGAGAAGAACAACAAAAATGATTAAGGATATGAAACAGCTTCCATATGAGAAGAGATTAAAAAGACTGGGACTATTCAGTTTGGAAAAGAGACAACTAAGGGGGGATACGATAGAGGTCTATAGAATCATGAATGGTGTTGAGAAAGTGACTAGGGAAGTGTTATTTACCCCTTCACATAACACAAGAACCAGGGGTCACTCAATGAAATTAATAGGCAGCCAGTTTAAAATAAACAAAAGGAAGTACTTCTTCACACAACGAACAGTCAACCGGTGGAACTCATTGCCAAGGGATGTGTGAAGGCCAAAACTATAACTGGATTCAAAAAAGAATTAGATAAGTTCCTGGAGGGTAGGTCCATCAGTGGCTATTAGCTAAGATGGTCAGGGATGCAACACCATGTTCTGGATGTTCATAAGCCTTTGACTGCCAGATGCTGGAAGTGGACAACAGGGGATGGATCACTTGACGATTGCCCTCTTCTATTCATTCCCTTTGAAACATTAGCCATTGTTGGAAGACAGGATACTGTGCTAGATGAACCATTGCTCTGACCCAATATGGCCATTCTTATGTTCTTAGCCATCCCTGGTATAACTCATAGACATCAATGGAGTTGTAGCAGGGATGAATTTGGCGTAATGTGTTTGAAGGGATTTGGATCTCTGGGGCTTCCGTATGCTAGAAATCGAGTGTTTCACACTTAACATATTGCATTTAGGAATTCAGGTAGTTTTGGGTTGGTGCTTTAAACCCATTTAATGTCTTTCTATTTAAACAAGTGCATTGCTCTAATTCAGCAAATTGCCTCTTTTCTCCCTTTAGGATGGCCAGCTGATCAATTATGGATTCAACGATGACAAAGTAAAGCACTGTCTAAGGCAGGCAGGGAAAAAGTACAACTTCACCATCAACCACCTGCAGCTGGAAGATGCCGGCGTGTACCAGATCAAAGTGGAGGATGTGGATGTCTTCTCAACTGAGTTAGAAGCTGACTGTAGGGACCTGAGCTTTATAAACATGCACTTTGCCAGGATGTGTTAAGAACCCATTTCAGATGGGAAATCTAATCTGGGACTAAATTCCAAACTCATCAGTGGAAACCAATAGCCACTGAAGTCTATGCAGGCAAAGGCTCTTACTCTCTAATAATACACTTGTGACAAAGAGAGAAAGGGTAGGAAAGGTGGTCACGTGGATGGGGCACTGGATTAGGATGAATAGGTTCAATTCTCAGTTCAGCACAGACTTCTTGTATGACTTTGGGTTTGACACTTAATTTACCCTGTGCCTCAATTCCCCTTCTGTAAAATGAGGATAATAATCCCCTTCCTCAAAGGGGTGTTGTAAGGCTAAAAGTCCATGAATGATTGTGAACTGCTCAGACACCACAGTGGTGAGGTATAGGTACCTAGTTAGATAAAAAAACAAATATATTCCTGTACTGCTCAGAAGTAGACTAAGGTGCACATCTCAGGGTAGTTGTTCTTTCTGCCTGAGCAAAAGCTCACTGACTTCAAATTATTTTTCTTTCCTTCTTTCATCCATCTATCCATCCACTTTTAGTCTTAGTGAGTCAAGCAACCCCTTCACCCACACTTTCCTGACAATGGGCCTCAATCCTAACTTGGAGAGACCACCTCTTGGGGGTCTCAACTGAGTCCTTATGAGGGAATGGGCACTATTCTACCCTGGTCATTGGATGCAGAAGTGGGCTGTTCCTTTTTGGTCCTTGCAAGGGAAATGAGCCATCCCATCCAAGACTTGCAGAGGGACTGGAGGTGGCAGCTGTCCCACTGTAACTTTCCATAGTGGCCTCCAATAGGAGGGAAACAACATTATTTTGCTTCAAGATACGTTTTGTATATCTCCTGTATAAAATATAATAGAAGGGAGGGTTGTTTTGGGGGGCATGTAACACACTCTTCCCACAGCCTCCCAGAGTGTAGGAGACTTCCCTAGGCTCCAGCATAGCTTTTCTCCCTGAAAGACCTGAGCTGCCTGCCACGGAGAATATGTTACATGACTAATAGCCCTTGATTTGCCATTGCAGCCATTCCTGTGGGATTCCGACACTTGCTTAGTGAAGTGCACTGCCATGAGCAAGGAAATGCCATCTTTGAATGCAGCCTATACAGCCCCTGCTATGATGCCGTGTGGCTGTATAGAAAACATCCCATTGAGGAGAGTGACAAGTACAAAATCTCAATCTCTCCTGATGGCCTGACCCACCAGCTGGTGATTAAAAACACACAGCTCACTGACGAAGGGACTTACACCCTCGATATCAGAATCTGCTCCTCTAGTGCATGGCTTGAGGTGGAACGTGAGTAACACTCTATTCTTCCCTTAGCTTCGGTTTTGCTTTCTTATGGTGGACCTAACTTTGTCACCAGGTGGCCTCCCGTTAGACATGGATTGCTCTCAGGAGTTGATTGTTAGGCTGGGGGCTCTGGACTGCTATCTGGGAAAGTTGGAAGCAGATTAGAAAGTAACTTCAGCCTTCCTCTTCAGTAAGACTATGGCGATCAGAGAATAATTCCCCTTCTTATGAACACTGACAAAACCTGCAAGCTCTCATTTTCCCTATTGCCATAAGACTCATTTATTACAATGTAGTGGATTCTCCATCACTTAGAGACTTTAAATCAAGACTGGATCTCTCTTAAAAATACACCCCAAATCCACTACAAGATAGGAACTTGATGAAGAAATTACAGGGTGAAAATCTCTGGCCTGGGTTACACAATAGATCAGACAAGATGATGACAATTATCCTTTCTGACCTAAAAATCTACTATTCCTATCCAAGTGCTGCTATTTCTAAAGTAGGGTCCTCCTAATTAGGATATCCAAATCAACTATCTGTCGTCTTCATTAAGTTGCTGACCTTCAACCCAACTGGGGGGAGGGATAGCTCAGTGGTTTGAGCATTGGCCTGCTAAACCCAGGGTTGTGAGTTCAATCCTTGAGGGGGCTACTTAGGGATCTGGGGCAAAATCAGTACATGGGCCTGCTAGTGAAGGCAGGGGGCTGGACTCAATGACCTTTCAAGGTCCCTTCCAGTTCTAGGAGATAGGATGTCTCCATTAATTATAAATGAGGAAACTTGAACCCCCAGATCTCTGGCCTGTTAACCATATTTACAATTGGTAGTGTACATCCTTATTTAACTCACCTAAGGAACAACTAAAATTTAGGCAAATTTGAACCTATATATAGGACTGGAATATTTACTCCTTGGGTGGGCGATTTAGAGGGACAGGGCCCCAAACCTGCAGTAGTAGTAGTAGGCCCTGTGCTTTGGAGTATGGTGGGGATTGTTAGCCACTGGGTACGTGATCTTTTTGGTGAATGCAGGAGAGGGCTAGGTACAAGAGAGACGTTGCCTTTGAGTCCATGGTATCCCCTCAACCTCTCATGACAGGAACTGTGGGGTTGACTGATCCTTCCTAATCTGGTAGGCTCAGTTACCTAGTTAGAGCCAGGCCTCTTCAAGGTTTAAAGCTACCTCAGGATACCTGGATAGTGTTTTCAGCTATTTTACTTAGACCTCCCTCAAAGCAGCTCATCTTGTTGAGTGATGATGGACAAACCCCTCCAGCAGAGGGCCAGGGGTTAGTCTGCAGGGAAGGCTTCCTGTTAAACTTGCCATAGATACACATTCAGCCAGAAGTGGCCTTTCACTCCAGTCCCATTATACCTCTAGGCTGGAGCTACTGAGACAGGGCCTCCCTAAAATGTCTTTAGGATCAATCGGGTTTGCTGTCAACCCCCATGTGGCCTAAGATGGCTGCTAGCTATTGCTGGTATCCTCTGGGTGTCTCTTGGTCAACCAGGGCCGGCTCCAGGCACCAGCTTAACAAGCAGGTGCTTGGGGCGGCCAAGGGAGAGGGGCGGCATGTGCGGCAATTCGGGGGCAGCAGGTCCCTCGCTCCCTCTAGGAGCGAGGGACCTGCCGCCGAACTGCCGCCGCCGATCACGGCTTTTTTTTTGCCCCCCCCAATTGCCGCCGCCAGTCTTTTTTTTTTTTTTTTTTTTTGCTTGGGGCGGCAGAAATACTGGAGCCGGCCCTGTGGTCAACACTGATCTCTGTGAGTCTATGTTGGCCCACTATCCTTGGCTGCTGGCACCATGCAAACTCCTCTAAGAGGCCTCTGATAGTCTCCATTTACTGGCAGTCTCACTGGTGTGTTTAGACTCCCCTGTGTAAGTCCCCTGAGGAGGTCTCTGCTGCTCAGCAGAGGGGAGTTGGGAGGGCTGGGTGTGGAATGTGGGGAGGAGCATTAAATGTTCGTCTCCAACTGCCATAACAGACTTTCTTGTTTACTTCCAACAGGCCCCTTTTCCTCTCAGCAACAGCTATCTCTGTACCTCTGAAAACCACAGCATCCCCCAGCGGATGAAAAGCTAGATGGGGCTTTGGGTCTGCCCATCCTCAGGCTAAACACCGCATCACCCCAAAAATAAAATGTTGAGTGACTATCACTCTCAGGGCCTTCCACTCTTCCCGTGGTGCAAACTAATCTGAATCTGATGAGCATCAAAGCACATATGAAAATGGGAGGGAATTGTGATTGTGAGGGTATGGCATTGTTTGAAGTGGAGGTTATATAAGTTTTGTCAGGGGTGCCTAGTGCATATAAGTTAGGCACCCTTTTTATGCATTTAACTAAATGAGTAAATAAAAGCTGGGTGGGTAAAATAATTGAAACAAAACTCTGTAAACTACCATTTCATTTTGAAATTTACAAAATGGAGGTGCAAAAGTTGCACTGTCTTTCATGTCAGCTTTAAGTCCCTTTTTGGAGTGAGAACAGACCCATTTCTACTTAAAATGTTGGTTTTTGACTGAGAAACATAAAATTCTGACTGAAACGTCCATTGGAAACATGCAAGAGTTTTATATATTCTGGGTGTGAAAATGTCCGTTATGCAAAAAATTAAATTTCTGTATTGTGAAATGTCCTGGAATGAAATCATAAAAATCTTGGTGCAAAACTTAATGCTCTCATTTCCACTCCTTTCATACATTTCTCATTACAATGGCATGATATTTCATTTGGTGGCTGCAGCATTATGTGAGATTTTTATTCACTGTTTTCCTATTGCTTTTCTTTCCTATGAATGGCTTCTTCTCCAATCAACAAACAATGCATCTACAATGCAGCTGCCAGAGGAAAGAGCAGACAAACTGAAGGAGATGGAACAGATAAAAATGGATGGCAGACAGATAAGTCCATGTTGCCAGATGAAGAACGTGCCAAGGAACTTCTACAGGGAGAAGGCCTTGGGAATCAAAATCACCTTAAAAGCACCGGAACGGGCAAAGATGGCCAGTATGGAAGTAACCAAGATGGTAGTGGAGAACTTTATGGCTCCTCAATGGATGTTGATTGGCGACATCGATCTTTGGGACAAGATGGGCTAACTGGAAGGGTAGGGAAGGATGGAAGGATGGGGAAAAGCCAGTTTTCTGGAGCAGGGACAGATGGAGGTTCAGTGGCAAATGGGAATAAATTTGGTTTGGCTAGTAATGACGGTGGACGTGTGGGAAAGATTCATGGCCAGGACTTGAAGTTAGGTGGAGCTGGTATGGGTGGTGCAATAGAAGAAGGGGATCTGTGTTCTTTTTATGGTGAGGATTCTATGCTGGGTGGAGCTGGTTCTGGTGGTGGATTAGGGGGAGCAGGAGGGTTGGGTTCTTTAGGTGGTAGAGATTCCATGCTTGGTGGTGCTGGTGCTAGGTTAGGAGGCTCAGGAGAGTTGGGATCTCTCCATGGCATGGAAGGCAGTGCTGACACTGGTGGTGCTGGATTAGGAGGAGCAGGGAGTATAGGATCCCTCTATGGCAAGGATGGTATGCTAGGGGGAGCTGGTGGTTCTGGCGCTGGCCTTGGTGGTACAGGGGATGCAGGCTCCCTCTATGGCAAGGATGTTATGCTATGTGGAGCCAGTGTTGGTATTGGACTAGATGGTGCTGGAAACATGGGTGCTTTTGGTGACAGAGATGCTATACTAGGTGCATCTGATGTTGGTGGTGCTGGCTCAGGTGATGCAGGGGGCACAAGCTTCCTTTTTGGTAAGGATGGCATGCTAGGGGGAGCTGGTGGTTCTGGTGCTGGCTCAGGTGATGCAGGGGGCACAAGCTCCCTCTTTGGTAAGGATGGCATGCTAGGGGGAGCTGGTGGTTCTGGTGCTGGACTAGGTGGTGCAGGGGGCATGGGTTCTCTCTATGGTAAGGATGGCATGCTAGGGGGAGCTGGTGCTGGTCTTGGTGGTGCAGAAGGTGCAGGCTCCCTCTATGGCAAGGATGTTATGCTAGGTGGAGCTGGTGTTGGTATTGGACTAGATGGTGCTGGAGGCATGGGTGCACCTGGTGGCAGATCTGCTTTACTAGGTGCATTTGATGTTGGTGGTGCTGGCTCAGGTGGTGCAGGGGGCATGGGCTCTCTCTGTGGTAAGGATGGTATGAAAGGTGGAACCAGTGCTGGATCAACAGGTGCAGGAGGCATAAGGTCTTTTTATGATAAGGATGATATGCTTGCTGGGGCTGGTGCCCGTGATGCTGGTCTAGGTGATGCATGTGGCATGAAGTCTCCTTATGGTAAGGATGGTATGAGAGGTGCAGTTGGGGCTGTGGCTGGTGGAGATGAGGCTGAGATTGGTGGTGCTAGTGCTGGTTTAGGTGGTGCAGGAGGATTTAGGTCTCCCTATGGTAAGGATGGTATGCTAGGTGGAGATGGGGCTGGTACTGGTGTTGGTGGTGATGATTTAGGTAGTCCAGGGGCCATGGGGTCTCTCTATGGTAATGATGGTATGCTAGGTGGAGCAGGTGCAGCTGGGGCTGGTAGTGGTTTTGGTGGTGCAGGGGGCATGGTGTCTCTCTATGGTAAGAATGGAATGATAGGTGGAGCTGGCTCCAGGGCTGTTGGTTTTGGTGCTGGTGTAAGTAGCTCAGGGAGGATGGGAACTCTTTCTGGCAAGGATGCTATACCTGGTGGAGCTGATGCTGGATTAGGAGGAGCAGGGGATCTGACGGGTTCTCTCTATGGCAAGAATGGTATGCACAGTGCTGGTCTAGGTGATTCAAGGGGTGAGGGCTATCTCTGTGGTAAGGATGGTATGCTAGGTGGAGCTGGTACTGGTCTAGATAGTGCAGGAAGAATGGGCTCTCTCTATGGTAAGGATCCGATTTTAGGTGGACATGGTGTTGGTGGTGCTGGTGCTGGATTAGCAGGTACAGGAAGCATGGGTTCTCTCTCTGGCAAGGATGCTATGCTAGGTAGAGCTGGTGCTGGACGTGGACTAGATGGTGCTGGGGTCAAAGATGCTATGCTAGGGGGAGCTGGCGCTGGGATTGGTGCTGGCTTAGGTGGTGCAGGTTCTTGCTATGGCAAAGATGGCATGTTAGGTGGAGCTGGTGCTGGTGTTGCAGGTGGAATAGGTGTTGATGGCAAGGATTCTATGCTAAGTGGAGGAGCAGGTGCAGGAGGCATAGGGTCTCTCTATGGTAAGAATGGTAAGGTAAGTGGAGCAGGGCCTGGTGCTGGTCTAAGTGGTGCAGAGGGCATGGAGTCTTTCTATGATAAGGATGGTATGTTTGCTGGCACCAGTGCTGGTGCTGGAGTAGGTGGGGCAGGTGTGTTGGATTCCATACATAGCAAAGGTTTAGTGCTAGGTGGGGCAGGACCTGGTACTGGTGGTGAATTCATAGGAGCTTGGGGCACGGGTTCACTTGACAGCAGAGATTCTAACTTAGATGGAGCAGTTGCCAGTGGTGGTAATAGTGGTTTAGGACACTTGGGTTCCCTTTATGGCAGGGATCCTGCCCTTGGTGGAGCAGCTGTTGGTGCAGGAGGTAAATTACAGGATGGCTCCATTGATGGGAGAATGCCAGGTGTTCATGGTGAAGGGTCACTAGGTTATGATCAGATGTCAGGCCATCATGGTGGAGTCCAGGCTGATGCCAGAAGAGGACAGATGCGCGGCCTTAATGCCAGGGGACTAAGTGCAGAAGAAACCTTGAAAAACAGAGACTGGA
This sequence comes from Emys orbicularis, assembly GCF_028017835.1. Lineage (NCBI taxonomy): Eukaryota > Metazoa > Chordata > Testudines > Emydidae > Emys > Emys orbicularis. The sequence goes on along the minus strand of NC_088686.1, from coordinate 133,385,997 downwards.
AAAGAAGAGGAGGTTTTCTCCAAGATGAAGCAAGAGGTATTCATTTTTCATTGATGGCTTTTATAGTGCTATTGCTCTAGTATTTTAGAGAAGAAGGATAATCTTGTGGTTGAGTCCTAGGCCTGAGAACTTGGAGGCTTTCTGTTCTATCTGTAAAAAGCAACAAAGAGTCCTGTGGCACCTGTGACAAAGTTCCTCCTCTACCTTGGTGGGTCCTGCGCTTATTGGCGGATTTGCTCGCTTCACAGATTCACCTTGTGGGTCAGGAAACAGTCCAGAGACCTTCCCCTCTGGTAGAAGCTATAGTCCAGGTCAATTCCGCCTGTGTTTGATCAGGAGTTGGGAGGTATGGGGGGAACCCGGGCCCGCCCTCTACTCCGGGTTCCAGCCCAGGGCCCTGTGGACTGCAGCTGTTTAGAGTGCCTCCTGGTACAGTTGCACGACACCTACAACTCCCTGGGCTACTTCCCCATGGCCTCCTCCCAACACCTTCTTTGTCCTCACCGCCGGACCTTCCTCCTGATGTCTGATAACGCTTGCACTTCTCAGTCCTCCAGCAGTACGCATACTCACTCTCAGTTTCTTGCACACCTCTTGCTCCCAGTTCCTCACACACACTTCCTGCTCCCCTGGCTTGACTGGAGTGAGCCCTTTTATAGCATTAGAGGGGCCTTAATTAGAGTCAGGTGCTTAACTGCCTCACCTGACTCTTAGCAGGTTAATTGGAGTCAGGTGGTCTATTAGCCTGGAGCAGCCCCTGCTCTGGTCACTCAGGGAACAGAAAACTACTTATCCAGTGGCCAGTATATCTCCCTTCTGCTACTCTGCTGTTCCCAACTGGTCTGGGTCTATCACACACCTTATAGACTAACACGTATTGGAGCGTAAGCTTTTGTGGGTGAATACCCACTTCGTCAGATGAATTGGGTATTCACCCACGAAAGCTTATGCTCCAATACGTCTGTTAGTTTATAAGGTGCCACAGGACTCTTTGTCGCTTTTTACAGATCCACACTAACATGGCTACCCCTCTGATACTTGTTCTATCTGTGACTGTGCCACAAATTTCCTTTGTGATCCTTTCCTTTGTAAATCACAGGCCCAGATTTTTAAAAGTGGTCACTGATTTTGGGTTTCTCCTGTTTTGGGTGCCTAACTTGGATCTGATTTACAGAAGTGCTGATGCTCCCAACTTGTAGCTGAAGTCGATGGGAGCTCCATGTGCTCAACACCTCTGGAAGGGGAGACTTGAAAATGTTTGTCTCAGCTTCCATATCTTTAAATGGAGATAGTAACTTCACCACTTCCAGGAGGTTGGGAAGAGATTTATAATTGTCTGTTAAAGTGCCTTGAGATCCTTGCAATAGAAATGGTATATATTAATGATAGCTGTTAGAATTATTGTGAGATCTCTCTGGAACCCCCCTCTAAGCCCTTCTAACTCCTTCCTATGAAATAAACAGACTAAAAGCACACAAGGAATAGGCATTATCCAATTCACAAAAAAATTAGTTTCCATATCTTTTCAAGTAAGGTATCCATATTTCTTTGCCATCTCCCAGTAGTTCAAAACAGACCCTTTTACTTTATTGTTTCTAATAATGTCCAGTGCAAATATCTCCATTTTTCCACAGCCCTGAGACCCATTCAGTGCCAAATTTTCTGCTTTATGAAAATGCACATAAAATCCAACCCAGAAAATTCTTACTCATGTTAGTTGGCCTTATCTGACTAACACCACTGAAGTCAATGAGGCTGCTCATGAGAATAAAGACTACTTAACTGAGTGTGGATCAGGCCTATAATGCCAGATAGTTCTGGTTTTGTGCTGAGTTTCTTATGGGAATGAGGGACTGAGATACGTGTGCCCACTTAAATACAACACACTTGAAATCAAGCTTGTAGTGTATCTACTTGTCCATTATATTGACTTGACTTGCATGCAGAATGTTGGCTGATCCTCAGTTGATGTATATCAGCATGACCCCAATTAAGTCAGTGTCAGTTTACAACATCTGAGGATCCGGCCCAATAGTATTTTGGGATTATTACTGTAGAACTTCTTTTTATAAGAGTGGTGCCTGTTCTTCCCATCTGCACAGGCATTTTTGTGCTCAGATGTTACTCCCCCAGTATGTTCTCTTGTGTAACAAATGGTCAGTGCATTTCCCATGTGGGCTCTTTTCCTCTCTGTATGTTCAGAATCACATTGCCATTTCGACAAAGGTTTGTCTGATGTCAGTGCCCAGAAAGGGAAACCCGATGTGCTGTCTTGCAGCCTCAGTAACGATCAGGTGGAGGGAATCTGGTTTAAAGATGAATTCAAGGTAAGGGTGCAATAGCTCACTGTTTTCCTGGGACACCAAGGACTTATTTCACTCGCTGGCTACAACTTTCATGCGATATTATGGCAAGGTGTTTCCTCACTCTGCCCCACTTTCTTGTGGCTGAGAGTCAGGGTCCTGTGCGGTGGTGCCCCAGTTTCCACTGTAAGGGAAGGCAGCAGACTAGTCTCCCTGGCCACTGAGTCTGACCTGTGTGGGATTGCACCCGAGCCTGTTTGGCTCAAGCCTCCCAAGGGGAATTGGGCAGGGTTCCTCCCCAATCCCACCGCAGGGCCATTTGCATTCTCAAGTCTACACTAGGAGGGTATTGTGAGGTTTTTTTCCATCTCATTTTCCTTGACATGGGCAGGGAAGGGAAGAGCCTCCTCTCTTCTCCCCACTACTGATTATTTAGAATGCATATACGTATTAGGTGCATTCAGAAACACAAAGAAAACCAAGGTGCCTTCTCCAAGGAACTTCAGGTGTGGTGTGGACCATCCACAGCGCTCATTGAAATCAATGCTCAGCACCACTTAAGATCAGACAAATTAGATGCAATGTCTCAATACAATGCAGGAGAATGGTTTGGGTCACAAGGCCACTGAGGATGAGATTCCAGTAGTCCAGATGAGAAATGACCCAGGCATGGAGCCAGGTTTTAGGAGTAGGGATGGAGAGGAATGGAGACAGCTTAGATATATTAGGGCCTGATCCAAAGCCCACTGAGGTCAATGGAAAGACGCACATTGACTTTAATGGACTTCGGATCAGGCCCTTAGTAGGGCATATATTAGTCCAACAGTGCTTACATGAAGGGTTACCAGTTAAATAATCAAAGAATATCATAGTAATTAAGCAATAGTGACCAAGACATAGGATCTTACCTGGGGATTAATGATGAGCCATGGTGGACACAGCTGAGGAAATGCCCTGTTTTGAGCTGCTTGTTGCTACAGAGGATCTGTGCTACACCCCAGCTTTTAGAAAATCTTTTGGAGTAACCCAGTCAGTGTGGCAGACCTCCACGGAGTCCCACTTGTCCTTCAGGGTAGGCCCTGCTGCCTCACCGCCTCCTAGATTGGAGCCTCTGGGTTTCAGCACTCCTTTTTCATACCATGAGCTCTCCTCAGCGAGTCCCACTGAAGTGGACTCCTGGTTAGAGACTTGTACACACTTCAGGAGCTAATGCACCCCAGCAAGTATTTGTAGTGACACCCAAGCAGAGTTTTCAAAACAGAGCAGGATATATTGGTCTACTGGATCACAGCACTGGAAGTCCTTAGGTTAGCATAGAGAAACGAAGGTTAAAGCACAGTCCATTCTAGGCAGGCCAGAGTAATTCACTAGCCAAGCTGTAGTTAACTCCCTTTTCAGGCTCTGTTGACTTCCTTAGTCAGTCCCAGTAGAGAGCTTCCAGCCTCTTCCAGAAACCAACTCTTTATTCCCTTTTGGTCACCTCCCAGTCCTTTGTTTTCCAGATAAGTCCATGCTGAGTTCAAACCCAGGGGTGAGAGGTGGGGGAAAACTATTTCCTCTGGGTTGTTGATTGCTAGGTGTCAGTGATATGGCCTTTGGGGTTTTCTATGTTCTTCTCAGATTTTCCATTGATAAGGGTTGACCTTGACCAGTCCTTCTAATGACCCATTCAGTCCACTCAGACAGCTAAGTGGCATACCCCCCACATATCTCTTTGTCTGCCCCAATAGCAAACTTAATCATTTTTCTCCCACTGGGTAGAAAAGCTATGTAGGGGGGAAACTGAGGCACACACAAGCATCATAAAAATACTACAGAAAATTCCCACTTTGTCACACCTGGATTTTGTATTCAGTTTCATTTGATACATTGAGCATTCTTACTTCCCAAGTCCAATTCGCTTTGTCTCCCAATTAAAAAAAATCAAATGTTTCCCTGTATCTTTTGTTAATATTTTGAACTGCACTTGATAATCCAAATAGTTTGAAATTTTGCACTTCCATTGTATTTGGCTGCTATGTTTGGTGTGCTACCCGGCTTCCAGGAGAAAAGACTGCAAGCAAGCTAAAAAGACCACAATATTTGCTTTGGCTAGGCAGAAAAATTAGCAGGTTTGTGATATCATAGAATCATAGAATATCAGGGTTGGAAGGGACCTCAGGAGGTCATCTAGTCCAACCCCCTGCTCAAAGCAGGACCAATCCCCAACTAAATCATTCCAGCCAGGGTTTTGTCAAGCCTGACCTTAAAAACTCTAAGGAAGGAGATTCCACCACCTCCCTAGGTAACCCATTCCAGTGCTTCACCACCCTCCTAGTGAAAAAGTTTTTCCTAATATCCAACCTAAACCTCCCCCACTTCAATTTGAGACCATTACTCCTTGTTTGTCATCTGGTACCACTGAGAACAGTCTAGATCCATCCTCTTTGGAACCCCCTTTCAGGTAGTTGAAAGCTGCTATCAAATCCCCCCTCATTCGTCTCTTCTGCAGACTAAACAATTCCAGTTCCCTCAGCCTCTCCTCATAAGTCATGTGCTCCAGCCCCCTAATCATTTTTGTTGCCCTCCGCTGGACTTTTTCCAATTTTTCCACATCCTTCTTGTAGTGTGGGGCCCAAAACTGGACACAGTACTCCAGATGAGGCCTCACCAATGTCGAATAGAGGGGAATGATCACGTCCCTCGATCTGCTGGCAATGCCCCTACTTATACAGCCCAAAATGCCATTAGCCTTCTTGGCAACAAGGGCACACTGTTGACTTATATCCAGCTTCTTATCCACTGTAACCCCTAGGTCCTTTTCTGCAGAATTGCTGCCTAGCCAGTCGGTCCCTAGTCTGTAGCAGTGCATGGGATTCTTCTGTCCTAAGTGCAGGACTCTGCACTTGTCCTTGTTGAACCTCATCAGGTTTCTTTTGGCCCAATCCTCTAATTTGTCTAGGTCCCTCTTATCCTATCCCTACCCTCCAGCATATCTACCACTCCTCCCAGTTTAGTGTCATCTGCAAACTTGCTGAGAGTGCAGTCCACGCCATCCTCCAGATCATTAATGAAGATATTGAACAAAACTGGCCCAGGACCGACCCTTGGGGCACTCCACTTGATACCGGCTGCCAACTAGACATGGAGCCATTGATCACTACCCATTGAGCCCGACGATCTAGCCAGCTTTCTATCCACCTTATAGTTCATTCATCCAGCCCATACTTCTTTAATTTGCCGGCAAGAATACTATGGGAGACCGTATCAAAAGCTTTGCTAAAGTCAAGGAATAACACATCCACTGCTTTCCCCTCATCCACAGACCCAGTTATCTCCTCATAGAAGGCAATTAGGTTAGTCAGGCATGACTTGCCCTTGGTGAATCCATGCTGACTGTTCCTGATCACTTTCCTCTCCTCAAAGTGCTTCAGAATTGATTCCTTGAGGACTTGCTCCATGATTTTTCCAGGGACTGAGGTGAGGCTGACTGGCCTGTAGTTCCCTGGATCCTCCTCCTTCCCTTTTTTTAAAGATGGGCACTACATTAGCCTTTTTCCAGTCACCCGGGACCTCCCCTGATTGCCATGAGTTTTCAAAGATAATGGCCAATGGCTCTGCAATCACATCCACCAACTCCTTTAGCACCCTCGGATGCAGCACATCTGGCCCCATGGATTTGTGCTCATCCAGCTTTTCTAAATAGTCCTGAATATCTGTGGGGGTGTTTTATTGAGATGAATTTTCCATTCAGATTTTTTTTGATGGAAAATGACAGTTCAACTGAAGGGAAATTTTCACCAAAAAAAAATAATAAATAAAATCAATTTTCATCAAAAATGTTTGGATTTTCAGTTTTCTGAAGAAAATGTGTTCAACATTTTTAATGGAAAATGATTTTTTTTTATTAAAAATGTTGACCAAATTTTCTTTTCCTCCCCCTCCCAAAAAAATCCAAATTTTTTTGATGAAAAGGGGTGTGTGAGTGTGTGTGAAAATTTCCCTTCAGTTGAACAGTCATTTTCCAAACAGCTCTAGTGTGTTATCTTCTTTTGAATAGCCATATTGATAAACCAGAAAGTCCCATCTGACATTTGTCCTGCCAAACTATTTGATAGTTCCTGTAAAGAAAAAATGTCTCTCTGTCCTTTACACAGCAGCTAACAGGCCTGGATGAAGTCTCTTCTGAAAAATATGGCCTGGTCCACAAACTGATAGACACAGTAGAAGATAGTCATGCTGGAAAATACAAGTTTGAAGCCGAAGGTGTCAAAACTGAAGCATCTATTTTGGTTGAAGGCAAGTCTGTTCAAATTGCTTCATTGCCTAGATGTTAAAAAGGCAGTATGTATGCTCATATTCCTAATGCAATGTATTAGCCTGCATGTGCTTGAAATGTAATGTAGAGTTTCTCAAACTGGGGTCCACGGACCCCTGGGGGTCCACAAGGGTACTCCAGGGGGCAGGGCCATCATTAAGATTTATGGTGCCCTACGTAGTATTATTAAACAGGTGCCCCTCTGCCCGACGGCAGCCCCGCAGAGACCCACGTACCCTCTACCTCATGCAGAATGGACATGGAGAAGGTACCTAATTAAAAGCACTAAATTTGGGAATAAAAAATGTCAGTCACAGGTTTTTTGATATGTCCTGAAGTTTGTCAGAGATTTATTTGCAAAAACTTTGTAGTAAGGGTGAGTCAGCTGGCCTGCGGAATACAACATTAAATATAATGGAATACATGATGCAGCTCTTCTCTGTTTTACATTTTCTTAATCAGTATTTCTAAGCCAATTTTATATTTTAAATGTACTCTTAAGCCTTCATAAAGTAATCATTCCAGATTACTACATATATAACTCACTGAAACAAAGACATTATTTTAAATTATCAGTCACAGAGGTTTAGTGTGTCATTGCTTTTAGAAAAAGGGAACACTAATTTACTTTGTGTGATCGCCATAACAATAGACATGTATATGAAATTTCAGCAACTTTATAAAATATGTTTCCAAAGATTTTAGGCATAACAAAGGATTTTATATCTTACTAAGGTACTGATTTTGCTGGAGGGTTCTTGTAAAACTAGTTCATCAGATAGTCAGAAGTAAAGAAAGGGAAACTCCAGCTATCTGGAAGGAAAGAGGTGTTGTCCCTTTAAGAGCTCTCTTCAGCGGCAGGGAGGGGTGTATGAAGGGAGAAAGGGATGGACAGGAAGACTTGGAAGCAAGTTTTTTTTTACTATAGTAATTAAAATTAAAATGTGTATTTTAGATAAGGGAGGTCTTTTGAAGGATTTATTTAAAAAACGGTATATCTGAAGATCTAAGCATTTAAGGGTAAAGATGATTGTGCATCTAAAAATCTATGCAAGGATTTTTTTAGAGATGTGATTTTATAATCTTCACCAACGAAATATTTTTAAAGTAAATTTTAAACTAAGGTCCTGTAGACTAACATGTTCTGAGTAAATATTACAGTAATGAACAACTGTTTTTGTCAGTAAATTCAGAAAGTGACAATATATACCTGGGGTTTGGCAAATGCTTGTTAAATGGCTTCATTACCACTTGAATGGCTCTTTAATGGTTTCAATGATGTGCTAATAGGCCTGGCAGGCTGGAAGACTTTTTCACTTTTAAGTTACTAGATCCCCTCAGGAGTAAGGCCTTGGCTACACTCGCAGATTCACAGCGCGAGTGTAGTCGCGCCGCCAGCGCTGCGAGAGCTCTCTCGCAGCGCTGCAAGTACTCCACCTCTCCGAGGGGAATAGCTTGCAGCGCTGCGAGGGAGCGTGCAGCGCTGCAGGTGCTGATTACACTGGCGCTTTACAGCGCTGCACTCGCTGCGCTCAGGGGGGGTGTTTTTTCACACCCCTGAGCGCAGCAAGTGCAGCGCTGTGAATTGCCAGTGTAGCCAAGGCCTAAGAGTCACCAGGCTGCAGCAACCAGCTGTGGGAGCCTGGAAGAGCCGGGAGGGTGGACACTAAGGGCAGGTCTTCACTACGGGGGGGGGGTCGATTTAAGATACGCAAATTCAGCTACGCGAATAAGACCCAGGGTGCCCCAGATTTTCAGGTGCCCTACGCAGCCGCATATTCTGCGTGTGCCAAAGGATGGCCCTGCCAGGGGGTCTGCAAGTCATGTCCAGTGCTACAGGTGTGACGACATGTATAGCAACCCTCCTGGGCATGCTCAGTTCGGGTGAGCATGCTCAGTACACCCAAAGTGGGGAATTGGGAGCAGGGGCTGTTTGTGTCGTTACAAGGAGATTGTGCATTTCCTAGCTAATTGCAAATCTATAGAGGAGCCTTAATCTTGCATGAACAAAGTTTATTGCATTTAATATCCCAGGTTGTAGTTTGTAAAGAAATGAGGAGGTGGGTGAAAAAAAGGCGGAAACTATAAAGAAAAGCGGGGAAATGGGAAAAAAAAAAAAAAAAGATGACAGGCACTCGCTAGCGGTAGATTTAGCCATTGCAAAGTGAATAATTTTATACCCAAAAGACCTCATAAGAATTGAAGAAAATGTCATTCTTAAACAAGCAAATACATCTCTATAATATACGCATCTCTAAGTGTGCTGTGTCATTATCTCAAAGGTTTGACCAGCTGATTTAATTAAAAATTGCCTTAGTTCATATGCATGCTTACTGAATTCCAAATGAATTTATGCATGTCGGATGAAATTCACCCCAGTGCATGGGCAAGAACAAAGTCTAGGCCTCACTTATGTTATATTTTGAGGGCATAAGTGGGGCCTGGTGCTGTCGTTCTGTACAGGGTGAATTACCTTGCAGTGCATGTATGCATACACAGTATACGGTAAGTATGCAACTAAAATCGAAGATCCAGACCCTGTGAGATCCTGAGCCTCACCTGCCATGTGTGAAGATCCAGTGATTTTTGTTGGGATTGGGCCCAATAGTACCAGGTTAATAATGTTGAAAATATTCAGCAGCAGTTAATTCAGAGCAGCCCTGCCCTCAAAGTAAGCTTTTTCTCTTTCAATTCTATTTATGAATGGCTTAGTTTTTATGTTTAGATCCTCCAAATGTTGACAAGGCTCTTCTGGAAAAGCTGATGAAGGAGCCTGTGATAGTCAAGGCAGGGCAGAATGCCATGGTCAAAATCCCATTCGAGGGCCGGAAGCCAGTCAGAGCAACATGGTTAAGGGACGGGGATGAGCTCCTGAATGATGCCAGGATCCATATCGACAAGGCGGACAACTTCACCCGGCTTTCCATCTCCAGCACCAACAGGAATGACTGTGGGGATTACAAAGTGAAGCTGAAGAATGACAGTGGAACCCTGGAGGCCAGCCTAAAGCTGGAGGTGATAGGTGAGAGCCTCATGATATGAGTCCATCACTTTGGGCACAGAGGGAAGTCCTTGTAAGTTGTTTTTGGTATCTCTCTTCCTGACTCTCCAGGAGTCTGTAGTTTAGGCACACACAGAAGCAGCTCTTCATTGGTGCTTTTACAGAACACTGCTCGTAAGAATATCTGAGAGCTGGCTGGGCTCACTCTTTCCCATCTCATCCACAATAAACTAAAAGGAGACAAGGTGCTGAGCTACTCCCGAAGTGCTGAATAATGCCTGCAGCTCCCATGGACTTTAATGAGATGTGAGCCACTTGGCACCTTCAGGAGTTGCTCAGTGACTTCTAGGCTCAAATGACAAAAGGATCCACATGGTTGTAAATCTACCAGTCCTATCTTTGCTCCTTTATTGGCTCACCCCTGGCCTGTCTCCTGATTTACCTATGTGGGGTCTGAAACCTGAAAACCATGCACAGCAGATCTGCACTGGTTTAGCTTCAACTGGAGTTCTCTGCAGCTGTGAAAAAGGGGCATGATTTGTTCCCAACTGAGCAACAGTTTGATGAGACCAGAAGTGTGGTCTGCTGGGGAAGGACGATGCTGCATCACTTGACTTAGCTTTGTCATTCCTAGTAATTAACTGAAGATTAAAGACTTCCAGGTGAAGTAGCCAAATAAAGATAATCTCCCTCATTTTCCGAATTAAACAGTTTACTTCTGCATCCATCTTTTTGCACTGAAACACAGCCCCTTGAGAGCTGCAGGAATTTAAATATAAAAATCAAATGAAGAACAAACATTTCTCCAAGAAGAAAAATACTAACTAAAGATGCAAACTAGCTCAAATGCACCTATAAAAGTCCAAATAATTATACTAGGGTAATAAATCAGTAAAATGATTAATCAGTTTCTCTCATATTCCTTCCCCTGTCCTTCTCCTCTGGTTTTGTGATCCTGGTTTGTACTGATCACTTGGCTCATTATAGAGTAAATTATTCTGCAAAAGCCATTTCCTTCTGAGCTGATAGAGCTCAATATCTGACTTGTACAACCTGCTCTATTGATCACAAAAGCAATTTAATGTTAAAGTTGTCAGGGGAATCTTGCCATTCTATTCACAATAATAATAGGCCCAAGTTAACTTCCCAGCTGCAATATGGTGCCATATGGCATATCTGTGTAAGGTGGATGTGCACAGAAAGTGGAATAGATTCCCAAACAAAGATGGAGAAACCCAAAATTCAGAATCGGGTTAGTTTCCCATTTAATCCATACCACCTACATGTAGGGTGGAGGAGAGGACTGTTGATTACCTGGTACTGGGTTTCATCCATTTGTATTTGATTCAGATATGGAACTCAACAAGGGTGTGTTTGGCTTTGGTTTGGAAGAGTCTCCATTGGGTTTTGTTTTTTTGCAAACCAAAAGTGGAAGTAAATCGGGTCCAGGTCTCATCTTGCCTGAACACCCCAGGTTTGGGGTGAGATTGATAAATGGTTCCAGTATGGAACCATCAGTACTCCTAAAGGAGATGGGAAGTCAATGAGAGTTGCATCCAGGTCTGACTTTGAGGCAGTATTCGTGGGAATGATCAGCTATAGCAGGCGTGGCCAAACCACGGCTCGTGAGCCACGTGGCTCTTTAAAAGTTAAAGTGTGCCTCATGGTGCCCCCCATTCCTCCTCCTTTCTCAGCCTACCAGACTGGATGGGGCGAGAGCTCGGGGTGGTGGGACTACGGGCTTCTGCCCTGAGGGGTGGGGGGGTCTCGGGACTTTAGTCCCACGGGGCTGCACTGAGGCCAAAGCCCTGTGCCCCAGCAGGCGCCATTCCGCGGGGCAGGTTGTGTGTGTCTTGTGGCTCTAGAATTTCTGAAGATTATCGTATAGCTTGGAGGGTCAGTAAGTTTGACCATCCCGGAACTATAGGAAGGGCAGATTGGATGAGCCGTGTTTTCCTCTTGCCCTACTCTCCTAGATCAGTAGATGAATGGATGTTTACTCAAGCAATCTTGCTAGCGTTAATTCTGCTGCTCTACCCTGTAAATACTATACCAACGGAGACTGAGTTGCCTATCTTGAGTAGCAAGAGATAGTGACCCCTCTGATATCAAGAACAGATGTGGGACCTTTTGCTCCCTGTTTTTCTCCTCCTTTCAGATAAGCCACAGAAACCCATCGGACCCATAGAGGTGGTGGATAGTTCCACAACTGGCATAACCATTCAATGGAAGCCCCCAAAGGATGATGGGGGCACACCAGTGCAGAACTACATCATAGAGAGGCAGCAGGTGGGCAGAAAAACCTGGGTAACATTGGGAGAAACCAGCAGGAACAACAGCACTTTCACGACCAACAAAGTGGGGCAAGACAAAAGCTATCGCTTCAGGGTGCGAGCAGTGAACGCTGAGGGAAAGAGCAAGGCGCTGGAATCAGATGAAGTGATGGCTGCAACCAAAGGTAAGAGGAAGAGCTTTGTGTAAACACATCTTATAGCCATGTGAGACTTCTATTATGAAAGCCAAAATCAAGTGAAACTCTCATTTTGGGTTTTGTTACAAATCTATACTTTCGTCCAGTTTGAACAGAAGGTTTGCAAGCCTGACTCAATTGTCAAGTGAATGTGAACATGGTGTCATATGAATCTGGGGCCAATTTAAGGTTTCAGGTCGAGACCACAAGTTTCTTGCGAGTTTTGGTGATTCCGAGTGAGATCTGCTTTGAGTTTTTTGGGTACAATCCAACCTAAACCTCGAAGCAACATCCACAGTGGAAACCATGCATGGACTGAAGCCAAAGAAAAGGTTCTCACATGTCACTGCAAAGAGAACCTGCTACGCTTTTACCTTAATTTACTCCATAGGTAAATGAGTCTCCCAAGGGCCAAGGGGACATTAATTGGTTGTGTCTATTCAGTAGTATCGTTTCATTTCCTTAAGTACAGAGCAGCCATTCTACTCTATAACCCCGCTGGTGGACCCAAGTACTAGAGACAGCTTTTGGCACAAACATGAAAGTACAAGCAGGGAAAACATTTAATTCATTTTGCCTTAGAATCATAGAATATCAGGGTTGGAAGGGACCTCAGGAGGTCATCTAGTCCAACCCGCTGCTCAAAGCAAGACCAATCCCCAGACAGATTTTTGCCCCAAATCCCTAAATGCCCCCCTCAAGGATTAAACTCACAACCCTGGGTTTAGCAGGCCAATGCTCAAACCACTGAGCTATCCCGTCCCCCACATCCTTCCTTCCTTCCTTCCTTCCTTCCTTCCTCACTCACATCCACCCCTGCTCCCCTCTCTCTGTCCTTCCTTTTTATTCACCCTTTTAATCGCATTTTGTGCCAAGATACTTTTAAAACAATTTTTTGTATTAATGGCTGATTGTTTTGTCCCCTGAGAGTCTTTTCTAGCCGTAGTAGCTGATCCCCATATCTCCCAGCATTCTCAAGCACCACTGTGCTTTATTATAGCCCTTCAGCAAGCCACAGCCTGGAATGTTATTTATACAGTGTACAGTCAATAGTCCACTTCCCCCACTTGCTTCTCGGGAACAGACAGGGTATTAGTAACACCCAGTCCTGCTTTTCTTCAGGCTCTCTACTCTTCTCCTTACCACTTCCTTCCTGTCTGCTTATATAGGCTCAGCTGCTGGGGTTACTTCCACGCAATTAGCCCTTCAGTTGTGTCTCTACTCAATAAATTGGCACCCTCTGTGAACGGCCTGACTTTCAATCAGGTCCCAGTTAATGTACTGATGGGGATTGGAGTGACAGGGTGTTGAGTCAGCTCCTGACTCAGCACACACCTTGTTACACCCTCCAATAACGGGTGGAGCAGAGGGAAGTAGAAGCCAATCAAGACTCCTGTTTCCACCCTCAGGAACAATAGAAGGAACAGTGGCTTTCCCTCCCTGCAAGAAGATTGGGCATATGCCTCCCTTTGGAGACTGTCAATGTCATCCTCAGCGTTGGCAAGAGGGGCTCATTCATGCAAGACACATAATATCTTGACCCTTAGGAGTTTAGACATGCTCCCCCTCTAGGCTCCCAGCATGTAGCTGTCCTGGAGAGTAAAAGACTGAGTCATAGATCTCACATCTACGTTCAAAAGGTGTCTTATCTGAACACACATTTGGGAATCCTGGAAGAAACAACCCTTGAGAACCCATTCTTGTCACGTGATGGAAAAGAAATACCTGTTAATAACGAAGGGCTAATCTTTTCCTAGCTTTCCCTGGCCCCCCTGCTCCTCCTCAGTTTGTCAGTGCCAACAAAGAGTCCATAACACTCTCCTGGGCAGCACCTCCCAAAACGGGCAATTCCAGAATCCTGGGGTATATCGTTGAGAAACGCAAGAAAGGCAGCAACATCTGGACACCTATCACTGACCTGCCAATAACAGGTAAGCAGCTGAAAGCCTGGAACAGGCTGAAAGACTCTAAGAAGGCAAGTTTCAGAGTAGCAGCCGTGTTAGTCTGTATCCTCAAAAATAACAGGAGTACTTGTGGCACCTTAGAGACTAACAAATTTATTAGAGCATAAGCTTTCGTGGGCTACAACCCACTTCTTCGGATGCATATGCTTATGCTCTAATAAATTTGTTAGTCTCTAAGGTGCCACAAGTACTCCTGTTATTTTTAAGAAGGCAAGAAGACTAGATGGCTCAAGGCATAATGAGATGCTGACTCTTTCATCTCACTGGGTCACTGCTTCAAATATGGTTTAGATTGGTAGTGACCAAAAGTTTTTACTGTCTGATGGATGTTGGGTGACTTCTGTGTGGTGACACAAATCAGTGATCTCAGTCTAGCTCCTAGTTGCTAGTACAAAAATCACAATTGGCACCATTGTTGGGTATCTCAATGCCAAAATATTGAATGAACCACTGAGGTGGGACTCTCTTCTTGCCTCCAGAGGTGGCTCCTTTCCAGGTTGTGAATAAAAATCTGCTGCAGAAGAATAGAGAAATTTGCATTGTTGCTGTCTGGCTGTGCCGTTCTGTGCATAAACTGAAGGCCAGCAATCTGGCACCTTGCACTTCAGTTCTGGAAGTGCTTTCTTAGCTTATGGAGCTGGGAACTGGGCATACGGGGGGACATTCCAGGGACAAGGAAGGTAAGGAGATGGAACTGATATCTCTGAGGGCTTCAAAATCGTGTTCACCTATAGATGTCAATGATCTTTTCAGATCCACCAAAGATCTTCTTATCTTCTGTATTAGAAGGGCTGCCATTGCGAGGAAAGCATTATTTACTCTTTCTCTGACTTCCTCAGTATCTCAAATGGCATTTAATTTGAAAGGGAGGAAGGAATATAATGGGAGAGACTTGTGCTAATGGTGGGGAAGGACAGGAGAAAAAGGGACAGCATTTGGGTACTCCATATGTGTTCCACTAGGCAGGTATACTGTGCAATTCCATGTGGTATAATTAATGTATAGAACTATTGTCCCAATATATCCTACTGAGGGGACTGCAGATCTGAGC
Source organism: Emys orbicularis (assembly GCF_028017835.1). Classification (NCBI taxonomy): domain Eukaryota; kingdom Metazoa; phylum Chordata; order Testudines; family Emydidae; genus Emys; species Emys orbicularis. The sequence continues at coordinate 133,370,911 of NC_088686.1, read as the reverse complement.
TTGAGCTCACTGAGGAACCTTATCTTTTCCTTCCACAGACAGGAAGTGGATGGTGACAGATCTGAAGGAGGGACTGCAGTATGAATTCCGCGTGGCTGCTGTCAATGCCGCAGGGGCGGGCGAGGCCAGTGCACCATCAGATGCTGTCTTTGCTCGAGATCCCATGAGTAAGTGGGTTGTCCACTTGTTCCATTGGGTGTGGGTTGCAGAGAGAGGGGTAACTGGCCAAGAAGGTGAATCTGGGGAAGTATGTGAATCCAGGAAGCAATGTGTATACAAGATGCTCCCTGACTTACGCAAGCGTAACTCAAATTTTGCGTAAGATCGGAAACGCATCTTCGACCATTACGCCAAAAAAAAAAAAAACCACCCTCCTATTTCTAGCTTACGGAACTTTTTCCATAAGCTCGGATTTGCGTACATCGGGTTTACGTAACTCAGGGAGCGTCTGTAAAGTATGTGTGGGAGAATAAAATACTTGAATAATATTAAAAAATCAGGAATTCACTGTAGGGAGTGGGGTGGTATTCTCAATATGCTGGGGAGGAGGATGTGGGGCTGGCCCCTCAACGTGCTGCAGGGGTTGGGGGTGAGATTCCCCTGCGCTGCATGGAACATGGAGTGGGCTTCCCAGTGTGTTGCAGAGGGGATGGGAGCAGGATTCCCAGTACAATTCAGAGGGATGGGGACAGACTCCCAGTACACTGCAGGGAGCCTGACTGAATGGATACCCAGTGCAAGCATGTTGGGGATGGATTATCCAGTGCACTGAATAAGGGGTGGGGGCAGGAATCCTAAGACAAGGAAGTCTAAATAAACTTTCCCTTTCCAGAGCCTCCTGGTAGAGTGAGGGACCTTAAGGTGACCAATACTGACTACACCAGCATCACTATGGCTTGGATGAAACCTGATTCAAAGGAAGGGGGGTCTGCCAAGGGCTACAAGGTGGAGAAGCGATCCTCTGACAGCCTCAAGTGGACCCATTGTAACACTGTCCCCATAGGCTTGACAACCTGTACAGTTAAAGGTCTGCAAGCCAGAGAGATGTACTTCCTCCGCGTGAGGGCCATCAATGAGGGAGGCCTAGGGGAAGCCGTAGCACTGGACACTTGCATCCAGGCCGCGCCTCCCATTGGTGAGTCAAAATGTGCTGCCCCTGAAAAGATGTCATAGGCCTGCAGGTACAAATCATGGGCTCTCCATCCAAAGGCAGCTTTGACTGTTGGAGATTCAAATTATTTAGGGTTACCATCCGTCCGGATTTCCCCGGACATGTCCGGATTTTCAGTGTTAAATGGCCGTCGGGGGGGAGGGGGGGGATTTCTAATCAAGAAGAAATGTCCGGGATTTCCCCTCCTGCGGAGTGCAGCGCGGCTGATTGGACGCCTGGCCTGATTGAAAGCCGCTCCCAGCCACTAGGGCCTCTAGCAGCCAGAGTCCCTCCCCCTCCTCCCCCACAGAGCAGCCGGCAGTGTTAGAGTCCACGTGGAGCCCGCAGCTCTCCCTCTGCGGGGTGAGCAGGGCAGGCGGCGGGGGCGCAGAGGCGGCAGGGGCAGGGCAGGCAGGGGGCGCAGAGGCTGCAAGGCGAGTGGGGAGCAGGGGGCGCAGAGGCTGCAGGGGCGGGGGGGTGCAGAGGCTGCAGGGCGAGGAGGAGCAGGGCAGGCAGGGGGTGCAGAGGCTGCAGGGCGAGTGGGGAGCAGGGGGCACAGAGGCTGCAGGGGCGGGGGGGTGCAGAGGCTGCAGGGGCAGGGCAGGCAGGGGGCGCAGAGGCTGCAGGGCGAGGAGGAGCAGGGCAGGCAGGGGGTGCAGGGGCAGGACAGGCAGGGGGCGCAGAGGCTGCAGGGCGAGTGGGGAGCAGGGGGCACAGAGGCTGCAGGGGCGGGGGGGCGCAGAGGCTGCAGGGGCAGGGCAGGCAGGGGGTGCAGAGGCTGCAGGGCGAGTGGGGAGCAGGGGGCGCAGAGGCTGCAGGGGCGGGGGGGCGAATGGGGAGCAGGGAAGCACTTAGCAACCCCCAACCAAGATCAGAGCGGGAGGGAGGAGGGGGAATGCGGGGTGCTCAGAGGAGGGGGCAGAGTTGGGGCAGGGACTTTGGGGAAGGGGTTGGAATGGGGGCGGAGAAGGGGTGGGGTTGGGGCGGAGTTGGGGCAGGGCCGGGGGCGGGACCGGGGCCCCGTGGAGTGTCCTCTTTTTTAAATGTTTGAATATGGTAACCCTATTCAAATTGAACCTTGAGCTGGGGCCAGTCAATCTGTGGATTGTGGGGCACGGGAGCCTGTCGTAGATGATTATCTCAGGCTGTGGCGGCGGACACAGATAATTTCGCTCCTATATTCCTTATTGAATCAGGAAAATTGAGGGTTCCATTTGAGATGACCACAGCTCATGTTGGAGGCTCACTGTGATTCTAGCATCTCAAATATTATCCCTTTTCAGATACTATGGGTACGTCTGTTGTAGAAATTCTACAGCAGCACAGATGCAGCACTACATCTGCACCGCCGCAGTGTAGATGACAGCGACGGAAGGGGTTCTCCCATTGCTGTAGTAAACCAACCTCTCCGAGAGGCGGACAGAAGAATTCTCCCATTGACCTAGTAGTGTCTACACCGGGGCTTAGGTTGGCTTAATTACATTGCACAGGCTGTGACATTTTTCACCTTGTGTTCAGCATTGGTCTAACGTATTACGGAGGTTTTTCACCTTTATCTGAGGCATCAACCATTGGCCCCTGCCAAAGCAGGGAAATCAGATCAGATGGACCAGTGACATGATCTCATATGCCAGATTCCATGTTCATTCCAGTTTTTAGCCTGGCGCTGGGAAACTTTCAATAAAAGGGTCACATTTTTTGTAACGTCCTTGCCAGTCAGCCAGCTATAGGCGGCACTTTCAGTTGTCTGTCATTAAGAGGCTGGATCTGCCATACACTCAGAGCCTTTAAAAGAAAAAAACCCCAGACAAATGAAAAAGTTTTATATATATTTTTAATGAGGGAGCATGATCCGGTCCAGGACACTGAGCTGGGAGCCAGAAGAGCTGGGCTTTTTTTCCATCTGTGCTATTGACCTGCTGTAAATCATTTCAGTTCTTTGTGCCTCTCTTTCCCCTCCTATCCTTTGTCTGACTTGTCTAGACAGCAAGCTCTTAGGGGCAGGGTCTATATGTATGTGCAGCACCTAGCACAATGAAGCCCCGGTCTCAGTTGTACCTCCACAATATAAACAAAAAATGGGAAAATAATGGCCCAGATAAAAGGGGAGGTGAGGGATTTCACTCGTAACATAATGGACTAAAGCTCTTCAAAATGATTCTGTGACTCAGCCCCTGTGCCACACACTAGGAGATTGGGAAAAGTGGGTCTATACTTGAGTAGCTATTTCTCTCCCTCCTGCTGCAGAGACAGCAATGGGGTTTCATGCTCAGGAGGGCAGCAAACAATATAAACAGTGAATTTTACTCATTTTCTGTTCATAAATTATCGGCAAACTGGCTTTGATTTTGTATGAACTTGTTTGCTGTTTGAAATGATTCAACAGTGGTTTCTGTGAACATGCTTCAGCCCACGGGTCACTCAGAACTTGTTTGCTGTGGCTGTCGCTTTGACTATTCACTGTTTCTAATACACTATTTGCAGTGTGTTGTTGGACATCCAGGTTGCATGATATTGTTTTAGCTGACTGGATGACTCCCAAGCCGTCAAAGAGCTGTCCAGATGAATACTGAAGTCAGTGCTCTTGTGAACAGACATAGGAACAAGTGTTCACAACACTTTCCTTTTCCACAAACATTACTGTGAACAAAAGTTCATTTGCATGATTGTGAAAAGTGAGCCAGAGGGGTCACAGATGCTGTTGAGGAGATTTCATGGTTTCTATTCAAACAAACATTTGTGAATACCTTTTTTGCAGTATTTCCCTCATAAGTCATCAACACTATATAAATACAGAAAGATGATGCTCAGCGAGTGCTCTGGCACTTTTTCACTCAGTGAAAGAGCTCCATTGACATAATGCTGCCAGAGATACGTCAGGCAGCCAGCAGGAGGAGAGAACTTTAGAACACTGGACATGCTATTTTGAGTGTACGTGAGTTAAAATCTGTCAGCGACTTTGTAACAAGATGCAGCTTTTAATTGTGTTCACTATTTTCTGCATTCCAGTTAGTCCCAAGTTCCTAAGAGATGACACTATGAAAAACTTTATGATTATAAAAGCGGGAAGTTGTATCCGAATGCACATGCCCTTTGAAGTAAGCATTGAAGCATGTTTGTAAGATGTCCTCCATACGATTCCATGTTGTAAAAATAATTACAATAACTGCGGTTCTGTTCTTCATTCTGCTGCAGAATTTTCACATGATCTTGGGCAAGTCATCTAATTGGTTTACACCTCATATACATTCCCCATTTGTACAATCAGGATAGTAATGGTTCCCTTCATGGGGGAGGGGAGTTGTGAAGTTCAGATAATTCATTAAGGTGTGTAAAGTAAAACACTTTAGATCCTTGATGATGGAAGGCACCAAAAAGTGTAAAATATTAGCACCAGCTTCTCAGATTTTGATGTGTCAACTAATCACTCCCCCCACCCCTCCCTTGCGAGGACTGAAGGTAGGAGAATTCATAGAATATCAGGGTTGGAAGGGACCTCAGGAGGTCATCTAGTCCAACCCGCTGCTCAAAGCAGGACTAATCCCCAGACAGATTTTTACCTGAGTTCCCTAAATGGTCCCCTCAAGGATTGAACTCACAACCCTGGGTTTAGGAGGCCAATGCTCAAACCACTGAGCTACCCCTCCCCCCGTAGTACTTGGATGAACATACTCCCCCAGGGCAATTGACAGTGCCCTGCTGAGTATGTTCATCCAACTAAACAGCAAGAGGAGTGGTGCACCTTGGTTGTATCACGTGAAAGGCACAGGTTTGATTCCAAGATCTAGCCTCTGACTCTTGCAAGTTGGCAAAGGCTGGGAGCACTATGGGTGAGATCTGGTGTTTGGTCCCTACTGAAGAGAAGGGGAGCAAACCTTCTGGCTGATCTCAAGGTGGCATTGATGAGCTCTACAGGGAGCTGCATCCAGCTCACCTAGGCTGAAAGAAAGTCACTGCAATGTGACATCAGGAGGGAGGGGGACCAGAAGGAAAAATGGAACGATCACCCAGACAGGAGTCTTCTTCCCTCCAAAAAGCAGCTAATAAATATTTTCTGACTTAGTTATACTGAAACAGCTTAGGGCAACACACCCTTTGTTGGCCATGGTTCCAGGGGCAAAGAAACAAGTTAGAGCTAAGGAAACATTTGAGGACAAAGCAAGGAAGCTACCACAGGATACACATACAAAGGAAAAGCAGATTGACTTATAACTGGTGTTTATCTTTAATAGGCATCCCCAACTCCAGAGGTGATTTGGCTAAAGGATGGGCTTCCTCTACCCAGCAGGGCCATAGTGAGCACCAGAGATGGCCTCAGCCAACTCTTGATTCCATCAGCTGAGTTTTCTGACAGTGGGCTCTATACCATCATACTTCAAAACGATTGGGGGAAAAAAGAATCCTTCAGCTTCCAAGTGCAAGTCGCAGGTAACATGCATAGCAGGTTTGGTGGAGAATAAAATGCTAAGAGAGTGGATCCAGTCCATGACTGAGTAGAGGACTGTGAGTTTTGATGGGGTTAAGCACTGTGGACAAGGAAAGGGCTAGGTAATAGTCTTTCATGAGATGACAGTCCAAAGACCAGGTGCTATAGTCTAGGCAGGTCTACAGAATACTGTCATCCATTGATTACATTACAATCCAAGACCCAGCCAGGTACCACCAACAGAGAGACAGCTGTATTCTCTGAGAGGACTAGGGTAGTACAAGCTATCAGAGGGCCAACTTATACAGTCCATAACACAGCCAGGTGGCTCAGTCCATGACAGGGCTCTGTGAATGTCAGTTAGCAAATGGAACAAAGTATCCGTGTCCAACCATAAGAACTCTATAGCCCTCTCAGCTCCTTCACTAACAGTTTATAAAAACACAGCTGTATCAGCTATCCAATAGAAGGGAAAGAGATGTGTCACTATTGCCAGTCCAGTTAATGCTGAATTTCCCTTAATCCAAATGGGAGGACCTGTATATTTGGAGCAAAGGAATCAGAGGTCATTTCCCACTAATGACCATCAAGTTTAGCTGGCCACAATGCTCAAAATATCTGACCTCCATGAAGTTTATGGGGTTGCAGAATTGTTATAACATCTTAAACGTACCACTTTCTCTACTCCCTCCATACTATTTGTCTTCACTTTGCAGATATCCCACAGTCCCCCGGCCCTATTCTTCTGCAAGAGAAAGTCCTTAATACGGTGACAGTGATCTGGGAGCCCTCGCCGACAGAGAAGTGGGAAAGTAACCTGTACTATGTGGTCATGAAATGTGACTCCAACAAGGGCTCATGGCAAGTGGTGGGTGACCTGATCTACACCAACAAGTTTACCATCACCAAACTTATCCCTGGCCGGGGGTATTACTTTAGAGTTGTGGCCAAAAATTACATGGGAACCAGTGATCCATCTGAAACTGCGCAGCCATGGATCATGCAAAAGGAAAAGGGTAAAAAGGCTCTTTAAAAAATCTATCAGTGCACCTGTGTTGTTGGGTCTCAGTAAAACTATCCCATTAATAAATCTTTGTCAGTGTGTCCCAGTCCCCATATGTATGCTGTCTGCTCAGATGAGAGCCCACTGAGATATCCCCAAGAAATACTGTTGGGCAAGGAAAGATGTCCCCTGCCGGACATGAATGTTTACAGATCAGTGGGAACAGTAAAGCTGGGCTTCTCCATTCCTACCAATATACTGGCTCATATTACTCATATGGGTAAGAGCTGCCAAGAGAATTAATTCCTAGCAAACTCTGAAATTAGATGAATTCTACAGAAGCCAAGGGGTGTGACCTCAATGGTGAGGACTTGGCAATTTTAAGAAGGAGCCACAGAATCCAACCTGCAGGAGTTGAGGACCCCACCCCATTTGGGAAGGACCAGGTGACCTGCAGGAGCTAGACTGGTACTGTGTAATCCTCATGATCTGTAGAAGGAGCCATGGCCTTGTCCATATGCCAAAGACCTAATGATCCCCTCCAGATTCCTGACTGGGACTTTGGAAAACTTAAGAGGAAACTACCCCTAGAGAATACAGCTCAGGCTTTATATTGAGCCTATTGCATTCTAGGAGAGGACTTTTGGGTGCTACATGCAGCACAGACTGGATCAACAAAGCTTTTAGTTCTGTCCCCTTTTATTGAGTCTCAATGCTTGGATTAAAGGAACTCCCAGTAACAGTAACTGGGGTCATAATACAGCAGAGAGAGCCAGGGCCCTACAGATATGGCCACTGCATGGCAACTCACAGAAGGAGCCATGAACCCTGACCTAGGGAGCCAGGCCCTGCCAATTTTGAAGGGTGGATGTCAAATGCAATTATTAAGTGCGATGGGTGGAGGCTGCTTCTGCACCCAGCCTTTAGTCCCCTGGAGCAGTTGCTGAGTGTGTATTTGTCTCTTATAGATGAGTTTAAAGTCAGACTACCCAAATACAGGAGGATGAATCAAAATATGCCCCCAAGATTCCTCGTCCAATTGAAGCCCCACGTGGTGACCACAGCATATGATTGTCACATGAGCTGTGCAGTGAGTGGCTACCCAAAACCTAAGATCACCTGGTACAAGGATGGCAGGAATCTCTCAGAAGACCCCACCTTCTTCAGCACAAATGACTTTGGTGTCTGCTGCCTGGTGATCCCAGGTGTCACGAAGAGAGATGAAGGAGAGTACAAGGTGGAAGCCACCAATGAATTGGGCCATGCGGTCAGCAAAGCCATGCTTATCATAAAAGGTAAAGTGACCTTGGTCAAGTCTCTTAGTCTCTGTGCCTCAGTCTGCATCTGTCAAATTGGAGATAATGCCTCACAGAGAGGTTGTGAGGATAAATACACTACAGATTGGGAAGAGCTCCGATACTGTGGCGATGGGGCAAATTTGGAATCTATTGAAGGATGGTCCGTATTCAGATGGGAGACTCCAAGAAAAAACAAGGTGCCACAGGGAGCAGAGTGGTGGGCTCAGTAGGGGGCACACTCAGTCTGTGCTGATCCCAATGCCCCAGTGCTGTGCTAGAGGGCCTGTGATGCTGGAGATGCAGCCATCAGATGAGAGATAAAACCAAGGTCCCGGCTGCTCATGGTTATTAGAGATCCCAGGGCACTTATTGGGTGTAATGCGTGGGTGCTGGTAGCAGGCTGTGATATGCCAGAGGTCAGACTAGATGATCTGGTGGTCCCTTCTGACCCTATGGATGGCTCCTGGCACATCATCTTCTGTGCACCACCCATGTGTGTGTGATGTAAGATAGCATTTCATTGCCACCAGGGCATCTTGCAAATGGCTACCATGGGGCATTATTTGCCAGTTCAATACAACTTTATATTGGGTAGTGTTTACCCAGAGTGCTTTACTGAGTTCAATAATACATCTACAAAGACCAAGAGTGACAGAGAGAAATAGAAATTAAGAAGCAGAGGAGAGGAGAGAGGCTTTCAGCTGAGACTGGAAAATAGATGGAGATTCATAGATTTCAAGGCTAGAAATGGCCATCATGATTAGCTAATCTGATCTCCCGCATAACATAGGTCATTACACAGCCAGTGTTGCTTGTATCGAGCCCATAACTTCTGGCTGGGCTAGAGCATATCTTTTTAGAAAGAGACATCTAGTGTTGATCTAATGAGGTAGAGTCACAAAGTAGTTCTGCCAGATGGCAGAAGCTGCAAGAGGGAAGACTCTTGCACCAGCCATAGTGAGATTGGCTGAAGCAATAGGGAGAAAGCTGGGGCTAGATGGACAAAGCAGATGAGAAGGTGAGCATAGAGAGGGAAGGACATGAGCTAGGCTGGAGTAAGTTCCTCAAGGGGATAATTCAGGATCCAGATCAGAAATGAAAGAAAGCCACTTGAGTTGTTTGAGAATGGGTGTGATGGGGCAGGGACAGGGCCGGCTCCAGGCACCAGCCCAGCAAGCAGGTGCTTGGGGCGGCCAAGGGAAGGGGCGGCACGTTGGGCTGTTCGGCAGCAGCAATTCGGTGGCGGGTCCCTCTCGGAGGGAAGCACCTGCCGCCGAATTCCCACCAAAGTAAGTGGCGCGGTGGAGCTGCCGCCGGAGTGCCGCCGATAGCAATTGCGATCACGGATTTTTTTTTTTTTTTTTTTTGCCACTTGGGGCGGCAAAAACCCTGGAGCCAGTCCTGGGCAGGGATTATGTATGGGTAGGAAAAGGAAGGCACCAGCATTCAGCACACATTACTCAGTTTCTAACTCAGTGCATTCAGGCAGAGCTCTTACTGAAATCAGTGACTAAAGAATGCATGAATAGACCTCAGGATCTGGCCTGCTGTGAATAATAGCTCATGGTACCATGACATGATTCAACAACTCACAACAGGCATGAAATTAATCCAAGTCATTCTTGCAGATTGGAAGAGCCATGCATAAATTTAGGCCAGGTGCCCTGGTCACAGAACATATTAGTCTCTCAAGAGATTCTTTATCTCCAGAAATCTCTAGAGAGACACTTTTGTTTTACTTCTGCAAAGCATATTCAGCATCTCAGCCACGATATTTGTACTCCACAAAATAAAATAAGAAACTTTTGAGGCTAGAGTGATCCTGGGGGAAATCATTGGATTTTCTACCTGCTTCTAACACTTATACAGCCTTTAGGTTACTTGCATCAGTCACAGAGAAATCCTGGGCTGGGAAAGGCTTCTAAGTTCCAATCTTGTCTGTATGGACAGACTGACCAATTCCTCTCTGGTTCAACTCCACTGATTTACAGCAGAGATTAAGTTGGCCTGCTGTTACTTTTCACTCAGCCACAGGTTTAAAGTACTAAAGTTGAATGAAGATCAAATGTCAAGCGAGCCCTTGAGCATACCGTACCTGTATTCCCAGAACATAGTTTGGTTCTCACAGTCTCACAGGACTGAAGAACTGGAGATGAGAAGATCAATTAGGTCACAACTAGGCCATGCCCTAGGGGCCAGTGCATGGGTGTTTTCTACAGTACATTCTCCAGGTAATTATAAATGCCCCAAGTAGATCTCCCACCACTTCTATTGGGAGACTGTGCCACAGCCTAACACAGCTTACTCATATTCAGCCTAAATGTTCCCTTTGTTGATTTCATCCTGTTACTTCTACTTACTCTCCTTTGTGACACCCTAAGTAATGCCTCTTCCTCTTTGGGTATGTCTACACTGGGCTAGCTTTGATGGAGCTAGCTCACTAAAAATAGCAGTGAAGTGATGGTGGCACTCAGAGAAGCACAGGCTGGCTGCCCAAGTACAAACCTGTCCCAGAGCCTGGGTCTGTACATGAGCAGCTAGCCTGTGCCAGCAGCCAGGCTGTTGCAACTACACTGTGATTTTCAGCGAGCTGGCTTGATCCCAGTTGAGAGGTACCAGAAAGAAGGCTGGAGAAGATCAAAGCTAGCTCGAGTATGCCTACGTGCAATCCAGTCACACCTCCTGCTTGCAATGTAGACATACACTGAGGAGCTTGTACCTTCTAACCATCATGTTTCCCCTTAGTCATAGTTTAGCCAATCTATATGTATTGGGTTAAGTTAATGCCTGGTGCAATTCAACACACCTCAGTGAGATTACACCAGGGAAGAATTGGGCTCATTTGATAATGTAATCTTTCCTCATAAATCACTCCTTCCAGCCCCTTAACATTTTCAGTTGCTCTTCTCTGTATGCCTTCCAAACGGTCTCCATTCTAATATTGACGACCCTCATCATGTTATCTCTCACTTTTAGATCCCTCCTTCTAATGTGACCTGCCTGAGGACAGCTCTGCACAGCCATCCAAATGACAAAGCTTTTATGTAGAACTGACACAGTACCAAAAAGCTACAAATCTAGTTTTATAACCAGCTGACAGTCTCAGGTTGTCTCTTGTTTTCTGACCCGTTGGCTGTATCTTGAGCATTGTGCTGCATGTGTGTGGGAGAAAACAAAAGCTTTTAGAACAGCAAAATCTTTTCAGAATGGACGTATGATTCTGTACAACAGCCCTCCAAAGGGAGGAAAGATGGCCTTCCAAAGCAAGGAGAAACTTAAAGGACACAGAAGGTGAATGTGGAGGGAGAACCGTAGGTAGGTAGAGTTGGCCATGAGTGAACTTTCCATGGACACACACCACAGGCATGAGACATCATCCTGCAATGCCAAGAGGCTAATTCTACCTACTCATGAACCGTGGCTGAGAAATCTCTTGGAAGCAGAAACTTTGCTGGAAAAGCTCGTTGAAGCCGACCTGCTTGGATCTGGATTTCTGATCTCCTGTCTCACATGGGTCGGCATTGTTTTGTTCCCTTTGTTTTAAAATCTCCGAAGAACTGGGGAGCATGACTTTAAAGGTCGTGGTGGGGAGAAAAGTTGGCATGTTCCTGGGTCCTCAGAGGAAGGGCTTCCAGGCTGGTGGGAGTTGCCCAGTGAGTTCTGTTCCTCCCTGAGGGGTCACATTGGTCCCACATTTGGCCTCTGGAGGGTTGAGGTACGAGAAAGAAGGCTGGAGGAGATCAGCAGATGCTTTTGATGCAAAGCAGCAAGGCTGGGACAGATTTCAAATTAGATTAACCCCAGTCATCCCATCCAGCATGGAAAAGAAGTCATTAAAACCAGGAGAAATATTGAGATTTTAATGCAATCCTTTGCCTCCTGACAAACATCTAAGATGTAGATAGATATTTGTTTTTAGCCTGGTGTGTAACAAGCTACACCAGGCTTCCAAAGGTCCCCATTCAGCCAACAGCAGTTTTGCATTTATCTCATTGTCAATAGAAGTTATATGTATCATGCTCTTTACCCTCCAGGCCGAAAACAATATCTGTCTATATAAAAACAAAACAGCCACAAAGTTGGCAGTCTCTCCAGGGGATGCTGTATGTCAGCATTAAGGTGCACTGGCAGAGGTAAGTGGGAGACCAAGACTGGAGTAGCAAGGATCAAGGTACATGGGTAGAGCCGTGCTGCACTTCTCTGCACTATGCTCCTGTCCTCAGTGCTACTAACCAGGATGTAATATATTTAATCCAACAAATTAATGTTGAAAATATAATTTCTCCCTGGCTCCCACCATCTCTACACTACCTTTGATACAGTGCAGTTAGAGGGTTAAAACCTTGCATGAGAATACACCTGAGTCCATTGAGTTTGCACTGGTTGAATGGTTTGGTCTTTGAAAGGGGGATGAAGAACTGAAAGCAACAGTTTCTGATGAAAGCACAGAGAGAAAGCATCTTAGACTCTGTGCTAGAGCTGTTGCTGGGTGATGGATTCATAGGAAGCAGGGCCGAGCCAAGAATCAGAAACTGGTGGCCATTGGATCCTCAGACAGCCAGTCAAATGCTTGCATGGGAGCTCATGTTATTGAAGGGTTTCCCCTCCTGTTAGGGCTTTCCTTGATAATGTTTTGTGCTAACGATGTACAGAAATGGCACCGGTGGGTCAAGATGAAATTAAATAATAAAAACCACATTGAGTAAGTGGGATTCTCTCTTCAAAATAAAAATAGCAGCTAGCTCCTGAATGTTGATTTCACATACTCTACAACCACTTTTTTTGTGTATGAATTGCTACCTCCTCATTCTATCATACCTGCTGAGATTCTTGCCAAACCTTCATGGAATAACAGATCCATCTAGGTTTCTATAAGGTTGCCTATAACTGTAGTATCTGAGCACCTATGAGGCATTGGCAGAATGATGGATTGGAAAGTCTAATTTACATATGCTTATACAAAGTAGATACAGAGAAAATATAAGGGATACATACCCTTATGTTTCAAGGCATAAACCAGCCACCAACTGATGCAGTCAGGAAGAAATGTACCCTATAGGCATGTTATTCCATGTTTCTCCACTATGGAAATTCTTGTACCTTTCTTTGAAGTGGCTGGTACTAGCCACTGTCAGAGACAAAATATTGGATTAGGAGGGCCTCATATCTGATCCAGTCTGCCAATCCCTAAATTCCTGTATTTGTCCTTCTCATAGAGAACTGAGAGATCATTATAATGGTCTCCCAACTGCCATCATGGTTTCTTCTTTGCCGTGGGAAGGACAGTCTGCTTGGGCTTGGTGCATGTCAGTTAAGCAGCCCCAGAGTTTATGCAACAGCACTTGTAAAAGTACTGATGGTTGAGGTATTCTGGTAAAATAAGAGTGGCTTAGAGGAGAACCTGTGAGATTCTAGCAGGTCTGACATCAAACAAAGTAAAAAAACAACAACAATGAACCAGGTTGCAGTTCATAGAATATCAGGGTTAGAAGGGACCTCAGGAGGTCATCTAGTCCAACCCCCTGCTCAAAGCAGGACTAATCCCCAGACATATTTTTGCCCCAGACCCCTAAATGGCCACCTCAAGGATTGAACTCACAATCCTGGGTTTAGCAGGCCAATGCTCAAACCACTGAGTTATTCCCCCCCCCCCAACTGCATGAAAAAGATTAGGCTGGAAATGTCTTTTAGCTCCATTAGCATTGACTCAGAAAATGCATTTACACACCCTAATATAAACACCAACGAAGTTCCCCTTCTCTCTTCAGGTGTAATCCTCGCAACTGATACCTAGTGACCAGAGAGAAAAAGGTGTCTCCTCTCTCACACAATCTTTAATGTAATTAACCACACAACATCCCTGTGAGGCAGGGCAGTGCTATTATCCCCATTATACAGGTGGGAAACTGAGGCACAGAGAAGCTAAGTGACTTGCTCATGGTCATACAGGAAGTCTGTGGCAGAATAGGGACTTGAACCCAGGTCTCCAGCTAGTGTCCCAGTCCCTGGGCCATCCTTGCGCTTTGGGACTGAGGTTCCCAAACTACCCTGGCTCCATCCTATGAAAACCTCAAACTTTTAGGGGATATGTTTGTACAAGGGCTTGGATCTATGTATTAAATACAGCAGGGTCCACATGCACATTCTTTATAAAGCAATCATTGGCCCCTGCCTCCTCCAGCATGAGCAGCACCTTCAGTGCTTCATTTCTTACATGAACAGACCAGATGGGAGGAAAGCTTGGGCATGACCCTTTCCAGACCAGTGAACTGTAAAACAGGCTTAGTTCCCAGAGAAGCTTTTACATGCTCCTGAAGGATACTGAACTGTGTAATGCTAATACTCTGCACTTACATAGCACTGTTCATCTCACCTGGACTTCAGAACATTTTGGAAAGGTGGGTATTAGTCTCATCTCCATTTCACAGAGGATGAAACTGAGAAGCGACTGGCCCAAATTCACACAGTGTCAGTAGCACAGATAGGACAGGAACCCAGGAATCCTGACTTTCAGACCTCTAATCTATTTCTTGGAACCACAATGTAATGCTCAGAAGTAATAATAATAAACACACTATTTCTGTCATTATCCAGTAGGAGTCTATAAAACTGGGATAAGATCCTACTGAACTTTCTTAATGAAACAGTCTCAGAGCTATGCATTATAAAGGTCTAATTAAAGGGCTAAGTAATATTGCAGGTTAACTTTAAGACAACTTTTGAAGATGATCCGTAAAGGGGAAAAATTGGCCTTGTGCCCATTTTTTGTCGCTTTATGGTGCACAGAGAAGGCCTGAAAGGGGTGGGGGTTTTATTTCCTGTTCATAAGAAATTCACATGCTGTCGAGGCTGGAAAGCTCTATGACTGTAAAAAAAAAAAAAAGCATACCTGGTAAGAAGATGAGAAAGTTGAGCTGTTAAGAAGAGAGAGGATTTTTAATCAGACTGTTTAAGACTTTTTGGTTATTTGTGTTATTTAACTTCCTACTTGCATTCAATGACGAATTAACATTTTGGATAAAGGAAGCCTTTGATAAAAATCATCTCTGTCTCCCTTCAATTAAAGTGTTAAGAGCTCATAATGAGCATCCTTCAGATCAAAACCAGATTTGAATTACCTGAGGGCTTGTCTACATGAAATTTTTTTGTCAGTTTAAGTTAAGGTGTGATTTAAAAGGATTAGTTAAACTGGTTCAAATCCCTCACTGGGTGCTCTTATTTTTGTCTAAGAGCAGCTTATTTTGGTTTAGCTTGTTGCTTGGAAAGAGATTTAAATGAAACTGAAAAAGGTCAAAACTAATTTAAATTAAAATGGTGCGACTTCCCCAGGCACACAAGGCCTAATATTTCTAAGCTAAAATAACAAATTGGGAAAATATAAAACAAACTAAAGATTTTAGGCTTGGCTGCTGGTGGGTGCTATGCACCTGCTAATTTTTTCCCATCGGCACCTGTGATTAGTGGAAATTGAGTTAGTGGATCTTGTGTTAGAGAACCCAGGGCTTGAGCATCTACACTGATTGTCAATCCTAGGTAAAGAATTTTCAAACCTGGGCCTCCACTACCTATGCTGCAGATCTGAGTCCAGCCAACCATATCCCAGACTTCCTAGTGCCCTCCTGAAATGCACCCGCTCTAGCCCTTGGTTCATGGCACAGAGTGGGAAAACTTGACTATTCACCAGACTAGACTGTCCAGAGGACACAGATTGTTGGCCCATAGGATTATGGGATACTTTTGGTTAACTGCCACAGCACAAGTCCAGTAGGGTTGTATCTACACTGCAAAGCAATAAATAGACCTTGCACCTTGGGTTCTAGCTTGACTTGAGTTTGGCCCCTCTACCCCCTACAGGGTCCTGGAGCCCTGGGCCCAAGCCTTGGGCTACTGTGATTTGTGTGTAGACTGGTAGGGATGAAAGAAGGGTTAGACTTGAGCCTGAGTTCAAACCCCAGGCTGACACTGCAGAGTACACATACCCTTAGAGTGCAAAGTTAAGCCCCTGGGGCTCTCACTTGCAGGATTGGGGGCCAGGTTTGCACTGTGTTAGAATTTGTACTGCAACCCAACCAGCCGTTGAAAATCTCACTCGTCCTTGGGTTTTTTTTGAAATCGCTCATCAGTTTTGCCAATCGCACCCATCCTCCTGCAGCCTCCACCTGCCCTGCGCACACTGATTGCTACACGTCCCCCTCCCGCCCCTTATCCCTGTGGCCATGTGCTATTGGCTGCTCTCAGTTTACCTGCCCTCCCGCTCCGCTGCTAGGCTTTCCATTTTTCTCATTGGTTCAGGGCTCTACCTTGGAACCAATCACAATCCCTTTCACCTGCCCTAGTTTTTTGCCTGCTCTTTGGCGGAGGAGGAAAAAAGTTTGGCTTTCGGCTTCAACTTTTTAGTCAGCTCCGAGGAGGCCATTGAAATGGGCAAAGCGGCCGTTTGGGGACTCCGTTAAGACCCCCAAAGGATCGAGGAATTTATTGCAATGCAGTATTGCGCTTATTGCAACAGCTGGAGGCAATGCACCGATTGCATCAACTGCATTCTCTGCATGCCGTGCTGCTGTTGCAGTAGTTGCAAGCATGGCAGCCAGCAGTGATTGTATTAGCCGAGGGCAGTTCATGCTTTGTATTAGCTGCATTCCCATGCACTGCACTGCTTCGAAAACTTGCTCGCTTTGCAACCACTAATTGCATTTGTCGCATGCCTCGCACCAGCTGCATTCAGTGCACCAGTTGCGTGCCCCCCCCCCCGGTTGCATTAATCTCTGCAGTTGGGTTAATTGCACGGGGGCAGCATGACTGCCAAGCAGCGCAAGGCAGGCAGAGGGCGGACTGAGAACAATGCTGGGGCTCTCGTTGCTCCGGGCCGGACGGAAGAGAGGGAGGCCGGGGGTCCCAGGCACAGGGAAGCCTGGGCTTGGAGGTGCCGAGCTGCGCTGGGGCTGCTGCTGCTCGGGGTGGCCGCCGCCGGGGTGGCTGTGCTGGGCTGGCTGCTCGTGCACCAGCTGGAGACGCTGGAGCAGCTGGGAGAGACTGTGGAGAAGCTGCGGGGCCGCCTTGAGGAGCTGGAAGTGCTGAAGGAGCAAGTGCAGAGGACGAGAGAGCAGGTAGCGGGGTGCTCCGGGGTGGGTCGGGCTCCGCAGCTCTGGCAGCGGGGGGGCTGAGTGATTTGGGAGCAGGGGCCTCTTGTCCTTACCTCCTACTGAGCGCCAGGGCTGGCGGGGAGATGTGTGGGTGGGTGGGGTTATATTAGAGTATCTCGTGGGGGGACTGTTGGAGGGGTCTCCAGTTCTCATGCATTGGCTGTTATTGGAGAGCTGCTAGGCGGGATTGCACTGCAACTGCCTGCCCCGGGTGAGGGCTGGGATTGAGTGGGGGCACGGGGCAGAGAACAGTCTTGTTGGCTTTGGGGGGTGGGTTCCCTGCGACACCACAAGAAACTTTTCCAGGCTCTAGAGATCCACTAACTTTGCTGGGCAGGGGGGGCATGGAGTTCGCTCTCCCCAGCTGTAGTTTGCATTCTTCACCTCTGAGCCCCTTGTGTGTCCTCCTGGCCTGTTCTAAATCAATATCCTCTTCCATCTCTGCACTCTGGATTTCCTGTCTACACCCCATGGTCAGAGAAACGAGGAACAGCCGCTCCAGAGGCTCCCCCAGCTGTGTGCAGGATAAGGGAGGGAGGCTTGTGAAAGAAAGTAGGACTGTTATTTTTGTTTCCAAAATCAGGGACATACTTGAGAATTATGATGAATGTGACACAGGTAGAATCCCCAAACTGCCCCCCCACAAAATTCACAGCTATGGCTTCTCAAATTGTAGCTATCCATGGATTAGTGGGACAGGAACGCATATTGTGTGAGCTGAGTCACTAGGATGGTTTCTTCTCTTGACCTGCCTGCAGCAGGACACAATGGGTTAATAGAGCTGACTTCCATATTAGGGTGGAAATGAGCTCAGTCTGTGTATCAAGATCCTCTGTGGGTGAATTTATGGCATGAACAAAGGAACTCTGGCCTGGTTGTCAGTCTCTGTATTACAAGGCATAGGATGGACTGCCAGGTCCAGGGTGAGATGCACTGGGGCATAGGACTGGAAGGGTATCGGGTTGAGGGGAGCTGGCATTACTGTATGGAGGAAGACTGTTACTGGTTTTATCCAATTCTTGCTCTTGCAGGCATTGAAATTCATTTGTGGCTGTGTGCCTCTTGGGGCAGAGCTTCTACCCATCTGGGACACATTCTTCTCCTGGTTCTCCCTCTGGGGCAGTGCAGCTCCTCACAGTCCCTTGTTCTTGGCTCTGTAATCATGGTCCAGCCCTACATTCCTTCACTGAAGTTACTCAGACCGCCATGTGTTTGAGGGGAGCAGAATCTATTGCTGTTTGTTATCGAGTGCTTGGGCTGCATGTAAGGATGGGTGGTGTTTATATATGACACAAGCTTTAGACATATTTGGCGTATGCATCAGAAATTATTTCAAGTGCAGCGACTTAGGTCAGTGGTTCTCAACAAGGGGTAAGTGTACCTCTGGGGGTACTCAGAAGTTTTCCAGGGAGTACATCAACTCATCTAGATATTGGCCTAGTTTTACAACAGGCTACACAAAAAGCATTAGCGAAGTCAGTACAGACTAAAATTTCATAGACAATGATGTGTTTATTAGGGTTACCATATTTGAACATTCAAAAAAGAGAACACTCCATGGGGGGTGTCGGCCCCGCCCACAGTCCACCCCCCTCCTCCCACGCTCCGCCCCCACTGCCCCAGGTCCTGCCCCCTACCCGCTCGGCCCTGCCACCGCACCCCTCCTCACTCCCTGGCTCGCTGCTGGCTTGCTGCGTCCCTCCTCAGTCCCCCACCCACCGCTCACCTCCTCCCACCTGCCACTCACCTCCTCGCTGCCCTGCCAGAAACCCCCATGCCCACCCCGAGAACCCCCGCCTGCCATTGGCTCGCCGCTTCTTGCCTCCTCATCCCCGCCTGCCCACCCGCCGCTGGCTCGCTCGCCTCTTCAACGCCCGCCGCTGGCCTTTTCAACCCCTCCCCCCCCACTCACCCCTCGCCTGACCTACTCAACCCCCGCTGCTCCCCGCTCGCCTCTTCACCCTCCCCCCTTGCCACCTCATCCCTCCTGCCGCAGGTCCCTCTCGCTCCTAGGATCAGGGGCAGCCGAGGGGTCTCCACGTGCTGCGCCTGCCACAAGCGCACGCTCCGTGGCTCCCATTGGCTGGGAAAAGCGCCAATGGGAGCTGCTGGAGCCGTGGAGCGGGGCTTGCAGGCGCCGGCAGCGTGCAGAGAGCCCTCCGCGCCCCCCCAACCTGACCCAACCGTAAGAGCCAGGGGACCTGCCGGGGGACGAGATGGGGAGTGCCGGCGGTGCTTACCTGGGGCGGCTCCCAGGAAGCATCCGGCAGGTCCCTCTGGCTCCTAGGGTCGGGGGTGGGGGGAGGAGGGCGGAGGGCTCTCTGCCTGCTGCCAGCGCCTGCAAGCCCCGCCCCCGCAGCTCTGATTGGGCAGGAGAGAGCCGGTGCAGCACGGGAGCTGCCCCTGGAAGTGCCGCCAGCCCTGGGACTTTGGACTTGGGGTTACCAAATGTCTGTATTTTCCCGGATGTTTTTAGATATTTTAAAAATTCCTCCCGGATGGCGATTTAAGAACTAAAAAGCCGGACATGTCCGGGAGAATACGGATGTATGGTAACCCTATGTTTATACTGCTCTGTGTACTGTACAATGTAAATACAGTATATCCCAATTGATTTATTTCATAATTATATGATAAAAATGAGAAAGTAAGCAATTTTTCAGTAACAGTGTGCTGTGACACTTGTATTTTTATGTTTGATTTTGTAAGTTTTTTTAAGTGAGGTGAAACTTGGGGGATACACAAGACAAGTCAGACTCTTGATGGGGTACAGTAGTCTGGAAAGGTTGAGAACCACTGTCCTTGGTATTCATCTGCGGTGAATGCAGAGGTCTTTAAAATAGCCCTCAAAAGAGGGCTTACGTGTGACGGGTTGGATCACAGAAACCCCCTGGGAGCTGCTACCCGATGTGCCAAGACTATTACTACCCCTGCTTTCCCTGCCAGCTCAGAACTCCAGCACCCTGTCTTGCTGAGCCAGACACTCCCATCTGCTCCAACAAAGACCCAGGGTCTGAATTACTTGCCCCAACGTTGCAGGTTTACCTGAAAGCAGCTAACAGAAATGTTCCTGTCTTTAACACTCAGATGCCCAACTCCCAATGGGGTCTAAACCCAAATAAATCCGTTTTCATAAATTGTTCGCCCTCTATAACACTGATAGAGAGAGATGCACAGTTATTTGCTCCCCCAGGTATTCATACATACTCTGAGTTAATTAATAAGTAAAAAGTGATTTTATTAAATACAGAAAGTAGGATTTAAGTGGTTCCAAGTAATAACAGACAGAACAAAGTAAATCACCAAGCAAAATAAAATAAAATGCGCAAATCTATGTCTAATCAAACTGAATACAGATAAGATCCTCACCAGTTCCAGAATGCTCCCTTTTACAGACTAATCTCCTTCTAGCCTGGGTCCAGCAATCACTCACACCCCTTGCAGTCACTGTCCTTTGTTCCAATTTCTTTCAGGTATCCTGGGAGGGTGGAGAGGCTCTCTTTAGCCAGATGAAGACAAAATGGAGGGGTCTCCCAGGGGTTTAAATAGACTTTCTCTTGTGGGTGGAGACCCCCTCCTCACTCCTATGCAAAGTCCAGCTCCAAGATGGAGTTTAGGAGTCACCTGGGCAAGTCACATGTCCATGCATGACTCAGTTTTTACAGGTAGCATCCATTGTTTACATGCTACCTTGAACGTCCTCAAGTAGACTTCTTATGTGGATTGGAGTATTCCAAGATCCATTGTCCTTAAGTGTTTCTTGATTTAGGTACTTAATTTCAACATTCCTTCTCCAGGAACTGACCAAATGCTCTACTAAGCTTATTTAGAAATTAAGCCAGTACACAGCCAACATTCATAATGTTTATAACTTTGAATACAAGAATGATACATGCATACAAACTTGATTAATACATTCAGTAGATCATAACCTTTACGGAGATATGTTACATGGCATATGTAGCATAAAACACATTCTAAGCATATTTCCATAAAGCCTTATGGGAGGTACAGTCACAACGTGGTACCTAGGTATTGTCCCCACCCCCCAGCACAGGGGATGAGTTTCACCCTTGGTAGGCAGGCATTGACAGGCCAGTGGTCTGATTGAATAAGACCAGTCCTCTGCCCTGCTTTTGAAAGTGTCCAATGCCTTATGCTTCAGAGGACGGTGCTGGAGAAACCTGTTACTTGCTTTGTTGGTTGTGTTGGTGTTGAAGGGAGCTTTGTTGGCTACAAAATGAAGACCCAAATCCTCTCTCGACTTCCTGCTTGGATGTAGGCTACTGCTTTATAGTGGTTACGAGTATAACGTACTGGCAGACTTTGCCGTTTTGGCTTCTTATCCTAGGAGTGATGTCTTCTCTCTTTAAAACCTCCCTTTCTGTAATGGGAAGGACTCCATTAGTGACTCAAGAACAGCCATGCAATAGCCATGCAACTCCCTGGCCCCCGGCTATGAAGACTTTACAGGTTGCTGGCTAATGTATAAAGCACAAGCTAAAGACACGTTATTTTCTTAATGCTGCAACTTGAGTCCCAGAGGCCTATTCTCCTCTCCCCCCTCCCCCACCTTTTAAAAACACAGCATTTAGAGTTTGGTAGCACAAAGGGCGAGGTGGGATTAATTCCTTATATATTTATATATATATATATATATATATATATATATATATATATATATTTATTTTCTTTTTAATCCTGTTAGTGTATTGACAGTTGGTGGGAAATGGCGGCTGGGCTAGAGGGTCAGGAAGGAAGTGCTAGCTGTTGATCAGTAATGAGTCCCCTTGCTAAGCTTTAAGCAGAGTTGCTGAGTGAGCCGGGGGGGCGGGGTTGCCCCTGCTAGTCCTCCTCTGTCAGAAGGTTGTTATGGCCTGGCCCACAGTTGCCATGGGGAGGAAAATGGCAGTGGAGACCACGGAATGACATGCTGACTGATATTGTTTCCTTGTGCTACCATCCCCTCCCTCCCCCCCCCCCCCCCCCGCTTGCCTCTGTCTCTCGTTGGGGCAGGGACCGTTTTTTGTTCTGTTTCCTACATTCCTACAGTGCCTAGTAGGACATGCCTGGGACTCCTAGACACTGCAGTAAGACAGCTAATCTCTAACAATAGAGGAGGCAACAGATACGAAAGGTGTGTGTCTGGTGCTAGTTGCCATATTGGGGGTGTCATCGTGCCAGACCCTCTTCTCCCCCCACCCAGCCCATGTGTGATTAGACTCGTGTGCATGCACCATGCTTGTGAGAAATTTCACATCTGGGCCATTGTTGACAGCTGTCTATCCAAGTCTCTGAATATGCTGGAAGGAGGGATGCAGCCCTTGGGAGCTGTGCCCTGTTGTTTTCTAACAAGGGGCAGGCACCCAAACATGAACCCATTCTCATTAGCTCTGTGTCTGCTCGTGTGCCTGATGAATCCACAGCAGTGTGCAGAACATCCCTGTGGCGTGACTCTGCGTTACTAGGGGTCTATGCTTGTGTGGGTGTGTGGGCAGCGCTCTCCCTCACTGATAGGCCACATGGCTAGAATTTGCAGAAAGGCAGAAGCACCCACAACTGGGGCCAGTTTTTCAGGTGAGCTTGGCATATTGGTAGCTGAGATCTCCTGAAAATTTAACCGTAAATGTCACAGTGGGAGCTGCTGGGCTTTTCGAAAAGCCCAGCACCGTGCACGCTCCCCAGTGTCTGCGGGGACTCTTCAGTGAATGTAACTATGCTGTTATCTTGCGTTTATAGGTCTCCCTTAATCCAAAGTGAACTACCTGCACCTAACACTGCCAGAATGCAGCGCCACCTGGGGTAGAGGATAGCAGTTGACTAGTGGACAGTCAATCACACAGCTGAGACGGTGGGAGGAATATTAATTATCCAGTGACCAGTGGGGCAAACTCCTGCTTTCAGACAGGTCTTTGGTCACCACTCAAAGCCCAACGCGCAGGAAACTACCGAGAACTGTGTTTATCTATCTTGACTGGTCAGAGTTGGTCTTGCTGGGATGTGAACCTATAGCTCCAGCAGTGAAGATGTTTCACAGCTGAATCAGAGACTTCAGAGCCATCCCTCCTGGCCTGAGAAGGCGATGGGGTATGCTGGCCACAGACTCCAAAATCATAGCATCGGGACAACAGAATGTAACCTCTTCCCCTTCTTCCGAAACTTGCGTGGGAAAGCCCCGCTCACGCCTGGGAGGAGAGAAGTATATTTTCAACCTCCTGCCATTCAGTGGCTGTTGGTTACTAATAATATCCATCTGCTTGTTCAGTTTCACCAAAACTCTGGAATGTAAAGCAATCCAGCAGTGACTGCGCAGTTGTATTTGCGTAACTCTGCATAACCAGTCAATGCTGTCAGGGTTCCTTCCCCACTCTGAACTCTGGGGTACAGATGTGGGGACCCGCATGAAAGACCCCCTGAGTTTATATTCTACCAGCTTAGGTTAAAACTTTCCCAAGGCACAAGTTCCACCTTGTCCTTGATCACTGCCACCACCAAGTGATTTAAACAAACATTCAGGGAGGGCCACTTGGAGCCCTACCTCCCCCAAAATATTCCCCCCAAGCCTCTACACCCCTTTTCCTGGGGAGGCTTGAGAATAATATCCTAACCAATTGGTTACAAAGTGAGCACAGATCAAACCCTCTGGGTCTTTAGGACTCTGAAAAACAATCAGGTTCTTAAAAGAAGTTTATTTAAAAAAAGATAAAAGAATCACCTCTGTAAAATCAGGATGGAAGATAACTTTACAGGGTAACAAAAAGATTCCAAACAGAGGATTTCCCCTCTAGGCAAAACTTTAAAGTTACAAAAACAGGGTTAAACCTCCCTCTTAGCACAGGGAAAATTCACAAGCTAAAACAAAAGAGAATCTAATGCATTTCTTTGTTATTACTTACTATTTCTGCAATACTAGATGCTTAGTCCAGTTATGGCTTAGGGAGATTTATTTACCCTGCCCTGGTTCCTTTGCTGATTCCGAGAGAACAAAACAAAGACACAAACAAGAACCTTCCCCCACAGATTTGAAAGTATCTTCTCCCCTTATTGGTCCTTTTGGTCAGGTGCCAACCAGGTTATCTGAGTTTCTTAACCCTTTAGAGGTAAAAGATGAATTAACCCTTTACAGGGTAAAGAGGGATTAGCTGTATGTTTGACAAATGCCTACACAGAATTAAAGTGAATACAGTTGGCACATAATCAGTTCCAAAGTGGTCCATCATTTTAAGTAAGCGCCTACAATTCTCTGTTTACATTCACTTTTCCTGGTATCCTACCCCTGTAGCACAGCCCAACGTGCTTCTGGGCTGCTGTCGTAGCATATTATACCTGGGGAAAGGGCTAGAACAATGTGTTCCCAAGTGGCCACTGATTTTTTTGTGTGCCCAACTTGAGACCCCTGGGATCTGTTCTCCCACCCCCCCCTCCCCAGCCAAAATCAGTGGCCCCTTGTCACTCAGCCAAAGGCTAGATGGAGTGGTAGAGCTGGGATTAAAACCCTTCAATCCTGACTTGTGGTCTCCTAGTTTAACTACTAGAGACTTCTGTATGGTGGTGGTTTGACCCCTCTCTGTGGTTGGAGAGTACCGGTAACTTACCAGCCAGCTGCACTGTTCTGAATGTGACTAAAATGATCTAAGTTCTCTGGTCTGGACACTGAAAGCATTTGCCTTCAGCTGTTTAGATTTGTTGAGGCCTTTCTTTAAGGGCTAGTGCAGGTTCTCAGAGGAATTTCCTGTCCCTTTATAAGAATTCCTGTTTGTTTAGAAATGCGCATTGCACAAAAGTGTCCTAAAACAACCCCAGATGTGCTACTTCTGCTGCTGTTCCCTTGCATAACTCTACATTCCATCCCTGCATGCTTGTCACAGTGACATACTGGGGGGGGGGGGACAGATAAGCTAGCTGACTTCTGACCTGTCCACGGGGCTTTCACTTGCTCTCTGGTTCTTTCTGTCGATGCAGTCTTTTGTCCCAACATGGTTACTTGCTTCCCTTGCTAGTTAAATATTTATTAAGGCAGCTTTTCCTGCTGTGGGTAAGGTTTGGGTGATAACCCTTATACAGTACATTGATCCTGGTTAGCAGATAACTTGTTGGACACTGGCTGAACACTGATCCAGCAGCCCCCTCTTGAATTCCTTTCTGAGAGGGCTCGAGGCTAAGGAGAAGTGGGCCAGCTGGCGGGAACTGTTAATCTGAAAGCCTGTTGTCTGGTCACTGGCACTTTGCAGTGTTACCAGAAGCAGTTTCATAGAATATCAGGATTGGAAGGGGAGGTCATCTAGTCCAACCCCCTGCTCAAAGCAGGACCAATTCCCAACTAAATCATCCCAGCCAGGGCTCTGTCAAGCCAGGCCTTAAAAACCTCTAAGGAAGGAGATTCCACCACCTCCCTAGATAACCCATTCCAGTGCTTCACCACCCTCCTAGTGAAAAAGTTTTTCCTAATATCCAACTTAAACCTCCCCCGCTGCAACTTGAGACCTTTACTCCGTGTTCTGTCATCTGGTACCATTGAGAACAGTCTAGATCCATCCTCTTTGGAACCCCCTTTCAGGTAGTTGAAAGCAGCTATCAAATCCATCCTCCCTCTTCTCTTCTGCAGACTAAACAATCCCAGTTCCCTCAGCCTCTCCTCGTCAGTCATGTGCTCCAGCCCCCTAAACATTTTTGTTGCCCTCCGCTGGACTCATTTCAATTTTTCCACATCCTTCTTGTGGTGTGGGGCCCAAAACTGGACACAGTACTCCAGATGAGGCCTCACCAATGCCGAATAGAGGGGAATGATCACATCCCTCGATCTGCTGACAATGCTCCTACTTATACAGCCCGAAATGCCGTTAGCCTTCTTGGCAACAAGGGCACACTGTTGACTCATGTCCAGCTTCTCGTCCACTGTGACCCCTAGGTCCTTTTCTGCAGAACTGCTGCCTAGTCTGTAGCAGTGCATGGGAATCTTCCATCCTAAGTGCGGGACTCTGCACTTGTCCTTGTTGAACCTCATCAGATTTCTTTTGGCCCAATCCTCCAATTTGTCTAGGTCCCTCTGTATCCTATCCCTACCCTCCAGCGTATCTACCGCTCCTCCCAGTTTAGTGTCATCTGCAAAGTTGCTTTGATTGTCAGTGTTACAATGGGATGGGAGATCTCTCTGACCCAAAAACAGACAGATTATCAGTTTGACAGGAAGGACTAGCCAGTTCGGTAATGGGATACAGAGCCTTCCATTCTCAATCAGTAGTGACCAGAAGGGATTGCCAGCTCTCAGCTTTCACATATATGAAATGTGTGAGGGGGCCAGTTCAGGACCTGGTGGGCAGATCTGCTCAAAAGAATCCAGCAAGGCCTTGGGATACCACCATGATGTTACCAAGGTAGACTCCCTAAAATGGCCTCTTTGCTGGCAATTTCTGCATAGAGGCTGAAAACTCAACAGACCACCAGGCGGCCGAACCCCAGAGGAGTTCCCTGCAGGGTAGGACTGAGACGTATTAGTGAGTGAAAATGCACTTCCACTGCGTAACTAAAGGGCTCTGTTCTCCAGGGCTGTACCCGCTCCTGTGCTCCCTGCCCGTCCCTGAAGTCTTCATTTTCCAGTTTAACAAGCGTGCGTGTGTGTGTGTGTGTGTGTGTGTGTGTGTGTGTTCCAAACAAGATGGAGATGCTGACAGCACTTTCTCTATAGCCAAAGTCAGCCCACTGAAAGCTAGGGTGCTCCTGCCTGTTTGTACTGATAGCAGGTTAAAAATAGTTTAGGTTTTTGGGTATGTTTTTAATTTGAGGTCCCTTCAATTTCCCCCATTAATGCTGAGTGTTTGTGTGTTTCCCGCAGCTCCTGCCCTGAGAATAGCCTCTGCCTGCACACGAGAACCTTGAAACGGAAGCAAAGAGCAGCAAGCCTCCTAGGGGCTAGCTAACCCCAAACAGAAACTGCTTCTCAGGGGGGCTTTTTAAAAATCTGTTGATTTCCTGACAGGTTTGCTTTTAATGAGCATTCAGCCCTGCAAGATGGTAATATAGATGTCTGTGCTAAGGTGGGGCAGCTCTATTTTAGGAAAAAATTGAGTCCATTAGAGCCTACAATTATCTATAGAGCCATAGCTTGGTCTAGTGAGTGATGACAGGCTGCTAAAATCTTTTGCAGCTCCTTTCTGGGATTTGCCCGGTGTAATCCTAAACCCTGTAAATGAAACCTCACATTGAATGTTGTGTACTGGCCCCAGCAGCTGCAGCCCCTTGCATCTTTTTTGGACCCTGTTGTATGTTGCTTGTTTCAGTATCAATACCAGAGAGATAGTGGCACAGGTTGTGGATTAACGCCTCCCAAGATGCAGGGTTGGTAGCCTGGCTGGCTGCAGGGTGTTTGTACTATGGCTGGACACACTGAAATCTGGCTTGATATTTAGTTGATTTGTCTGTAGTTTTGTAAAATGTTTTCACAATTAAAAAAAAAATCCCTTTTTAAATGTCTAAATATTCCCTGCTTGTTGGGAACCAAACGTAACCTCGGGGAGAGCCTGAAAGGACGTGTCCTGTAAAAGCAAAACTGACTGTTTTGTTATCCAAGTGGAGGGAACCAGGGGTGGCGCTGGATTTTTACAGTGTGTCACGTCCAATGATCATTCTAAGGGGCTGTTGATGCAGAGATGAAGGAACTTGCTTACAAACAAGTTTTAAGCTGATGGCTCCATTGAGCACTTGCTCTGCAGAGACCCCTCCAGCTCCCTGCCTGTGACTCTGGAACAACTGTAGAAGAGGGCCCCAGAGAACCCTTCCCGGGGTGGACATTGGTCTAATGCATGTTGTGATGGGATGTTTCAGCCAAAGCTTCAAAAGCAGCACATTTGTTTTGGGTACCCAGCTTGAGACACCAGGGTCTGATTTTTCAGAGGTGCTGAGCACCCCCAGTTCTGGCAGGAAGTCGGTGGGGTGTGAGATTTGGCTTTCAAAAGGTTTCACCACTCTCTTGAAAATGCTGGCTGCCAGAGTTAGTGTGTGCTCAGTGGATCCCCATGTTGTGCAGACAGGATCAATAAAGCTCCTAGAAGTGGCCCTTACTGCATTTTGTTGCTTTGATGTCTAGACACACACACACACACACACACACACACACACACACACACACTTGCAAAATCCTTATTGCAATCTATATATAATTTTTAAGGCGCTCCCCGTAACCAGGGACGTGACCCTGGCAGCAGCGAACCGGCCATTGCAGTTGAGATGGGCAGCCAAAGTTGCTCTCGAAATTTCTGGTTCTCAGTTAAGCTTGCTCTGCTGGTTTTGCCAGTGATTCAGGCACTAGCCTAGGACTCGGATGACCTGGTTCAGTTTTCTGCTTTGCCGCCATCTTCTTGTTTGATCTTGGGCACGTCCCAGGGCCGGATCAGCAAAGGTACTTAGACGCCTAAAGGGACAGATAGGCGCCTCATGGGATTCACAAAAGCTCCTGAAGCAGGCGAGGTGCCCGGCTGGAGTTTTGAACCCCATGAGGTGTCTCTTTGCACCTTTAGGTACCTAATACCGGTGCAGATCTGTGTCTCAGTTCCCCACTGTGCCACACCTGCCCCCACCCAGGGTGTGTGTGACAGCAAATCCATTACAGATTGTGAGGTGCTCGGATACTGTGGTGTTGGGGGACCCACACAAGTGCCTGCGATTAACCCTTACTACCCTTGTAGTTAGGACCAGGCTAATCCTGGCCCAAATGCCTCATGTTCCGGTTGACCTCTCTCGGCCTAGGTGTTAGAGAGAGGCTGTTCATGAGCAGCTGCTGTGACTGGAGAGGGGTAGGGGCAGCAGACTCTTGGTGCTGTGGTGCCTATTACTCCTCCTCTCAGGACTTGGTTGCCGTTGGAGGGGTGGGGGTCTCCTCTCCTCCTGTCTCTGCTCTCTCTCAACCCATTCTTCCCACTGAGGAGGATGTGGCAGGCTTTACCCCGTGCCTTCCCTATTGGTGGCCAGTGGCAGGTGTCCCAGGCCCGGCCTTGTGTCTCTGGCTGTCCCCAGGTCCCAGAACACCCTCCTCACACTGTCTCTCTTTCCTTCCAAGCTGTCTAACACGGCGGAGCTGGAGCGGCGACTCTCTGACCTGGAGCTGGCCCAGATGCTGTCTAGGCAGAAACTGGAGCGAGCCTCTGTCGCTGCTGAGCGCATCGTGGCCTCTGACCCTATCGGCAAGCTTGCCGCCTTCCAGGCGGAAGTGAAGCAGGCCATCAGCGAGCTGAGAGGAGAGCTCCCCTCCGGGACCGAGCTGGCTGAGCTGCAGAGCCAGCTGGACCAGCTGAGAACCACCGAGCTGGAGATGCTGAGGCAAGAGGTGGCCGGGCTCTTGTCGTCGGGTTCCAGGCTGGAGCAGAGCGTGGCCTCGTTGACCGGCTCCCTCACCAGTGCCCAGAGGAGCCTGGAAGAGAGAGCTCATAGCCTGCAAGCCATGCAGCAGGAAGCGGAGCACGCTAAGGTGGCTGGCGAGAGATTGGAGAACAACATTGGCTCCCTGTCAGCCCGGACCTTCGTCCTGGAGGGAAGCCTCAACCGCACCACACTGCTGTCACGCGCCCTGCAGCTGCAGCTGGAGCAGAACAGCAAGGCTCTGTCTGAGCTGCAGGAAGTGGCCGCAAATCAGAGCGGGAGCGACAGCTCTGAACCTCGGCAGCTGGAGAACCTCCGGTATGATGGCCACTTGAGGCTGATGTTTGTTACGTGTATTGCGGTAGCGCTGAGAGGCCGGGCCCCATTGTGCTAGGTGCAGTACAAATGGTCCCTGCCCCGGAGCATGGGATTTGAACACCTCTGGCCAAGCGGAGCCCTGCAGAGCCCTTGTCACAGAGGGCAGAGCCACGTGCCATGTCTGAAGGGCTTAACACCAAAGCAGGGGTGGAGTTATTGAGGGGACATGGCTAAAATCAAGGGGCTGCAGTTCAGAGCAGGAACGTTTGCCCTGAATACAAGGGAGGCTTCCCGACAGTGAGACCTGCCTGGAGAAGCCTCTGGAGGGAGGTGGCGTTCACGCCATCACTTGGGACACACGCAAATAAACTGGGTGGCTATGCTGGCGCTAGCTTAATTTAGTTAGCATGGGTAACAGTAGTGAAGATCCAGTGATAGGCTTCAGCACAGCCTAGCAACCAGACTACAAGCCACTGGGGCTCTGTCTGCTAGCCCACTCTGAAGCCTGTGCAGCTGAATGAAGAGCTGGAGTGAACTGTAGCTGCCTTCAGAGGCCATTAGAAAGCAGTCTGCCTCCTCCTGTGGCTTCGTGGCATCACCTCTCTGCACTCACTGCAGGCTTGTATCTCAGACTGCTGCTCAGCGTGCGAGTGCCCAGTGGCATGTGAGCCAGCTCCATGGGGACCCGCGGGTCTTGACTCTGCTCTCTGGGCCTTCCAGGGTGCAGATCCAGCAGCTGCAGATGGAGAGATCGGCCACGGAGGAGCGGGTGAACGAGGCGCTGCACAGCATTGCTGACCAGAGGAGAGCGCTGCAGGGCAGGATCTCAGAGCTGGAAACGGCTGTTCATGCTCTTCAGGGCCATGTGACTCAGGTGAGGACTCTGGACTACGGTCACTCCACTGTTGCCTAGGGAGAGGAACAAGCAGTACAGTAGAACCTCAGAGGTGCAAACACCTCGGGAATGGAGGTTGTTCTTTTGAAAGTTTACAACTGAACATTGACTTAATACAACTTTGGAACTTTACTATGCAGCAGAAAAATGCTGCTTTTAACCATCGTAATTTAAATGAAACAAGCACAGAAACAGTTTCCTTACCTTGCCAAATCTTTTTTTTTTTTTTTTTAACTTTCCCTTTATTTTTTTAGTAGTTTATATTTAACACAGTACTCTGCTGTACAGCTCGGCTGTCTGATTGTGTACTTGTGGTTCCAAATGAGAGGTGTGGTTGACCGGTCGGTTCGTAACTCTGGTGTTCTTCTGTCCTGTTAGAGCCAGGGGGAGACACTGGCCGGGTGTCATAGGAGTTCAGAGATGAGATACAAAGCTGGCTAAGGAGTTCGAGGAATGAGAATGATTCCCTTTACATGATGAAGGGTGAGGGGAAACAGAGCTACCCATGAGAACAGGCCAGGCCTGGCTATTGATCTTGGAAGGGCTGGAGGGATGTGGGGGGACACATAGGTGCTGGCTTTCTCCAGGCCTGTGGGGTGCTCAACCCCCCGCTCTGCCCGAGGTTCTGCCCCCACCTGCCCCCTTCTCCCAAGTCCCCATCGCTGCCCCACCTCTTCCTTGCCTCTTCCCGCCCAGTTCCATCCCCTCCCCTGAGCATGCCTCATCCCTGCTCCTCCCCCTTTCTCCCAGAGCCTCCCGCACACTGCGAAACAGCTGATTGTGGCGGGTGGTAGGTGCTGGGAGGGAGGGGGAGGAGCTGATTGACAGGGCTGGCAGGAGGCACTGGGGAGGAGGAAGGGGGAGCTGCCTGCTGGTGGGTGCTCCCGGGCTGGAGCACCGACAGAGTCAGCGCATATGTGGGGGACAGACGTGGAATTGCAGATTTAAAAACAAATGCAACTGACGTGCTGTGATCACTGTAAAATGCTGTTACTTCAAGTGGTGTAGGGCAGTCTGCATCCACAGAGGTGGGTCTTGAAGATGTGTCCTGCAAAACACACAAGTGAGGGCTTCTGCATCACAGGTCCGCATTGGGCTCTGGGCCCTGCAGGTTTATTGGCTTGTAGCGAGCTGGCTGGACTCATGGAATGTGACGTTATTTTGGTAGCAGAATCCCCCGGATTTACTTCCCAGCAGAATTTCTCAGCTATTGGGTGTGGAGATGTGGGGTGGGGGGGAAGCGTTACAGCTCAGTACCCGGATATCCTTTGGGCAGAGGGTTCTGCAGTGCAGTTAGTCACATGAGCTTCTGGGTTGGGCCTAAACCCACCAAAGCAAATACCTGCAGTGAGGAGGAAGGCTGGAACTGGGCTTTAGGAGCCCTAAGAGTGCAGATGTGGGCAGTGCTGCTCCCTGCGGTGCAGGAGGATGTGCAGGTCTCAGAACCAAAAGCAGAGGATTTCAGTCTCCAGTGCCTCTCGCCTGCACTGATCTCGCCCCACGTGCTCGCACACAGACCTTTGCTACAAAGCCCTTCACCTAGCACCTCCCTGGACCCTGCGGGAAGTGGAACTCTCCAGCAGTGCCATCTGCAAGCAGGGAATCTCCGTGTATGTGGTTGCCAGGGTGTGTGAGAGCCCCTTGTAGGGTGAGAGGGGTGTGTCCTTGGGTAGGAAGCTGGGGTAGCTCCCAGCCCCACAGGGAGGTCACGGCATGTGACCGTGACTCTCACCATGCGCTGCTCTCTGAGGAAGCCTGTGCCTGGAGCAAAGAGTCTGTCCCATGCCCTGGATTTCCTCTCTTCAGGTGGAGCTGGGCATGGTCAATCTGAACACACAGCTCTCTGGTGCCGTGGAGCAGCAGCTGCAAGGTCTAAAGCTTGGGATGGCCAATCTGGAGAGCAGCCTGGGCACCAGCCTGCAGCAATGTAAGAGCAAAATCCCTTCCTGGAGCAGGGGGGTGGGGTGGGGGGACGACCCACAGACTGAACGACTGGGTGTGGCATTGGAAGCCACCCCTGCCGCATGTTCTGCTTGCTCGTCAGATGGGCACATGCATGCACCCCTCTGCATGCTGCTTGGGAACCAGAGATGGAAGCCAGTTGGGTCTCTTCTATTCCAGTGCTTGGTGGCTCAACCTTGTGCAGACTTCAATGGCCCAAGTGATTGGGGTATGTTCGCCCCCAGGTGGGGGAGGGGAAGCAAGTCCATAGACTATCGAGCGCACTGTTATTGTGGCAGTCGTGTTGTCCGTGAGCTTTGATGCTAGCCCAGCAGGTCCCTCTGGCTATCCCTGCACAGGCTCTGTTTAACCCACCCCCTGCCCTCAAAACACCCAATTGGAGTGATTTCTGACTAGCAGAGAAGATGCTGAGATCTGTCTAAGCCCACGCTGCTCCCGTCACTGTCTGTCTAACAGGGTGTTTGTGGAGCAGATCCCCATTGCACGTGTCCATTGTTACCAGATTTGTCCATTACTTTGGGGTACACTCATTTATTAAGGTTACTCTTCTGGGGAGGGGGGGGGGTTCTGTAATTCCATCAATGTATTGCTTGTCACTTGTGTTCTCATACGGAGCTCTGCTTCTCCCTGCTGCAAGTTCCCGCCCAATGGAGCTATCCTGCAGGACCTCGGTACCCCAGGGCTGGGTTTGTACACACATTCACACACTCTCTCTATTGACCGGGTTAAGCAGCACTCCCCAGCTGACCCCTTCTATGCCCCTGGACTCAGCAGGCTGAGTCGAACAGCACGTCCAAGCTGCCACCCTCGTATGTCCCAGGTAGTAACCCACTTGATGAGTAAACCCCACAGGATTTTTGGGCACTGAAGGGATCTGTAGCTTAGGTATGAGGAGCATTGCTGCAGAGCGAATGGGGAAGCCAAAAAATACCCACAAGGGTGGGGGAGAGAGAGAAGCAACCAGCTTAATCATGGACGTTATTTATTGCCAGGTAATAACCATACAAGGGGAGCCAAACAAACAAAACAGTTACAGTATTAAATCTAACATTTGATTATAAAAGTCAGGTTTAGAAAACTATAACTGATCACACAAGTCAGGGTCAGAAGTCTACACCTAGAGAGAGAGAGCTGGGTTCTCACCACTCCACGAAGCTTGAATCGATTGGGGGTCCCAGGTGGTGGTGGTAGCTGAGGGTCTGGAGTGCTGGAGACAGGCAGAGCGCCCCCCCCCCCCCCCCCAACGATCAGTCAGGAGAAGATGAAGTCCTAATGGAACTGATGCAGATTGTGGATCCAGGCATCAGAACACTTACTTGAGCATGGGTAGGGGATTTTGTAGAGAAAGAACAATGGTTCAAGGGAGAACACTAGATTTGTTTATGGGTAAACTACTGGCTCAGGGGAGTATACCAAAGTTGTTTTGTTTAGGTTAGACAATGGGAGCTGATCATTCCTGTTCCTTGGAGGGAGCTCACAATGCAATTAGGGAGCTTCACTATTTTGGATACCAATAAAGGATGTGGGGAAAGTGGTGGATGTGATATATCTTGACTTTAGCAAAGCTTTTGATACGGTCTCCCACAGTATTCTTGCCAGCAAGTTAAAGTAGTATGGATTGGATGAATGGACTATAAGGTGGATAGAAAGCTGGCCAGATCGTCGTGCTCAACAGGTAGTGATCAACGGCTTGATGTCTAGTTGGTAACCGGTATCAAGCGGAGTGCCCCAAGGGTCGGTCCTGGGGCCGTTTTTGTTCAGCATCTTTATTAATGATCTGGATGAGGGGATGGATTGCATCCTCAGCAAGTTTGCAGATGAAACTAAACTGGGGGGAGAGGTAGATACGCTGGAGGGTAGGGATAGGGTCCAGAGTGACCTAGACAAATGGGAGGATTGGGCCAAAAAATCTTCTGAGGTTCAACAAGGACAAGTGCAGAGTCCTGCACTTAGGAAGGAAGAATCCCATGCACTGCTACAGACTAGGGACCTAATGGCTAATCAGCAGTTCTGCAGAAAAGACCTGGGGATTACAGTGGACGAGAAGCTGGATATGAGTCAGCAGTGTGCCCTTGTTGCCAAGAAGGCCAACAGCATATTGGGCTGTATTAGTAGGAGCATTAACAGATCAAGGGAAGTCTAGGTTGGATATTAGGAAACACTATTTCACTAGGAGGGTGGTGAAGCACTGGAATGGGTTACCTAGGGAGGTGGTGGAATCTAGTTACCCAGTAGCATAATAAGGGGACTCCCCAGTGAATTTCAGAAGCAGTGCACGTTAAAATAGCTAACAGGGAATTTTCATGGAGTGTGTAACCGACCCTTGGGACCCACTGCTGCAGGACAGGACTGGCTGAATGCACTTCCCCCAAAGGATTAGACACTGGCACCAATAGAGCAGCAGCTGCAGTTAGACAACTGGGATAAAAATGTTCCAGGCCATGAGCCAATGAGGAGCTGTGGTGAGCGAGACATGGCCAACCCTGCAGGGACAGTGTGCTTGTGTGGGGCAGGGCGTGGTAAGAGTCTCTGAACCATCTTGAGATAGGTGACATTCCATATTCTTAATCCAAATTTGCAGCTAAATTTTATTATCCAGTAATGTGCACAGGGGGGCGCTGTGGGACTGCGAGTGCCCAAAGCTCTTTGCATGGGAAGACCGCACAGGGGTTTCTTTACAAAATCAAATTTGATCTCAGTCCCTGGAAATCCTGATGAGGGGAGGAAGGGCCTTGATTGAGTGAGTCCTTAGGGGCTTCTCCAGGTACATGGGGGGTGGGGGGGGGGTTCTCTGTGGATGAGAAGTGCTCCACTCTGTACCACAGAGCCTCTGGGAACTGCCATGCCAGTGTTTTTTCCTCTTCACTCCCAAAGGGAGGCACGTCAGGGTGAGCAGAAACGGGTCTCTGCCCTCCTGAGGCAGGCTCTCCCCCGAGCCCAGGGCTTCCTCGCCCTGCAGGGTCCTTTCACCCGAGGAGAGCTGGACATTGCTCCCTGTGGAGCTGCCATCTTCCTGCCCCACTCAGGGCTGAATGTTCCTCTCCCAGGCACCCAGCCAGGGAATGAGATGAGACCCTAACCGCAGGCCCACTGGGTCTCCCCGTCACACTAGAGCTGTGGTGCCTATGGTTACTGCTCTGGGTTTGGCTCCATTCAGTCCAGCCAGAGCTTGCGACTCCAGACCCCCGAGTTATAGCAGATTTGAATTGCTTTGGGCTCCTTACACCTCTCCCCGGGTTGTTTTTTGGGGATCCCATCCCCTGTCCTATCCTCTCTCCACTCCAGGCGTAGTTCCCTGGTGCTGTGGTTCCCGTTCCCCGTGGAACACTAGTTGGTGAGAATGTGCCACCTGTCACTGTGCGTTAATTAGGAGCCTCTCTAATTGTCACAGCACTGATTGCTTTTCCTGGAGGAGCGGGCGTTCATCTCTAGTAATGGCATGTTCCTTGCCCTGTGGTGTTCCAAGCATTCCCTTGATCTTGTGCTGTGATACCTGATCTCTGCTCAGGGCTGTCCCCTTCCAGCTCCTTGTGGGTGCTTCTCCAGGCTAAATGACTCCTGTCTCTGCAGTCTCATGGTAGATCTCTGCCAGCTCGTTCTCCACCCTCTGGGCTCACTGAGACTCTCTGGAGGGCACTGAAATTGACTCTGATCTGTGCAGTGGCCATCTCCAGTTCCTATAAAAATGAGATGTCCCCTGAGGGTGGAGCGCACTGTGCTTTGCAGTGCTTATGCCCCGTACCAGAGAGCACGATACAGTCCTGCTGCCCTAAAGTTCCTCTCCCCCCTGCAGGGGAATGCCATTGACTAATATGGATTTCTTTCATGGCGGACTGGTGGGAATTTAAAGCTACGGGACTGTATCTCCGATACACCTTCCTCCAGGGCATCGTACAGCTGCCTAACTCTGGCTCTGCAGTTATGGGTTGCCTCTCATGGTGACAGAAGATATACAGAAATGGACCATGCAATGGGACAGTGTGTTGGGTCAGTGGGAAGACTGGCTTGATGCCCTCAACAGAAGGAAAGGAAACTAACCTCTTGCTTCCCTTCTCTCTCCCCCACCCCCACCAGGTCTCTCGGGAGAAGTACAGACCCGCTGTGAGACTGAGGATGGCTGTGGGTGGCCGCACGTGCGTGAGATCAGCTTCCCGCACCGTATCCCGACCCAGCCCGCGATTATGCTGGGGCTGGTGGGGTTGAGCGCTCGCGGTTCTGTGGGCATCTCGGTGAGAGCTGTGGACGTCACAGACTCTGGCTTCAAAATACACATCGCCAGCATGGGCAACCAGAGCCTGACCAGTGCCAGGGTCTCTTGGATACTGTGTGCCTAGATGGAAAGCTGTGACGCGGCCCCTGGGGCAG
Source organism: Emys orbicularis (assembly GCF_028017835.1). Classification (NCBI taxonomy): domain Eukaryota; kingdom Metazoa; phylum Chordata; order Testudines; family Emydidae; genus Emys; species Emys orbicularis. Next base: position 133,334,000 of record NC_088686.1, on the reverse strand, counting down.
GGGTTACTGAGCTGGTGGCATCTGCTTTACTTGGACACAACTGTGGTTTGCTTTGGTTTTCTTTAAAGTAATTACAGCTTACAAGGAGTCCATGTAGATGGGATCCCAATGAATAGCCCCTTTCTTGGGAGCTGTGTATCCCCGTTTAATGGCAGGCTGAACAGCCCCAGACCTTGCTGAAGGCTCCCGGAAAGTGCAACTGACAAGATCTGTCTTAAACTTCCAAACCTAAGCGCCTAAACTGAACCCACCAGCTATATGCACGTGCAACTGTTTGTGTCTGCGTTCAGCCACTCTGCATCTGCAGATGTGTGGCTCACTCACACAAAAAGATGCACCACAAGGCTAATTGTGAGGGAAGTTGAGCACCTGGGTCTGGAAAGTTGGCCTGTAAACCTCTTTATTTAGGGATTTTTCTGTTTTATTATTTTCAGTAGCAACAGTTGGAATGTTCTCCTGCTGCCCATTTAGGATTCTACCCAGTGCTTTGCGTGTCAGAAGTGTTAAAACTTATGCAGAGATGATGCTAATGGCCGGATGCAGCCAAACAACCAAAGGGTGGGTGGGTGGGGGTGTGTGTGTTTCCAGTTGAAACTTCCTGGCTGAGCCGGTGTGAGCTTGCCTATACGGCAGAAGGCATTGCTAGTCAGGGCTGCTCGTCCCTCACAGAGCTATGGCGTCTACTCTGAGCCTTACCCTGGAAGAGATGGACAGACGTGCTAAGCTTTCTTGTGGCGTTGCAAGGTGGGCTAAGACTACTAGCCTTCTCTGGACCTCTGATCTCACCCAGTGAAACACCAGAGCATTCAGACCGCTCCGGGTGTGCTTGCTTGTCTGTCTAATTCTGCAGAAGGGAAGCAGCTGTATTTTAATGTATACAACTCTCTCAGAAGAAGGCTTTGGGGGCTGCTAATGGCTTGTCCAGCATGCTGACCTATGCACAATACATCTGTTCCCCTACTCTCTCTCCTCTCCTTCCTTCCCCCGCCCCCATCACCGGAAGATGCACTGGAGCTCTCAACACAGCAGGCCCCAGGGTGGGAGAGGGGCCTGCAAAGCAGGTTATGGGTCCACCGTGAGACACCTTGCAAAGATGAGAGGTGTGTGCAATTCCACCCCCATAGTCCCAGTTTGGAGGTTTTGTGTCCTGTGGTGGTGGGTACAGAAAGACACTCAGCTAGTGCTACATATGTACCCCATGGAGATGGGTGGGTCTCAAATTTGGCAGGGTTGGGGTTGAGCATAGTGCCTTCTGTGGCTGAAGATTAGAACACAGAGGCTTCTTGTCAGAAAATGGGGGAGTGTTCCCCAGATTGCCGGCTAATGTGGGGGTTTGGCGTGACTTGGGTGCTAGGATAGCTCCACTCTAGAGTCACAGGAGACAATCTGCCTAAATTGTCCTCTTCTCCTCCACACGTTCACTCTGCGCTGACTGAAAGGGGGAAGGACAGTCTTGTTAAAGCATAGAACTAGGATGTTGGAAATCCATGTTCTGTTCCTAGCTCTGCCACATGTTGGCAGGTGGCTTGCCCTCTGCGCCTGGCCTTTGTAAAGTACCAAGCGATGCCTGCTGTCTGCAGAAAACCGTAGAGATTTTTTCCCCCCTGAAAAAGCAAATTCTGCAAACTGAAACACTGTCATTTGGAAATGGTGTTGCCCTGCCTTATGGGAGTTGTAGTTCAGATGTCTGTTCCCATTCTCTATAGAGGGAATATGAGGCTGCATTTACCAGTCAAAATATTTTGGGGTTTGGGGTCTATTTTTGGTGGAAAAATCAAAAGTTTGTGTGCGTGAACCTATTTTCCAATGACCATCTCTAGTGCCAATTACTGTTTCTAAGCTCACTTGGTGCCATCAGCTGGGACACATGGCAGATGCTTTCCCATAATGCCTGAAGTGTCCCGCAGGGATCCAGAACATTCCAGCGTTGTCTCATCATCTAAACTGCGCTGACAAGACTGCTGCTACCCCGGCTCACCAGGATGCTGGCTGCAGAAAAGGAGGCGGTGCACTGAAAGCCCGAGCTAGGAGTTGTCTGACATGGGGGGATGGCAAATGGATCTTCAGCTTTTCAGGCTGTCGGCGGGCAGAGAGAGGTGCCAAAGCAGCATGTTCCGCTCTGGGTGAGTGGGGACATCCAGAACTCTCAGGACAGGCTACAGGACACAACTAAGACTCTGAAGTGACTTCTGGCAATGGGATCTGGGAGCCTGAGCAGTGCCTGCTGCTTCTTCACACCCATGCTGATCATGTGTGTATTCAGCTCTCCTCAGCAGAGGGTGTACTGACAGCGCCTGAGGACCCCAAGGAGAGAGGGAAGGGTGGTGGGATTCTGTGCAAAACATCTAATGCCTCCAGAGTCAGACAGGAAATGATGGGTTTTTTCCAGTTGCTTCCATGTGCCTAATGCAACTGCAGACTTTCCCCTGTCCAGTGGGAAGCTGCTGCTCTGTGACTGTCCATAGGCGAAGGAGCTGCTGCTGTTCGTTCGTGCCTGAGCTGCAGGAATCGCGTCTGTGACTCAGCCCCGTGGAGGCCTCGAGGTTTGTGGGCCGTGGGCCTCAGCCTCTGGCACGGAGCTGGCTGCCAATTCAGGAGGCCGCAAGTGCTGAATTGCCAAAGCTGTTTTAGAAACTGAGCAAATGGGCACAAACCAAAACCTCCCTCGGGTGGATCTCTGTTGGCAGTGCAATATTTGGCCTCGTCCCCAGCGTGCCTTGCTCTAAACCGGTTTTCTGCTCAGGTGTGGGCTCGCATGGCTTCATGCGAAATGGAAGCACTTTCCCTGAAATGGCAGAGTGCAAAGTAAGACATCTTCCAACTTCAGGGCCCTGTTGGCTGCTCTGTGGGATGGAATGGGAAAAAACCTGGTGGGTCAGAACAGGGAGCGCTGTATGCAAACAGTCAATCCTCTCCTGGGCTTGAGAGCCTCTGGGGCCACGGCCACCCTCCTTGGCATCCTGCTCCTCCTGCCATAGGGTTCCCCTGCCTAAGGGTGAAGTACTTGAGCCTGTAACAAAGCAAGCCAAAGCAAGTTTTGGGGGAACATGGAATCTGGCCTAACGTTAATTCCGAGTAGCTCTACAATGTCCACGTATGTAGCCTGGCTCTGATCAGACCCCTGGCTCCTCTTGTGCTGGCGAGGCCAGCAAAGCCCTTTGCTGAAGCTTTTCTGCAATTACTGAATAAAAAGCAGGAAAGCCAAGGGTGGGGTAAGTCTGGTACAGCTTTAAAACCCTGCTCTCCTAGGGCCCAGCTGGCACCCAAGAAACTAACTGGGTGGTGGTTCTTGTGCCAGGCTGGGTGTGGAGACCCTCTGGTTTTTGGATTGTGTCCCATTTAGCCTAGGTCAGTAAAAACTAACTTGCAGGTGCAAGCAGAACCCCTATAAGCCAGGTTTAAACTGATGCCAGTGCCTGCGCCTCCACCCCACACAGTCTTCTACCAGTTTAACCATAATTAACCAGTGCAACGGCTGGGTGTAGGCAAATGCCAAGTTGCTTTTGGTGCAAGGCTTGTCCATGCACAGATTCTTCGAGGCAGCATTAACCCCAAAGTTAAATGTCTCTGCATTTGCTATATCTAATGGATGTGGGTCTGTTTCCATTTTACATTTAAGAGAAAACTAAAGTCACTAGCTGAATGCAGCAGAGCTGGCTGTATTCAAGTCCTGTGCCGTGGGAGCCGCTGCTGAATGTACATCAAATTCCTCTCTTTCTGAGCCAGTTTTTAGCTTGTGCTTCCCATTGGCTTGGTCTCGACTTACGTGGCTGCAAGCTGGGCCTGAGATAGGTTAAGGGCTGAAGCCAGCCAGCCAAACATCTTACAATTGCCCAGCTAAGTGAAGGGCTAGGCTGCTTAGTGTGGGCCTGATTCTGATCTCATACTTCTGTATGCCAGGAACTCGGTTGTCCTCAGTGAGGGTGCTCCTGATTTAAAGGGATGTGAGAAGAGAATTGATGCACACCTAAGTTTGCTGTAAGGACCAAGTACTTAGATGTTTCTGTATTGAATCAGGCCTTGTATAGTTGGGGTACAGGAGCAGGCTGAATGTGGCTGTCTTGCTGAGTGCATAAATAGGTTGCTGTCCTACTGCTGTGTACCCGTAGTGCAAAGCTGAGCTCAGCATTGATAACACCAATTGTATGGCCAGCAAACTGCTTCTCTTCTCAAATAACTGCCTGCATGCTGCATCGCCCCGAGTCCCCTTTGAGCCCTGTGCCCATTCAAAATTGGTATCCGCATCCAATCCACAAAAATTATCTGTGGATACCTGCATCTGCGGCTATAAAGCGGATATTTGCACGGCTTCAGATACCACATTTGGATCCGCATCCATGCGCGATCAGCAAAAAGGGTCCATAGATATCTGCAGATGTAAAGTGGATATCCGCTGATTTGCAGGGCTCTAGTCACCTTCAGCTCGTATTGCTCCATCTGCCTCAAAAGGCTGCCAGTTGCTATTGCTGCCAGGTAACAATACTAGCCTGTGTCTTCATTCACACTCTGCAAACTGGATCCCTTCCCACCATGTGTGATTCAGGTCGCAGGTGAACTTTTAGCTTTTCAGAATAAGCCCTGCTGAATTCAGAAATGCAAGAACAGCGCCACTTCTTCCAAGAGGAGGAGACACCTCCACAAATCAACCTTCCAGCTTTTCCTCTCATCTGGAAAGGATTTGCACATGGCCCTTGGCTGGCTCAGTGATGTTTCCTAGGTGGATAGAGCTGTGCAAGCAATTCCCGTGCCACAGATGTTAAGTAGCACTTCTCAGCACAGCTGGGGGTGAGATCTGTATCATCTTTAAAATAAGAGGTGACTAGGCACTGGGCTAGAGAGAAGGGAAGCTGTCAAGTGGAACTGGCAAAGGGCAGCTTGTGCTGTTTTTATTGATTTGCATCCATGCTACAGGGGCGCGCACACTAACCTGTGATGGCTCACTTAGCTCTTGGGCCAAACGACTAGTGTTTTGTTTGTGCAGTGGTGGTGGGCTCTAGGGCCTAGTTTTCTTCTCACTGTGAGGAATGAGAGAAGGGACTATAGATCATGCGGGGAGCCTCAGCTGGGGTTACGACCCCTCCTTCAGCTGGGCATAGCTGGGGAAGTTGGTGTTGCTCACAGTCTCCTGAGTCCTCTCTTAGACAACAGGGTGATGGGTGCATTATCAGTGTCTGAAAACAGGAGCAAAAGCCTGTGTTACTTATGCCAGGGTTGCCTGTATGAGGAATTCACGGTCAGGTACCCGCTTCCTGGACATGAGCTGTGCCAGTTCTGGCAGCTCCAGACTCCGGTCTCTTCCAGGGAGAAGAGGGGATGGTGCTGAGGTGATAAACAAGCAGCCAGCTACAGCCTGACCTGCCCCTTAAGCAGGAAATTACAGTGTGGCCTCAATGGGAGAAGTAGAAATGCAGATTAGTGTCCCTATGTATTCCCTCCACCCCCACAGCTGGCTTAGAGTGCTGACAGGCCCTAGCTTTTTGCTGGTGGAAGCTGGAAGTGTGAGATGTCCCCTTGAGCCTCCTCTGCTGAGAGTTAGATGCTATTCGTGTTCAAAGCGGCGGCCCAGCTCCTGCTGCCCAAGCTTTCCCCTGAGGAAACCCAAACTCCCCTCCTTCAGGCCCTGCTAGCCATATGCACGGCCCGTACCCAGAGGATTAGTGTTGCCTCTTGGTTTTGGTGGCTCTGGGGCATGACGGGAAGGTTGTGTTGTAAACGAATAAATCTCAACTACCACCTCCCCCAGCGTACGGGCGGCTCCGAACCTGGGTCTCAATGTCTGGGAGAGAACAGCAGCTCTGCTGGAAGGCCCCAGAAATAGTCCCGTTCCAAGCAAAGCCCTGCCAGGTCCCAGGAGTCCTTAATGAAAGGTGTGAATTCCAGGAACAGAGCCAAGTGCCTGGTTGGCCTACAGAGTGTAACTGCCTCGGCCTGTTTAATAAGGGCTGTGAATTGCAAGAACATAGTGATGAGGGGCCTGGTGGCATCCAAAACCATGTGGCTGGAATTGCCAGGGGCACCAGCAGTCTGGCTAGAGCTCGGGACTTTGAGTTCCCTTCTTTGTAATGAAGGACCCCAGTCCTGCCTATCCCTCGCCTCCCATACACTCTCGTCTTCAAAAGTTTCCACCCCTTCCACCCTACTGCCCATGGAGATCACCCCACAGCGCTAGGGGCTGTACGTTAAGCTGGGGAGAGCCACTCCCTGCTCTGAAGAGCTAACCCAGACAAAGGGTGGGATGGGAGGCAGGCATAGAGAGGGGCAGTGATTTTTTCCCCAAGGTCACCCAGGAGCAGAGACGGAACTAAAACCCAAATCTTGTGAGGCCCAGTCCACTGCTGGGTGCATGAAGGTCCTGACAGCCAAGCTGGAGGGTGTTTCTGACTGGAGGGGGCTGTAGGCCTTCATAGCGAGAGATGCTTGTGTCCTTTCCCCTGGGCTCTGAGCAACTACAGCTTTGCAGCCTTCCTCTACCAAGTCATCGCTCTGCACCCACTGTGAGCTTCTCCTTAGAGATGAACCGGAGGAATAGCGCTGTCACCTCCCCCATTGGATTGCTGGGTTCTCTGGGGCGTCATGGAGTCCTGGCTCACCCCTACTCCTAGGGCCTGAGCACCAGCCTAGGACACCCCCCATCCTTCCTTTCAGTTGACAGAAGGAAGCCGTGAGACCACACTGGTGCCCCACATGAGAGCGGGGGCTGCTCGGCGGACAGATCCACCTATCACCTCTCTTACTCTCTCCTCTGCCTCCCTGCTGAATCACAGGCTCTGTGGGAGATGGGCAGAGGTCCCAGAACCATCTACCCAAACGCCCCGAGTTTGACAGATCGGGTAAGTGGGAGCTGGATGCAGACTAGGCCTGTGTCGAACCAAAGCCCAACCCACCATCTTTGGCAAACAGTGGTAGTTTGGGTTTTGCAATCTCCCCTCAATCCCCTTCTGCTCTTCCTGGCTCCATCCCTCGCTCCACAGAGACGCCTTCATTCCATCCCTTGTGCTACAGATGCTCCCTTTCCTTATAGACGCTCCCTCTGTTGCCCTCTCCAGGCATTTACCTACCAAAATTCCTGTGCTCCCTGGCATGACTGATCCATTCATCTTCCTGCTCTGGGAGCTGGCAGGATTAGCCCTTCTGAGATGCTCCCTATGGGCACTTGGCCACTGAGCTCACTGCAAAACAGTGTGGCCATCTTGCTAGGCTGATCTGGCCACCCATCGGAGAACCTGCTGCCACTTCATTCCAGCCTGCCTTGGCATGGTGAGCAGCAGCCTTTGTTCCTGCCGACGACATGTCACGGGACCAAAGTTAACAGTGAAGCTTAATTTACAGGCAGCTCGGCACGCAGCTAGGGCAGAACAAAACGTGTCGGGCCAGATGGGGCAATGCTCAGGAAGCTGCTTTCACACGGCTTATCTAGCGACGCCTGGAAGCTGCAGCAACTCACTGGCTTAATAACGTCAGCATGGGCCGAAGCTGCCTTTAATGTAGGAACACACGTTTGTGGGCAGGGAGCTTTCCTATTAATTCTGCAGCAAACAAAGCAAATCACAGAGCTGGGCACTTGGGTTCAGAAATGAGGAGGGGTGTGGATGAGGCAGTGCTTAGGTTCCCGTGCCAGGGCACCTGGGAGAGGAGGGTGGGGTGTGACCCCCTCCAGGAATGCCAGCAGAGAGCGTGACACAGGAGGCACAGAGGCTACTACACCAGCACATGTTCATGGCTCTGTATTGAAAGCTGCCTTAAACCACTGAACGTAAGGTGCAGGACAGCCTGAGATTGATCCCACAGCAACGTCCAGCCACCACAAAAACCCAGCTCTGACGAATGTCCAGTGTATTCCTAGACCTAGTGCACAGCGAATTTCAGGCACTATGGAAGCAACGCGGAGCTGATTGCACAAGTCCATGCACAATGCAAGCTCAGCATGACGGCCTGTACTGATCAAACCACAGTGTGCAGGCAGCACGCAAGCTCAGCTCTGCTGAACGTGGGGAGTATCCCGAAAAGCAATTGCACTCGCTGACTCTAGCTACCAAGGGAGCTCAGCTCTGGCTAATATGCCAAGTGTCCCTGTGCTGATTGCATAACCTCTAGGGGGTGAGCAAAGCAGGAACAGCGTTGACCTGTCACGGAAAAGTCCTTCCCCTCCCCTGTACTCAGTGGGAAGAGAGGTCAGGCAGTGGGTTGCCTCCTGCTGTTCTAGGGGGAGACTGAGTTGGCCAAGTCTGTGTTGAGACCCCCAAGGAGTTGCTCGCATTTCCTGTGCTGTAGAGGCAGGATGGCACCACAGATGGCTGTTCCAGTAGAATGGTTGCAGATGGTCAGACTCTTCTGAATGCAGGGGAGAGTTGTTAGGAGCCTGGGGTACTTTGGACCAGCAGGAGTGACCCATGCTGGAGCCTCCACCTATCAAGCCACATCCCCACCATGTGAGCTGCTCAGGGACCAGGGGGGTTGGTTATCTTAGCTGCCATGCTGGTGACTAGCCATGGGAGTCCCTCAGAAGGGTCAGACCGTGGGGTGGGTTCCCTTTAGCTGGAGCTTCTGTGGCCCTGAAATCTCACCTGGTACCTCCCAGTGTTCAGAAAATAGCCCAGTAACATGGCTTTGGCCACCTTTAAGTATACCCCCTGCCTCTCATGAAGTGCTGTGTCCCACAGCAGAGCTGGGTTTAATTCCCACGGGTGGACTCTCACCACCCCTTCTCTCTGGCCTTACAACTCTGGCTAATGCACTGCAGAGAACTCTGGGAAAGGGAAGCTAATAGGCCTTTTTCGTTGTTCATGTCTGTGATTCAGGCCTCCACAGCTGCAAGTTCTCAGGAGATGAGGTAAGGCGTGTACATGGGACTAACCCTCCCATCCTACCCAGGCTTTCAGCAATGAAGGCAACAGGTTGAAGAAAATTCAACAGATTTAATTGTTTCCTTAACTTATTCCTAACCCTGAACCCTAGCTGAGTTCTTCTGTCATGAGCAGAACCAGCCGTCCCCAACACTCACTGAACACTTAAGGTCAGGTTCAGATGAGAGTCTTTTCACATGCCCAAGGCTACAATTCAGCTCTTTTATTTTGGAGGATTTTCATAGAATATCAGGGTTGGAAGGGACCTCAGGATGTCATCTAGTCCAACCCCCTGCTCAAAGCAGGACCAACCCCAACTAAATCATCCCAGCCAGGGCTTTGTCAAGCCCGACCTTAAAAAGCTCTAAGGAAGGAGATTCCACTACCTCCCTAGGTAACCCATTCCAGTGCTTCACCACCCTCCTAGTGAAATAGTGTTTCCTAATATCCAGGGCTGGCTCTAGGCACCAGCACTCCAAGCACGTGCTTGGGGCGGCACTTTCCAAGGGGCGGCACTCCAGCTCTTTTTTTGTTGTTGTTGCTTGGGGCGCAAAAAGCTGGGAGCCGGCCCTGAGCGGAGGTGAGCTGTGGCGGTGGGGGACACGGGGAGGGCCGTAGGAAGTAACCCGGGGTGGGGCAGAGGAACCGCTCCCCCCCCCCAGCTCACCTCCACTCCGCTGCCGCCTGCTCCCCCGAGCGCGGGGAAATATGGCGCACCCAGGGGAGGAGGCGGGGCTGGGGATTTGGGGAAGGGGTTGGAATGGGGCAGGGAAGGGGCGCGGTTGGGGGGCGTGGGAAATTTTTTTTGCTTGGGGCGGCAAAAAACTTGGAGCCGGCCCTGCTAATATCCATACCTAAACCTCCCCCACTGCAACTTGAGACCATTACTCCTTGTTCTGTCATCGGCTACCACTGAGAACAGTCTAGATCCAGCCTCTTTGGAACCCTCCTTCAGGTAGCAGAAAGCAGCTATCAAATCCCCCCTCATTCTTCTCTTCTGCAGCCTAAACAATCCCAGTTCCTTCAGCCTCTCCTCATAAGTCATGTGATTCAGCCCCCTAATCATTTTTGTTGCCTTCTGCTGGACTCTCCAATTTTTCCACATCCTTCTTGTGGTGTGGGGCCCAAAACTGGACACAGTACTCCAGATGAGGCCTCACCAATGCCGAATAGAGGGGAATGATCACGTCCCTCGATCTGCTGGCAATACTCCCACTTATACAGCCCAAAATGCTGTTGGCCTTGGCAACAAGGGCACACTGTTGACTCATATCCTGCTTCTCATCCACTGTAACCCCTAGGTCCTTTTCTGCAGAACTGCTGCCTAGTCATTGTCCCTAGTCTGTAGCAGTGCATGGGATTCTTCCGTCCTAAGTGCAGGACTCTGCACTTGTCTTTGTTGAACCCCATCAGATTTCTTTTGGCCCAGTCCTCTAATTTGTCTAATTTTGTGGTGTGTGGTGTGATGGGGTGAAGCTCTTGTAAAGGGTTCTGGGTAAGGAAGCCCTCTATAAAACTCCCTGGCTTTCAACTGGTAATCAGAGTTGCTGAAGAAAGGAACTGAGGAAAGTTTGAGCCTGTTGGTGTTGTGTTATGGAAGGTAAATTTTATTTTTTAAAATGCCTCTGAACTGGGTCTTGTGGCTTTACTTGCCACATTGAGTATCCCTGCCACTCAGCCCTTACATCAGCTGTGCCAAGGGAAGAAACATTCTTTGCACGTTACATTTCAGTGAGGTCTGCAGCCTCTCCAGTTAGCTGTAACTAGATGCCATTGAAGACATCTCATTTGGCCCCACTATAACTTGGGGTTGGAAACTTGGGCTGCCAGATTTCCTCTGGAAGCACAGAACACTTCTGCAATCACCTTAACTCTGACCCCAAATATTTTCTTGTTCCTAATCTCAAAATATAAACACAACACATCTGAAAAGAAAATATGAACTATAAAGATGACACTGATCAATCTGTGCCATTATCATGTTAAGTGCCAAGTCCACCTAAATCCATAATTTTACTATGCAGCAACAATATTATAGACCCTTTTAAACTGCAGTGGTATTTTCAAGGAACAAAAGTATGTTACCAAAAACAGCAAAAATACATATTGTCAGTCGATTAAATGCATTAACTGATATTTTAAAAGGATCACGTTTAAGAGAAGATATTTAGAGATCAAGATAACAAAGATAATGCAATACAAAACCCCTACCATTCCGTGTGTCTCAGAGTTAAGGTTGTTGTGTTGAAATAGGCATCTCCTTATGCTTAGAAAGTAAAATGTGTTTACTCTGTGGCTAGTGTAAGTATTCATTTCCTTGATTTTTTTTTTTTTTAAAGTGCTGCTTGGGTTTTGTAAATGATGCGATAGGCAAAAACAAACTGTTGCTTAGCAACTTAACTGGTGTTTGAAACAGGGCCACATTTGCAGATGGTGCAAATCACCATGAATCCATTGACTGCAATAAATCTGCACCTGTTTACACCAGCTGAGGATTTAGCTCCAAGATCTTGGTTTAGAGATGGGAACGATCACATAGGTTGTCTGGTGCATTCTCTGGGTCAGGGATTCTCAGACTTGTCCATAGCCTAACCTACAATTTAGTGAACAGTTTGGACCCTTCCTCTCCATTCCCAACCACTCTCCCTCCTAATTGCATGGACCCTCTCCCTTCCCACCTGCAGTTCCATACTGTCCCTCTGGCAATGGCAGCAATTGCTGACATGGATAAGTAAATCCTCTCCAAGCTTCAATGTATCTGAAGGGTCTTTGATGCAATGAAAGCAGCTGGAGGTGAGGCAGATGCAGCTCTGTGGGACTAGCCAGCTCTCTGCAGTCCACCAGCAAGGGTTCCATGGACTGGTTAGTGAACGACTGTCCTAGGGGCCCGTGCAAGGTTTCCTACAGCATATTCTCCTACACGTTCATTGGACCGGTTATAAGTAACTGAAGCAATGGACCTTCCAGTACATCATGTGGGAGTCTGTTCCTTGCTCTGTAGATCTCGCTGCTACAACAGGAAACATTTTCTTTGCTCAGTTTCATTCCAGCTAGACAGACCTCGCTCCATCCACCTCCTCTGGACCATCTGAAACCATTCCTCTCCCTCATTGGTAAGGGCCGGCCCTAAAAGTCTGGGTGTTCCAAGAGAAGCGTGGTTATCACGTCCTCCTGTTGGGTCAGGGGAGAGGGGTTCTCATGGGAAGGGTCTGATTGCACTTCAATGGAAAGCTGCCAATACAACCTCACCTGCCCTTGTGCATTGGAAAGCCAAGACATTGTACTGACGTGTCAGCGTGGGGGAGCTGGGGCTTGAGGCTCTGTCCCTGGGCATTATGCACACAGTTATAGAAGCACGGCCAGTGGGTGAAGCAAGTAGAGGCTTTCTGCAGGCGGCCTGTACTGGTACAGTGGCCTGTATTCAGTGTTAATTCATGTCCAGCTGACACCAGAGAAGAGGGCTGTCAGGGAGCCAGATACAGCTTTCTGATTCTGAGCCTCAGCGCTGCTCTGACCTATGCCCACTGGCTCTGGTCCCTGGGGGTGTTTCTACACTGCATGGCCTGCGAGGGAGGAGAGTCTCCGAGCCCAAATGCCTACACTGCAATTTTTTAGCTTTGCAGGCCAAGTCAACTGACCTGGGCTCTGAGACTTGGTTCTGTGGGTTTCTTATCGCAGTGTAGGTTCACCCTAAGGGACTGTCCACCAGCTGGTGATAGCTGGAGCACATTCTGCTTCGACCATTGCCCCTCTCTGCCCCTTCCTGCCCCCATTGTGTCTCAGTCATGAGGCGCTGGGGTGGGAGAGTGGCACAGGAACCAGAGCTGGATGAAGGGAGTGGAGCAGGGCTGAGAATCTGCCCCCGTGTGATTGAAGAACTCATGGAACTTTGCTAGCAAGGAGATTTTATTTTTCTCTGTACTGTGTGTTTCACAGTCGCTCTGCATGCAGATGTTAGTGCTCATGGAAAACCGAAGCCTCTTGAGACTGAGACCTTCTATTTATCCAGCAAACACTATGGCATGAGCAGTGGCAGGGAGTGCTCCCCCCCACAGCTCTAGCTCTGAAGGCAACTCTCAAGGTGGAAGAGAAGTGGAGGCCTTAAGCCCGTTCATATTTTGGCCTCTGCTGAGACTGTTCATGAGATGGCCGATTAGTGCCAGCAGCAGTGGGATGTAGATGCTTATCCACAAGGAACTAGATTGAAACCCACCAAAATCACTTGCCGTCAGACAATGATTTCTGATTAGCAGTGAGCTGGGCTGAATTAGACCCAGCGACCTGGAGGGGAAAGCTTTAGAGCCCATCCTCAAGCCTCTCAGCCTCACGCTGTCCTATAAATGGAGAAAGAGACAACCGAAGCAGGTCTATACAGGTTTCACTGGCTCATTTTGTAATAGATAATCCCCAAGCCTAGTAATGAATGCATTGTCTAAAGTCTGCTAACAATACACTATTTCTGCTGCAGGGATCCTGCCCTCTAGAAACCCAGACTGACGTTGGATACCAGCTAGCCCCTACTTACTGATGGTATGACTCTTAAAGGTATTTAGCTGCCTAATTCCTGTTAATTTCAGTGGAGAGTGAGATGCCTAAATACCTTTTAACAATCTTGCCCTAAGTGCCTACCACCAAAGTCAATGGGAATTTTGCCATTGATGGCGGAGTGAGGACTGGCACCCAGGTACCCACCAAGGGCCAGATCAATGGGACTCTTTGCATTGACTTCAAGGGGCTTTGGATCCAGCCCGTAATTAAGCTGGTGAATACATCGTTAGTGGTGGCATTGTAAGATCCAGTCATGAGCTTACCCAGCAGGGTGAAGAGAATGCAAGGTCTTCGTAGAGGTCCAAAAACACCTGCTGCTCCTACTCAGGCTAGTGGAAAATTCCCATTGGCCGTCAGTAGGCTTAGTATGCATGGCTCTTATAGGACCTCCAGCTGCTAAACGGTGACATAAATACCCGGCCAAATCTGATTCCATCCCATAGAGGGCAGTGGCCCTCACAGTAGCCAGTGTATTGCACTGCTCTGGGGTGTTTCTGCTGGGCGTGTAGGTGTGTCTATGCTAGGTTCTGGGATGATGCCGTGATAGAGCTCTAGTGGTGCAGGTTAAGAGAGGAATGGATCTAAGTCCTGTGTGATAATTGGGCCTAAAAATTTACCCTCAACTGTGTTGGGCTTTTTTTTGTGACTTTTCATTTAAGTTCTTAAAATGTCACAAAACCTATAATGTTGATCAGGAACGGGTACAGAAAGGAGACACACAAAACCCTAACTTAGTCTAAACAAAAGGGGGGCTTGATCGTATGACTCAAGGACTGTGTTGAAATTTTGCATGGTAAAAACAGAAAATGTGCAACTGAAAATTCACAAACCAAAATTCCTGTCTCAGATATTAGGCCTAATTAGAGGATAAAATAATGAGGGGATGGGCTATTCCACCCTGCGCTCCTTTTAAGGAGCCCAAAAAGAAGACGCTTGGGGAGGAGAATATGGAAGAACAGAAGGAGGCTACTGGAGCAAGCTTCACCTTCATGGCTGCCGCCCCCACTGTCTCCTGAGACTCCAGACCTCCTTTGTCTTAATCCTGACCAGACCGGGCCAGAGAAAGGGACCCAGATGGCATCGCCACTCCTACCAGCTCCCGCTGAATCCCAAACACCGCCTAAGATGAAACTTAATCTAACTCTAACAGCAGCTGTAGCTCCAAACCATCTCAGCTAACTTCTTTTCTCCAAACTGGACAGTTATTGCCATCTAAGAGACTGTCACCCCAGGGATTTTCCTTCTTAAAAACTCTCCAGCTGTTCAGATCAAAGCCTTACTTAATACTTTACATTTCAAATGCTTTAAGTTTCTTTCTTTTATGTATCTTTAATAAAAGGTAAGAGAATTTTTGATGGTCCGTTTGCCATGGTACTAAGCAGACTGCGGTCTCTGTATGCGGAACCCCGCACTTTGTTTAACACTGTTTAATGTTAACACCATTGGTCCATCTAAATTAATACAACCGTCATAGAATCATAGAATATCAGGGTTGGAAGGGACCTCAGGAGGTCATCTAGTCCCACCCCCTGATCAAAGCAGGACCAATCCCCAACTAAATCATCTCAGCCAGGGCTTTGTCAAGCTTGACCTTAAAAACCTCTAAGGAAGGAGATTCCACCACCTCCCTAGGTAACACATTCCAGTGCTTCACCACCCTCCTAGTGAAAAAGTTTTTCCTAATATCCAACCTAAACCTCCCCCACTGCAACTTGAGACCATTACTCCTTGTTCTGTCATCTGCCACCACTGAGAACAGTCTAGATCCATCCTCTTTGGAACCCCCTTTCAGGTAGTTGAAAGCAGCTATCAAATCCCCCCTCATTCTTCACTTCTGCAGACTAAATAATCCCCGTTCCCTCAACCTCCCCTCATAAGTCATGTGCTCCAGGCCCCTAATCATTTTTTTTGCCCTTTGCTGGACTCCAGTTTTTCCACATCCTTCTTGTAGTGTGGGGCCCAAAACTGGACACAGTACTCCAGATGAGGCCTCACCAATGCTGAATAGAGGGGAATGATCACATCCCTCAATCGGCTGACAATGCTCCTACTTATACAGCCCAAAATGCCATTAGCCTTCTTGGCAACAAGGGCACACTGTTGACTCATATCCAGCTTCTCGTCCACTGTAACCTCTAGGTCACTTTCTGCAGAACTGCTGCCTAGCCATTCGGTCCCTAGTCTGTAGCAGTGCATGGGATTCTTCCGTCCTAAGTGCAGGGCTCTGCACTTGTCCTTGTTGAACCTCATCAGATTTCTTTTGGCCCAATCTTCTAATTTGTCTAGGTCCCTCTGTATCCTATCCTTACCCTCCAGCGTATCTACCTCTCCTCCCAGTTTAGTGTCATCTGCAGATTTGCTGAGAGTGCAGTGCACGCCATCCTCCAGATCGTTAATGAAGTTATTGAACAAAACCGGCCCCAGGACCAACCCTTGGGGCACTCCGCTTGTTACCAGCTGCCAACTAGACATGGAGCCATTGATCACTACCCATTGAGCCTGATGATCTAGCCAGCTTTCTATCCACCTTATAGTCCATTCATTCAGCCCATACTTCTTTAACTTGCCGGCAAGAATACTGTGGGAGACTGTATCAAAAGCTTTGCTAAAGTCAAGGAATAACATGTCCACTGCTTTTCCCTCATCCACAGACCCAGTTATCTCCTCATAGAAGGCAATTAGGTTAGTCAGGCATGACTTGCCCTTGGTGAATCCATGCTGACTGTTCCTGATCACTTTCCTCTCCTCGAAGTGCTTCAGAATTGATTCCTTGAGGACCTGCTCCATGATTTTTCCAGGGACTGAGGTGAAGTTGACTGGTCTGTAGTTCCCCGGATCCTCCTTCTTCCCTTTTTTAAAGATGGGCACTACATTAGCCTTTTTCCAGTCATCTGGGACCTCCCCCCATCACCAGGAGTTTTCAAAGATAATGGCCAATGGCTCTGCAATCACATCCGCCAACTCCTTTAGCACCCTCAGGTGCAGCGCATCCGGCCCGATGGATTTGTGCTCATCCAGCTTTTCTAAATAGTCCTGAACCACTTCTTTCTCCACAGAGAGCTGGTCACCTCCTCCCCATGCTGTGCTGCCCAGTGCAGTAGTCTGGGAGCTGACCTTGTTCGTGAAGACAGAGGCAAAAAAAGCATTAAGTACATTAGCTTTTTCCACATCCTCTGTCACTAGGTTGCCTCCCTCATTCAGTAAGGGGCCCACACTTTCCTTGACCACCTTCTTGTTGCTAACATACCTGAAGAAACCCTTCTTGTTACTCTTAACATCCCTTGCTAGCTGCAACTCCAAGTGTGATTTTGGCCTTCCTGATTTTGCTCCTGCATGCTTGAGCAATATTTTTATACTCCCTGGTCATTTGTCCAAACTTTCAAGCTTCTTTTTTGTGTTTAAGATCAGCAAGGATTTCACTGTTAAGCCAAGCTGGTCGCCTGCCATATTTACTATTCTTTCTACACTTTGGGAGGGTTTGTTCCTGCAACCTCAATAAGGATTCTTTAAAATACAGCCAGCTCTCCTTTGCTCCTCATATTATTCTCCCAGGGGATCCTGCCCATCAGTTCCCTTAGGGAGTCAAAGTCTGCTTTTCTGATGTCCAGGGTCCGTATTCTGCTGCTCTCCTTTCTTCCTTGTGTCAGGATCCTGAACTCGACCATCTCATGGTCACTGCCTCCCAGGTTCCCATCCACTTTTGCTTCCCCTACTCATTCTTCCATGTTTGTGAGCAGCAGGTCAAGAAGAACTCTGCCCTTAGTTGGTTCCTCCAGCACTTGCACCAGGAAATTGACCCCTACACTTTCCAAAAATATTCTGGATTGTCTGTGCAGTCCCCAGGCACCAAATTAAAATTTCCACAGGGAGAGTTCTAAGGGGAGTGACTCCTCCTTGTGGAAGGGGGTGTGAGGCCCTTTCCACTGCCTAGACTACATGGTTACCAGGTTGCACCCTGGTGTGGCGTGACTAGGCATGTACCTGCACGAGCTATCACCAGTATCCAACTGACCCACATGTGATCTGGACCCCTGGCATGCAGCAGGGGTCATCACACAAAAACCTACACTCTTATGAGTTGAGTACAACATGCACCTGGAGCTCTCGGCCTCACTCCTGATTAGGTTATGGCTCCATAACTCTCACCCCCTGTTGCATCACTTTGTCAAGTTGTGTCATACTGGGGCATATGTTGCTAAACCATTATATAACATCTCCTCCGAGATTCCCCCCTCCCTCTCTGCATCGCTGAAAGTATGCCGGGATTTCCTAAAGCCGTACCATCAAATTCGGTCCTGGCATAAGTGACTCCAATTGAGTTGTGCCTGCTTATGCCCAGGCTGTATTTGGCTCTTGCTGTCTACCTGCCTTCTGGACAAATTATACTTTCAATGGGACTTCTGTGAAATGTTCCATATCACTCCACACATGCACTGGGATCTTCATGTCAAGCCACAGTGATGCAGGAACACCAATAGAATGGCAGCATTCTGTGACACGCACCTGAGCTTCTGCATTCTGTCTTTCTGGGCTCCCCCAGCTTGGCACTTAGAAGCAAACTGTAATTACTAGTCACTTACAACCGGGGAAGGAGAACAGACAAATGGGATTAGTGGGTGTTGATATTATGTGTCCAATACATACAAAGACAGGGGCTGGCATGAAGGAGCTTGCAAGCTAAAAGTTAGATCTGGTCAGAAAACATCCCCTTCCCTTGGAAAATTTCCATTTTTGTGGCAAAAAAATAAAACTTGAGAACTCTTGACTGAAATTTTCATTTTGGAAATGCTGCCAGGGTGCTTCATGAGAGCTGTAGTTAAAATTCTTCATGCTCCCATTCTTCTCCATAGGCTGGGGTCCCTGCGTAAACTACATATCCTATGATAGATCTCTCCTCTACTGAGAAGCGATGGTGCATCATGGCAGATGGTGTCTGGCTTGGGAAGTCCCTCCATACAGGAGAATGGGAGCGCAAGGACTCCAAACTTCAACTCCCATGAGGCACTAGGGCCGCATTTCTAAATCGAATAGTTTTAGTTTCGGGTGTTCCTTTCCCTCCTCCAGAAAGCTGAAATGTTCTGTGGAAAGCAGACCCTTTTCCTGAAAAACTTCACATAGTCAAAAACTCAATTTTTTGTCAAAACAGATGGAAAAATTTTGCTAGTAAAAGTATATAACAGAATACCGAGAAGAGAAAGTTAGTAATACTCAACACATATCACTTATCCATAGATCTCAAATTACTTTATGAAGGTGGATAAGATCTCTTCTTTCCAGATGGGGAAAACGGAGGAACTAAAATCAAGTGGCACCTTAAAGACTAACAGATTTATTTGGGCATAAGCTTTCATGGGTAAAAACCTCACTTCTTCAGATGCATAGAGTGAAAGTTACAGATGCAGGCATTATCTACTGACACATGGAGAGCAGGGAGTTACTTCGCCAGTGGAGAACCAGTGTTGACAGGGCCAATTCAATCAGGGTGGATGTAGTCCACTCCCAATAATAGATGAGGAGGTGTCAATTCCAGGAGAGGAAAAGCTGCTTCTGTAATGAGCCAGCCACTCCCAGTCCCTATTCAAACCCAGATTAATGGTGTTAAATTTGCAAATGAATTTTAGTTCTGCTGTTTCTCTTTGAAGTCTGTTTCTGAAGTTTTTTTGTTCAATCTCCCTGGTCATTCTATTACAGATTTAAAAGTCACTATCATTGAAGTGTTCACTTACTGGCTTATGTATGTTACCATTCCTGATGTCCGATTTGTGTCCATTTATTCTTTTGCGGAGGAACTGTCCGGTTTGGCCAATGTACATGGCAGAGGGGCATTGCTGGCACATGATGGCATATATAACATTAGTGAATGTGCAGGTGATTGAGCCCTTGATGGTGTGGCTGATGTGTGGCTTGCACAGATACAGACAGACATCATCTTCCTCTCCAAATGCAAACAGATGGACATCATACCAAATGGACTGAAGGTAAAAAATCCATTGCAATCAACATACTACACTGACTATGGTGAGAGACTGTGCCACACACTCTCAAAGAAACTGAGGAACCATCTGATCAGCATCCTGTACAGCAGACAGGAGAAGATCAAGAATGAGCTCTCAGAACTGGAGACTCTCAGACAATACCAACCTTCCACACAAACTTCCACGTGGCTGGACTTTACAAAAATGAGACAAGCCATTTACAATGCACACTTCACTTCTCTACAGAGGAAAAAGGACAGTAAGCTATCTAAACTCCTACCTGCCACAGGGGGCTACAACAGTGGTACCCTCAACTCATCTAACAACATTGTCAATCTTTCCAACCACACACTTAGCCCAGCAGAAGAGTCTGACCTATCTTGGGGACTCTCTCTCTGTCCCACCATCCCCACGAACACGATACAGTTCTGCGGTGATCTGGAAGCCTACTTTCGTCATCTCCGACTCAAGGAATATTTTCAACGCACCACTGAACACTGCACTGACCCACAGGAACCCTCCTACCAACACTACAAGAAGAAGAACTCTGCGTGGACTCCTCCTGACGGTCGAAATGACAGACTGGACCTCTACATAGAGTGCTTCCGCAGACGTGCACAGGCTGAAATTGTGGACAAACAACATCACTTGTCCCATAACCTCAGCCGTACAGAACGCAATGCCATCCACAGCCTCAGAAACAACTCTGACATTATCATCAAAGGGGCTGACAAAGGAGGTGCTGTAGTCATAATGAACAGGTCGGATTATGAACAGGAGGCTGCCAGGCAACTCTCCAAGACCACATTCTACAGGCCACTATCCTCTGATCCCACTGATGAATACCAAAAGAAACTACACCATCTGCTCAAGAAATTCCCAGCTACAGTACGGGAACAAATCTACATGGACACACCCCCAGAACCCCGACCAGGGGTATTCTATCTGCTACCCAAGATACATAAACCCGGAAACCCTAGACGCCCCATCATCTCAGGCATTGGCACTCTTACAGCAGGATTATCTGGCTATTTGGACTCTCTCCTCAGACCCTACGCTACCAGCACTCCCAGCTATCTTCGAGACACCACCGACTTCCTGAGGAAACTACAATGCATTGGTGTTCTTCCTGAAAACACCATCCTGGCCACCATGGATGTAGAAGCACTTTACACCAATATTCCACATGAGGATGGACTACAAGCTGTCAGGAACAGTATCCCTGATGAGGCCACAGCACGCCTGGTGGCTGAGCTTTGTGACTTTGTCCTCACCCACAACCACTTCAGATTTGGGGACAACTTATACCTTCAAGTCAGTGGCACTGCTATGGGTACCCGCATGGCCCCACAGTATGCCAACATTTTTATGGCTGACTTAGAACAATGCCTCCTCAGCTCTCGTCCCCTAGTGCCCCTCCTCTACTTGCGCTACACTGATGACATCTTCATCATATGGACCCACGGAAAGGAGGCCCTTGAAGAATTCTACCTGGACTTCAACAATTTCCACCCCACCATCAACCTCAGCCTGGACCAGTCCACACAAGAGATCCACTTCCTGGACACTACAGTGCAAATAAGTGATGGTCACATAAACACCACTCTATACCGGAAACCTACTGACCACTATATGTACCTACATGCCTCCAGCTTCCATCCAAGACACATCACACAATCCATTGTCTACAGCCAAGCCCTAAGATACAACCGAATTTGCTCCAACCCCTCAGACAGAGACAAACACCTACAAGATCTTTATCAAGCATTCGTAAAACTACAATACCCACCTGGGGAAGTGAGGAAACAGATTGACAGAGCAAGACGGGTACCCAGAAATCACCTACTACAGGACAGGCCCAACAAGGACAATAACAGAACACCACGGGCCATCACATACAGCCCCCAGCTAAAACCTCTCCAGCGCATTATCCACGATCTACAACCTATCCTGGAAAATGATCCCTCACTCTCACAGACCTTGGGAGGCAGGTCAGTCCTCGCTTACAGACAACCCCCCAACCTGAAGCAAATACTCACCAGCAACTACACACCACACCACAGAAACACCAACCCAGGAACCAATCCCTGTAGCAAACCTCGTTGCCTACTCTGTCCCCATATCTACTCTGGCGACACCATCAGAGGACCCAACCACATCAGCCACACCATCAAGGGCTCATTCACCTGCATATCCACTAATGTTATATATGCCATCATGTGCCAGCAATGCCCCTCTGCCATGTACATTGGCCAAACCGGACAGTCCCTCCGCAAAAGAATAAATGGACACAAATCGGACATCAGGAATGGTAACATACATAAGCCAGTAAGTGAACACTTCAATCTCCCTGGTCATTCTATTCTATTACAGATTTAAAAGTCACTATCATTGAACAAAAAAACTTCAGAAACAGACTTCAAAGAGAAACAGCAGAACTAAAATTCATTTGCAAATTTAACACCATTAATCTGGGCTTGAATAGGGACTGGGAGTGGCTGGCTCATTACAGAAGCAGCTTTTCCTCTCCTGGAATTGACACCTCCTCATCTATTATTGGGAGTGGACTACATCCACCCTGATTGAATTGGCCCTGTCTACACTGGTTCTCCACTTGCGAAGTAACTCCCTGCTCTCCATGTGTCAGTATATAATGCCTGCATCTGTAACTTTCACTCTTTGCATCTGAAGAAGTGAGGTTTTTACCCACGAAAGCTTATGCCCAAATAAATCTTAGTCTTTAAGGTGCCACCAGACTCCTTGTTGTTTTTGTAGATACAGACTAACACGGCTACCCCCTGATACTTAAAGTCAAGTAATTTGCCCAACATTACACAGCTAGTTAGCTTCAAAGCTTGGAATAGAAGCCACCAGTCCTTGTTCTCAACCCTCTATCCTATCCACTGTTAAATTAATAGCACCCACCGCATATGTGAATGCCAAGCAGACATTCACAGAATCATAAAAATGTCGGGCTGGAAGAGACCTTTAGGGGTCATATAGTTCAGCCACATGTGCTGAGGCAGGACCAACTGAACCTAGCCCATCCCTGACACGTATTTGTCCAAACAGATCTTAAAAGCCCCCAGGGATGGGGATTCTGCAACCTCCCTTGGAAAGCCTATTCCAGACCTCAACAACCCTTAGAGTTACAAATTTTTTCCTAATATCTAACCTAAATCTCCCTTGTTGCAGAGTAAGCCAATTATTTCTTGTCCTACCTTCAGTGGACATGGAGAACAATCGATCACTGTCCTATTAATAAGACCCCTTAACATATCAAGGTCCTCTCTCAGCTGCCTTTTCTTATTAAACAGGCCCATTTTTAAAACCTTTTCTCTTAGGTCAGGTTTTCAGAACCTTTTATCAAGTTTGTTGATCTCCCCCTGGACTCTGTCCAATTTGGCCACATCTTTCGTTAAGTGTGGTGCCCAGAATTGGACTCGGTGTTCCAGCTGAGGCCTCCCCAGTGCCGAGTAGAGCAGGACATTTCCCTCCTGTGTCTTACCCTGACACTCCTGTTATGGGACACTCAGGCAAATTAAGCTGAATTAACTAAAGGTGTGAAGTTAAAGTGCATTAAACACCTGTGCGGAGGCTCTTGGTCAGAAGTAAAGCAGCTGTAGGTTGCTTTAGCTTTCTCCCCTTTGAGTGACTGTCATTTCTTTGTTTTCCATTCAGTTTATTCTAACCAAAGAACTTCACCTCCGTGCTCTTCATGGTCTGCTGTAGCGTTGCAGCCTGGTAAATATTATAACAGAGTTACTGTTCTGGGAGGGAGGGAGTATGGCACATCCACACTCAGCCCCTAAAGTGTGTGGCTCCTCCCATGGGAAGAGAGGGGAACTGCACCTGCAGCAGGAGGAGAGCTGCCCCCATCCCCTCTTCCAGTAGCAAAGAGATGTGCTGTTCTTGACTGAGCGTACACCTGTGTCATTATCCCGGGGATTTTTCTCTCTCTCTCTCTATGGCAGGTGTTTCCAACAGCCCAAGGGAGAAGATGGATTTTCTCTGAAATAAAGAAGAAGAGGAAGGAGCATATTCAAGAGGCTGTGCACAACGGCCAGGAGCCTGGGAAAAAGGTGAGACAATCTAGAGGTGATACTAAATGATGGAGATTATGATGTAGCACGTTATGGAATGAAACCCGGAATCCCTGATGGATTGATGAGGCTGGAAGAAGAGGTGGAGTTGTGTTCTGTGTCAAAAATATTAGTATGTGACCTCATGGTCTGTTGATCGATAGGTTAACACAAGCTGGAAGAATCCCTGGAATCCTAACCCACATCATTGGGTGGGGGGTGGGAGGGTTGAGACCTGCTAGGATAAACACGTCTCAAGGATGGTAGAGGTTTACTTGGTCCTGCCTCAGTGCAGTGGGCTGGACTAGATGACCCCACAAGGTCTCTTCCAGCCCTTCATTTCTATGGTTCTGAGAATGCCTGCTTGCTATTCACATGTGCAGTGGGAGTTATTTCTTTAACACGGTTCAGTCGCTGGAGTGGGGACTTGGGATCCAGGCCTGGTGAGTGCTGTTCCAAGCTTCGAAGAAGACTCGCTGTGTAATTTTGGGCAAGTCACTTGCCTTCAGTGCCTCAGTTTTCCCTATCCGGAAAGAAGAGATAACTGTCTTACCCACCTTTATAAAGCAATTGGAGACCTATGGATACAAAGTGATATATGTGAGTATTATTACTAATTCTCTCTTCTCAGTGTTCTATTACATACTTTTACTAGCAAAATTTTTCTAGTTTCACAGAAGCTTCATTGATACTAATACATTCCCATGAAAAGTCTTGGTTTTGTCCAATCTGCATTTTCGGATGGAAAATGCTTGGCCAGCTCTGTTTTGGTATTCCTGCTGGAGAGCATCTAAACCTGCAGCGTCTCATCATGCCTGCCTCCAGTGCTCCATGACTTCAGCACCCTCGTGACTTGGTCTTTAGTAGCAGTCTTCTCTCTTCTTCACTGGAAGAATCTCCAAGATCACCTAATTCAACCTTGGCTTCAGTTCTCTTCCCAGGTCCCCACTGTGATCCTTGTTTCTATCTGATCTCTCTTTCTGATGTCAATTTGTTCCTACCTGGATTACAGTCAGTGGACACTCTTCAGAATGTCTGGCGCCCTTGTGTTAGCTCAGGACCAGGAAGGCAGCATGTTCTCTATATCTAAGCTATCCCCATCCCAGGCCTGATTCCTCACTATGGAACCTTCTTGGGGGCTGACTCTTGGGGACGGGGTTGCCTTCCTAGCATCCTTAGAGCATCAAGCACAGTAGGTAAATCTAAGGATAACAGAACATTGTGCTGCCTGGCACCTGGTACATTCTAGGTGCCTCGCAGCAAGAGACTTATTGCTGTTAACACAGCAGGGACAATGAACTGGTAAATAATTCAAGCAGATTGTTGTGCCGTGTCAAAAGCTTTATCAGATGAAAAGGTAGTTTGGCCTCTTTTAAAATAGGTGGCCCTGCTCAGCTGTGGAGAGAGGTGGGGTTCTGTTACAGGCCCAGGGAGGGAGTTTTAGCTTGTATTGTAGCAGCTTGTGCTCTTAGCTCTGGAGATCCTTGGTTCAGTCCCCAGTGTGTTGGCCATGATGGGAGCTGTCCCATAAACTGTGGGGGGAGGGGTCATTTGGGATTTAAGCTGTGGTTGGCCTCAGACACTCAGGAAGCTGACACCCCAGGGGCCGAAGTGGGGACCTCCAGAGCTAAAAGCATGAGCTGCTACAGCCTGAGCCACAGCTCCCAAGTTGGGTCAGTAAGAGTCATATCGTCCGTGAATCGGGCATGGGGGGAGGGGAGACACACATGCTCACCAATGGGTTACAGTGGGACACTCCCACTCCACATGAGACAGCAGGGCATGGTTACGGATACATGTGTTTTGGTCCAGGCAACCTAAAAACCCAGGTCTGTCTGGTCTGAGTGGGGAGAAGGGAGCGGAGGAGGGGGTAATTCAGATGGGGCTTGGGGAGTTAAGAACTCATTGGTAACTCAGTCCATGCACCTGCGGGCAGCCATTGCTGAGCATAAGTAAAGAGGGGAGCAGGGCTGTGCTTGACAGGCAGGTTGAAGCAGCATCTGCAGTTCAGCGGAGCAGGGTGGCACAGAGCCCTCAGTCCGGGGGATGAGGTCCCAGGGCAGTGGCTAGGCAGAATGCCCTTTGCTCACCGCTAGCAATTGTGCCGCTCCACTGAACTTCATAGCAGCTGCAGAGACTGTCGCTGCATCATAGGCCGCCCTATAGAGATTGCACCATGGTAGCCCAGCCATGCTGCCCCACAGCCATGTAAAGGTCACCATCTCGTGCTGTGGTAAAAACCAGCCCGGCTCCAGCCAGCCCGGCTCCTCAGGCTCGCTCCACGCCATGGCTCAGCCGGCCGAGCAAAGTGCTGCAGGTGACTCCTGTGGAAAGAAACTGCATCAGCCCAGCTGTGGCGGGGTCAGAGGCCCGGCTCAGGCAGTTTGTTGCCATCCAGGCTTGAGTTTCTGCCTGAAATGGAACCCCCCCCCCCAGAGTCAGGCGCTGAGGAAGTGCCTCGAAAATGCCCCCCAGTCAAAAGCGAGGCCTTTGAAATCCTCAGATTCATCATGGAGGCTACTCAGGCAACTCTGAGCGAGTCCCAGAACCCCTGGGGAGCCGCCCTGGGAAAGAAAGGAAGCAGGCAGGCAAGAAACAAACCCAGCCCAGTTAAATGGCAGGGGGCAAGAGATTATTTGAACCCCCAGGGATCCTTCAACAACCGGAACCCGACCCTAATGAAGCCCATAGAGAGGAGCATAAACTACTGAAAGTAGAGGAATCATAGATTATTAGGGTTGGAAGGGACCTCAGAAGGTCATCTAGTCCAACCCCCTGCTCGAAGCAGGACCAATCCCCAACTAAATCCTCAAATGGCCCCCTCAAGGATTAAACTCACAATCCTGGGTTTAGCAGGCCAATGCTCAAACCACTGAGATATCCCTCCCCACCCTTTGTTGGAAGAACAAAGAGAGAAAGATGTAAAAATCCTCTCCCCTGTTTGGCTGCAGCTGGCTGTGCCACCAACCCCAGCGGTTCAAAAATCGTGAGTCAGAGCCCAGCAAATCACGAGATTGACCCCCAAAACGGTCAGCTTTCGTTATTATAAAAAGATCGTTTGGGAGTTTTGTTTTTTGCCTTTTGTGTCTCTCAGTTGCTGAACCCCCCAGCCCGTCCCCGGTGTGTGAGTGACAGCGTCGCCCACTCTCCCAAATGTATTGGGTACGGTGATTGTGGGTCCCGCAGCAGGAGCTCTCACCCCACATCTGCCTGCTCCCTTGCCAGCAATTAATTCTGTCCCCCAACCTCCAAATCAATCCTGTCCTCTCATCAGTTCTGTCCTCTCCCCCACTCCCAGCTTCATCTCTGTTCCTCTGGGTGTTCTTCGTCCCCTTTCTCAGGTCGCGGGGCTGCAGTGGGGCCCCTTTCCAAGGCTGTGTGGTGTTGGGGGTGTAGGATGGAGGAACTGCCCTGAGCTGCTGAGTGCTTTCTGCTCCCCCTCTCCTGTAAGAACGGTGTCAATCCCTGGGGATGGGGTGGGAAGGAGGTGGGAGCCTTGCCTGCTTCCTGCAGGAGCCCCGATAGGCTGCTCTGCCCCAGTGGGTGGGACAGTGGGGGAAGTGGCCAATGAGAGGGGTTTCCCCAGGCAGGGATGGAATTCACAGAGGGCTGGAGTTTCTCGCATCATCGCGGGCCGGGCCGCAGCCCGGCCGAAATCCTGTCACTCATGAAGAAATTGTGACGCTTGCCGGCGCTGAGCTGGGTTTAGGCAGGAGCTGGCCTCTGAGAGGCCTGAAGTCTTTGTCCCAGTGGCAATAAACACCTGTTGCACTTGTAACCAGTTGGCTAATTGCAGCCAGCAGAGTGCCATAAACTATGGAGAATGTGAACATTCACTTTTTTCTCAGGCTCACAGAGAGACTGTTGGCATACAATTGATATTTCTAAGGGCTGGTCCACACTAAGCCTCCAGTTCGAACTAAGATACGCAACTTCAGCTACGTGAATAACGTAGCTGAAGTCAAAGTATCTTAGTTCAAACTTAAAGGTACTTATCGCGGGTCCACCCGCGGCAGGCAGGCTCCCCCGTTGACTCCGCCTACTCCTCTCGCGGAGCAGGATTACCGGCGTCGACGTCGAGCACTTCCGGGATCGATTTATCGCGTCTAGACAAGACGCGATAAATCGATCCCAGAAGATCGATTGCTTGCCGCCGAACCAGTGGGTAAGTATAGATGTACCCTAAGGTGCAAATTTGGCTCCAAATTTGAGTTTTGTAAAAACTAACCCAAGCTTTGCAAAACCTCAGAGCCACTGGAAGATCTCCGGCTTTTATAGCTTGTAAATACCAGCGGCAGATGGAGGAGCTGGCCTTGTGGCTAGCCCGGGATCAGGTGACCTTGGGGTAATTCCCAGCTCTGCCACAGACTTTCTGTGTGACCTTGGCCAAGATACTTAATCTCCCCGGGCCTCATCTCCCTAGCTGTAAAGTGGGGATCAGAACATTCCTCTCTGCATTGTCTGTTTGGAGTGTGAGCTTCTTGGGGCAGGGACTTGGTGTCTGTACCGAATCCAGCACACTGGGTCCTGCTCTAGGCATGCCATGTAGCATCCGTCTCACTCCCCCAGCCAGGCTGCAGGGCCTGAGCAGGGTTTATCCTGCGGTCACTCCTCCCAGACTTGATAGCACCAGCTCTGAGGGCAGAGGAACTGTCTCTGCTCTGCTCTCAATGGCCCCGCTTGGGATTGGAGTTGCCAGGGAAAGGAGGATGCAGCCGCTGGCTCCCTCAGGGCCTTGCTGACAGGAGGGTGAAAGGGAACAGGCTGGGGTGGTGGGAGATTCAAGGGGGCTCATTGGAAGCAGGAGCAATGTTGGGGAGGCTGTCCCAGACACTCCCAGTGCCCCCTCCCCAAGCCTTCTCCGTCTCAGTGCCATAGGAGGGGCTATTCTAATGTTATGTGCTTCAGTGCTGTGGCATGTCATTAGGAGTCAAAATTCCACCCAGATGTGCGGCTGGACTGGGCTTGGCTGTGAGGCCATCCAGCCAGCTCCTTCTCCAGGTCCACATGCCACGGCAGCATCATGTGGCTCCTACTGCCGGGGAGGAAAGGGCCTTTCATGAAACATCACATGCGGTCAGGGGCTGATGCTGGAAATCTGGTGGAGGGCTAGATTTCCGGTCAGCTGTTCTTTCTCTGGGAAGATGCCCAAGAGCGAGCTCCGTAGGCACAGTCAATTCAGGAGCGCTTGACAAGTTCCAACAGAGAGGTCTGCAGCATTTTGGGAGCAGTATCGGGCCAGCGAGCCCTTTGATTGTAATCAGTGGGTTGGCAAGAGTCCCAGAAACTCGGAACAAAAATGCTTTGAACAGGCCAGATGCACAAGGTGTGTCGCCCATAGTCTATGGGGTGTGGAGCGGTGACTCATGGCATTATCATGTTCTGCTCCTGTGTGTGAAAGCATCCATCAGTGCCAGGCACCTTGTTCAGAGCTGGCCAGCGGCTGCTTTTTCACCCGCCAGACTTCCATCGCTCACATCCTAAGCTCTTGCTCCCTGTCTGCCCCCCTTTGCTGCCTCAGAGAATTGTGTGCTCCACCCCAGTACAGCAGATGGGCACTTTGCTTAATGATAGTTGCAGATGCTGGGTTTGCACCCTGCTTGTTGATAAGACACTGCAGCAGGTCTGGGGTTAGGTCTCCACACCTTCAGCATTGTCTCTCCTGCGTCACAGTGCAGATGGCGCCTCTAATGCCGGCCAGACCTGCCATTCTCACTGAGCTGCAAGGACGCTCCTTTGTTTAAGATGCTAAAGGATTTTGATGACCTTGGTCCTTTCCAATAAGATTCTTAAAAACCACGCTCTTTGGTTTGGTTGGCGGATGCTCCTCCAGTGTAGGGTACCCCATACGAGGATCTGGTCCATTACTTTTTGAAATCTTCACTATTTACATTTGACAGCCCCTGTCGGCAGTTTTGCTGAGGTTATGAAATAAAGCAGAGGCCTACGTGTAGTAACATTTGCATTACCCTGCAGCAGATGATTGGGACCGGGTTGATCTGATAAACATTTGGCTGTTTCTGCACTGTGACGAGCACAGAGTGTACCATGCCTGCATGGAACTGGTCTTGGTGGTTTGCACGGGCAGCGTACAGCATTGTACGGAAGCTGTCTGATGTCGACAGCTTCTCATCAATATAATAATTGCAGAATTACCTGGCACTGATTGTCACGTCTCCATTGGTACAAGAAATAGGGCAGCACAGGAAAAGAGCCTCAGCCTATTTCACTTTCATTTTGTAGCTGGATGTGCGAGCTCACAGACTGATATAGCACTAGATGGAAATGAGACAAGAAATCTTCCTCCAGGTAGTAATGTAATGCACCCCAATCCTGGACTGCACAGCCCCCTGCTATTTTTTCTTTTCCCACCTCCAGCTCTGCCAGTCCTCTCTCTAGTCGTGATGTGCAGCTGTCTGCTATTCCAGTCCTGGGACCACACACAGCTCCGCCGATCCATCTCGATTTTAACCTGCTGCAGCTGCCTCCTACTGTTCTGACTTGAGCCTCTCTTTAGCAAAGAATCATAGAATCATAGAATATCAGGGTTGGAAGGGACCTCAGGAGGTCATCTAGTCCCACCCCCTGCTCAAAGCAGGACCAATCCCCAAATGGTAATTAACTTTGTGGTGCCATGGACAAGTGAGTGACTAGGGACTAAAGTGTGAAGAAAAGTGGGTGAAATACTCGTAGCTACACCTGAAGTACTCTAAGTACGAACGTTGCCATGTTTTCTCGCTGTTTTGACATTGATCCTGGCTTCATGAAAGCGTGAAATTTGTGGCACTTTTGCAGTCAAATTTAGGGTGACCATATTTCTTAAAGTAAAAACGGGATGGCTGAGGCTCGCCCAAGCCATGCCCCCTCCCCCAAGATTGCCAGAGCTGCCCTCCCCATGCTGCCCGCAGCTGAGGCTGACCCCCCCCCCCCCGTGCCGCCCGCGACTGGGGCTGACCTCCTGAGCTCCGTGCCACCTGGGGGCGGGAGTCAGCTCTGCAAGCAGCGCTGCCCGCCAGCAACAAATTTCTCCGCTCTCCTGCTGGCGGGCAGTGCTGCCTTCAGCTGACACCTCCGCTCTGCCTTGCAGCTCGGACAAATGCCCAGTTTGGGCAAAAATGTAGGGACAGCCGGGACAGAGCTGAAAAAGGGGACCGTCCCAGCCAAAATGGGACATATGATCACCCTAGTCAAATTACTGTTTTCACAAAATGTTTCAGGGAGGCGTGAAAAAGGGCAGAACGAAATGGTGACCAAGTCCCCTCCGTGTTTTCCTCACGTCTCTGTACAAAGCCCATCAACCTTATGTGTGACCCCAGCCAGCACTTCAAGTTAGCCCTCCAGCCATGCAAAGCCAGATCTCTGACCCTCTGTGCCACTGAGGTTCAATAAGGAGAAGCCTCAGTATGAAGCATGTAAGGTCTCTGCATTAGGAGGATCTCTGTTCAGAAATGTAGAGGAGCTTGTTCCTCCTGAAGCGTGTCTGAGCCCTGCACCTGTACCAGCGGTACACCTATCCTAATTAGTGCCTCGGCCTGCTTCTGCATCTGATTTTGTATGTTTCACACTCACTTTCCTACAGGTGCACCTGTTCGTTAGGGCTGGAAAATTGGGCTTTTGACCAAACAAAAATGGTTGCAGGAAGAGTCTGGTTCCCCAAGAGGGTTTATATTTGTGGTTGAAAAACTGACAAACTCAAAGCTGAAAAATTTTTGGGGGGGGGAATGGGTTTTGGTAGTTTTGGGTTGAAATTTTCAATTTTTTAATATCAACTCCCCCCACCCCCGAAATTCCCCCCACCCCTAAATTTTCTGACCAGCTCTGCTTCTTACGTGTGTATCATACACGTCTCCGGTACCTGCATTTGATTTTCTTAGTGAGAAGCTGTAGGGCATCCTCATGTAGGAGTGGAAGTGGAGCCCAGGTCCTCAAAGGGCTAACTCCCATTGCTTTCAATGGGAATTAGGCACCTACAGACCTTTGAGGATCCAGGCCAGGGTCCCGT
Source organism: Emys orbicularis (assembly GCF_028017835.1). Lineage (NCBI taxonomy): Eukaryota > Metazoa > Chordata > Testudines > Emydidae > Emys > Emys orbicularis. Next base: position 133,302,550 of record NC_088686.1, on the reverse strand, counting down.
GCATTTTCCTGTCAAGTGCATGGAATGAAGAGCAGAAGTAGGACCAGTTCTGACTCTGGAGGGGTTTCTCTTTGGGGAGGGCTTCCCGTGGTGCTCCAGTAGCAGTACTAGAGTCTAGAGGCCCTAGCCGAGCACAGAGCCTTATTGTGCTAGGCGCTGTACATACATAGTGAGAGGTGTTCCCTGCCCCCCACAGCTTGCAGTCGAAGTGGACAAAGGAAGTGGTATCCTTTGACAGAAGGGGAACTGAGGCAGAGAGAGTCACACAGGGTTTCTGTGGAAGATCCAGGAACTGAACCCTATGTAGTGCGTCACCCCCTCCACACTTCTGCTGAGCAAACACCATGTCTGAAATCGTCTGTGCTGCGCTGTCAACCCAGGCAGCTCAAACTCCGGTTTGAGCCCAAACCCCGCTACCATCCGTGCAGAAATCAGTCTGACTTGGGCCAGAACCCCTCTGGACTTGTGCCCGTGGGCCCTGCTGTGGGGGTGGGTCAGAGCCTGAGTCCTGCTGAGACCCTGCTGCAAGCCGCAGATCCGAGTCGGAAGTTCAGCATAGCGCAGTACGGACGCGTTAGCCCGGCTGAGAGACCTGGGTCCAGCAATTGAAATCCAGGTTTACAATGCAGCGCGGATGCTCTAGCAGACCCGGATTTACCATGCAGCGTAGAGATGCCCACAGAGACGCCGCCTGTCCCCTAGGCTGTTGGTGCTGGTGCTGGATGCTGATCCAGTTCACACTAGGGAAAAGAAAAAACCTCAAAGCAAAGAAGGGAGGGAGCAGGCTGCATGGGGAAGGGCCCAGTGATCCATTGCTGGGGAGGAGGGTGGTCATGCAGGGTAGTTTTCTACCTAGACACACAGCTGGCAATGAATCTGCAAAGGGGAACTGGAAGCTGTCACTCCGAGGATGAAGTTTCCCGAGTCTATTCCCCTCCCACTCCATTTGCCTGCTTTCGCTTCTCTACTGCCTGGTGCATTTATGTGATGAGTTTAAAAAGCGCAATCGCATCAAGGTCAGCAATAAACCTGCCTGCCCTGCAGCACCTGAGCTGAGCGCGCTGTGCTCTCGGAGTGGGTGTGTGCAGGCAGGGGGCTGTATATCCCGTCTGACAGAGGGCGTGCCGGCTCACACCCCAGCCAGAGAGCCAGGGGAAGGAGCACGGAGAAGCCAGCAGCAGAGGGACGTATGGCAAGGAGGGATTCTTGAGGTTTAACCCCAGCTCAAGAATTGTTACCGTTGTGTTTTCTGAAGTGCAGTCAGGTGAAGCTCCAGTCCACTCGCTCTATCTGCAGCCATGCTTCACTCTCCGCTGAAAACAGCCCTGGCTTATGAGTGTTTCCAAGACCAGGCCAGTTCTACATTGGCCTTGCCCTCGGATCACAAGCTGAAAACTAGGGGCACGGGAAAACAGAGAGTCCAGGAGCAGGTGATGATGACGGTGAAACGGCAGAAGCAAAAATCCTCTCAGTCGAGCCTTGGGCACTCCAACCGAGGTAAAACCCCATCCGCCGCGCTCCGAGTAGCAAGGGATTCACATTCCCCCTCCCTGGGCTGCCTCAGAACCCACAGTGGGTTTGTATTTGGGGTCTTTGTAATCTAGGCTATTTGGTTCTGCTGGGTTTTGTCTATAGCTGACAAGCTGTCCCGTTTCTCTGGAGTTGCCTGCTGGGATTTCTCTGTCCAGAAGAAATGGCAGGCAATCTGGAAGGGCTAGCACAGGACTAGGAGTCAGGACCTCTGGGTTCAATCCCTGCCTCTGTTGCTGTGTGATTCTGAGCCAGTGACTTTACCCGCTCTGTGCCGCCGTTTCCCCATATGTAAAGTGGCAATCATCCCCTTCTCGTGGCTTGCCGTGAGGCATAGTTAATGTATCTTCATGATGTGCCTTGACAGCATCAGATGGCAGGTGCAAAGCATTATTAACTCTTTGTTCCCTGACTCTAAATAGTGTTTCGCTTCCCAGACAGTGATCTATTTTCCTCTGCATATTTCCCTGCCAATTGGATTATTTGCCAAATGTCTTATGACCTGCTCTGTATCTGGGCTCACAGCTCTGTGCCCTTTGGGTGGCTTCCTCCCCCTCTAGTCTAGGCTTAGGAACACTGACCGTGAGCAGCCCAACACATGTTTCCTGTAATGGTCCTGCTGGGCTCAGTGCAGCCAGCCAGACATGTGCTGTCTTTATACAGGGCAGCTCAGGCATGCTAAGGAGTTTAGAGTGGTGGAGAGCCAGCACCTTGTAAATCACAGAATATATTCTGTGTCTGTGGCTGGCTTGCTCTAGCAATCGCTGCTCTGTCGATTTGTTAGCACCTAAGAGGAGATGAAGGAGGACTAGAAATCCCCATCACATTTGAAAGGTGAAAATCATCTCTCCCCCTGCTCATTACTGCATCTTTGCACCTGAGCTCAAAGCGCTTTTCTGAACCTGACAGAAAAGCAGGTGAGCAGCATTGCGCACATTTTACAGACAGAGTTAGTGAGGTACAAGAAGCAAAGCGACTCAGCCGTGGTTACACAGCAAGTCTGTGGCAGAGATGGGAAAAGAACTGAAGAGCCCTGGACTGTCCTTTCTCTTTAGAGTTTGCTTCATTGTTCTTCCTTTGGGGAACTGTAGAAATTCTCCAGCAGAGGGGAAAAAAACAAAAAACCCTCAGAGCCAAACCTTGCCCCTCTCCCTGGCCGTGCAGCATGGTCCATGTGTTAGGAAGGGTTCTGTGACTGGGTCACCTACCTCGGTGATCATCTGAGCCGCTCTCACCATCCACTGCACCGAGTTATTCCGGTCTCGGTTGTGCTTGTGATTTCCAGTGGCCTTGCGATCTGGATTTCACTCCTGCCGAAAGAGTGGCAAAGCTGGGACATGTCCTCCTGGGGAGAAGATGTCCAGCTGTGATGGAAGGAAGGATGAGTGATACTGACGCTGAATGAGACATGCGAAGGTCTCTGCTCAACCCTTGAGGATCTGGACTGGCTTTGCAAGGTTGTGAGAATCTCAAGGCTGATATGTCTAGGTCGGGGTCGGCAGCCTTTCAGAAGTGGTGTGCCGAGTCTTCATTTATTCACTCTAATTTAAGGTTTCATGTGCCAGTAATACATTTTAATGTTTTTAGAAGGTCTCTTTCTATAAGTCTATAATATATAACGAAACTATTGTTGTATGTAAAGTAAACAAGGTTTTAAAAATGTTTAAGAAGCTTCATTTAAAATTAAATTAAAATGCAGAGCCCCCCCAGACCGGTGGCCAGGACCCGGGCACTGAAAGTGCCACTGAAAATCAGCTTGCGTGACGCCTTTGGCACACGTGCCATAGGTTGCCGACTCCTGGTCTAGGTGGACTCAAATATGAGAGGGGTCAAATATCCTTGTGCCTCTTCCAAAGGTTCTAGGTTACAGTGACACTTGACTTCAAATATAGGGCTGGCTTCCGAGGAGAAGCGAGGCTGCATTGTGGAGTTTGGGGTAGGGGTCAAGATGTTTAGACAGTTCCAGCTGGCTTCCTAAGCCCCATCAAACTCTTTCCTTTGCACGCCGAACCCACGGTCCGGGGGATGTAGCAGCTCTGTGGAGCAGCGTGAGTATGCAATACCCCATACTATGCCAGGATGGCAGTATATGACTCTATGGCTGCTGTGATTGTGGGAGCCAGGGCGTTGGTATTGAAGAGGGCGGCAGAGGCAAGCTTGTCTGTGCCAGCTGAAAGCGCTAATCACAGAGGTAACTGGAAGATGTGGTCATGTGTAAATCTGTTCCTAGCTCCTCTCACTTCTATCGATTAAGGCTTTGTGGTCTCAGGACCTGGTGGAATAAGAAACAAACCAGGCTGACAGTAGGTGCTGGATGAAGAAGCAGGGACTGAGACAACTTTGCCAGTTAGTGATGCTATGGTCGCTGTTCACCACTAATGCCTCAACTGTAGGCAGAAATCTTTGCAGACGTCCGTGCCGATTCTGCCCCACACCTTTGCTACAGCTCTGCTGGGGATTCAGCGTATGGCTGATGGGCAGGAGCAGGTGCCATGCAAAAAATGTGTGGAGAAATTGGGCAGATATTTACATGCTGAAGCAGAATCGCCCTTGAGGATTTGATCCAATAAACACCCTGATTTTCCAAAGTGCTTAGCACCCAACCCTCCCATGGATCTCAATGGGAACTGCAGAGCACTCAGTGCTTTAGAAAACCAGGCCCCTTGTTTAGGTAGATAGGCTCCTAAATCCAGGCTTCACATCTGGCTGCTGTTGAAAATTTGGCTAATTGTTGGTAATCACCTTGGACATTCTTGGCCAAGATATTGAGGAAACATCGACTATGGGACATTTTCTGCTTTTTGATTCTTCCGTGTCTATTCAGGGACTAAATAGCATTTTGTTTTATGGCACCCAACATTGTGCTGTGTTCGTCACATGAGATATACATTGCACAAGGTCCCAGAAGACAGAGCAGATATCCCAAAGTTCCCTAGAGAGTGGGGCAGGGGTGGAATCTCAAAGCAAAGTCACTTGAAAGGAATTGGATTAGTGTGGGATTTTTCAAAAGATCCTATGTGACCCAGGAGCTCGTAGAAAGTCAATGGGGCTTGTGGTCCTAAAATGAGGTGCTTTTTGAAAATTCCACCCCAAATCAGGCTGATTCTGAGCGAGCAGGTGTCTTCGTCAACAGCGACTCTGTGACCACCTTGTGCAGAGAGGCCAGTGAATGAGTGGGCCATGGAAAATGAACTCTCTCATCCTGGGACGGGTCCCTGCAGCTCCCACTGCTGTGGTAGTGAGTGTGGGAAGCTTACTGTGTTGCTGCCCATGGCCGATCTCTGTTGTGGCTGGATAGAGGACTTTGCATACTCCAGAGCTGTTAGAATCAAGATACATTGATATTTTTTTTAAAGCCATAACACGGGCCATAAAATTTCATCCCATTAGCCCTTCATTGAGCACAGTAACTTGTGTTTGTCTAGGACATGTCTTCTAGAGAGGTATCCAGTCTTGAGATGAAGACTTCAACAGCTGGAGAATGCATCACTACCCATTGCTAGTTTGTTCCAATGGCTAATCACCCTCCTTATTTCTAATTTGAATTTGTCTGGCTTCAACTTCCAGCCATTGGTTCGTGTTGTGCTGCTCTACGCTAAATGAAAGAGATTAATATACACCCATTCCCTCACTATGGTCTGGGTTCCTGGGTTGTTAATTGTTCACTGTGTGGCTGTGGTTTATTCCTGTGATGTCACTTTGCATTTTTTAAATAGATTATTTTTGCTGCATGGATAAGGTTTGGGAGGGGGGGAACCTTCTGAATCTGCAAAGAAAATGGAAAAACTGCTCCCTTGACATAGCTTATCTCCTCCCCTATCCCTCCATCCATCCTTTTAGCCCTGCTTAACGTAAGGTTGCCTGCGAGGAATCTGATTAACTTCCATTGACTAAGGGCATTCCTGCAACTCGTACTCACTGCAACTAGCCCTGAGTCACATGGGCAGCCCCACTGAAGAGTCTGTCAGCAGGACCCAGGGTTTGCAGGGGCAGACCCGAAAGACATACTAAGGAATGATAGAGATCCGTACAGCAGTCTAACCAGCCCTGAGCCCGCTCCTGCCAGCACCTCTCTGTTCAACGTCACCTGTAGTGTGTACAGCTGCACACTAGAATGCTGTGGCCCAGCTCTCAGGTGGTGTAAATCAACATCGCTGCTGTTGACTTCAGTGCAGCTCACAGGTGCTGGAAGTAGGGGGCTGCCACACCCCCTGGCTTGAAGTGGTTTCCATCATATGCAGGTTTACAGTTGGTTCAATGGCTCTCAACCCCCCCACTATACAAATGGTTCCAGTACAGTTGGTACAGCTATGCCAGTTTACCCTGCGGAGGGTGTGGTCCTTCATGGCGTGTCTCTCCCTGCCACTAGGAACCCTCTGGCTTACCCAGACTCCGGCTCAGTCCAAGTGCATTGTAAAGATCGAATTAACTGATGGACTAAAATAAATGGTGTACAGCGCACATTGAACCATTAGGTCATAATACTTCTGGGGGCAAGTGTAGGCTCTTCCCCAGTGAGCAGGACCAGTGGATTTCCCAGTAGCAATGAAGGGTTCCAGAAATGCTCCTCCTTTGGGGATTTTCCTTGGTACTCTCCCTTTTCCACCCCTCGCCATGCTATTTTCCAGGACACTTTGGTTTTCACTTCCAGAGCCTCGAGATCTGGGATGCACAACAGCCACCTCCACTTGGAAAGGCAGATTATGGGAGACCCACATTGTCCTTCTCTCCTATCCGCTGATTGCCAGTATCAAAGCCCCCGCCCACGATAAACTGAAGCATCAACTGCTTAAGTAGGACAGGACAATATGAGGCTGATGTTTTACATTGATTTCCCCCTGCCCCACGGAAATGATGCTCTCTTGCATGGAGGCTGAATTTCCTGTCCAGTTCTAGTAGCTGAGGGCCACAATTCCATGACAGTAGAGAATGCAGATTTCACACCCCAGGCTTTAAAGAGCATAGCACCTTTGGTGCTGTATATGCCACAGAAATTCTCAGTAATAAAGCCAATCATTAAATCTCACGGGGAGGGGGCGAACTGTCCGTGATGCAAAATTCCTTGAGACTCCAGCCCATAGTAATGAAGCTACACAATGAAAGCAAAGATGTGCATCAAAGGGGCTTATTTATTATTTGTATTGTATTATCGGAGTACCTAGGAGTTTAGACAGGATCCCATTGTGTAGGCATTGTACAGACCCCGAACAAAAAGACAGTCCCTGCCCCAAACAGCTTACATACTAAGTATTACAGACAGACGGGGGGAGTACAAAGAAACAATGAGATAATATCTGTCAGCCTGGCAGGCAGTGACCTTGCAACTCTGCTGGCTGGTGACCCGATTCAATAAGCATTTAGCACTCTGTCCGTTGACGAGCATCAATCATGAATGACTCAGGGTGATGTTCAGCTAGGGAAAGAAACTGTCTTGCTGCAGCTCAGGGCAAATTAAGAAGGTCCTTATGAAAAAGGCAGGTAGGGGGAAATTGTCCCAAAAACAGTGAGGGTCAGATAAGCCCATGACCTGCCCTGAGCACCAAACCCTTCCTGTACTCAGGAGTGTGTAGTGAAGTAGTTGTGATATGGTTAGCTGGGTTACACAGAGCATTATGGGATGAAGCCAGGCTCCACCCCTCCCTTACTTTTAGTTAATGGAGTTTTCGCCTGACCCTTGTGATGAAGTTGAATAAAGCAGCAAGTTCCCAGCCTGCAGTGCTGTGAGTCGGCTGATTTTTGCTGCAGTGAGTGGTCCTTTTACAAAAAGGGGAGCTGTTGAACTGCATGGGAAGTGGGCAAGGGAGGAAGGCATAGAAGCTCCACTCTGGGTGTTATTGGACATGAGCACAGATCAGGAGAGTGTTAGCTAAGAAATGATTTCCAGGCAACTGGGGCCAAGGGATCTGTCCCTAGTGCCGGCTTTGTTAGAAAACACGTACCACCGGGGAGAATCGCATGGGTTAAACCCATAGTTTCACATCCCACCCTACTCCTTCCCCACTCCAGCACCAACCTGCCCTATTGAAATCAACCCAGGGAATTGTGCCGGGAAATGCATAGAGTGGGGAAGTACTCAAACGGAGCAATGCCAGTGTGCCGTACATCCATCCACACGTCTTGCCATTCTCTTTGCCAATACAGCCCTTATAGGAAAGTCCTTTGGAAGTGAATAAGGATTAAATGAGTTGGGTTATAGAGAAATTAATAGGGTTCTGTACAGTGCTTAATTTGTAGTGAAAGAGGTGCCAGGGCTCAAGCAATTGTTTTCACTTTCATAACTGATGCAGCAAGCTCAGAGGTGCCAGGGCTCTGACCTGCCAAGCTCAGAGGTGCCGAGGCTCTGACCTGCCAAGCTAAGAGGTGCCGGAGCTCTGAACTACGAAGCCTAGAGGTGCCGGGGCTCAGCCCTGGCAAGACCTGGCCCAAATTAAGAATTGGTTCTAGAGACATTACTCTCCGAACCTCTTGAGTTTAATGGACAATGGAATCTTCAGTCTAGACATTGGCACAGAGGAGTCGGGGGAAGATTTCCCTGCTGATGCCCATTCTGGGTAATTTCTCCTACCTCTTCTGGATCAGTGTTTCTCCCCCTCTGGTACATTGCTCCAGCCTAGGATGATCACATGGTCATGGTCATCATCCATGCTATTGCTCTGGCCGGGAGTAGTGACTAGAATGTGCCAGCCTCCAGAGGTGGGTTGGGCTGGAGCGCTCACCTGCGCCGTGGTCTTTCATTACCCAGTGTGGGCGTTATTAATGAGTTAGAAGTTAGAAGCCTAATTGCCTTTGAGGATCTTGGCATTAGTGGCTGTAAGGCACTTTGAAGAGGAACAGTTCCGTGTGAATGACTGCAGGGTGTCTCAGAGTTGGCACACCAAACAGTCAGAGATGTAAGAGGGAGAAAGAGAGCTGATGATGCATTTTCTGATGAATTGAGGCTTTATCAACAAATGCCTGTTTCTATAACACAAAATGTTTTATGGAAACGTATGGGGTTCAGTGAACTTTAGATGAACCTTAGGCAGGTTTCCATCAGAAATCTGCCAGGTTTCCTACCAGCTCACCAGGAGGGATGCTGAGCCAAGGTCTTGCAGAGTCTGCAACTCTGGGACAGCCAGCCATGCAGACTGGCCTGGGGCTGTGGACACCAAGGCTTCCAGGCTCCCTGCCCCAGAGCTGGGAGCCTGGGAGTGCCTCAGCCAAGGCTCCCAGGGTTTCTTGGCTTCTGGTGCCCCGTGAGCCAGACTGACAGAGAGCCTAGAAGCTCTGGCAGCCACGGCTGGGCCAGGGACCACGGAGCTTGGGCTTCCAGGCTCAAATTTCTTTTGTAATTTTCAAAATGAAGTGTTTTCAGATTTCCCTTCCGCGTTAAATTTTGAAATTCTGCTTTTTCATTCTGAAATGGAACAAATTCTTTTCCAGAATTTCCTGTTGAAGGGAAATTCCAGTTTAGGACCATCTCTACTAAGAGACGAAGGGGCTACATTTTCAAAAGTGCCTGCTAATTTGGGTGCTCACATTGAGATGCTTTGGGCTTGATTTTCAGAGGTGTTGAGCACCTAGCACTCCCATGGAATTCCATCATTTACATTTCCTTAAATCAGGCCTTGGATGTCTTATTTTGGGCACCCAAAATTAGCGGGCACTTTCAAAAATATAGGTCTTATTAACTCACACTGTATTGTGCTGTCACAAAGTGCAATGGAGTTCCAGCTTGGAGGATAGTTAATACTTCTTCTAATCTTTGTTCTTAATGATCAATGTGACCTCATATAAAAGGCTTTCGGAAGGAAAGGGAAATTGGAGCAATGAAGCAAGGATTCCCTTACTAGAGTTTGCCAGTGGGAGGTAGATGGAAAGAGGTTTTACACAGCAGGGCTGGTCAGTTGTAGGCTGTTGAGAAGTTCATGCTTCTGGGCTGGGTTATTCAGTGGCTGATTAGAAAACCTGCAGGGTTTCTTCTTGATCTAAGAGATTTGGATAAGGACAGAACTGAACCTCTAAACTCCATTTCCACCACCATTAGCTAAGGGCCAGAGTGTGTCTCCTTGATTCACAATGACTAGTTGAAATTCATGGGACTGCTCTCAGAGCAAGGCACTACCCAGCACAAGAAAATGTGGAAGAATCTGGTCCTGAGGGGTGACTGGAAGGTTGGATCACCCCTCTCCTGCCCTTTATTCCTTTCTGAATGACTACTCAGAAAGGGCTTCTAGCCTTATGCAGCCATGTCCATTGAGAGAGGGCTTCTCTTCCCCCTGATTTATGATACGTCCATTGTCCTTCTCTGGAGGCCAGTGGGGAAGACCTTGACCCATCAGAGAACAAAGAACTCCATGTCCCACATGCAAACCACATAGGAGCTTAGCTTTCCATTCCTAATGTTGTTCTTCTGCTTGCAGGTTCCATGTATGATGGTTTGGCTGATGGCGTCAACTATGGGACTGCCCGGGGCAGCTATTATGCCAAAGCCCAGACAGGAAACAGCAACTGGGGGTATCCGGTAAGGTGTTCTTTTCTCTGTGCCTTGCTGTTGGGGGTGTACAGAGAGCAACTCTCAGCATGAGAGTCCATAGGAATGGACTGCTGGTCAATATGGGGAGCCAACGGTGCCGTAGAGACAAGAGTAAGATGGACATCAACAGCCTCCAGATGTTCTAGGCGGGCAAGGGAGGAAGTTAACTTGTTCCCTAAGAACGGAGGTAACAAATTTGTTTGGGCAGCGCAACAAGCCTGGGTCTCAACAGTTCACAATCTGGATCAGAACTCTCCTCTGCTGCTGGGTGGATGGTGTGGGGCCATTACAGGGGTAGGTTCAAGAAAACTTGTTTCTGAAACTGGATCTAGTATTTTGCTTCGGGCTCATCTCTGCAAATAAGGGAAAGATTCAGTGACAGGTGTGTGGGGGATAGGTAGGAAGGTCTCACTTAAGCTGTTGCCCCGCCTAATTGCTCTGACTGAGGAGGAAATACTGCATTTCAGAGCCCTCTATTTAGCAAAGCTGACGGCACTGAATCCAGCATCACCTGTGTGGTATTTTCAGAACCCTACAAAGCCCGGTGATACTTTTCTGTGATTTGGCCATTGCGTAAAACCACCCTGGGGGTGCGGCTGGCAGTTTGGGGATTTAGATCTCCCCTTATTTAGCTTTGTTCTTGCTCCTTCTCTGCACGTTTGCTATAAATGCTGTGTCTTTGTTGGCTGGTGAAAGCCAAAGGCTGGTTACAATTTAGATGCCAGTTCATATCCTCTGTGATTTGCTTTGTTGAATGATCCTCCATATCCCCGAGCCAGCACCAGCTGAACAACAACAGCTGTGGCCACCATGAGTGTGTATCGGACCTGAGTGGCGACTAGCAATGAATTCATGGGTCAGATCCGAATGCAAACCTATCCCCAAACTCAGAGCTGGTTAGAGTTAGGACTTAGGGTTCAGGGTCACAGAGTCCTCTTGGAAAAAGGCGGATGAGATGACTGGGAATGATCAGGGCTTCCATGTTACATCTTCTCCCAAAGATGGCACCAGCAATAGCGCAGTGCCCCCTAGCATTGCAGCTGGGCACTACTCCACTATTGACCTGGCCGGTCCCTGAAGGTCTCTTCTCCAGTTGCAGACCAAGGGTACAGTTTCCCAAAGTGCCTGAGTCCAACAGACTTTCAGTGAGGGTCCTAAGTTCCTTGGTCACTTTTGAAAACGGTGCTGAGTCTTTGGTTACATTGGTGCTTTTGAAAATGTAACCCCAGGCCTAAATCTGCTTGGGCCCATGAGATTGCACACTACATGCAGACAGGGGAACTTCTTTTTCCATTCTGCTTGCTCCCTAGAGGTATTAAAGGAATACAAACATCACCACCCCCCAACTACCACCACCACCTGTTTTCAGCTAACTTTGAGCTCTGTCTGCAAGTTTGCTTTAAACTCATAAAATGTCTAGACTCTGTTATGCAGGTGTGTCTCCCGTTTGCATTTCCTCTACTTTAAGAAATGGAAAAGGTGGCAATAATAAGAAGATCTAATTTTGTTTTTGAGGGGCAATTTCCTTAACACCTTTCATGTCTTGATTAGAATTATCGTTTCTGTGAAGTCTTAAAAGGTTTTTGAGCTAGCAGGGCAGTGATAAGAACATGGCATCACTTATGGTTTTGCACTGAGTCCAGACAAAACGTTGGGACAGTGATCCATTATAATCCTTGCAAGCCTTGATTGTCTCTCCCCAGAGTATGAAAAGTACTAAAGGAAATCCTTCTCTATCCTCTACTGTAAGATATGGTCCCTGCCCAGAAGAATTTGCACTCTAAATACTGTTCTTGTTGGTAGGTGACCTTGAATCACTGATTCTAACCAATGTCTCTTTGGTGATAAGAGAGGTTATCTAGGAAGTACATGGAGTTGCTGGTTGGCCCATGGTTTGCGTGTTACTAGTTTATTCTCTTTCCTCTGCAGTTTTCTTTACCTGGAGAATCTGCATTGTCGCTCCTGGGTTTTCCCTTGTATCTCATTTTACTACGTGATGCACTCTCGATAAGCGTGTGTGATCACGTCTCACGCTAGTGGCTGGCACACATAGATAAAAGCCTGCACGTTATTTGTTAATAAAGACCAGATTTTGATATCCTCACTCCTGCTGCGTAGTACCTTGCTCTGCACTTGGCCCCACTGAAATCGGTTGGACCGCTCATGGAATATGGTAGAATTCAACCCGAGTGAGGGCATCAGATCTTGGCTCTATGGGTGCTCTCCTTTGGTGTTCCCTTGGTAGAGGCTTTTGATGATGAAAGTCCTGGGTTCTATCCCTGCTGATGACCCATGGTACAACAGCTGTATATTGGATTGTTCTGACAGAGAGAGGACCCGTGTTTAGGTGAATGTGGGCCCTTCTGTATGTTTCATCATCACGCCATAGGCGTGGTGAATTGTGTGATCTCATTTCGCTGATGGCTGCATGGAGCCACACCACGCAGTGAGCTCTGAGTCACGCACCGGGAGCCTGCGAGAGGCCCTTGCAGGTACTGATTGCACATACAGGCAGCTTGCATGTCAGTCCTGAACTTAGAGATTGCCACCACTTCCCCAGCTTGGTGATCACAGACCTATTGACGGCAAGAGACTCACCCATGCTGCAGCTGTTGTACCGAACTGGCCAGCGTACCAGCGTTTGACCCAGAGGATTCAGAAAGGGGAAGGAATGCTTGGAGCAGAAGACCCATATTATAACTAGCAGAGCAAAAGACTCTTATAGGCCCGCGATTGCCTTTCCCAGCCGATGTTGCCCTCCCCCATAGTTTTTTCTTTTACGTTAATGTTTTGGGGAATGCAAGGTGCTGGATTGGCAGCCCTACAGGCTGGAGTGCTCCGCTTATCCATGAATGGGTACATACAAGGCAGCAGAGTGCTCTGTCTCTGCAAACGAGACACACAGCTGGCCATCCTGTGAAAGAGGCCATAAGTCGGTGTCTATAGAATCATAGAATATCAGGGTTGGAAGAGACCTCAGGAGGTCATCTAGTCCAACCCCCTGCTCAAAGCAGGATCAACCCCAACTAAATCATCCCAGCCAGGGCTTTGTCCATGACCCATTAACTCTTTGGTCTGTCTGATGATGATGCTAACAGGAGGTAAATTAGTGCCTGTTATTACACTAATGAGTAAGTGCCCTTTTGTAACACTTCTCCAGTAGCAGGAACTGTACTGAGACCCTCAAACTCATTACATTTGTGGGAGCAACTGGTGCAGGAGGTGGCAGAGCTCCAGCTACCAGCTTTCTTCCAGCAGAGTCCCCCTGCTCAGACTGAGTTCTCCACCAGCTGCAGTGCAGAATGGGCCTTAGCAGACCATGGAATATGGCTTTGTTATCCCTAATCCTGCACTCTCTCTGCAGGCAAAATTCTCCCTGACTTCAACAGGAGTTTTACCTGAGTTCGGATTTCAGGATCAAGGTCATTATTTGTTGCTACTGAAACATCTGTGGAGAAAAAAGGATGCTTGGGGCATATTTCTTAAAGAAAAGGAATTTTGTTTGTTTCATACAGCCACAAACCCAGGCACCCAGATCCGTGAGTCCAGATCCAAGGTTTTGCATCCTTCAGAATAGCTGCAAGTTTAACAATTGCTTCCCTGGCCAATGCAAGTTGAACCATCGCAGAACTAGATGAAAGTTGCCTCTGCCTGCGACAGAGAAGCAGCTTCCAGAAGTGGATATGAGGGGATGAGCGTCTCTGGAGAAGCAATATATTTTTGCTGCTTTTGCAAGTGTTCTCCTTGCCGGGCTGTGTTAACAGGCAGCAACCACTTCATTTCACAAGCAAGATCAAGGGTGTTCTCCACCCATCACTCAGGGTGGGACCCAGTCATATTTCATTGCCACAGCTTTCCCCTGCGGCCTGGGAGAGACTTGGTCTCGACATGTTTATACGGCATCATTTCCTTTTTGCTGTCTGCTGCTCTAGAAATAAACAAACTGGTAGTGAGTAAAAAAAAAAAAAAATCAGAGCTGGGTAATAAAGAGATTGCGTTCTGAGGTGCAGAATTCAAGAAACACCCAGCCACTGGAGTGTGTGTGTGGAGGTGTCTTGGAGTTGAAAAGCAAATCAGGAGATCTGGGTTCAATTTCTGGTGCTGGCACTGACCTGCTGTGCAACCTTGAACAAGTCTCCTTGCCTCTCTGTGCCTCAGTTTCCCCATCTGCTCAATGGGGATCATGATAATGACTCTTCCCCTTTTAGTAAAGTGCTTTGTGGTCTGTGCATGAAAAGCACCATAACAGGGCTAAATGTTGTTAACCATAATAATAATGAATATTGTTATGTGACTCACCATGACTCAGTTTCCCCATTTGTAAAATGGGGATAATGATACATATTTACTTACCCCCTGTGGGTGTTATGTGACTTAATTAATGATCCCAAAGTGCTTTGCAATCCTGGGCTGAGGAATGGTGCTCTGGACACGCTTGTTAATTTAGATGTGGGTGGATTTTACTGCTTGTGAAGGAAAGGGATTGACTCCTGGGCTGGTCAGGGAAGTTCTGACTCTGAGAGCTCCTCTACCTTCGCAACTCTGCCATTGCCCCTCAGCCCCCTTCCTCATTGTATTTTTGTATGGATCAATGGCCCCTAGGGACTAGGCTTGGATTTCTAAGCTCGTTTTATTGGGGTGATGAGAATTTCAGACTCAAACTTAGGGCCCTAGCAGGATACGAGGGACTTCCATTGAGTCAATGGGACTAGGAGGACCTCAGCTTTCCAGAGCTACAAGTTTAGGCAGTATTGCAGTAGATCTTCTGCTCTGCTGGTGGGGACTGTAGGAAATTCTGAACTCACTGAGTGAATCTGTACTGCTCAGGGAAGGACAGGGCTGTGCGGAGCTGCTGTAGGAAAAGCAGAAAGTCTCCCAGTGAGATTGCTGTGTGGGGACTCTGGTCGTGCTTTCGTATGGAGCTTTGCAAAACTTGCAGTGTGGAATGAGTCATGATTTTCTGCCTCATTTCCCATTTTCAGGGGCAATTTCTGGGCTTTGCCAGCCCTGCTCTGCACTCTAAAAAAAATAATAAAGCTAGACGTGAGGCTGGACTAAAACCCTGGACAAACACCCACAAGCTTTGGAGAAGTTCAGATCCCAGTATTATGGACTTGGGATCTATAGTAGGTGTGCGTGGGAAGTAATGATTTATTTCCCTTTGTTAATCCTCAAATAAGCCTGTTCCCCATAGGAAGTGCTGGACCATCTGGCTTCACCCAAGTGATACCAACGTAATGGAAAGAGGAAAAATAACATGATTCTTGCTAAGTGGAGAAAGGGGTCTTGGGTGCATAAACTGCATAATCACATGTTCTCCTGCTCCAGAGTTGGTTCCCCTTAGTCCAGATGGTGAACAAAGCATCCTTAATCAATTTTATCCTGCTGCTCATTCCATTCCCCACAAGATCCCATGGGGCAGCCCTCAGTTTCTGGCCAAGGTGAATCCGAGTGCGGAATGCCATTACTCAGAGCTACCTTTGGTGCTCGGATTCTCTTATTATATGTTACGATCACCCTGGATTGGATGGATGGATGGATAGATATTAGGTCGAGAACACTGCAGGTGAGGCACCAAGCCCACACTTGGAGTTAATTAAGTGATCAATTTAGGTACATTTTAGAGAAAAAAACTGATTCGGACAAATTCTTTGGTGACCTGTACCCTCTGTCTGATCCAATGTGAGTATGTGTGTGCGTGCACATGAGCAATCATCTTGGATGACTGTACAAACCAGTGGAATTCCCAGCCAACAAACACCACATGATAAAGGAGAACAAGGGTAATTATAATCAGCACATTCTCTCTGTTTGTCCCCTCCCTGCTCCTTTTCTCCCACCCCAAATTATTGGGTTTGGTTCCAGGGGGGCTCCCTGAATGTTCTTTACATTCATTACGTTGTATATCTCCTTTGACCAATCAACGTCTGCTGTAATTCACGAATATATTTTGGTCCTCTCTTTGCTATAACCAGGAAACTGGCATAGGTGGGGGGAAACCGCTGATGACACTGTGCTCAGATATGTATATAACCACTGTTTATTTTAGATAGAGATCCAGACTGCTCTGTGATCCTAGTGCTAGAGCCAGCCAGATTTTTTCAGGCAAATAGTTTATTTGCTGAAAAAATCCAGCTTTGGTTCAAGTGAAACTATTCATGTATTTGGGTCAAATTCAGCAAATACTTTTGTCTGGGGGGAAAAATTGAACAAGTCAAAATGTTTTGTTTTGACATTTTCTAAATGAAATGTTTCAATTCTTTCATTTTGAAATGAAGGTTCATTTAGAAATTTAGCTAGCTTTGTTTAAAACAAACCAACGGTAACCCCCGCCCCTCCCCCCTCCCCCCAAAAATGGGCGGAGAAAACTATTTTGGGTCGAATGAAACAAACAATTTTTGTATTTTTCAGTTCAGCCACCAAACCGAAAAAGCAGTTCTTTGCTCAGCTCTACCTAGGGCAGATCCAGAGTCCAGTGTAAATGAGAGGGGATTTGACCCAGTCTGTTGGCCCGATTGTCCTCTCCTCTCCATAAATCTGGTGTAGGGGAGTAGAGAATCAGGCCCTGTACTCAGCAGAGTTCCCGCCCTCACTTGTGCCAGCTGTTGATTTTTGGATATTCTCTCCACCTGGCCCTAAGCCCCAGATCAGTGTGACAGCAGAGGATATTCCACGTGGTTAGGAAACTCGGTTCAACTGTAATGACCAGTTCTAAGCTGAGAGAGAAGGAGGCATGCTGGAGTCTACTTAGCTGGGATTTGGCCCCTATGCTCATCCTGAGAGGCGAGGAAGGGACGCCCCAGCAAGATGTCACTCTGCATCCAAGCAGGGGAAATATCTCCTCCGTCCCTGCAACTTGAGTTGACTGATGTAGGCGTGCAGGCAAGAGGACCTTCCCCTGTTGCTTGTTGGAGCGGTTCAAAGGCAGGGCTGGTTAGCTTATGAGCTTATCAGGGAAGCCAGAGCAATTCCTCGGTTTGGAGGGGACCCTGTTGTTTTTATGGTGGACATGCTCATTCCTCAGTCAGAGCTCGAATACAGGGTGTAATGAACCCAACAACCAGCAGCTCTTTCTCTTTATGGCGGTGCCTTCCAGGAAGGAAAAATAGTAGGACCTAGGGAAGGGTGGAGGGTTTTGATCATATGATTCAATACAAGCCTCTTACAGGATCAGCACTGATGGGCTAAGGGGTCTAGACTAAAGGTTCCTGATAATAAGTGGGCTCTCTTAGCTACTCTGGTGGTCTGAGCAAGCTGCCTGCAGCAGGTGTTATTATCATAATACGCCTGCTAGTCAGCAGGAGTTTGAATTCAAGCTGGGGAATGGGTGGCAGGACGCAAATGTCCTTTGCCTTCGAACAAACACAAACCTGCTGTGGACGTACTACTCGCATGCACAGGACCCCCAGCATCTCAGAGGAGAACTCTGTGTCCAATGAGGAAAGTGCTATACACATGAGGGAGACAGGTGGGTGTATAACAGGGGATCTCAAACTGGGGGTTGGGACCACTCAGGGGGTTGCGAGGTTATTACATGGGGGGTCACGAGCTGTCAACCTCCACCCCAAACCCAGCTTCGCCTCCACCATTTATAATGGTGTTAAATATATAAAAAAGTGTTTTTAATTGATAAGGGGGGGTCGCACTCAGAGACTTGCGATGTGAAAGGGGTCACCAGGACAAACGTTTGAGAGCCCTGGTGTATAAGATGGACTCTGGTAACAGCTTCAGCAAGGAGTATCGGGTTAGTATTGCACCAGAGAGCCTCGCTGAGGAGCAGCCCTGTGACAACTTCCATCAACCAGTGGTGGCCGTGTGGGGAAGACTTTGCTGTATCCAGTGGCTAATGCCACCCATGCACCAATAGTTAGTGGCCCCAGGGAGATGGCCTTTGACCAAAGCCATCTCAGTATTACATTTTACATGGATGCATCATATGTAGAGATGGGACCCTCCACAGTGACCCTTGGGAAGAGTCTAGCTGCTAGGAATGATGCAGTTAGAGTGGGGTGAGGCTCTGACATCTCAGGAGTGGCTTGGCTCATTCTTTCCTGCCTAGCCATGATCATCTTTGCTCTGTGCACGCTCTCAAGGGTATGTGATCTCTACGGGCTGGGTGGAATAAAGAAGCAGCAGGTTGCTTGACTGAGCACCCCCACCCCTGCTATGGCTTCCCTTCATGAGTCAGTGTCGGGTTTGACTCTGCTAGGATTATTTTGAGGAGCTGTCAGCAATTTGGCAGAGATGTTGAGCCCCTGGGGCCTTTGCTGCAGCCATTCAACTATCTATTATGTTTCCATTAAGGACTTAACATATTATTGATGTGAAGCTGCTGTTTTTCTTGTCAATGTGTTCACGTCGGGGGTCTGCCGGGAGAGCAGATGTGGGGAGGTGTGTGGATGGGGGCGTGTGCACGCTGTTTGTCTTGGTGTCTATGTCGCGGGGGAATTAGTTCATCCTGCATTTTAGCACGGCCGGCAGGCGGTTGTTGTTTAGCTGATAAACTATCTCTCCTCCCCACCATCCTTAGAATGGCGAATTCCAGCTTATTGCCTTTTTTGGGAAGACTCTTTTCTGGTAGACAATGAGCCCTCACCAGCAAGTCAGCACAGCTCCGATCTGGGCGGGGCAGGGTAGTTGGGAAACCTCTTGCACACTCCTGGGAAAACAGCTGCTGTGTGGTGAGAAGCTCATTACCAAAGCCAGCGCATGAGTTTTACTGCAGATGCTGCCAGCTGCCGGGCTGTTCCCATTCTAGACTTCGTTCAAGTGGCACGGCCCTAGTTGTTATCTGAGGGTTGCTGTGTACGGTACGGGCCTGATGCAAAGCCCTTGGAGGTCAGTGGAAAGACTCCCACTGACTATGGATCAGGCCTTATGTGCAGGTAGAACAGAGGCCAAAGCAGAGAAGTGAGTCTCTCAACAAATCCACTCAGCACCTATGTGTAGGGTGGGCTGGGAGTTCATAAGGTAAAAATCTGCAGCTGCCCTGTTCTGAGCTGGAGGGCAACATTATAGCCCCACTCTCAACCACGGACGCTGAGTTCGAGGCCTGAGTTTCCAAAGGAGCCCTAATTTGTACGGTGCTGTGGCTTATCCCGTCCCAGAATTCATAGGGAGGGTTTGGATGGGGGCCCATGACAATGGTTCATCATTCCCCAGTTCCTCTTCACTGTAGCTGACCAGTAAGTTACCAAGTCATCTCTTCCCCTGCCCTTTTCTCTCAGGGCAAATCGGGCCAAAGCTTGGCTTAGTTGGAGGAGGAACAAGAGGAGGCAGAGAAAGGGAGCGCTCCCTTTGTTCAGTAGAGTGCAGTTCACTCCACTCAACTGGGACGTGTGGAATTAGGAACCCTGCCTAATGGGGGTGTCCTGTGAGGAACCGGTTTGACCCTCATGCCACTCAATGCTGGTGGGCCAAATTTTGAAGACTTCTGTTCATCTTTTATGGGAGTTTGCCTGGGTTAGGACTGAGTGAACATGAAAACTAGATTCTGTCCTCAGTGATGCAGAGTCACTCCGGAGTCACTCCAGATTTATACTGCTGGAACTGAGAGCAGCGTTAGCCCCACAGAAGGATCTCAGGGTGTAGCTTCCCAACTTCCATGAGCAGTTGTAGGGTTGAGCAAGGAGCTCAGGGCCTGGCCCTGTAACGGCTGTTGATGGGGATTTAAGAGACGGAGCCAGTGTCAAAGGCAGGCACTGGCCATGGCCGTCGGGGCAATGTGTCTCGCAGCTCTCCCTGCCCAGGGGCTCAGACACAATGGCGATGGGCATGGCAGAAGAACCTGGCTAGATTAGAATAGCACTGAGCAGGCAGCGGACAAAGGCTCCGTTTTTTCTGGCCTGCAGCATGGCTGCGGGGCCTCCTCACAATACCGCTGCCTTAGCAGCAGCATTAGTATCCCACTGGCATCTTCTGCTGATCAGGAGAGCTGCGTAACTGGGACCGAAGGCTGTGTCCACATGGGTATCCCGATGATGCAGATTCCACTGCGCTGTAAGAGGAACGGGCCAGGATTTCCAGTGTTGCTAGTTGTCTGTCAGGAAAGCTGTCCTAACTGCCTGGATTTGTTTTGTTTTGTTTTGTTTTTTACATGGAGTAAAACACCTTAGCACCCCCTTTCCTAGCTGGCAACGTTCCCAAGCCTCTGCCAAGCTCAGCCCTCCGAGAGGCAGATGCCAAAGTTAGCATCCAGAAGTGGTGTTGTTGCAACAGAATCTCAGGTCAGTTCTTGAGGTCTGTTACACTGGGGCAAATCTGGAGTAGCTCCACTGAAGTCACTGTGGATGTGCACCAGTGTAACAGATCAGAATCAGGCCCATTTCTTTGAACTAAATACGGTGGCGTTTTGCTGGCGTATCCCTGGCATTTCTTAAGAAATTTCACCTTATTGTTCTCAAAACTTCAAACATTATCATTGGCATGAGCTAGTCATTCACTCCTTCTTTAATGCATAAATCCATCCTGTTTTCCCCACATGGGCCCCATTTTGGGCCACATACGGGTTAGTGTGTCTGTCAAGGTGGAAGATGGATAAAAAGAGTTAATAAGGACAAAGCAAGCAATGGGAAGGATAGAATAGTGTTAGAGTCAGCATCTGTGAAAGGAGGGGGGGGGTGACACGCCTTTCACGTAACATATACACCTGAGCTCCAGACCCCTGGAGTTCATATAAGATCCCATTCTGTGAGAAATGGGACATTTGCCCTGATGCCCTGCCAAATTCTGTTGGGTGGCAGTGTCACTGCACTCTGTTCAAAGGCTGCCACATTCCAGTCCAGAGGTGGCTGCATGTTGGTGTTAGGTGAGGTGGGTCAGGTGTATATAGAGTTGGTTAAGAGGCTTAGAAGCCTTTGGGATGAATATTAATGCACAGTATTGAGTAAAACTACAAGCAGATGGGGTAGTTCAGGGGCTAGGATGCTAACCTGATGCAAGGAGACCAGGGTTCAATTCCCTGCTGTGCTCCAGACTCCCTGGGTGAGTCACTTAGTCTCTCTAGCCTTGGTTTTCTAGCTGTACAATGGGGATATTAGCACTGCCCTACCTGGGAGGAGAGAGATGGCAGAGATTGTGAGGTGCTCAGATACTAGGATAATGGGGACCATCAAAGTACCATGAACAGGTCCTATTGTAGTTAATGGGTGGCGTGCCCACAGCTCCCATTAAAGCCAGGGCTCAGTGCCCCTCAGGATTTGGCCACATTTGGTGAACTCCTGGGAGTCACTTCAAGCCCCTTTTAATTGTTTTGTTTCCTGTTTCCTCCCCCTTCAGATGTACAACGGGACCCTTAAAAGAGAGACTGACAACCGACGCTTCAGCTCTTACAGTCAGATGGAGGGCTGGGGCAACCGGCACCACAGCAAATCCGTCTGCAGCCCCACCAGTCCCGGCGGCAACTACTGCCTCAAGAGCAGCCGGAGTGAGCCTGACCTGTGCTGCGAGCCTCCCCGGGGCACGCTCAGGAGAAACCAGATGGGAAGCCAGGCAGTGCAAAAGGCAACCCTGAACCGCCAGAGCATGTACAGCACCTGCAGCACCCACCATGGGACCGCTCGGAAACCCCTCCCAGATCGCAATCTCTCCTGCACTTTGGGCAACAAGCCGGATGCGTTGTACGCCCAGCCCGTGACGAGCGGCAGGCAGGACGGGGTGTATGGGCATTCTATGTCCAGCTCCAGGTGAGTTCCCACGTGCCTGTGAGCTCAGTGGATTAGCCTAGGACTTCTCTGCAGGGTGAATGCAGGGGCCTCGGTTGAGTGCCTCTCCTGCTTGCCCTGCTACTTTGGGTTGGCGTTCATTTCCCTGCAAAAAAGCACCGGTTTTCATACTGCGAGTCCAATTTCCAAATGGCCAGCTCCTGGGGTCTGATCCTGAGAGGTGCTGGGTACCTGCTGAGTGCCACTGAGTCCCACTGCACTCCTGAACCAAGCCTTTGCTTAGACAGCACTGGCTGATTTCCGCAGGAGGCGAGTAAGGACGAGCAGACGCTCAGTAAGGGCCTCAGGATTTAGTCCAACTGTGAGTTTGTCCAGAAAGACGACAGAGTGAAAGTACTTCAAAATCTGATCCCAAATTATGCTGTGATCTATTCTACTCTGCTCATTCCCTTCCCTATACACAGTATGCAATTCCATCAGACACGTACAAGTGTGGGAGGTATACGAGGGGTGGCAGAGGTGCTTCGTGTCCCAAACATCACTTTCTCTCAAACATCTGCATTCAGAGATCGAGGAGCCTAGGGTGTGCTCAGGAGGTGATGCTCTGAGCCATGGTGTTCAAACCTGCGTTGTCTCACTAGCCATTTCTCTGTTTGTACAGCACCAGCACAATAGGGCCCTGGTTTATGAGGTGCTGCCTCACTGCCAGGGCCGGCTACAGCATTTCTGCCACCCCAAGAAGAAGAAAAAAAAAAAAAAAGCCGCGATCGCGATCGGCGGCGGCAATTGGGAAAAAAAAAAGCCGCAATCGGCGGCGGCAGTTCGGCGGCAGGTCCTTCGCTCCTAGAGGGAGCGAGGGACCTGCCGCCCCCGAATTGCCGCAGGTGCCGCCCCTCTCCCTTGGCCGCTCCAAGCACCTGCTTGTTAAGCTGGTGCCTGGAGCCGGCCCTGCTCACTGCATAGAATTAATAATTACAATAAAAACAGCAATCACAACAGGATCTGCCCGAAAGCCTTGCCTAATTCAGCTTGAGAGCATGAAGCAGAGGTTGTGAAAATTCCATTTTGGGGGCCAGTTCATGCCCCTTGATCACTGTTGAGTTTTGACTTTTAGCTTTACACACCACTTGTCAATCTCCCTCATTGAAAATTGTTCACAGGTGTTTAGCAGGGTCTGAGACTCCGTGAGCTGGCCTGTTGGCGATTTGGCTTTATGCATGCGCAGCCTTTGCTACTTTTACACGTGCAAAATGTTATTCAGTTTAGCCACGGCTTACCTTGTGGCTGGATGGCACATTGCTCAGAGCATGGTGTTGTCCACTGGCTCATTTCATAAACCCTGTAATTGCTTTGGGATGGAAGGCCGCCATTTACATAACTAGACGCAATTCACTCCAGGAATTTCTGACCAAGGAGTTATGGGCAGTAGGCTGAGAGGCTGTAGGGTGAAGAAATACACCCAGTGAACAGTTGCAGCAATAAAGATGTTTTCTTCATAAGGTGAATGTTACCTTTAAGTAATTGGTCCCAGCTGGGTCACTGTTTCCCTACTGAAAGAGCTGGTCTACATGGGACTTTTCTCATATGTAGAGAGTCCTGTGGCACCTTATAGACTAACAGACGTATTAGAGCATGAGCTTTCGTGCGTGAATACCTCATCCAACGAAGTGGGTATTCACCCACGAAAGCTCATGCTCCAATACATCTGTTAGTCTATAAGGTGCCACAGGACTCTCTGCTGCTTTTACAGATCCAGACTAACATGGCTACCCCTCTGATACTTGACTCATATGTAGAGTTACTCATAATTATGGAATGATATGATTCCTTGAAGAATGGCTGTGGTTTTCTGAAGATTTACTCCAGGCAGAACTGCCCTTGTGTCAGAAATGCTCTCCAATGCCAAACATCCCCTGGTTAGGGAGTGGTCCCCTTTGCAGAACCCTCCCAGCTTGGGGCGTGACTCACCCTGCAGAACTGGTTCTGACTTGGGAGTTGTCTATCGTGAAGCATTAGACTTGGCTTGGGAGGTGTCATCCTGGTAGAACTGGTTCTGGATGGGGAGTTTAGTCCTTTTTAGAATTGTACCTGGCAGGGGGGTTGTCCCCCACTGTAGAACTAGTTTAGTTTAGTTTGGGGAGTGGTCTGTCTGGTCAAAGTGACTCTGCTTAGTGCGTGTTGCCCTCTAGAGTGAATTGAGATTAAGGACACTTCCTCTGTGTAGATCGGTTAGGGAGTTGTTCCCTTTGAAAATCCACTCTTGCTTGGAGGCTGAGGAGAAGAAAACTAGTTCTGATGGAGGTTGTTATTAACCTGGGTCTGGTTGTGGAGTTGTCACCTGTGCGCTTGTTAGGCTCTGTAGAACTTGTTCTCACTGGGGACGTGCCGTCTTTGTAGAACTGCTTCTGGGCTGGGTGCAGTTTGTTGTAGAACTAGACCTGATTGGAGAGTTCTGCCCCTTGGAGACCTAGGCAGCGTTTTGTTCTTTTGGAAGTACAGGTCTTTCTTGGGCATCTGTCCCCATCATTGAGAGGAGTTGTTGTCCTTGAGGAACTGGGCTTGGCTGAGTAATGGATACTATTGAAGAACTTTCCCTGGTTGTGGCATTGTCCACTGTGTACTAGTGGTTCTTAAGGCGGAGTTTTCACCTTGCAGAACAGGGACTGTGTGGGGCGTTGTCCTCATACTAGTAACATTTTGTGTCAGAGAATAAGTTGTCTGCAATGAAACAGTGGCCTTGCTTGTCAAATTGTCTCCCGTGAACAACTGGACATGATTATGCAGTTGAATAAGTGGTTCCCCACTACAGAACTGAGAGTGCTTGAGGTATTGCCTCCTACGTAGAACAGGTTCTGTGCAGTTATCCTCTTGCAGAACTGGGTTCTGGTTGGGAAGCATCCTCCCTATTAGCAATCTCTCTCTGGACTGATGGTCCTCTCCAGAGATAGTCCTGGTTTTGGGATTGACCACACTGCACTACTGGTCTTGTTTTGGGTGAATTCTCCTTTTTAGAACCGATCCAGGTTGATGCAGTGTATAGGCAGGCATTGTACCCCTGAAAAATTGAGCTGGATTGGGGTGTTTCTCTTTTGGAGAACTGTTTACAATCATGAGTGGTCCTCCTTGTAGAACTGGTTCTGATATGGGTGCTATCCCTGCTGTAAAACCATTCCTGGACAGAGAATTACCCGTAATGTAGAGCTGGTCTTGTTCTGAACAATCCCACTAGCCCATCTGGTTCTAGTTCCATCTGCTGCATCACTCCGTTGTAGAACGGGCTGAGGTTGGAGAGGTCTTGCTGTGGAATAGGGTTGGGCTGGGAAAATGTAAACCCATCCTTTTAGCCCTGGCTTTTCCTCAATCATTCTGAAGCTACCTTGTTGGGGACAAGTAAATGATACAGAGAAAAGAAGAGGAGGAGGAGGAGAAGTAGTAAGAAGTAAAAGGAAGAAAGGGATGAGAGTTGAATTAAAAAAGAACTACAAGCACATATCACAGTGGCTCTTAGCAAGAGAAGATGGAAAATACTATTTAACTTTTTGGTATGGCTATGGTATTATTTGCACTCTGGTACCAGGATGCTAAGTGGATTAGAATTGTAAAGCTAGCTATACTGAGTAATCCCTCATACAGAACTGGATCTGGTCAGGGCGTTATTGTATTTCTAGAACTATTCTTGGTTGTGTGTTTTCTCAGAGTTCTTTAGGAGACAACTCTTCCCCTTCTAGAAATGACCTCTCTCTTGTGCAGTACTTTCTGTATGGGAAGGACTCCAATCATGTACCACTGGTTCTGGTTGGGGAATTGGCTGTGATGGAAGCGTATTGTCTTTCGTAGATTTGGATTGTGG
This sequence comes from Emys orbicularis, assembly GCF_028017835.1. NCBI lineage: Eukaryota > Metazoa > Chordata > Testudines > Emydidae > Emys > Emys orbicularis. The sequence continues at coordinate 133,276,992 of NC_088686.1, read as the reverse complement.
AATTGTTGTTCTTGTAATACAAAACCTTGTTGCGGGTTTTCCCCTGCCTTGTAGAACTGGTTCTGTTGGGAAAGTTGACCCCTTGTAGAACTTGTTCAGATCTGCTTGTAGAACTTGGTCTGGTTTGAGAATTTTCCCCCTTGAAGACCTGTAGTTCCCTCCCCCCCCCCATACACCAGGTCCTGGCTGGACAGTTTGCTCTGAACAGTTATCTGGCAGACTCAGTGGTTATGTGAATAACATATTCAGCTTGTTTAACTCACAGCAGACAATCACCTCTTCGCTCACCTCTACTTCCCCCTTCACCTGGATGTAAAGCATGATATTCCTGTTCTAAGCCCTGGGGCATGGTGGGACACACTGGGGGCCACACGTCCCAGCTCAGAGTCTTTGAGGGCTCAGAACGCGCCTTTTGTTGTGCTTATTCCAATGGCTGCTGCAGCTGATCAGCTCCCAAGTAGTGCCATTTGCATGTCCCTAAATGGAACTCTTTGCAGTCAGTTCCTCTTCCAGTCGTATGGTGTGTCACTCGGTCACTCCTTGCTAGCCATGTTGGCTAAATGATCTGTAGCGACTCTGCCCAGTTAGGAGAAAGCTCCCTTCACTCCAGGGCCACCAGATTCAAACTGAACGCTATGAGCAATTAGTGAAGGGCATGCTGTATATAATGCACGCTAGGAGCAAGGGCGTCTTTTGTCCCTCTCCAGCTGGTACACATAAGAGGACAGGAAACTACTACTGCCACCAGCTAGGGGAGTCCTACCTTTAGCTGAAGCTGTAGAAGCTCTCGCCTTTAGCACTTCCGGTCCCAGATTCAAATCCCACCAAGCTAGGTCAGTTATACCTGCTCCATGATAGCCTGCCAGAGAGGGACTCAGTGTTCTTCTCTGTAAGGACGAAAAGGTGAGTTCTGGTGCCCGCAGACCCTCCCTAGCATGAGGACTGCTGGACCTGAGCTGTAGCATGCACTGAATTTCGAAGGGGAACAGTGTCTGTCATAATGTGGATGTGCACTGAGATCTTCTTTCAAGACATGGTTGGCATGTTTGCTTTACTCCCACTGTTCAGCTTTAGGCTGAAGAAAGAGGCTAAGATACATCTGCTGGGTACACCTTAAAATGTGTGGCTGTTGGTGGCAATGGCACGTGGTGACCCACTTGCCCCCATTGGTCAACATCTCATGGAGTAAATGCTTCATCACCTCAAAAGTGACAGCAGGTGTGGGCATGACCGTAAGTCGTATAGAGAATAACTGACAGAGGAGCACTAAAAACCTGAGCTAAAGAAAAGGGCCACAGGTATCAGACTGGATGCTATGGAATAGGCAGCAAAGCTGTTGACTCGAATGGGATCCTCTGGACTTGTTGCCTGGCCGGAATGCAGTACAAAGCCTGATGCATTCATCACTGTCCATGTGTGGTTAACACAAGACATCCTGGCAACACTGCCGGGGCTGTGCTACGCTAGCCTGTCCTGCATGGGTTGTGCCTGAAGCGCTGGGTGCTGCCGCCGTAACCACAGCAATATAAATTATTCTTAAAAGTAAGAGCGCAACACCTCACTGATCTGTTATAACCAGCATTGCAGACTAGTCTCTGATGGAGGTCGTGATGCCTGATATAGCTTCTTTCTGGAGATGACTGGGAGACTGAAGAGAGGTCAATAGCAGGGAATGTATCTATCCTCTCTGTCCATGCCGATGGAACCATGGGGCAATACCAAATGTGGAGCCTAGCCCTGAGTCGTTCTTCCCTGCTGTAAACTGCCTCTGCAAATGGCCATAGTTCAGACTCTCAGCACAAGTAATCACGGCCTGGTCCACTAGAGGCCAGAAAGAGTCGCCTGAAGTGTGTATCTGTTTCCCAAAGGTAGTGTGATGCCTCTGTTTGTTATGACATCCATCACAGTTGGCCTAGCAGGGGTTCATACTGCAGTCATTCATGATAGAAAGAAAACTTCCTCCTTTCAGTGTCTTGTGAATAGCACACTGGGGTTCATCTCTCAGGTCTTTAGCTCTCAAACCATTGAAACAACTTGCCAAGGGTGATAGATTCTAAGACCAGAAGGGACCATTATGATCATCCAGTCTGACCTCCTGTATGACACAAGCCATAGAACTTCCCCCAAAATAATTCCCAGAGCAGATCTTTTAGAAAAATGTCCCATCTTGGTGGATTCCCCATCACTGGCAATTTTTTAATCAAGATGGGATGTTTTTCTTAAAGATCTGCTCTGGTTCAAAACATGTATTATTTTGGGGAAATTCTATGGCCTGTGTTATACAGGAGGTCAGACGGGAAGATCACAGTGGTCCAATCTGGCCTTGGAATTTGTGAATCTATGAAGAATGTAAGGGAATCCGCCTAGCTAGCTGCCTATGATGCCAAAGCTTCAACACTAATTATTTGGGTGGATCAAAGATGAGTGACAATACTCTGAGCCATATTTGAGCTCCTAATGGTTGTGGAAAGGGGCTTGGTGCAAGGGGTTTTGAGTCATATGTTAGGAATCATTGGGCTTGTGGATATTATCTTCTCTGTAATGTTTTTAATAAACAATGAACAGTGGCTTTCCTAGCTCCTCCCTGCAACTTCGTCCCCAGGGCCCCTAGACTCTCAATAACAAAGGAGAAAAGTTTCCATTCTACTTAGTTGCTCTGGTTGTAGAACTTAACCTGAGTGAGGAGTTGTTCCCTTGTATGAATTCCCCTGGAGAAAATGGATTCTGGTTGCTGACCCTTTCCACTGTGGAACTGGACCTGGTTACAGAGATTTCCCTCTATGGTTCTGGTTGGGGATGGATTTGTCACCCTGTGGAAATGCTTGTGTGGGGAGTTGTCCTTGAAAAACTGGGGAACTCGCCTATAAAATTGCCCCTGCGTTGAGAGCTTCTAGAACTGGATGCCATCATCAGAGCCGCCATCACAGCTGGCACTCATCGGCTGGTATGCTCAGCAGAATGGCCAAAGATTGAATGATCCCCGGAGATAGAACTTTCCTACTTTCCTCTCCCAGTCAGCATGGATAAAGTGGAGGGAGAAACTTCCCCTGTCACAGCTCAGGGCTGTGTCTGTTCTGTTTGTGGAGGGAGGGCTTCAGTTCCAAAGCTACCATCAGCCTGGTAGAGATGGTCAGAATGGATTAGATAAAATGACACCATCCTGAACCTTCACCAAAACATGGCCCAAAGCAAACATCTTCTGAGGATCCAAAGGTTCAAAGTCAACCTTTCCTGCCCCCATTTTATATGAGACTGCACTTCTTTGTTTCTCGCTTAATAACAAAATCTCAGCAAGAGGGGCTATCCTTTATAGGGAAACCCTATAGAACTTAATAGAGATGAAACCATTAAGGTACCATGGAAGTTACTCTGGACAATCTATGCAATGTAATAGAGAATGACACCTTTCTGTGGATTGTTTAATAGAATTTAATAGAGGATCGTCTCTCTATATAGAATCTCATAGGTTAATTTAAAAATTCCGTAGAAAAGATATAAGTCTCTTTTAGAGTCTGCTGGATTTTCCCATCAGGGATATTCCCTCCATATGCTGAAACCAAGAAACATCCAGTTCCCAAAGACACAATGTCCTGACAGGACCTGATCGTGACCTCACTGAAATCAACGGTAAAACCCCACTGATGTCAACAAGAGCACAAACAAGGGAAAACATCATGGCAGAAGCTGAACTCTTGGGTGATTTGTTCCACCAAATCCCCTGAACATTTTAGTCTCACCCATCCTGTGACCTACCATTTTCCACTTGCATTCAGTTAATTGTTTAAATAAAATTAAACAAACAATTGGACTGCTAGTGCTTGATTTTTCCTTGCATTGCACCTTGTGTTGTCATTAGCATTGTGAAGTGGGAGCACTTTCTACCCACTCTGCATAGGTGCAAGGCAGGAGATAATCGGGCCCCTCGTTTCCAGAGCAAGGAGGTGCATTTTCAAAGGTCTGGGTGGGTTTTTTCCCAGGCTTTCCATCCACCCCACCCCCCACCAAGTCCGTACTCTCTTGTCACTCACCTCGGCATTCTATAGACATCTGCAATCATTCCACTGTCAGTGTCCATCTGCAACTCAACTTAAAACCTCCCTCTCTAGGCTCTTTTTCTGACAATAACATGGCCACAAACAACAATGGCTTTCCTTGAAACAAGCCTGTGATTTAGCACCCTGAATGTTAAAGTAGATGCGTATGATCATGGGCATCAGTCTGAAATCTACAAGAGGTCACACACAACTTCCCAGCCTTCTTCTTGTAAACAAACTACATTGTTCCATTATTATGGATGTCAATGGGAGTAAGGACTGGGTAAAAACTGAGTCATGACCTGAATACTTGGTCCACCAGGTTTCTTGCGTTCATGGTGGTTGCAGCTCTCTTTGCGTGGACCATACTGCAATATTGATAGATCTGTCTAGATAAACAAACCCATCAGATCTAACAGGAGTAGGCTGAGGGGCTGTTGCCTACTTGAATCTGGTGGCATCTTTCAAAGAAGTCATCAGCCTCTAAAGCATCTTGCACTTGCCACGTAGTGACTGATCCATTTATTTCCCTTCTTTTTGTTTAGAATATGCAATGATGAGTTGGACAGCGTGGCAATGACCATCCAGAAAGCCATACAGCTCCTGTGCTCCTCGGATGAGAAATCTCAAGCCATGGGTGCGTACTACCTCCAGCACACCTGCTTCCAGGATGAATCTGCCAAGCAAGAGGTAAACTAACTTGTTCACGGCTGCATTTTCAAAAGCAGGCTCTGGGTCTGGGTGCCTTCATTTTAGAAGGTCCACGTGAGACACCTGGGGCCTGATTTTCAAGCAGTGCCAAACATCTTTATCTTCCATTGCCTTCAACTGGAATTGTGGGTGCAAGCACTTTCTGAAAATGTGCCCCAAGGTTCATTAAGTGAGGCTTCCAAATATCAAGGCATTTTTTCCCAGCTGACAGTTTCATTCATTCATTCATTCAATTCAATTCAATTCAATTCAATTCATTCATTCATTTATGAGCAGGTGGTTTCGCTAGCCCCTAGGCTCACAGCAATGAATTCCTTTCACAGGGGCTATGGTTACTTTAGAGAAGTAGGACCAATTCAGTGCTGAGACGAATTAAGTCTACCAGTCTACAGAGAGTCTAAGCTTATGTGACTGCTACCTTCCCCCAGTCTCATCAACATGTATGTTGCATCAACTCTAGGCTGCCTTAGACTTAGATTCAGATCCACCTCCCCTTACACATCAGCCTGGAATTTGGCCCCTTGATTCTGAGTATATATTACACCAACATACATGTCGCCTATGAATGTGGCCCATGGTTTCTGGGTGCAGATAAAGCACTATGGAAAGTTGTTATATTACAATTATAAGGTTGTCTCTAGGTAGTTTTTCACTGCAGTAATAAGACTCATGAGGCTGTATCCTCAGGTGATGAAAATCAGTGTAGCACTGCTGAAGTAAGTGGGAGCAAACACTAATTTACCCCAGCTGAGGATCTGGCCCATGGTCATTACTTGAAAGTCTTAATTGCTGACATCTGTTAGTAATAATACCTAGCTCTTTTCATCGGTAGAGCGTAGAGTGCTTTACATAAGGGGTATCATTCATTAGCCCTGTGTTTACAGAAGAGGAAACTGAGGCACGGAGCTGTGAAGTGACTTGTCCAACATCAAAGCAGGTCAATAACAGAGCCGGGAATAGAACCCAGTTGGTCCCAGGCCAGTGCTCTGTCCACTAGGCCACGCTGCCTCACTAATCTGATACCCTAGTCATCAAGGCAATCAGCACAGACTCTCTTGACTACAGCTATCAACCCATTTGACTGCCTTGTGAAGAATGGGGTATTTTGGGTCTAGCCCGCCTGTACTGTTTAGGGTATCTTTTCAATTCCAGTTAGTACACACTATGCTGTCTTCTTGCGTTAACGTCTATCGCCGTGGTCTTTTAATACACCAGAGCAAATAGACGAGCTTTTCATGGGATGCTGATCCTTGTCTGTCTTCCCCTCTCACAGGTCTACCGGCTGGGTGGAATTGGCAAGCTAATAGAACTCCTCCGCAGCCCAAACCAAAATGTCCAGCAGGCTGCAGCTGGGGCTCTTAGAAACCTGGTCTTCAGAAATCCTGCCAACAAGTTAGAAACCCGACGGCAGAATGGGATAAGGGAGTGCGTGAGCCTCCTGAGGAGAACTCAGAACACTGAAATACAGAAACAGCTGACAGGTACATGCAAGCAAACGAGAGAGCCTCAGCTGGTGTAACATAGGATAGCTCCACTGACTTCCACACCAGCCTATAACACCTGGGGATCTGGCTCCTAGACCTCGGGGCCTGAGTCTCACCTGCCTGGCACCTTGCGTTGCCATATGCACCTGTGCAAAGTACAACACTACCAGACCGGCATGACACTTTGCACTCACTTTCCGCAGATGCAAATGACAACACAAAGTGCGAGGCAGTGCAGGATCAGGCCCCTGGATTGCCCAATTTATCAGCTTTGTGGCTCTTGCGCACGGTGGCAGGGGTTCCCAACTACTGGCCCATGAATCAGGTCTGAGACTTAGAGATCACACCTATCCGACCAGGTTTACCACCACAGCTGTGACCATCGAGGGTTTTTGAGCTATCAGGGCCTACGTGTGATCATCTGAGAGCTGGGTCCAGGGCATTCTCAGGGGAGGGTCCCATCCTCTGGCACTTAGTTCCCCTTCCTGGTCTGACAGGAGCTGAGATTTGGGAGTTTATTTCAGAGAGTATTGCACAGTCTGTTTAGTGTCCCAGGCTTTTCCTGAAGAGTTGGGTTCTACTGGGATCAAGTGCATGTGCTAACAGTGGGTCAACCCGAGTTGTATTTGATTATATTGTACTTGACACCAGGCTCCATTCTGAACTATAGGGGGCCTCTGTCCCAGGCCGGTGTGATGCCTCTACCATCTCCCATTTAACTGTATATACTCTGAAACTAGAATTTAGAGTATGCCCAAGTCCCATCGTGGGTTAGAGGGCACACAGTTAAATAGGAGGCAGTGAACACTGCCTGAAATACAAGAGGTTTTTGTTGCCTGGAAAGGATGGAGTCCACTGAGCTAGTACAATGCATTATGGGAGAACTAGGTTCAAGACCCTTCTCATGATAATATGGACTAGGTAGAAGAGGTGACATTCTGGGTCTGTACTGGGAAGCTTGGGGGTTTGAATTGTACACACAGCACCACACAGGTTGATCATGTAGTGACATATTGGTTGGTTTCAGATGAAACAACCTTTTCTGTTAGAGCTGGGATTGGACGAGGAGATTGGACCAGAGCGTCTCTCTCCAAACCTGGAGGCTGTCTCAAATGCCTCAGTTGTAGACCTAGAGCTTGATTCTCTTCTTCTTTGCACCAGTTTTCCATGGATGTAACTTTCATGGAGTTATTCCCTAATTACAATGTTAGTGAGAGGAGATTCAGGCCTTTACTGCATCAAGACCTTAAGGTCATGTTTGTCTTGCATTTTCTTTCTAGGGCTGCTTTGGAACCTGTCCTCCACTGATGAGCTTAAAGAAGATTTGATACACGAAGCCCTCCCTGTCTTGACAGATTATGTTATCATCCCTTTCTCGGGGTGGTCTGATGGGGTCAGTAATAGGACAAGAGAAATTGTTGACCCCGAGGTGTTCTTCAATGCTACAGGCTGTTTGAGGTAGGTCAGCAGACAAGCATTGCTCACACCCTTTGTGGCTATGCTTAAAATGGGCCCCTTGTGTTGATGTGTCTAAAACGGATTAGGGAAAATAGGTGCCATATCTACACAGCTGGCAGTTAAACACAAAAGTAAGATTTCCCATCTTTGCTGAAAATGCCACCCTCCTCCGAATGTTCCTTCATAAATAGACTTGGAAGAATTAAATTTTTATTGGTAAATGTCTGTAAACATTGATTTCACCATATACACCCAAACTGATGAAAAATATTTCCATCGATAATAATCTCAATTTACAGACAAGCAAAGTAAGAAATATGTCTCTTGAGAACTTATTAGAGTTTGATTTAAGGATATTTACTTTGTATATTTTGATATGTGATGTTGACAATTTGTATTTTAAGTTATAAACCTTTAACTTTTTGAATCTCTACTCCCAACCCAGTAGAACCCACCTCGGGGTCATTAATTATTGTCTGATCTCCCAAAATTTCCTGCAACTGCGAACATTTAAATTGATAAAAAAAAGTGCTTAAAATAAGCATGATTGATATTATCCATCAAAATTATAAGAACATCAGAATGGCCATACTGGGTCAGACCAATGGTCCATCTAGTCCAGTATCCTGTCTTCCTACAGTGGTCAGTGCCAGATGCTTCAGAGGGAATGAACAAAACAGGGCAATTGTCAAGTGATCCATCTCCCATTGTTCAGTCCCAGCTTCTGGCAGTCAGAGGTTTAGGGACACCCAGAGCATCAGGTTGCATCCCTGACCATCTTGGCTAACAGCCGTTGATGGACCGATCCTCCATGAACTTACCTAGTTCTCTTTGGAACCCAGCTATACTTTAGACCTTCACAACATCCTCTGGCAACGAGTTCCACAGGCTGACTGTGTGTTGTGAAGAAGTATCTCCTTATGTTTGTTTTAAACCTGCTGCCTATTAATTTCATTGGGTGACCCCTGGTTCTTGTATTATGTGAATGGGTAAATAACACTTCCCTATTCACTTTCTCCACACCATTCATGATTTTAAAAAAATACAAGTGAAATTCTGCCAAGCCTATTCATAAAGTTTTCATGGTGTCTAGAGCTAGATGAACATTTTCCACTGAACTCGTTTTTCAACAGAAAATTGGGTTTTTGATAAAATAAAAAATTTTCACAGACAGTGTCTTGTTTCCTTGAAAAGTTTTGATTTTTCATTAGAAAACTTTTTGAATTTTTTTAGCCAAAACAAGAAATTTGGGGTGGGGGATGAGGTCGGTGGGTTTGGGCCAAAAATGTTCAGGTTTCAGCTGAATTTTTTTAAATTTTGATTGCCAAAAAACAAAAACAAAAATTGTTTTCCATTATTTGATGAAAAGTCAAAATTTTCTGCGTGGGACTAAACCTCCACATTTTCGATCCAGCTCTAATGACTATCTCTTGCCAGCAAATTCTAGCTGATTCTCTTTTTTTATACTGGATCCTTTCATTCCAGTTACAGTCACTGGGTGTTGGCCCATCCCAGTGTAAGTGTCTGTGTCAAAGTGAGAGGCTCATATATGGGCATGGGATGGTTTTATTTCTTTCTTGGAAAAACCAGAGAACTTCTTAGCATGAAGATCTTCGTCCTGACTTGCAGTTTCTTCTACCAGCCTCCAGCTCCCCCATCACGTTGGGAACAACTCAGTGGGGAGATGAAAAAGCTGTATAATTAGGTACTTTAACGAACTGAAGCGCTGCCTTAGGGAGTGTAGCAACAGACGCCCTTGCCAGACGCGCTAGCTAATGGGAGCTACATTCTCTTGTGAAACTGACTAAGCGGACTGCAGCAGGGACTGCAGATTACTCTGCCTGTCACTATCAGCCCCCAGAGGTCTCAGCCCTTTGAGGCTAGAGATCACTTCTGAAGGACAGTGCGCTACTGCCTCCATCCCTCTTTTGGAGGAGAACTTTCCCTGCGCAGTTACGCAGCAGGATGGTTCTTGTAAGCAGGGCTATCATCTGCTCCATCCCTCTAAAGGCACTGGAGCTCAGATACAAGGATACATATTAATGGAGAAATGGCAGTATCGGGGGATACTGCAAAAATAGCCATCCAGGGGGCATGGTCAGTCTTCTGCGCACTGGTTTGTCATTTCTTGTGCCCATAATGCATAGCAATGCCACGGAGATAATGCCAAACTTGAGTCAGTTTGGGCCTAAAATGGGTCGGTAATAATGCGGGACATGGACATCTGATCATTGACAAAAGCCTAGCCACTCGTTTCTGGCTGGCAGGTGTCTGTGAGCTATTGCAAACCACTCATTTGCGAGCTACCGGTGCATTAAAACCAGACCATTTCATGCCGCTGCTAAAACTCTGCTGTCTGAGCCGACACCTGATCCAGAGTTAAGCGCAGTGAGACCATCAATACTTAAATCTAAGTTTTGCCCCTTTTTCTTAAAACCTGGTGTCCCCTGTGTGAGAGAGACGACAAATTCCTGCAATATCCCAGACAAGCCTTATTGGATTACGCTAAACCTTACTGAATTCAGTTAAAGTATTTTAGGAGTTCGTATTGTTGTGAGATCATATGTAATGTCTCTACGAGAGAGACATGACTCATGTAAACCCTGGGCAATGTTAGGAGCTTCAAAGGAGTCTTTTAAACAATGTACTTTTTGAAGCTTCGCCTTGAGGAGGGGACCTTTGTGTGCTGGTCATGGTGGTCACCTGTCACATGAGGACAAGATCAGAGGCCCAAACAGTAGAAAGGAGGGACTCAGCGAGACATGGGGGTTCTTGTTCTGAGAAAAAGGTGTTATGAACTGATAACCACAGAAAACCCTCTGTGAGGTTTGAAGGACTGGTCACCAGCCCGAGCCCCTGTTGGAATTCGGGGTGATCTCTGGTAAGCTTATTAGCGTGCGTGTAAGTTGTTGTATTGATTTAATATGTTTTCTCTGTAATGCTTTCACCTTAAGAATAAATGTGCTTGTTTAGAAAGAACTGTGTGGTAATTGTGGTATTGAAGTCAATGATGCTACACTGACCTACGCCAGTTGAAGGTGTTCTCCTGGTTCTCTATGGCAATCTCCAGCTACTCATTTTTCAACCCTCTCTCTGGAAATAACTCTAAGCAGATATCCTGCGTGTCCTCACTGTACATACATTGTCTCTAAGGAAAAATCGTACTGGTAGGATTGTTCTCTCTAAGGGGATATCTTCCCTTTGGATTTACCCTAAAAGGAAAATCTCCATGGATGAAATTCACCCCTCTGGAGAGGAACGTGACAAGACCTATACACCATCTAGGTCCCACTCTAATTGTCAGAGTTGAAGTGGGACTTGGGTGGTGCATTGGCCTTGTTCCGTCCCCCTGCAGAGAGGTGAATTTCACCCTATAAAGGCAATCCTTCCAAGCGGGTTGAATTCAAACAGAATTATGTGTGGCGCTCAGTGGCTGATGGAAAATACCCAGCTAATGGAGCTGCTTATCTGTCTTGCTTTATCTCCCTACATTTTATAAAATGTCTTCCTTCAGAAACCTGAGTTCTGCAGATGCTGGACGTCACACCATGAGAAACTACCCTGGCCTGATTGACTCAGTCATGACTTATACCCAGAATTGTGTGGCTGCCAGCCGGCCTGATGACAAGGTACTAGACATATGAGCTTCCCACTTGCACACAGTTCATCAGCCTGTGCCTAGCCCTAGCCTCCTAGTAGTACACCCTGAGCACTGAACCTGCACAGCTCTTTTGATAGTCCAGCTATTGAGTTTGGTGCGCAAATGGGTGCAGAGCTCTTTTGAAAATTCTGGCCTACATGTCACAAAGGTCGCTGCTGAGTGCTGAACGCGTCTAAAAATCTGGCTCTGATTTAGAAGTGAATTGGAAGTGAATTAAACTAAATCAGATTAAGGTTACTCTAACTCCAAATAAGAGTGTCCACACAGGGATTTAATGTGGTTTAAATAATCCACTTTAAAAGTTAATTCAGATTAACTTTACGGAATGTCCCCATGTAGACAAGCCGTAAGTAAAATCAGAGTAAGGACCTCAGAGTTTGATGTATTATATTTATGTTCCAGCAGCAGGGTTTATCCGCCTTATACCGCAGCACATCATTGACTGTCACTAAATATTGTTACAATGCGCATACTGTTCCATGTTCCTGTCTGACAGTAAAACTGTTGTATTTTTTTGTGGGCTGATTTCAGTCTGTGGAGAACTGCATCTGTATCCTGCACAATCTGTCCTACCGCCTGGATGCTGAGGTGCCCAATAAATACACCCAGCTCAACCATGTGGCCAGGAATGCCTATGTGGACAAGACCCTCACAGGCTGCTTCAACAGCAGGAGTGGGAAGCTGGAGGTAAGACGTGCTCCTGATTCTGGATGCTTGCAAAATGCACCGTTCACTCAGCCCCAGTCACAAGGTTCAAGTGAAGAGTTGCCCTGCCCCTGCATTATCAGGGCCAGAAAGGGGGTCTAAGGAGTTACATAGGAGTCACATGTCCTCCAGTTGGTACACCTGGGCGAGTTGAGAGGCTGGCAGCATATGCCAGACCACACTAGATGTGTCGTCTGTATGCAATAGGTGCACGGGTGCATGCAGATATTTGTATGTGACCGACCGCCCAAGCCACCAGGGATAACGAAGCGTGATTCGTGTAGAAAACACCAGGCTCCTGGATGTCAATCTTTTACTTCCCCTTAGAACGATGAGTATGTTCTACCCATTCCCGATGAGGAGTACAAACCCAGAGGGCCCAGCTGGCTGTACCATTCTGATGCCATCCGCACATACCTAAACCTGATGGACCAGAGCAAGAAAGATGCCACCCTAGAGGCCTGTGCTGGGGCCCTGCAGAACCTCACTGCAAGCAGAGGACTGGTGAGCGTGCTCTCTTTCTCTCTCTCTCTTTCTCTCTCTCTCTCACACTTACACACACACACACACACACACACGCAGCCCAATGGGCTCTGCAGGGGGACAGATACCTCTTCTAAACTGCAGAGCACAGGTAGAATTGCTCCACAGTTTCTACTACAGCATTAAACTCTAATGCCATTGCCCGCACACATCCGACACAGAGCGCACCGAGGATTTAGTCCACAGATCCACTGGACACACCCTCAACACTCCCCTGGCTAGGGCTGACACCTCAAACCTTCCTCCACACTAGCAATGATGGGCATAGCTGCACAGCACACACTCTTCATGGCCTTCACCCAGCAGAAGTACCCTGGTTGTATTGCCTTTTGAGGTCTGTGTGCCAAGGTAGGAAGGACTGGGCCTAAGACACTGTCTGTGTGTGTGCAAAATAGGGGATGGGCATGGTAAATATCTGGTCTTGTTCTTGCCTAAACGTTGTTGATTTTAATTTGTGAGATGGCTAGATAGATAAATTTTTTATGACCCATTCATAAGCCGACCCTATAATTCAGGGGTTGACAAACTTTGGCTCCCGAGCCATCAGGATAAGTTACTGGTGGGCCGAGACGGTTTGTTTACCTCGAGCGTCTGCAGGCATGGAGGTAAACCTAAGTAAACAAAGTGTCCCGGCGCGCCAGCTGCTTACCCTGACAGGCCGGGACAGCAACTGGTGGGGAAATGTTTTGGGGGGGAGAAGCTGGGGGTCAGGGGAGTAACCCCTGTGACCACCCCCCACATGACCCCACCCCTAGCCTGGGACCCCCACACTCTCCCCATCCCATCCCTTCCCATCTTAGCTGCGGCAGGCCAGGGGAGGACATCTCTGACTTGGCCAGAACTGCTCCGTCAGGCCGGGAGGTGCGGCCGCAGCGTGCTCCGGAGGGCGGGGCCAAGCGGCACAGCTTCGGAGGCTGGGGGGAGAGCAGCGTGGCCAGAAGCGGAGAAACTCTGGCCCCACCTCTTCCCTTCTGGCTGTGCTGCCTCTCCTTGCCCCCTCTGTTGGGGGGAGGGGCTGTGTTCCACCTCTCCCTCTCTATACCCGCTCATAAGCTGACCCCCTTCTCTGTTGCTTCCCTTTTTTACTAAAAAAAATTCGGCTTATGAACGAGTATATACGGTAATACATAGGCTGGGAAAAGAGTGTCTGTACAACTGGGTATAGTGCTTAGATTATCCACAAATACAAAGTTAGTTTTTTACAAGTCATATGATACATAGAGCACATAATCACCAATAACCCAAATTTAGGTGAATAGATTTAACAATACAGTTTAGATATTAGAATCCGAATACTCAGGTACATCACTCATGAAAAGTTGTACAGAGATTTGATTGTGGAAAGCAAAATATATCAATGAGTGGAGATTGTCCCTCAGTAATTGAGAATTAGGTTGGTTGCCCATTTAGAAAATAAAAATCCACGAGGAAAGTATTTGTTACTTTCCTGACTGCGCTTCTCATCGGCACTCCAGCTCATCCCTCCTGGTATTGCCGATGTCCTGTGATGTGTTCTATGTAGATGTCCCTTGACCACCTGATGGTTTCCAACACCATGAGTTGCCTCATCAGCCGAGTGTAGCATTGACTGATTCTGCATTCTCTCAGCACTCGCTCGTTACTGGGGTCCCATGCGCACACAGCACAGAGACGTGTCGCGTGTTACGGCATCCCACCCAAAGGCCACCTGATGATGACACAGGGGAAGTCTTCTGCTGCGTGTCTAGCTGCTCAGTGTTTTGGCATGAAAAGCTTTGATTTCTTTCAAATTTGAGAAAATTATCCCTTTTGTCAGTGGGGTGAGGATCCTCAAAGGGCATCGGGAATTTGACTTTCAATGGGAGTTGGGTAGAGCTGGTTTGGGAAACTTTGATGGAACCACATGCCACTGGGATATGCAGCTCTGCCTAAATCAAAATGCTTATGACATCAGGTTGATTTCACTAGAACTTTGGCAGTACTTTATTTTTGTGGTTTTCTTCCAAAACAATGTTGAAACATCTGGTCTTGATGTTTTTTGGAACAAAACGTTTTGATTTTTCATTTTGAAATGACGTTTTGTTTCAGTTTTTAAAAACATTAGATTATACTAAATTTTTTAAAAGTCAGCTTCAAGAAGAAATGGTTTTGTGGAAATGAACATTCCTACTACCCTGAAACCCCTTTTTTCTTCAGATTTTTCCTTCGCAGAGAATTTCCGATTCGAAATAAAGCCAATTTTCAGAATCCTTCCCAAAATGAATTTTCCCCCCTCCTTTAGAGCTGGGTGTCTAATTCCCTTAGACACCTTTGAAAATCCCAGGCTCGAGCTGGGATTGGTTATGTAGCTTAGGTCAACAAAGGAAAAGGGAGATTGGTGAGGTGAGTTACTGACTCCGGAAGGTAGAGTTTTGTGAATGGTAGGAATGTAGAACTTAAAGGTGGAGATGGAATGGAATGCTAAACTGTGTTGCACTGTTCAGCATTCTATTACCGGAAAAATCACCATACTCAGATTTCCTGCCATGAAGATTCCAGGTCTCTTCTATAGAGATTTGTTGAAATGTGGTATTTGTATGCAATTAATAAACTTCATTTTGTTAAGCTGAGTCTTTTGGCTGAAATCTGAGGCACACAATGCCTTGTGTGTTAGATCCATGTTCCTTTCAACTAAGATTTCCAGCATTTTTCCTTATATTGATCTCTGTTTGCCCTCCCAAAATTTCCTAGAGTAGTGCAGGTTTGCCATGAGATGAACTGCAGAGCATAAAACAAAAGCAGCACATAAATGACATGGAAGTACATAATTTTTTTTTCATGGGAATATCTTTTCATGTGCAAATGTGAAATTTAATGAGCTCAACATTGCAAGGGAGAAACTTGCAAAGGAAATTTGCAAAGCCTATCCTACAAGCTTTCCTCGGACAGATCTTCCATTGAAGGCGACAGAATTCTACGTGCAGGGAGTTTGCAGAATGGAATCCTTTAGCCCTTTTGGTTACAGACTTGTGGATCTGTTCTCTCCTCAGTGTCCTGGGATACTTACCTCAATCCTGTTAGCACCATTAAGTAACACAGCACATGTCTGTTCTGCACTCAGGGAGGGCAATCAAACTGTCTGTCATCTCAACCCAGTAGAATGCACTGGTGGTAGCACTGCAGCTGATTACCCGAGAGGAGAAAAGATCCTGTGCCAATAATACATGCCCCTATTGGAAGAAAGAATGCAGCTGTCTGGCAACATCATAAAATTGTTTAGCAGCTTGTTCAGTGTTGGTCTCTGAGGCCAAGAATTCAAAAAACAAGGCTCCTGTGTCCGTATGTAGGCACCTACCTAAATGGACTGATTTTCAGAGTTGCTGGGCATGCGTCAAGCCAATGGATTCACTCTGGATTTACACCAGTGTAAACAAGGACAGAACTTCATGCAAGCGCCTGTCTTTTTAAAAGTATCATTTAGCTGTACAAGAAGTGGTTTGTTCCTCCTGGGGTGCAAGGGGTGGCAGGAGGGGGCAGTTTGTGCATGAAACTCAAAATCCTCCAATTAATGCTGATAGGATTTAAGCTCATAAACCTCACCACCTTGTGTCCCCGCCTTGCCCCCCCGGCCAACCAGGCTGAGGCGAGAACTGACTCTCCAGCCCCTAATATAAGTTGTTTATGGACAGAAAGGGATGCATAGGAGAGACCCAGATTCTCAAAGGTGTTTAGGCACCTAATTCTCATTGAAATAAATGGGAGTTAGGCACCTCAATACCTTTTGAGGATTTGGATCCAAGATGCTACAGTATGATATTGATGATTATTGTATTACCTAGCTATACTTTCCTGTCTATAGCGTTTATACCCAGAAATACTGCATAGAATACACCTGGCCTGCATGGGTTGGCCGTCACTAACAAATTCTAATTTGTCCCCTAGATGTCCAATGCAATGAGCCAGCTGATTGGCTTAAAGGAGAAGGGTTTGCCTCGTATAGCACGGCTCCTCCAATCCAGTAACAGTGAAGTTGTCCGATCTGGGGCTTCCTTGCTGAGCAACATGTCCCGGCATCCTATTCTCCACAAAACCATGGGTAAGGAGCTTCCATAAAGGCCATTTCTGAGGGGTTGTCTAGCCTCTCCCCTTCTTTCACAAGCCCACCTTCTGTTGTAAACCTATCAGCTGAACTGTGCCAAGCATCACCACCGGACATAGATTCACCAAACAAATGCACTGATGTCACACGTCCCCTCCCCGTGGCTGGTGATCAGCAGGGCTGTGACGCTGTCCAAGAGATGCTATTTGTCCTGGCCTATAGCCACCATAAGGAACCCTCAGCTGACGTCTTTTGGAGTAGTGCACAGTCTGGTTAACAAATGCTACCTCACCCCATTAGTGGGCCTCTCACTTGATCCCTGGCATGCTTCATGGATAAGATAGATCAGCTGGTTTCTCTGGGCCTCTTTCTGGGAGAGGGAGTGTTTCCCCTGGTTGGGTTGGCCTTGGCTTCTTGGGGTGGTGTATACGGTTTCCCGAGCCTCACCGCTTGTGACACCAAGCCATGTTCATCGTTATTGCGTAGATCAAATAGGACCAGATCCTCAAAGGTATTTAGGTGTGTAACTCCCGCTGAGTTAGGCACATAGATACCTTTGAGATCTAGGCCATAGCGGTTATTGTGTGATTATTAATGCCTCACTTAGGGCCTGATTCTGCAGCCCCTCTGTTGCATAGTACTTACTCAAGTATCTGATTGATCTGCACTGGTTTTTATTTCAGTCCTGATTGGAATATTCCTCCTCTTTAGCTCCCCAGGTGCTTCCAGATGTGTCCCGTCTCCTGGCCTTCCAGTCCGGGAACAACAGCAACTTTGGAGATATCATGTCCTCTGCTTGCTACACCATGCGGAACCTAATCATGTCCAACCCGCAGATGGCCAAGCCTTACTTGACGAGCAGCATGCTAAATAATGTAGTAAACCTGTGCCGAAATGGGTGAGTGATGGTGAGGAGGAGGCTGGAGGACCATGTGCAAGCATGTGAAGAGACCCCCTGAAAGGGGGTTCCAAAGAGGATGGATCTAGACTGTTCTCAGTGGTACCAGATGACAGAACAAGGAGCAATGGTCTCAAGTTGCAGTGGGGGAGGTTTAGGTTGGATTTTAGGAAAAACTTTTTCACTAGGAGGGTGGTGAAGCACTGGAATGCGTTACCTAGGGAGGCGGTGGAATCTCCTTCCTTAGAGGTTTTTAAGGTCAGGCTTGACAAAGCCCTGGCTGGGATGATTTAGTTGGGAATTGGTCCTGCTTTGAGCAGGGGGTTGGACTAGATGACTTCCTGAGGTCCCTTCCAACCCTGATATTCTATGATTCTATGATTCTATGCAGCCAACTTGTGCACATGCCCATTGGGCCCAGAACAACTGCATCCCTGATGCAATGCTGTTCAGTGACCACTGTTAAAGGCCCAGCGGTCACTAGGTACTATCACATTGTAGGGGCTGAGAAGCCCCTGATGTTTGTTATGGGAGATTACTGCTGAATCTCCGATACCATCTTGTGGTGACAAATGGGAAGTGCTAACTTCTCCGGGAGGACCCCTCTACATCTAGGCTGGGGCTTGCATGGGAGCCTATGCCCTGGTAGGCAGACTCGCACTAGCTCTGCTGTAGCTGCTAACGCTAGCAGTGTGGATGTTGTGGCAGGGGCCGCGGCTCAGGCAAGCCACCTGAGCTCAGATCCAGGGCTCAGGTGGGCTTGGACTCTGGCAGCTAGCCTGAGCCACTGCCCATGCTGCAACCTCTGCACTGCTATTTTGTGTGTGAGTCTATTTCCCCATGCTGGGAGTCACACCACCCAGCTGCAGCGTAGACATATCCTAAGGGAGTTAGGAACCTACATCCCATTGAAATTCAATAGGAATTTGGGCACCTAACTTCCATTGAAAATCCCAGCCCTAAATATCAGTGATGTTGTTATGAATCCCATGTACCTCTTATTCAATCAGGTGCTATAGCTCTGGGTTCCCAGCATTATTGTTGTTATTAACGATACTCATAGAAAGTGCTTGATAAAGAAAGCCAGGATCATTATCCTAATTTTACAGGTGGGGAAACCGAGGCAAGGTCAACCTGCAGGCCAATGCTAGAGTCAGGAATCAAACCCAGGTCTCCTGAGTCACAGTCCAGTGCATTATCCACTTGGTACTTCAGTCATCAGCCAGGCTCTGAGGAAAGCATATAACCATGGCAGTAGAATCCACAAACTTATAAACGAGGCAGAGAATTGCTTGAACTGGCTGGCACTTGGCGCCTGCAGGAGCAATGAGGTTCTCCCAGAAGATGAGATGAGACTCGTTTTGGAGAAAGCTCAGACAGTCAGAGAAGCATTTGGAGCTGTGGAGAAGGCACACAGGGAAAAGCGACGGGAAGCGCAGAATGGGCGGGCAGACTTCATGAGCAGCACCCAAGCACTGCACCATTACCTGCTAGAGCTTGTATAATGCTCTTCTCACCCTGCCCTGGCTTTTCTGTTGACACTGTTCTACTTTAACTAACTATTAATTGGGCCTAAGCCTTAGAAGTCCTCTGTAGCCCATTTGCTAGGGTAAGTCCCTACGTTGTTAGAGACTTGAGTTCAAGTCTTGCGTGGGCCTGAGGAGAAGTGATTGAAACAGCAAGCGCTCGCAGGCTGTCCTGTTGAAGCTGTTCCATTCTAATTAACCATTGATTGGGCTAAGCATGTGAACCCCTCTATAGTCAGGGCCAGCTCCAGGTTTTCTGCCGCCCCAAGCGGCGGGGGGGGGGGGGGGAAAAGCCGATCGGCAGCACTTCGGCTGCAGCTCAGTCGCGCCACTCCATTCTTCGGTGGCGGGTCCTTCACTCCCTCTCTTCCTCTTCGGCAGCAGCTCAAAGAGGAAGAGAGGGACTGAGGGACCTGCCGCCAAAGACCCGGATGTGCTGCCCTAGTAGCGGACTGAGTGCCGCCCCTTTGTGTTGGCCGCCCCAAGCACCTGCTTCTTTCGTTGGTGCCTGGAGCCGGCCCTGTCTATAGTATAGTGGTTAAGGTGCTCACCTGGGATGCTGGATCTCCTTGGTCAACTCCCCTCTGTGCCTGCTGAGGGGAAGGATTTTGAACAGGGATCCTCCATCTCTGGGCCCTTTTAATAAAATGCAAATCACTCTTCTGTCCCCTGTGGCTGGCTACCTGCCCAAGCTGTGGGGAGTTCCAATCCCCCCTCTGCACAAGGACCGGAACAGGGATCTCCCACCTCCCAGGGACTGTTGCAACCTCTGGTGAATAAGGACCAATCCAGCTTTCCATTAGTCAATGGAAAGCTTCATTAGGAATTGGATCAGACCCTTAATCTGCTACAGGTTTGCAGCATTCCTTTGGGGATTAACTGGGTAGTCACAGGCCGAAAGATTTCCAGAGTCAAAAATCCATCCACTTTAAACATCGGCCCTAGTATTAACTGACCTTCTCTCTCAGCAGAAATCATTGCCTGTAATTTTCACACCAGTTTTAAAGTGTTTGGAGGGGTCACTTGTTTTTACCAATGGTCAGTTGACTTCATTTCACATAGTCTGACCAGCAGCTGCTGCTGCTATTTGTGTGGCCATGTGCACACAGCTGTGTCCCACCTAGAGCTGCGTGAGTTGCTTTCTAGCACTTCATTGTCCAGGTTTTGGCTAGAGCTGGGGCCAAGTTGCAGAGTATGAACTGGGTCAGAACTCTCTGAAAGTCTGGGGTGGTCAGGGTTTATATCGGGCCTGTTATAACGATCAGAGCCAGCAGTGAAGTTTGGATCCAGTTCTGGGTCTGAAGTGTTCCAAAATTTTAGGAAGACCTGCAGCAAATGCCTGAAGGCCTGAGTCTTGTTCACAAAGTTGTTACTTGGGCAAACTCCCACTAATTTTTGCTGAGTAAGGATTTCAGGGGTGGTACAAGTACAGGTCCAGCACCCTTGGGACCTGACCGGTGCCGAACCAGAGAATTTGCCGAACCACAGAAGGTCAATATTGTAGCGAGCGGGTCCCTTTTTATTTGGATCTCACCGAGGCGAATAAACGGAACACCGCTTGCAACGCTGCCTAGCCCAGAATTACTCTCTCTCTTCATAACAAAGTGTTAGTGTCATTACACACATTTACTGTATTGCACAAGGCAATAAGTAGATAAAGCATAAAAAACCCCAAATAAAATCATGCTGGACCACGGATGGTGCCGGAGTAGAGAGGTTCAACCTGTATTGTTATTATTTCTTCTAAGTCGCATCTCAGCTGTCCCCACGAAGCAGCGCGAGGTTGTTCCTTATATTGTATTACTGAGTGATCTGTGCTATCTAGTTCCAAAGGAGTCCCATAATGGCGCTTATGCCATTTCCCTCCTATCTTGCAGCTGTTTAGATTCGACAGTCCAGAAGTGTCCCTTTAGCTCAGCTTCCTCCCATTCCTCTGAGTTACTCCCCTTTGGACCATCCAGAAATCCCCGTCCCTCCTTGGCATTTGCCCAAATGATGTCTTCAAGGCAACCTGTGAGCATGTAGTTGAATGATCTCCATTGTGGCTGGCCAACCCTCTGCAATAGTGGAGCTGGTTCACACCATGCTGAGAGGGGCATTGGTGGGCTGTGGCCAGCTAAGATTCACTGGATTTCTTTCATCCTTCCAGCTCCTGTCCAAAAGCAGCTGAAGCTGCTCGCCTCCTGCTGGGTGATCTGTGGTCACACAGGGAGCTCCAGGGCATTCTCAAACAGGTGAGAAAGCTAAGTGTTAGCCTTGTCCTGATTCTCAGCTAACTGGATTCACCCACTGAGGTCAATGAATTTGCGAGGGATGTAAGTCAGTGTTGAATATTGCCAGTGTCTACGAGAAAAGCTGGGGCTTTGAGGGTGCCCTTAGAGCTGCCCACCAACATACGGGCCCCATTTGCCTCTCGTTTACACTAGTGTAAATAACTCCATTGAGGCCCATGCAGATCCACTGGTGCAAAGCCAGCGCGAGTGGAAGAAGCAGCTCCACAGAGTCCCTAGCTTGTGTGGCTAGAGGAGAAGTGATTGCGACAGCCCCCAACAACGGTTCCTTTTCTCTATTCCCACACTTCCTCTTTTGTCCCCAGACCTGCCCTGTGGTCACCTCCCCTTCTTCAGGGACAGAATAATCCATTAGAACAACAAGAGAAGCAGCCAGCATTTGTCAGGTCCCCTCTCCTTCCCCACAGAATCCCCAAACCTGCAGAGTCAGAACTAGCCTCTTTGCTCCAGACTGGTTTCTTTCACCAAACTGGGGTTCTCCTCCCCACACCATGGAAAGCCAACAGCAGCAGGGAGTAAAAGGATTGACTGTGGGGAAGGGGCAGTGTGTGGAAAATGGGTGCAACTTGTGGGCCTCAAATCCACACAAAGGTTGATGGTGAGGGTTTTTTTTCCTGTTTTTAACCTTATGGCAGCCCTCCTTAAAACATCAATTCCACCTCCAATTTGACAAGACAGTGTCACTCTAGCATATTTTACACATGGTCCTTGCACAAATGTGCATCATACATACCTGATCCTTACTGTCTTTCCAGTATAGGCAACGATATTTCCTCAGCAAGGCGGGTTGAGGTCCTGCTACCTATAGAGGGAAGACAATGCAGGAAAGACTCATTCCCTCAATAACTATGACTGTTTGCATACACATTGCATGCTTTGTGCAGGCAAAAGATTGCACAAGGTGCATGCAACATTAACGTTTCTGCAAAGGACATAGTGAGTGCACGCAGCCTACTTGCTGGATGCAGGTGGTCTTTGAGGTAGGACAGAGGAATTTGACTCATGGGTGATGACATTAGATAATTATTGATTTGCAAGTTATCTGCATTAACTGCCTTCCAATAACTTCCACATCTCATTCTGCAGCAAGGATTTGATAAGAATATGTTGGGATCCTTAACCGGGAGCGCTTTCAGGACCCTGTCTTCCAGATTCTAAGAAGAGACCTTCAGCACAGGTTCAGCCTGCAGGTGAGAAGGGGATTGTCACTGCTGGAAAAAACATGGTGTTCAAGGACAAACAAGATGGTGCCTTGACACCAGCAGCAGTCATGTCATGTAATGTAAATGCTGCTTTGCTCACTTACATTTGGTAAGCATGTGAGGCTGTTTCTAGGGCCAATTGCAAATATTCCATGAAAATCCTGTTTCACCAGAAAACGGGTGGTTTTTTTTGAGTCAGTGACATTTTTCACTAAAAGTGCTTTTTAAAGAAACTTTTGACTTTCCATCGAAAACCTTTTTGACCAAAAACTTAGTTTTAGGCCAACAAAAATTTCCAGTTTTTGGTTTTTCAATAAACAGTCAAAATTTTCAATAGGGGAGGGAAAAATTCCAATCATCAACTCTTGCTGCTTCTAATGCAGAAATTGCCTCATTGGTCTAAGATGTAGAGAAGTCATTTCCTTCCGACTCACATGGTGTAACAGCTACACAGATGAGGTTGGTAGGACAGGGCCTAGCACATTGAACAGAGCATGTGATGTGACCATGAAACCTCCTGTCTACAACCAGGACAGCCCTTCAGTGGCTTTGACCCTTTTTTCCAAGCTAGAATATGAACTGTTCAACATCAGTTTGCAGAATGCAATTATTGGGCAATGCAGCTTCTGTTTCAGCCCTCTCCAAGAACATGTCAGTTCTTGAACCACTAGTCACATTAATCAGACCTAGTGATTAGCATGGAATGATTCCCAAATTTAATATGGCACTTAACAGCTTCTAGGCACTTTATGAGCCTCATTAGTCCTCAGAAAAGCCCATTGAGATAGCTAAGCAGTGTATTAGGGTCTGCATATTCCAGCTAGGGAAGCCAAGGCTCAGAGGTTAAGGCTACCAGGATTTTGAAGTACTCACTAAAATTCATTGCTTCAATTTTTGGTCAAGCAACCTGAGATGTAGGGCCCAGTGGCATGCCGTCATTTTATGCAAAGCATGTATTGCATGCCCCAGGACCGGCTGTGCCCATGGGATGATTCTGTCCAGTCCCCAATCATGCAAACAAAATGACATCTTCTGCATTCACCATCTGTGAGGTCACACCACAAAGAGGACACCATTTTGTAGGACAAAATGACATCCTCTGCACAGCGTGGCCTCACACGCATTGTGTGCGTGATGTCATGCTGTGGGGAAGATGCCATTTTGGATGCAAATGCACAATCGCATGCCACTGGGAGAACCTGGTTTTCAGAGGTGCTGATTGCCCATAACTCCAACTGAAGTGAACCAGAGCTGCTCAGCATCTTTAACACATCAGGCCTTTCACATCTGGAGTTTGGGCACCCCAGAAATTGGGGCATCCAAAATTAGTAATTCGCCCCCTTCTGCGGTATATCCTGTGTGATCAAACACTGTGGGGCCCCCAAAACGTCCCTGTGGTGGGGCAAAAATGATGGAATCAAGTCCCCCTGCACAGGGGTGAATTTCAGCTGTGATGAATAACTAGGGTTACCATATGTCCGGATTTCCCCGGACATGTCCGGCGTTTTGGTGCTCAAATCCCCATCTGGGGGGAATTTCCAAAAAGCCGGACATGTCCGGGGAAATAGGGAGGCATAAGCCAGGGTCCGCCCGGCCCCAGCACGATCCGCCGGGTCCGCAGCGCAGCCCAGCCGCCCCGGCTACATTGTAGCGAGCTCGGGCGGGGTGGGCTCGGGCTTCCCTCGCGGGCGGGGACCCCCTCGGCCACTGGGGGACCCTTCCTGCGGCCCCGTCGTCCCGCGCGGCTCGGAACCCGGCGCCGCAGGAGCTGTTTCCGGCGGGGACAACAGGCCGGGGAACGTGCTTGGCGGCGGCAGGAAGGAGGCTGCGGGGGAGCAGGGCAGGCGGGGGGGTGCAGAGGCTGCAGGGCGAGGAGGAGCAGGGCAGACAGGGGCATAGAGGCAGCAGGGGCAGAGGGGTGCAGGGGCTGCAGGTGCGGGGGGGTGCAGGGGCTGCAGGGCGAGTGGGGAGCAGGGCAGGCAGGGGCATAGAGGCTGCAGGGGCTGGGGGGTGCAGGGGCTGCAGGGCAAGTGGGGAGCAGGGGTCTCAGAGGCTGCAGGGGCGGGGGGGTGCAGGGGCTGCAGGGCAAGGAGGAGCAGGGCAGGCAGGGGCATAGAGGCTGCAGGGGCGGGGGGGTGCAGGGGCTGCAGGGCGAGGAGGAGCAGGGGTCTCAGAGGCTGCAGGGGCGGGGGGGCGCAGAGGCTGCAGGGGCAGAGGGGTGCGGGGGGGCACAGGGGCAGGGCAGGCGGGGGGAGCAGAGGCTGCAGGGGCGGGGGGTGCAGAGGCTGCAGGGCGAGTGGGGAGCAGGGAAGCACTTAGCAACCCCCAACCAAGATCAGAGCAGGAGGGAGGAGGGGGAATGCAGGGTGCTCAGAGGAGGGGGCAGAGTTGGGGCAGGGACTTTGGGGAAGGGGCGGAGTTGGGGCAGGGCCAGGGCCCCCGTGGAGTGTCCTCTTTTTTCAGTGCTGAAATATGGTAACCCTAGAATAACTTGACCATCTCTGCTGAGAATCATGGTCTGATAGTTTCTTGTAACTTTACCACAGATTCAGGGAGGGGAGGGGAACAGCACAGGGAAAGGATGTGGGGATTACGGCGAGTCAAAGGGTGAGGACATTTCTGAATGTGAAAAAGACATTTTGAAATGAGTAATCAAGGTGTTTGTTTGTTTTTCCCTTGCAGAGTTTGTCGTTGGTTCCTGTCTGGAATGACTTAATCCTCAAGGGATTAGTTAGGACATTACAGATATACAGTGTTTATATAGAGTTAATCCAACTGTAAAGCAAACTAAATATAACATTTTTTGTGTGGTTGATACAGATATTTGAAAGCATTTTGGGGGGAGGGCAGGGGAGGAGGAATTTGAGTTTAAAGTTTCCTGATGTCAATAACTCTTTTTTTCAAATTGTGTGTGTGTGTGTGTGTAGACACACAGACACACACACAGTGGGATTTTCCAAAGAGATCCCTAAAACAGTTAATCCCGCAATTTCCACTGAAAGCCAATGGGCGTTGTGCACCTTCACCGCCTTAGGCACTTACGAAAATCCCACCATATAGATGTGTGTATGTATATATGCACTAAACACAACTGTACCAACCCATGTCACAACCCATTCTTATGCAAATGTGTAAAACTACTAACTATATGCTATGTGTTTATTCCATTGTAGATGGCCACTGTAGACAGATACAAACCATAATGTTTTAGATGGCTGGTTATTTCTAAACTTGGTGGACATGGGCTTCTTTCTGCTTTCGACTCTTTGTCAAGTGAGCTTTCATATTCAGAGATAAGTATTTTCTCTCATAGGTTACATGGTTTCTAAATCTCAAGAAGCAAATTCATGTCTGAGAAATATCACTGGAAGCAGGGCCTCGGAAAATCTTCTCATAAGCTGTATGTTACTGCATGGAAGCTGCTGAGGCTACAAACCATTTAAGACACCACAGCAAACATAAAAGACACGTATCTTACTAAATACCGCCATTGCTTTCCTAATAATGCTGTAACTGGCAAAGCTTGGCATTAGATAGGCTCAGCTTGACAAAGGGACATGACATTGTTTCCCAGGGACATTGTGCACACTAAATGGGGATAAAAGGCAAAGAAAAACAGCTGTTTTATCACTGTTGGTAGAAACCAACATAAAATAGTAGTAGTTGAGTGGTTAAAGAAGTTAAAGAGAGCTCTTTAAGGAAGGACAGTCTGGAATACTTTCTGGTCCCAGATGCTATCCAGTTCATCCTGTATGTGGTAGAAAAGACCTAAATTTCTTCTTAATCAATCGTTTCTTCTATGGCATTAACAGGATGAAACCGATGGCTCTGTCTTGCTCTTTTGAAAAAGTCCACACTATCTCCAGTGCTGTTGAGCGAACATGTGTTGTTTGGGGAAAGGTTTAGGTTCAATGGAATACATTTGCAGAAGGCCTGTGCTAGGCGTCCTGTATGTGACACCATTGCTTAGCACAAGCAAGTCATTCTACAGATTCCAGGGCTCGCTGGAGCTCCTGGAAAGAAATCATTAAGGAAGTGAGTGAGAGAAGGAAAATAATGCAAGTGTTTTGTTGGGAGGCAAAAGTCTAGGGTCAGCTCCGCAGCTGGGGCAATGCAGCATAGCTCCATTATCAGCAGTGGAGTTTTGTCAGTTTACAGCAGCTGGGATCCGGCTCACCGAGTTTAGGTTGGTCCTGCTATGCCTATTCTCTAGGTCTGAGCAAAGGGGCAGAACTTGCACCCTTTTGGAGTAGAATGGAGAGGGGGGTCTCCAGCCAGGGTAAAAAGGCAAGAAGGAAATGATAGAGTGGAAGCTCTTAGCCAGTTGATTTTTCACTTGGGATGCAAAAGGTATTTTTAACCCTTTGCACCTTGATGAGCAACATCTCTTTGCCTATACCCATACATGTTTATTTCTGAACTTTCTATGCAAGGATGTCAGCCAAGTGAAACAGATGGAGAATAAAGCCTCCCTGGGGTGGATTTGTGAACTTTGTAGGCTAAACAAAATCATAGTCCCAGTCTCAAGAGGGAATTTGGCCCAGGGACATGATGCCATCATATCTTTCAAATATGTAACCGTCCATTTATGTGGTTCAAAATGTTCTTAGGAGAACAGCAAACTTTGCTTGTGCAAGATATCTTTTCGGTTTTAAAGTGCATTGTGCATATTTTTGGCAGGCATCACATTTCTCATTACTGGTGGTTGTAGGCACAATCTGAACAATTGTACGCTTACAGTTTGTGCATGCAGTTGCGTGTGTAAATGGGGCACACTCCTTTGAAATTCTGGAGCTGAATATCCATAGCTGTAAAGTTAATAGGGACAACCTGCTGACCTGTTAAATGCATCAATGGCAGACTGAGGGAATCCCAGTGTAATTTTGCAGTTCATTGACATACTGTGCCTTTATTTTAAGGCACCACCACTGTCAGCTGTAGAGTAGCAGAATGTAGTATATCACTTTAGTTAAGGCACAAATAGCTGCAATTGGTTACTTTATAAAGACGATAGGATTTGATTAGTAATTACTAAACTCAAAGGGCCAGATCCAGACCTAGTATAAATTCCATTACTTCAGTAGAGAATTTTATCTAAAACTAACAGATAGCTTCAAAAACATTGTCCCTTTAGTGTGGGGTTAGTTACTGACTCACATAAGAAAGCCCATTAATCTGATATGGCAAATCACACATTATCAGCCATCTCTGTGCTCCCAGAGCTATTTTACAGCTACTATTCCCGGTAAAAATGGGTGATATTAGACTGTATTCTCCCTGCTCACCATGGTGTGAATCTGGGGTAACTCTACTGAAGTCAATGGAATGATGCTGGTATAAAACGGTTATAAGGAAAATCAGGCCCACTGGGATAACAGAGGTCATTGCAACCAATTGGCTGGGTGTGTCCCCTCAAAGCATTTATTTGCCAGAGAAGAACAGAGTTCAGCAAAACACCTGACACATGGTAAGGGCATAACTCTCACTTCCCAGTAGTAACGCTGTACTGTTTAGAGAGACGCTGTTTCGTAAATGCATATCTTTAACTGTGACATCCTCCTTGACAGTATATTCTCCCCCCTCATTCTAAGTATATTTTGAGCCAAGGATTTTTTGTTTGTTGGTGGTTGAATGCCAGAATTGGGCTTAGCATACCCCCCAAAGCAATACCAATGAGAACAGGCCCAGTGTACATAGCATGTGCTCTTGTTTGTAGTGGGTGGGTGGGAGGGGGATAGAGACTTACCAGGGAGGGAACATACCCAGCACCAATGCTGGCTCTGCCACACATGTTAGGGCCTGGTATTTCCAGAAGACACTAGTCATGTAAATAACTCCCTTAATTTAGGCTGAGGTGAGCTTTGGGGGCGGGGGTCCCCACATGTGCTTTGTTTTATGTATTTTAAATTCCTAGTAAAGGGAAGTGTCAGATCATCATCTGTCTTTGTAACTGACCCATCCATAGCTGTATGGTCTATGCTGTAGAGATGTGAGAATAATGTCTGTTGTTTTGGCTACACCATATGTATTTGCTTCACTGGAAAATCCAATAAAAATGGCTGAAATGTCTTTGAACTTTTCTCTCTGGAGGGTGGTGGTTTTGCTTTCCCTGCCGTTGGAACTACTGAAGAGTAAAATGCCCATTTGAAACTGGTCAGACCTCCTCACCTGGATTATTGTGCACAACATGGGTCTCCCCCCCCCCTCCCCCCGTGTTCAAGAAAGATGAAATCACTGGACCAGGTGCAGGAAAGGGCTGCTAGGGTGATCAGGAGAATGGAGAACTGATCCTCAGAGAGGGGACTGAAAAAAGCTTGGCTTGTTCGGCCTAGCAAAATGTGGTCTGAGAGGTGGTCAGATTACCCCCCAATGTATTTAGAAAGTAAACACCAGTGAGGGAGAAGAGCTATTTAAGATAAAGGACACTTTTGCACAAGATGTTACAGGCCAGGCATTGATTTAGGCTGGAAATGAGTAGAAGGCTTCTAGTCATCAGAGGAGTCAGGCTAGGAGGAGTGGGGACAACCAACCTAACTAGTTGTAAGATAAGATCTTGACACATTTACAAGCGGAATGCTATGACAAGGTTCCTGTGATGGTGGGGGCTGTGGCTCAGTGGCCCATGGGGCTCCCCTCTGGTCCTATAGTTTATGTTCCCAAATCTTACGCTGCAGCAGTCAGGAAGGAATGCCTCTGCCCCATGTATTGTTCTGAATGCCTCTCCCCCCACCTGCCTCTGAAGCATCAGAGATAGCTACAGCTAGAGGAGTAGGATAGGACATGATGGACCAGCTTGATTAAAGCTGGAATGCATTTTTGGACCATGTCTACACATGTTTGTATATGGAATTAGTAGGGGACGGGATCACCTCAATTGACAGTAATTATAGGTCAGTTCCACCCTTTGTCCTGCTCTTGGCTGCGTTGGTGTAGATGCAAAGGGTGGGGAGACTTAGGAGGAAGATGACTACTGGGATATGGAGAGCAAACTGTGGGGTGGACTATACATGGAGAACACTAGCTACAAAGACTCAAATCCTAAGTCTCCAGCTGCTTTTGTACAGGACTTCCGGAGGCCTCATTTCCCCAACCGGGAGTACTGGGCACTCCTAGTAATTCTTCTTTCATGTAGCTCCCGCAAAGTCAGTGCTCAGGACCTCTGAAGCAAAAGACTAAACTGGGAGGACTATTGCCGTTCTCGGTTTCAGTTGGGTTCAATTCCTCACACTGTGTATGTGCAATATTTGGCCAATCACACATGGCTTATCCGGTTACATTCCTCACCACACAGACCCCACAAACAGGTACCAAGTTGGTATCCACAAAGTTCATTGTTCAGTTATTGCATTGAATAGGGTCTGATCCTGCATTGATTCATACATGAAGTGACCATTAGATCACTGTGTCCTCCTGCATATCACAGGAAATTACCTTTCACCCTGTTACACCGGCATTAAGCCCAATAACTTATGTTTGGTTACAGCAGACCTTGTGGCTGGCTAAAGTATAGCTTCCAGAAAAGCATCCAGTCCCTTGGTAGTTTGTTCCAACAGTTAATCTCACTGTTAAAAATTTGTGCTTAATTTCTAATTTGAATTTGTCTGACTGACTTCCAGCTATGGGTTCTTGTTCTGACTTTCTCTGCTGGATTACAGAGCCCTGTCCTAGGCCATATTTTCTCTCCTTGAAGATAGAATCATAGAATCTCAGGGTTGGAAGGGACCTCAGGAGGTCATCTAGTCCAACCCCCTGCTCAAAGCAGGACCAATCCCCAGACAGATTTTTGCCCCAGATCCCTAAATGGCCCCCTGAAGGATTGAGCTCACAACCCTGGGTTTAGCAGGCCAATGCTCAAACCACTGAGCTATCCCTCCCACACACTTATATATGGTCATCAGGTGACCTCTCACTCATCTTTTTGAGCACTTGGTCTCTCACCAACAGGCATTTTCTCCAGACCTTAAATCATTTTTGTGACTCTCTTCTGCACACTCAAATTTTCCAACATCCTTTTCCAAGCGTGAGCACCAGCCCTGGCCATGTCTCCCTAAAGCCAGCCACAGAGGTAACATCACATCCTTAGGTCTATTCACTCCTCCCCTATTTATACAGCCCAGGATCACATTAGCCCTTTTTGCCACAGCATCATCCTGGGAGCTCATGTTCAGGTGCTTATCCACAATTGACCCCTAAATCCTTTCAGAATCGCTGCTTTCCAGAATACAGCCCCCCCCTCCCCCCAGGCTATAGGTATGGCTATAGTCTCTCTAACTTTGCATTTGGCTCCATTAAAATCTGTTTTGTTGGAATGGGTCCAAGCTCAGTGATTTTATATTTACTTCCAGATCACTGATGAATAGCTGAGGGCCTAGTACTGATCGCTGAACCACCCCATTCGCAACACCTCCCCCATTCCAGGATGGTTTCCCATTGACATCTACTTCTTGAGATTAGCCAGTTCTCAATCCACGTAATGTGTGTTCCAGTGCGAATCTTTTAATCAGCGTAGCGCATTAGTCAAAGCCCATTACATTGATGCTGCGCACCCCAAACACCTGCTGGCTCGAGTATGATTTTAGTGCGCCTACAGAATGCAGGATTAGGTCCCAGGGTATAGCTCAGTATATACATGTACAGGTCCAGCAGGACAGGTGCATTGGAGGGTGGCTTTAGTTCAGAAAACAGAGAAATCGTTAAGCAAGGGAGCTGGGGATCCAGGGAGCTACATGGGACCATCCACCATGCAACCAGATGCAGCAGGTAACATACACGTGAGCACCATAAAAATGGAAGTCTGCTCTAACATGTGGTGTGTTTCACCTAGGAAGGTGCATGCGCACACACTAAGTTAAGATGCCTGGCCAAACTAAAGTAACCCGATTTAGTGATAATGAATCTAAAGGGGACTAATTCTTTATTGAGGTGGCTGGACAGTGGACACAGGGTGGAGCCTGTAATTGGGCTGGAAGAAACAGGGACATATTGGAGTTGAGAAGGAAGGGACCAAAGTGCCTTTCCTCACTCTGAGTTTAAAACCAGCTCTACCTTCTGTTACAGCGTGATGCCTTTGTGCTTGAGGATCTGGTGCAGCTGGTAGGAAAAGGCGCCTGTGGAAATAAAGCCTGTCTCAATCATTGAGCCTAGGAGGGAGTGAGAAAAGGAGAACTGATGTACTGTGATAAGAAATGGTTAGCACTGTCATCTTTCGGAATTAGCTCTTCCTTGCTCATCTGACTCAGTGACACCAGCTGCTTGTCAAGACATGGCGATCTGAAATGAATGTGCAAGTGAGATCAAATGATATAAGAGATGAAGCGTCCTCAATTTCAATTGGGCCCTAGAGAAACCAGAGGCTCTCCTCTGGGGAGCAGAGGGGTAATTGGGCTGACGTAACTGCAGCTTGGGAACCTGCAGCTACACGTCTTGTGCTGTGCGAGGCCATGAGTACGGCACAATTGCAGGCCTGAACGCAGCACACGATTCTAGGAGTTCACTTTAGTTAGCTGGACGGGTTGGGTAGAAAAGCCCCCATTTCTCTCTCTGCCATCTCCAGCCTTGGTTTGGGTCCTCTGCAGGGCTAACAAGCAGCCATCTGATCTCTCCTGTGCTAATAAAATGTACTTAGTTAAGCCCACATGAAATTCACCTATGGGAACAGCCATAAGACAGCTCCCTACCTTGCTCTGGGGGTTGGTACCAGCCTATAGTCACTTTATATCACACCATTGGCCATAAAGCTACCCTGAATGGCACCAAAGATGCCATTGGTGTGGAGGGTGCAGGATGGTGCAAAAACATGAAGGAGAAAGAAAAAAGCCCCTTAGCATGAATGGCTCAGGGTTTTTAAAAAAAGCTCTCTGGTCTGAAACCTGGGGATAGCAGCACATGGATGCCACTAAGAGCAGGGCAGAGATGGGGGCTAGGGAGGGATGCTGCCCTTTGACAATACACGTACCTACTCTACGAGCCACAGTGACACTTGGCACTTAACCTGCTGGCATTGGATGTCTATTTCATTAGGGGCTGCAGGACACCACTGGGTTTTACAGCACCATCGTAAGGGATGGGAATCATCACGTCACCAGGTACCTGCTTCTACCCTGCGTGTTCCAGCACCGCTAAGACTGGCTGATGATTCATCATAAAAATGTATCATCATGCAGCACTATTACACCAGGCCCAGCCAAGCTATTCTTGGAGGGATTGTTCCATTGGTAATTACATGCCAGAAAGTACTTTGGGTGACCGAGTAGTTACTGGGTATGTGGGGGAGGATAGCAAAATAAAATGAGGATGGAAGGAAGTTTTTAAATGTGCCCACTGTATATAGGAAATGCCACTGGACTCAGTGATACCGCGACAATTGGAATGCACCTGCTCTATACTATGGTGTAGGCTCATAGCTGCCTCTGTGTATCTCCCTCCCTCTGGGCACTCCCAGACTGCTGTCTTTGGTGCCTATCCCACTGGGCTCCATGGGCGGTGACCCTCCAGAGTCTGAATAGAGTTGAGGCCCTGCCCCTTCTGGGGTCTCTAGGCATGCCGTTGAGGTGCAGATCCTTTGTCTAGCACCCCTTTCTGAAAACTGAGACCCCCACAATCCAACTGCCCAGCCCTGACCACTCAGGCTCTTCCACAGCTTAAGCACCTCCTCACCCAGAACTCCAGCAACATGGGTGCTCTGGGTCTATAGTTCCCCTTTCCCTTGCACGCGATGGGGAACGCACAAAACACAGAATTCTGCACAAGCTCTAAACAAGTTATTCTTTATTTAGATACTACAAGAAAGACACAGAGCAATACAAAATAGCAAACCCCATACACATTTCCTTTCCTCATCACTCTGCCCAAGCCCAAAGAAATCTCCAGAGCCCTCTGGGGTGTCCAAGATCCTCCTCCAGCTCATGGCTTCTCTTCAGGATTATGGAGTCATAGAATCATAGACTATCAGGGTTGGAAGAGACCTCAGGAGGTCATCTAGTCTAACCCCCTGCTCAAAGCAGGACCAACCCCAAATAAATCATCCCAGCCAGGGCTTTGTCAAGCCGGGCCTTAAAAACCTCTAAGGATGGAGATTCCACCACCTCCCTAAGTAACACATTCCAGTGCTTCACCACCCTCCTAGTGAAATAGTTTTTCCTAACATCCAACCTAGACCTCCCCCACTGCAACTTGAGACCATTGCTCCTTGATCTGTCATCTGTCACCACTTTGAACAGCCGAGCTCCATCCTCTTTGGAACCCCCCTTCAAGTAGTTGAAGCCTGCTATCAAATCCCCCCTCACTCTTCTACCGACTAAATAAGCCCAGTTCCCTCAGACTCTCCTCCTAAGTCATGTGCTCCAGCCCCCTAATAATTTTTGTTCCCCTCCACTGGACTCCCTCCAATCTGTCCACATCCTTTCTGTAGTGGGGGGCCCAAAACTGGACACAATACTCCAGCTGTGGCCTCACCAATGCCGAATAGAGGGGAATAATCACTTCCCTCGATCTGTTGGCAATGCTCCTACTAATGCAACCCAATATGCCGTTAGCCTTCTTGGCAACAAGGGCACACTGCTGACTCATATCCAGCTTCTCATCCACTGTAATCCCCAGGTCCTTTTCTGCAGAACTGCCGCTTAGCCAGTCTGTCCCCAGCCTGTAGCGGTGCATGGGATTCTTCCGTCCTAAGTGCAGGACTCTGCACTTGTTCTTGATGACCCTCACAAGATTTCTTTTGGCCCAATCCTCCAATTTGTCTAGGTCATTCTGGACCCTATCCCTACCCTCCAGTGTATCTACCACTCCTCCCAGTTTAGTGTCATCTGCGAACTTGCTGAGGGTGCAATTCATCCCATCATCCAGATCATTAATGAAGATGTTGAACAAAACCGGCCCAGGACAGACCTCTGGGACACTCTGCTTGATACCGGCTGCCAACTAGACATCGAGCCGTTGATCACTACCCATTGAGCCTGACGATCTAGCCAGCTTTCTATCCACCTTATAGTCCATTCATCCAGCCCATACTTCTTTAACTTGCTGACAAGAATACTGTGGGAGACCGTCTCAAAAGCTTTTGCTAAAGTCAAGATATATGAGATTCTTCATAAAGGAAGCACCAATTCCCGACCACTCCTCTACCCCAATGTCCTTCTCAGTCTAGCTGGGGTGTTGGTAACACAGGGGAAGGCTGATGTGGGGCAGTTCACCTGCACATTGGTCATAGGAGTGCTAATTCATTGGTGGTGTCTCAAGCGTTCACTGTAGATGTTCTCCCTGCAGTACACTAGTGAAATAATTCCTTTGCTACAGCCCCCAGCAGGGTAAACCCACAGCAAAGCGTTGCTCCCACCTAGTCGGGCTTTCTGCACAGAAACACTGTCTTGTTCACAACTGTGGAAGCAGCAATGAATGGCCAGAGGCAGGCAGGACTTCCCTTGCTGGTCAGCCAGACACTGCACTGACACTAACACTTTACCCTTGTGAACAGGTTGCTGTTTCAAACTTTGTAATACGTACCCCAAGATGAAATACCCCAAGATGCTTCAGACACTGAAGTGTCTCTCCTGCTGCAGGTCATCTAGCATTTCCTTGCCCTTGGCTGTTCCTGCAATTAAATGGGACCCCTCGTTATAAAAGCACACCCCTCTCTCCTGCTCAAAGCTTCCTGTGTCTTGCTCTAGGAGTCCCTTGCGTTTATAGGGCCTGCCACCAACCACCATAGAATCGTAGAATCATAGAATATCAGGGTTGGAAGGGACCTCAGGAGGTCATCTAGTCTAACCCCCTGCTCAAAGCAGGACCAATTCCCAACTAAATAATCCCAGCCAGGGCTTTGTCAAGCCTGACCTTAAAAACCTCTAAGGAAGGAGATTCCACCACCTCCCTAGGTAACCCATTACAGTGTGGTGTCACTAGAACCTCCCAACTAAATGGTGCTAAGAATTCTTTTAACATGAACAAAACAGCCTACTTGTCCCCTGGCTTCAGGTGGACAAACAGCTGGACTGTTTCTGCTAAGTTTTCCCAAGACATTCAACCTGAGGAAGACACCCATGTGGACACACTTTTGACAGGTCAGAGTAATCAACGTGCAGAACCCACCATAAAATTCATAGTGTTCATAGGGAGGAATGAGACTCAGAAAGCCACCCCCCGAAAGACATTGCCCAGCTATCAGGTGCTAATACGTTGTAGTCTATCAGACCAGTCCTATGTGAGCTGGAAGCTCAAGCCTCCATTCTATATCACATCCCCAGTGCTCTGAGATGCAACGAAGTATTTGATGAACTGAGGGAGAAAAAAAAAAAATCTGTTGTCTTGCACCTTCTCACTCAATCCAGCTGCTGCATACTTCCCTTTGGCCCCAGAAATTCTGTGCTGGCACCTGGGTCAGCTAGAGCTGTAAACCCATAACTGCATTTGGGATCAGAGCACCTGCAGCCAAGCAGAACAGATGAGCCTCAAAAAAAAAAAAAAAAAAAAAAAAAGGCTGGGGGGAACTGAACATTTCCCCATAAGAACAGCACTGACAGGCTGAAGTCCTCTTTGCAATGTAAACAGGGATTAAGCTGGGATTTTTAAAAAAAAATTGTTGACAAGTAGATTAAGGCAGCAGATCTGGCATTGATTAGCGCATTGGCAAATGTGCCAGCTTCGTTTTGGAGAACTCAGGTGCGAGTCATCAAATTCTTACAGGCTGACATTGACTAATAACCCTGGGGAGAATCGTACTTAAAACACATAGCGGAGTAAAGCTCCATGAGCATGCTCAGCTGCTACAGTGTAAGGTGGGGTGAAGCAATCAGAGAGGGGAAAGGCAAGTGCTGGGTGAGGTGAAAGATTGGGGGTGCCTAGCTGGATTAGACTTGGAGATTAACAGCCTTACCAGTGGCAAACAGCCTCTGGGGTGTCTGTTACTGATCTGACTCCAAACCCAAAATAAGAGCAGATTGAAAGGATACACAGCAACTTTGGGTTTGTACAAATAGTCCTTAACTTTTAGTGAATTTCCTAAGCCTGCTCTTCACAGAGCCACCAAGCAGGATCGCATTAGAGGCTGAATGCAGAGCATGTTATGTGCACACAAGCATAAATACAGTATACACGGAGAATCCATGTGCATGCCTAGTGCATACAGAATGTGTGCACATGAGCACACACCTATTCCTATCCCCACTCATGGTAGATGTTGGGTAGATATGCATACACCCTCTAACACATAGTATATACTAACCATGTACGCTCACACAAAGGGTGTGCACAAAGGGCATACATCCACATACTGTGTGTACACGCACACCACCAGATCCTCAGCCCGCCGGTGCAACTTGGTGCTACTCCATTGAAGTCAATTTATATCAGCTGAGGATCTGGACTGAAATCATACACAGAGCAAACCTGTACAAACAGTACACACAGTGGTGCGAAAGCTGGAATTGCTATTCTCAGCCACCCTCTCACACTTAATACCAAATAGCGTGACTTCCCTTCCTCAGAATCAAACATTGTTACAATACCTATAACCCTGACTCAGTCGTATTGTGAGATTACGGTGCTCCAGGGGCAACCAACCTGTACAAATGAATCTGGAAGAGGAAATGTTCCTACAGCTGTTTTTGATAACAACCTGCAGGATCAACCTCCCCCAGCTCCCCCACCTCCATGTCATAAAAAAGAAAACCGACACACACCTGTCTTAAAAGGAGATTTTATTTGAAAAACCCAGTGAATTTGGGATTGAGCCTTTAGGGTGCATTTGGATCAAACTTGGCTCTGCAATTTTTTTTTAAAAACTGAAAGCTGAGCTTCTCATATAATCACAGGACTCCAGGAACTGGGGATTTAAGACAGACACCAAATATCACAACACTCTCACTAGCTGGTAACACTGCAGCTCAAAGAAGGAAGGAGAGGTCCCTCTACATTGGCAGATTGTGTTGGGAATATGAAAGCAGCATAGGCATGTAACAGAACTAGTTCAGGCATGATAGCAGCCTGAGGTCTCCATGAGCAGAGAACATGGTGGTAGCAGGCGCTAGACAAAAAGCAGGTCTTAGAATCCGCAGCCTCTGCCAGCCACAGGCATGAGACAGGCTTACTGCAGGGTCTACAGGGCGTCTACAGCATTTCACAGTTGTCAATCAGCTCAACAGGCCTATTTTGCCATAAAACATTGGCATGCCGGTAAGGAGTCTCAGCAGGGAAAGACAAGAGGCCTGGCCTTTGCACCTTGTGGATTCATTTACACTTGTGCAAACAGAAAGCAAAGCTTGTTATAATGCTACCAGGTCAGAAGGCAGTGTGCTACACCCACTCTGCATTTGTGTGCATGACGACGCCAAGGGTGGGGGGAGTCAGGCCCAAGCTTTTGAAAAACCAAAACCACTGCAGGTTTTGTCTATGTGGAGTTTAGATCCTTTTCCAAAGGGTAACCTGCACCGACACTGTGGAGCTCTCTATCTCTCTCTTTATGAATTACCTCAAAGCTTTATAAATATGCCACTAGCACGGGGATAATTGACATGGGGCCTCCGCTCAGGCAATAGAGGTTGCTGCTGTTAATCCAACGGCTGAGGTTCAGTCCACAAAAAAACAAACCAGCCAATGGTGTCATTGCTCAGAGTTTAGTGTAAAACAAACAGACCCTGGTCATTGGTGGGCGGGATCGAACCTGGGACCTCCGGAGCTAAATGCATGAGCCTCTGCAGCATGAGCTAAAAGTAGGGTGCCCAGATGAGAGACATGAAATATCGGGACACAGGGGGGGGGAGGGGCCACTGATTCGCACAAGCCTGGGAGGGAGGAGGAGGAGGAGGAATGCGGTGTGCTTGGGGAAGAGGCGGGGCCAAGGCGGGAATTTGGGTAGGGATCCAATGGGGCAGGGAGGGGGCAGCATCGGGGCGGGGCCGGGGCTGAGTTGGGAGCGGGGGGGGGGGCGCAAGCTGGAGTGCAAACTATCGGGACAATTCGCGTCCTGACCGAACATTGGTCGGGACGCGGGACAAACAAGTAAATAATCGGGACAGTCCCAATACTATCGGGACGTCTGGTCACCCTAGCTAAAAGCCACGTGGCTGATAGCTAAGGCTGTAGCAGACACATTAATCTCTCTCTTTAAGTGGTCTTGGTGCCACTAGATGGGACAGAACATCACACCCAGGAGGTACGTGGGTTACATTAGCTGAACAAATTCTTAGCCTATTTGGTTTGCACATCTCGTTGCTTTCTTCTTTGAGGAAACCCTCTTGTTCCATCACAGGATACAATTACTTCTGCTGTGGGATAGGAGTGATTCTTATGGGCTTCAAGCAGGAGAACTGGGCCAAGGTTTCAGCAGGGCTGGAAAGAGCATAAGACGAGATGAGACCAGGAAGCAAAGGGCTACCCGCAAGTTTAAAGGTTGTCTCAATCTCACAAAACCACCTCATTCCTATATAGCATTTTCATGCACAGACCTTGCAGTGCTTTACAAAGGAGGAAAGTATCGTCCCCACTTTACATTAGGGGAAAGAAGCAGGGCAGTGAGGTTCCTTGCTCAGTATCACAGCAGGGGAAACAGCAAAGCCAGGACTAGAACCACGTTTCCTGAGTGCCACAGCAGTGCTCCAACCAACCTCTCCTAATTGGCACCTGGTCATTTGATACGTGCTTTGTGGGAAGGGTCAGGCCAGTTTGCCTTTTCCTAGCGATGATTCCCCAACTCAAAAGTGATGTGGATGCAACCTCCTGCAGGCCTGGGGTGGCTAGCAGCCAGAGGGTTAAAGACAAGGCCAGGATGAACAGACCAGGTTGCTTACAGGTTTCAGTGGTAGCCGTGTTAGTCTCTATCAGCAAAAAAACTGAGGAGCCCTTGTGGCACCATAGAGACTAACAAATTTATTTGGGCATAAGCTTTCGTGGGCTAGAACCCACTTCATCAGATGTATGAAGTAAAAAATACAGGAGCAGGTATAAATACATGAAAGGATAGGGGTTGCTTTACCAAGTGTTAGGTCAGTCTAACGAGATAAATCAATTAACAGCAGGATACCAAGGGAGGAAAAATAACTTTTGAAGTGGTAATGAGAGTGGCCCATTACAGACAGTTGACAAGAAGGTGTGAGTAACAGTAAGGAGAAATTAAGTTTAGGTTTTGTAATGACCCAATCACTCCCAGTCTTTATTCAGGCCTAATCTGATGGTATCTAGTTTGCAAATTAATTCCAATTCTGCAGCTTCACGTTGGAGTCTGTTTTTGTTGTTGAAGAATTGCCACTTTGAGGTCTGTTATTGAGTGACCAGAGAGGTTGAAGTGTTCTCCTACTGGTTTTTGAATGTTATGATTCCTGATGTCAGATTTGTGTCCATTTATTCTTTTACTCAAAGTGATGACTCCATGATGCCATGGAGCGATAAACCTGCATGGGTGTGGCTATGTTCCTGAAACTCGTCCAGCACAAGCTCTTGGCTAGAATGCCAGCATTTCTGCTGGGGTGAGCCATCATGGGAAAAATCAATCGAGGGAGCACTCAGATGCCTGCTGTACAGCAGAGACATGGATGCAAAGTGAGTCAGAACCCCACCTTCCCCTACCTAAGCAGGAGGCAAACATGCTCATGAGAAAAAGGGAGGCACACACACACACACACACACACACACGGCCAGATTATCAGCTGCTGTACATCACCATTGCTCCACAGACTTCTGTGAGGATGCACCAGTTTACACCACTTGAAGATCTGGGCCAACGAGCCCACCATATGTGTAGCTGGGCAAATACCTGGATTTCATTTGCATGGAAATTGATAGGATGATGGGGATGGAGTTAGGGGACAGTCAGTTTCCTACTACAGTGCTAAGCAGTGGCACTCCAGGAATGTAACGATCTTTGGACGGGCAGAGTTTGGAAGCTGTGGGAAGGAGAAATGTTCTCCAATGTTACAGTGGGAATTTGTCCATCAGATTCCTAGACACACCTAGCGCTGGCTGAAACTCAGGATTTCTAGTTTGCAAGAAGTTTCAGCATTTCAAAATTTGGCTTCATTCTGATTCAGAGTGAAACCGAATTTTAAGTCTCTCATGAAGCAGAAATTCTGAAAGTATTGTGTTTTGGAAACATCAATACATGGTGTTTTCAAGAGGAAATTTTCTCTCTGGGATCAGACGAGTGATCTTGATGTTCGTGTCAGTTTCACCTCTGCGATTGCTGTGTTTTGTCAGAACGTAAGAACGGCCATACTGGATCAGACTAATGGCCCATCTAGCCCAGTATCCTGATTTCTGACAATGGCCAATGCCAGGCTCTTCAAAGGGAATGAACAGAACAGGTAATCATCAAGTGATCCATTCCCCTGTTGCCCATTCCCATTCAGAAAAGTTCCAACCATCTCCAAGTACAACAGTCCTGCAGTGTTAAGCTAGCACTCACCTCATGCTTTGCTGCCCTAGCCCTCCTACTGCTGAGTGCATCATCATGGCAGTAGAATGGGAATCAACACAAGTCGGTTGTGCTACCAGGAGCAAAGCCCCTCTGGAAAGTAACAGCACTTCTCATCTGCAAATCTCCCAGCACTTTACTCATGTGGGAGATCATTTCCACCTTTGTTTAACTGGGGGGCACAGAGAGGCGGACAATACTATTCAGCAAGCTGGGGATGATACCCAAAGTCTGACTCCCAGTCTAGGGCCCCCATCTATGCCTTCACTGGGGTGCTGCACTTTTACAGATCCCATTGCACAATAAGCAATTACAGTTCTGGTCTGGTGCCCACTGAACTTAATGGAAATCCTTCCACTGCCTTCAATAGGTCAGCCTTTTTGAGTGCCAGGGCTTCAAACAGGGGCATTCCACTCTGTGCAAGACAGACATGTGCCAACACCCCCTGCAACAGTGGGAGTTGGAGGATGCTGCACTGTTGGGGAATGTCATCACTCAATGTTAGGCGAGACATTAAGCCCAGGGACTGGCCATCATTCCCTGTCTGATTGATCACGTTCGGAAGCAGTAGATGAGCTG
Source organism: Emys orbicularis (assembly GCF_028017835.1). Classification (NCBI taxonomy): domain Eukaryota; kingdom Metazoa; phylum Chordata; order Testudines; family Emydidae; genus Emys; species Emys orbicularis. The sequence continues at coordinate 133,235,440 of NC_088686.1, read as the reverse complement.
TTGCTGAATGCATATGATGCATTGATCAATGTATTTGATCTGGAAAGCTATCAACAGGCTCCCATCCCATGCCCTGCTCTGCATCCCATTTGCCTTCTCATACAAATGTTCAATTGATTCTGCTCGTAGATATTCATGGAACACCAGTATTTTCACCCAGATAAAACTCAACCTTTCTGAAGCCCTTAGTTCTTCTCTACCATTCAGAATGAAAACAGTGGCAGCCCTGGCTGAGAACCAGCTGCACTGGTAGCACAGCAAAATTTCCCTAATCCAGAGGCTTCTGTGCTGGGAGGGATGGGGTTGTCCCAGAGCCTGCATGTTCCATCTCCAGGAGCTCAGCAGGGTCCCTCTAAAGCACAAAGTGAGTCTACGCTATTTTTAACTGCTAGTTTCAGCTCTCTGGCGTTTGTTTTGTTGCTTTGATTTGGGTTATGCTCCTAATGAGTTGGAACTGGCAGTGCAGCTTGGCGTTGAGACTGGCACTCCATGTTCTTCAGCCAAAGGGAGGAAAACGCCCTGCCCAGAAGAGCACAGGGCTGGATGTAAACAGGCTGGCTGTTACAAGGTGAAGCGAGATCTGTCTTTTCATCCCGTCAGCTTCCTGCATGAAAACTTCCCATACAGGGGCAGATTTTCAGAAAAAGCCCATCTCCTGTTTAAACACACGCTGGATTTTCAGAATAGCTCAGCCCCCACCATGAAAATTCAAACATATGGCCACGTCCCAGTGGGAGCCGCTGGGTGCTGGGCATTTGGGAATCTGGCCCCAAGTTCTTGGAAGTGCTGACCCCATGATGTCAGAGGCCACAATTTTCAAACACAGCTATCTAAAGTTAAGCTCCTGAAACCACGTTTCGGCACCTAAATAAAAGTGCAGCACAGCAACAACTCCCGCTGACGTCAAGGGGAGCTCAGACATCTGAAAAATCAGGCCATTGGTTTAAGTGCTTAACTTTTAGGCTGCTGGGCCAAGTGAGTAGTTGTTTGGGGGCCTTATGCTTTCAGTGCCCCATATGAGAAGCTTTAAAGGGACTCCTTTCAGAAAGTGCTGAGCACCCCTGCACCGGGAATCAGATTCTTTCAAAGCAACTCACGTTGAGTCCCCAAAGTCAACACTGGCTTTTGAAAACCTTGGCCTTAGGTTTAAAATTTTGTCCTGGAAGATTACAAAGAGGATGCTCCCAGAGAACTCCACGTTTCTTATACACTCCTTATCCTAGAGAAGTGAGGGACAGGGCTCTGAGCTGCCACCAAACTGAAAGGAGACCAGAGGGGATTTTACTGCTGCCAATGGAGTCAGCCTGTTTCTGGATCACACCTGCTACAAACGGCCTTTTACCCATCATACAATTTAACGTGCTCCTGAAAAGCATAACAACTGTTGTCAGTCACACACATTTGCAGAGCCCAGACTAGACCCGGATTTTCAGTTGCCACTATCACCTGAGCAAAATGAACACGTTTTCAGCAGATACAGCTAGCTGGTCCCTAACTCCTGTGGGAATTAAACACAGTTGAAAATCCCACTAGGCAACTCTCTGCATCTTTAAGCACCTAACTACCTTTAAAAAAAACCCTGACCCCTGATGTGCTAATCTGTAAAATGGGGGTAATGTTTTACTGTACCACACAGGGGGGTTAAGCATTTGTGAGGTGCTCATGTACTCCAGTGCCAGGAACAGACTTGTCACATGTTTATACAGCACACAGTGCAATGGTGCTGGAATCCATAGGCGTTACCGCAATACGAATAAATATGATGTGAATACCTAGATAGTTTATTGTGTAAGCTCTTTGGGGTAGGGCCTCAAGGGACTCCTATGGGAGTGAGATGCCTTAATATCTTTGAGGATCTGAGCCCGTGTCTATGAAGTGCCGAGCATATATATTAATAAAACCCATCCCTCCAATTATGCACACAAGGAACAAACTTCTGCCGCGGGACACCTCTGGGACCTGATTTTCCTTTAATAACCTCACCCTTGTACTGTGAGGATAGACCAATGGAATTCTAAGAGAGGCCTTTTCCTGCAGCTCAGTGGAATCCTGACATCCGAGCAAAACAAGCTGGGGACCAAAGAACTGGGTGAAGCCAGCTTGGGAAGTTCTTATGGTCCTGTAACACAGCAGTGTTACCAATTCTTGCACTTTTATTGCAAGTCCCGTGGTATTTGGTGTTTCTCTTTAAAAAAGTGTGAGCACCTGGAGTCATGTGATTAGAAAAATAGCCAAGATTCTGAATATAAAGTACATTTCTACCCCTCCTGGCTGCAGAGAGAAGCTTGAAATGTGAAGTTCAAAGGCTCAGAAGCCAGCAGGCAAATAAAAATATCCCCCAATTTATCATTTTTAAAAATCTTGTTTTTTGGAGAACTTGACAACACTGCATGGTGGATAGGCAGACTACACAAGCTGGGCCCATAACCTGGTTCATTTCGCCCTTAGGATGACCAGGTCTGGCTGTTACTAGGGTTACCTTGAGCTATGGGTGAGGTGGTGGGCTGGAAACAGGACCCTGATCACAGAAACCCATGTGAGCAATGGAGATTACGTCATGGGACTTCTCATCCCCGGGACAGGACTGATCATGCGGGTGTCAAAGCTGCTACGAAGGCCCAGGGAAGAGTGTTCTTTGACCCAGTGTTGATTCTGTTAACAGCTCTGCCGTGTCTGTACATGGATAACACAGCCGCCTCCGAGGGCTGAGAGAAACACTGGAATCCATTCTACAGAGGATGGGTTGGCTCTTCAAGCCAATAGGACCATGATTCTGAAGGGAGTGGCTTCCAGAACCATCTGTGTATACACGCAAGCGCGCACACACACACGCACTTGAAAACAAGCTCCAGATCAGAGCGTCCTCCTAAAAATCTGGAGAGCAGACATCCCTAAGTGTTTAAATGTGATCACCCAGGGGACAGTTTCAAGCGCACAAGAGGCAGAGAGGAAACCAGTTCCCACTGAAGGAAAAAATGGGTGTTAGACACTTCTCCCATTTGTACTTGGAGGGGGTTGGGGGTGAGAGGAACCACACCTTGCAGACATATAAGAGATGAGTATAACCCATTGCTCACTGTGTTAGAACCAGAATATTAGAGTTGGAAGAGACCTCAGGAGGTCATCTAGTCCAACCCCCTGCTCCAAGCAGGACCAATCCCCAATTAAATCATCCCAGCGAGGGCTTTGTCAAGCTTGACCTTAAAAATCTCTAAGGATGGAGATTCCACCACCTCCCTAGGTAACCCATTCCAGTGCTTCACCACCCTCCTAGTGAAATAGTGTTTCCTAATATCCAACCTAGACCTCCCCCACTGCAACTTGAGACCATTGCTCTTTGTTCTGTCATCTGCCACTACTGAGAACAGCCTAGTTCAATCCTCTTTGGAAACCCCCTTTAGATAGTTGAAGGCTGCTATCAAATCCCCTCTCACTCTTCTCTTCTGCAGACTAAATAAGCCCAGTTCCCTCAGACTCTCCTCACAAGTCATGTGCCCCAGTCCCCTAATCATTTTCATTGCCCTCCGCTGGACTCTCTCCAATTTGTCCACATCCCTTCTGTAGCGGGGGGACCAAAACTGGACACAATACTCCAGGTGTGGCCTCACCAGTGCCGAATAGAGGGGAATAATCACTTCCCTCGATCTGCTGGCAATGCTCCTACTAATACGTCCCAATATGCCGTTGGCCTTTTTGGCAACAAGGGCACACTGCTGACTCATATCCAGCTTCTCATCCACTGTAATCCCCAGGACCTTTTCTGCAGTACTGCTGCTTAGCCTGTCAGTCCCCAGCTTGTAGCGGTGCATGGGATTCTTCCTTCCTAAGTGCAGGACTCTGCACTTGTCCTTGTTGAACCTCATCAGATTTCTTTTGGCCCAATCCTCTAATTTGTCTAGGTCCCTCTGTATCCTATCCCTACCCTCCAGCGTATCTCTCTCTCCCCCCAGCTTAGTGTCATCTACGCACTTGCTGAGGGTGCAATTAATCCCATTATCCAAATCATTGATAAAGATGTTGAACAAAACCAGCCCCAGGACCGACCCCTGGGGCACTCCGCTTGATACCGGCTGCCAATGAGACATTGAGCCGTTGATCACTACCCGCTGAGCCCGACAATCTAGCCAACTTTCTATCCACCTTATAGTCCATTCATCCAGCCCATACTTCTTTAACTTGCCAGCAAGCATACTGTGGGAGACTGTATCAAAAGCTTTGCTAAAGTCAAGATATATCACATCCACTGCTTTCCCCATATCCACAGAGCCAGTTATCTCATCATAGAAGGCAATCAGGTTGGTCAGGCATGACTTGCCCTTGGTGAATCCATGTTGACTGTTCCTAATCACCTTCCTCTCCTCCAAGTGCTTCAAAATGTATTCCTTGAGGACCTGCTCCATGATTTTGCCGGGGACTGAAGTGAGGCTGACTGGTCTGTAGTTCCCCGGGTTCTCTTTCTTCCCTTTTTTAAATATGGGCACTATATTTGCCTTTTTCCAATCGTCTGGGACCTCCCCTGATCGCCACGAATTTTCAAAGATAATGGCCAATGGCTCTGCAATCACATCAGGAGATCCCTCAGCACCCTTGGATGCATTAGATCTGCACCCATGGACTTGTGCATGTCCAGCTTTTCTAAATAGTCCTTAACCTGTTCTTTCACAACTGAGGGCTGCTCACCTCCTCCCCATACTGTGCTGCCCAGTGCAGCAGTCTGGGAGCTGACCTTGTCTGTGAAGACTGAGGCAAAAAAAGTATTGAGCACTTCAGTTTTTTGCACATCATCTGTCACTAGGTTGCCTCCCCCATTCAGTAAGGGTCCCACACTTTCCCTGACCTTCTTCTTGTTGCTAACATACCTGTAGAAACCCTTCTTGTTACCCTTCACATCCCTTGCTAGCTACAACTCCACTTGTGCCTTGGCCTTCCTGATTACACCCCAGCATGCTCTAGCAATATTTTTATACTCCTCCCGAATCATCTGTCCAAATTTCCACTTCTTGTAAGCTTCCTTTTTGAGTTTAACCTCACCGAAGATTTCATTGTTAAGCCAAGCTGGTCGCCTGCCATATTTACTGTTCTTTCTGCACATTGGGATGGTTTGTTCCTGCGCCCTCAATAAGGCTTTTTTAAAATACAGCCAGCTCTCCTGGACTCCTTGCCCCCTCATATTAGCTTCCCAGGGGATCCAAGTCTGCTTTTCTTAAGTCCAGGGTCCATATTTTGCTACTCTCCTTTCTTCCTTTTGTGAGGATCCTGAACTCAACCATCTTGTTAGGTAAAAAGCAAGTCCTTACTCACCTCTCCAGCACCCGAGTTCGTGCGGAGTTGGTATGGGGCTCACAATCTGTCAGAGACCAGACACCAATTCGTTGATCAACGGGCTCACACTATCCTTAGCTTAAAAGGCTTCGGAGTAAGTGTGGCAAGTTTATTAGGGGTGAGCATCAATATTTATACACAGAAGTAAACAAAGTGATTAACAGATCATAATGGTCATGCATAATCAATCAAGATTCTACAGGATAAAACAGGTTAAAATGTAGATTCAAAAAGACAAAAGGGGAGATGGCTACTTAAGGGGAAGGGGGTGTCATGAGTAGTTCGCAGGTCAGAACTTTGATTAAAAGTTCAGACAGAGACATAAAGTCTGGGTTAAGTTTAAGCTCATCAAAAGTTCAGACTCAACATTCCTCCATTTGTAGCTTTGGGATAACTATTTACCAAAAGCTACACCCCATTTTAAGGAGCCAAGGGCCGCTTGGCAATTTCAGCCTGGGCCAACTCGAAGAGAGTAAGGCCCTTGGCTGAAGTAGGAAAAGAATAAACTGACCCACATGAGTCTATGAGGGAGGGGACACACTGAATACAGCAACACAGTATTATAAGGATTACTATGGCCCCAACAATACCCACCAAGAGTTTTTTAACCCACCCAAATCCAGGCAGCCAATTCCATAAGGCTCCCCACCAATCATAAGGTGGCTGGCCAGAGGAGTAGTTCTTAGCCATTTCCCTTAGATGTTTGGTACGTTGAAAAGTGTCAGGGTAGGTGTCATTTACAAAAACACAGCATTCTTCATTTATGAGGGCGCAAGTTCCTCCCTGGGCTGCTAACATTATGTCTAAAGCCATTCGGTTTTGCAAAGCTAACTGGCGCAGCTGGGACATTTCCCCGGCCTGATTCTCAAATAGGTTCGCAGTTTCATTGGTTAAAGACTCTAGTAGTCCCTGTAGACGGATGACACCACCCCTCAAGCTAATGAGACCAGCCCACCGCTGCCACGACAAACCATCACGGATATTAATATCTCTGAAGGTTTCACGGATGTTACGAACGTGGGGAAAATGAGGGGGAGTGAGGGAGATGCGAGAAGGCGGTGTTAGCCACGCTAAATAACATGACCCTGCCCAATCAGGGGACAGAAAGTAATAAGCTTTGGGCCCGCACACCCAGTATGTTCCATACAATGCGTTTCGGGTATTCCATTGCTCAAAGTAGAAGGTAACCCACTACCCATTGGACCACTGTTCCCCTGGTAATGCAGAGGGGTCGTTGTGCGAACTGCAGAGGCACAATTTGGTAGTGGTGTTTTCAAAGTGCAGTGTAGTACTGCTTGAGCAGTTGTAGAAGGCAATCGTATATCCCTTAACAATTAGTTGGACACCCTTGTGATCTGAGCAGGGCTTCTTAAAAGCTGACTCTGAAGGCTTGCCCACCCATGAAAAAGTTGGATCGGGGTGAGGGATCCACATATGGGATAAGTGGGATGCGCAAGGCTTGAAGCCAAGATTTTTACTAAAGGCGGTGCCATTAAAATACATGTTGCATTTACTTGTTCCCACAAAAGTTGACCCCTTTTCTTTAACAAAACACAGTGATCCTGTCTGATTGGTTACCCTGAGATCTGTTAATTGGCACTCCTGTTTTGTCCCATGTAAGATTGTGTTGGACTGGATTTTTTTCTCTAGCCGGTGGCATCCAAGTCATATTAGCAGTGGTCAGGGGAATGGGTGTGAAGGGGAGTCCCTGTTCTGCATTTACTGGAAATTGAGTACATACCCAGCAATTACTTCTATTTCCTAAAATACGAGTTTTAACCTCGTGGGAATATCTAATAAAAGCATTATTTTCATAAGCAGAAAATAAACTAAAAAGGCATAATAAAAAACATACAGTTGTCAGAATAAAAGGTCCTCTCATTTTTGCCGAGTCAATTTAAGTCTGATGTCTGAAAGAGGTAAGCTGGTCCACTGGTCGGAGGCAGTGTCCTCAGTGGTGGCAAGAGCTGCTGGTCCGTCACTGTGGTCCACTACGGCTGGCTTGACGTGGGAGTGGTGGATCCAGGATTTGCGTCCTTCCAGGAACACTGCAGTCTGGGTTGTTAAAAGAACCTGGTGGGGTCCAGTAAACCTTGGCTGGAGGGTGTCGCCACGAACGAACTTTTTGGCCCAGACGAAGTCCCCTGGTTGGAACGGGTGGATCTGTTCTTCCAGCGGCACGGTCTGGGAAAACTGCGAGGCTTTCCAAAGGGTACGGAGGCGAGCCTGTAGGGAGAGAAACTGGCACACGGTCATATGATCCCCTCCCAATAGTGAAACATCAGCACGTGGTAGCACCCCGCCTTTGAAAGGGGGGTGTCCATAGAGCAGTTCAAAGGGGGATAATCCCAATACACGGGTTGGGCGAGTACGAAGGTGAAACAGGACCAAGGGAAGTACCTGAGGCCACTTTAACCCTGTTTCCTGACAGTATTTAGCCAATGTAAGCTTAAGCTCCCTATTTATACGCTCAACTTTCCCGCTAGACTGGGGGTGGTAAGGTGTATGAAAGGAGTGTGAAATGCCCAGTCCTTGTTCTAAACGGCCAAGGACATGACCAGTAAAGTGGGGTCCGTGATCTGAGTCAAGCACGAGAGGGATGCCAAAACGGGGTACAATGTCTCTAAGGAGAATCTTCGCCACTGTGGCAGCAGTACAATTAGCAGTAGGAAAAGCTTCGACCCATGAAGTCAGAGGGCAAACCAAAACAAGGAGGTGCTTTTTCCCAAAAGCCTTTGGCATATCTGCAAAGTCAATTTGAAGATGTTGAAATGGAGCAGCAGGTGGAGGTCTTCCACCCTTAATTTTGTTAAGAGGCGGAGCAGGTCCATTACGCTGACATGTGCTGCATGCTTTCACTATTGACAGGCAGTAGGGTTGAATGCCTGGAGCATACCAAAAGCGAGCGATGGTGTCCACAAGGGCGTGCGTGCCGTAGTGACCCCCCTTATCATGGTGCCAGCGAACTGCCACGGGGTATGTGGAGCGAGGGAGGCAGGCTCGGCCATCCGGCATAAGCCAGGTCCCTTTGACCAGAGTGACTCCGAGGCTCTCCCACGACTGTAGTTCAGCAGCGGGTACTGGTACGGGGTGCGGTGGAGTAAAGGAGGAGGTTACAATAGCCAAAGTGGGCATGGCTAAGGGTAAGACGGCAGCCGTCTTGGCGGAGGCGTCAGCCAGGGCATTCCCACGGGTGACGGGGCTATCATCTTTAGTATGGGCCCGGCAGTGAACTACAGCCAGGACCGAGGGTTCTTGGAGGGCGTCCAAAAGCTTGTGGATGAGGGGGAGGTGCTGAATGGGTTTACCGGCAGCTGTCTGGAAACCTCAAAACTTCCAGAGGTGGATGTGACAATGCACAACTCCAAAAGCATACTTGCTATCAGTAAAAATGGTAACAGTCTTACCAGCGGCCAACTGGCAAGCTCGGGCCAGGGCATAGAGTTCGGCGGCTTGGGCTCCCCAGTTGCCTGGCAGTGAGGCGGCCTCTTGAATGTCCCATTCAGAGGTGACTGCATAACCGGTGAAACGCTTGCCATCAACATAGAAGGAGCTTCCGTCCGAGAAGAGGATGCAATCAGGGTTGTCCAGTGGCATGTCAAACAGGTTGTTCCTTATCTGTAAGATGCTATAAACTACTTCCACACAGTCGTGCTGATTCTGGAGGACTGGCAGGTCAGGAAGCAAGGTAGCTGGATTAAGGGGCCCACACCTTTCAAAAATTAGGTTAGTGTCTTCTAAGAGTTCGGCCTCTAGCTGTTGCTGACGATGGGCCGAAAAGACTTGGGTTGTGCCCCTACGCAGAAGGGCTGACAAGGCATGAGAGGTCCAAACCATGGTAAAATGACCCAGGGTCAGGCTCTTTGCCTTTGTGATCAGCAGGGCAGCTGCTGCCAGAGTCCGGGTGCAGGATGGGGTTCCCTGAGCGACAGGGTCGATCTGCTGAGAGTAAAAAGCAAGCGGGAAATGGTGGGGCCCGCTCAGCTGGGTAAGGACGCCACTAGCAATTCCGCCCCTCTCGTGGACAAAAAGGTGAAAGGGTTTGCTGTAATTGGGGGGGCGGAGAGACATGGAGGAGGCCACACTGTCCTTGAGTAACTGAAAGGCTTGGATCGTGTCTGGGGACCACTGCAAAGGGTCAGGAGCAAGGCTAGCAGTGAGTCGGTGGAGCGGTTTGCTTAACTCCCCGCAGGACGGTAACCAGGGGCGACAGAAGCCAATTAATCCTAAGAAACCTTGAAGTTGTTTCTTGGTGTTTGGCAGAGGGCAGTTTTGGATAGTCTTTATGCGGACTGGGTCCATTTGTCTCCCCTCTGGGGTTAACAGGAAGCCCAGATATCGGACCTTCTGTGAGACCCACTGAATCTTGTTAGGGTCTACCCTGTGGCCTCTGGTGTGTAGGTATAATAAAAGTGCCTTACCATCGATGCGGAGGGCAGCTTCTTCGCGGTTACCTAATAGGATGTCATCTACGTATAGGACTAACGTGGATCCCTGCGGACTGGTGAAGCCTTCCAAGTCGTGGCGGAGGCATTGGCTGAAAATCGTGGGGCTGTCTCTATATCCTTGAGGAAGTCGTTGCCAGACATAACTTTGTCCCTCCCAGGTGAAACCAAAGAGATACTGAGAGTCTGGGTGCACAGGAATGCTGAAAAAGGCTGATTTTAAGTCAATAACAGTGAACCACTCAGCATCCCAGGGGATTTGGCTGATGATAGTAGCTGGATCAGGAACTACTGCATGAAGAGGGACCACATACTGATTAACAACCCGTAGATCCTGTACAAAGCGCCAACGAATAGGGTCTCCGTCCTTTTTAGGAGGCTTTTTGACAGGCAGTATAGGGGTGTTACAGGGAGTGCGCTGAGGGCGGACTAGCTTTTGTGCAATGAATCCCTCGATAATGGGGCGGATGCCCTCCCGGGCTTCCAGAGACAGGGGGTATTGAGGGACTGACGGGGGGGTTAAGGAGGGCTTCACTTGAATCCTTACTGGCTCTGCCGAAAGGAGCAGGCCAACATCAGTGTCAGAAATTCCCCAGAGGGTTAAAGGCAAGTCAGTGAGGTCAGGGGAGAGAGAGGGGGGGGTTTCCCAATTACCCTGAGTTGGGGCAGAATCTCCTAACACTGTCATCAATAATCCTACCCCTTCAGGAGTGCAGGTTAAAGTAGCCTCAAGCTTACAGAGTAAATCCCGGCCCATCAAAGGGATCGGACAAGCTGGGGAAAAAAGAAAACGGTGAGAAAAACATTTATCAGCATAAATAACATTTAGAGGCAAAGTGAGTCCCAGAGACTGTGGGTTGTCCTCCACCCCAGTTGCAGTTTTAACCTCAGAGGATAGCCAGGGAGAGGGGGCATGATTTAAAAGAGAGAAAGTAGCTCCAGTATCAGTGAGGAAAGAGACAGGCAGTCCTTGGACTGAAAGGGTTAGACGAGGCTCTTTGCTGGGAGGGGAGAAAGTGAGGAAGGAGCCGGCTAAAGACATTAAGGAAATAAGACCATCACATTGTTTGCCTTCGCCCCCGGGGTACCGTCATTGAGGAGGCTGAGTTTGCTGCAGCTGCTGCTGTTGCCCGTAGTTGATCCAGGCCTGAGGAACGGGCTGGGCTGGTGGTGCAGGGGTGTATTCGTCCCTGGTGTAAGTATCTGCGGATGCGACCAGACCCTCTGGGCGTCCCCAGGGGAGGGGTATGCATCCTGCTGCATTTGCTTGATCTTTTGCCTAGTAATTACTCCTCCCGAGGTGTGCCCTTCCATTTCCCCCTTATCCCTCTGCAGAGATTCCGATCTGGAGTCATGCAGATTCCCCTCTGCGCCCTGGAGAGAGTCCCCCTGCGGAGGAATAGGGGCAGGTGCAGTGGGGACCAACTGACGAGTCAAAACACGCCGTGGTTTACACCCTTCATTGAAATAACATGGAGGGGATTCACTCTCAGGAGAATACCTGACTGCCATAATTTTTAAAGATTTCCACAGCTCTGCTGCTGTGTCCCAACAAAACCAGTAACATAACTGTCCCGGATGGTCTTTTTCGATCTGGCTCCTTACTCCTCTTAAGGCAGCCTGTTCGAAAGAGCCATACGAAGGCCACCTCATCTCCGGGTCGGCCAATACCGCGGTATACCCAGTCCAATTCCTTACACACAGTGTGTACAACTTCCTCCTAGACATTTCTGTCTGTACTGGGAGTTTCCCTTCGTTCCATAACTTATTTACAATCCCCAACGGACTCTCAAGAGGCACGCTAGTCCCTTGACCCATGGTGTCTGACAGGAGCCCTCCAACTGGCGTTTATCCTGCTGTCCAGTACACGACCCCTCAATATTGAATTGGCTGGGAGAAATCTCCCGTGGCGCCTGCCAATTCGTATATGAGTGGTCTGACCACTGGACAGAGGCACCGCACCAGAAGGAAATCCCGGACAAGCCCCCAAATTGTTAGGTAAAAAGCAAGTCCTTACTCACCTCTCCAGCACCCGAGTTCGTGCGGAGTTGGTATGGGGCTCACAATCTGTCAGAGACCAGACACCAATTCGTTGATCAACGGGCTCACACTATCCTTAGCTTAAAAGGCTTCGGAGTAAGTGTGGCAAGTTTATTAGGGGTGAGCATCAATATTTATACACAGAAGTAAACAAAGTGATTAACAGATCATAATGGTCATGCATAATCAATCAAGATTCTACAGGATAAAACAGGTTAAAATGTAGATTCAAAAAGACAAAAGGGGAGATGGCTACTTAAGGGGAAGGGGGTGTCATGAGTAGTTCGCAGGTCAGAACTTTGATTAAAAGTTCAGACAGAGACATCAAGTCTGGGTTAAGTTTAAGCTCATCAAAAGTTCAGACTCAACAATCTCATGGTCACTGTTGTGTTCCTGTCATCCCCATCCACAGAGAATAGGTGTCTGCAAGCAATCCATGCCAAAAAAAGTCTTTTAGCCTGCATAGGCTCAGGCTTTATATCTAGAAGCAGCAGCCCCCAGTTCAATACCCAGTGGCAACCAAGATGGCAATTGTTGCATGAGCAACGAGCATCTTCCTCTCACAATAAATGGCTAAGCAAAGTTATATTCCCTGTAACTCAATAATGTTGACTAGAAATATCTGTAATCTTACAGATCAGCAGCTGAAATGCCTTCGAGCAGGTTGCAATGGCTCATAGCAAGTTCCCAAGTGTTTCCTAGCTATACAGCAACTGATCTAGATAAGGAAAATTTTAACAAGTAAAGTACACAGTGATGAGCACACTAAAAATGCATGATAGATAAATAGCCAGTCCTTTGGATCTCACCATCGGTCTGATGAATGTCTCACTAAAAGTGATATTTTTAGATTTTTCTTAGAAGCTTTGGTCACGTCAGACACCCAAGAACCATCCCTCACCTACAATGGCGAACAGCTTGTCATATATAACTTTTCAAGTAACAGACTATTTAATTTCACACATACCTTAGAGCTGCTAGATTCTCAACTGATGTTCCACTGTTGAACCTGAGAATCTGATCCCTAGGACTCAGTTCTCTGATTCACTCCAGGGTAAATCAAGAGAGTCACTGCATTAAAGTAAACGGCCTTGATTCTTATTTATGCTAAGGCCCCTTTACCATGCTCCATCAGGGTAAATGGAAGTCACAGTGGTGCCAAATCACATGTGCATTCAGTTTAAGTTCCCTTTACTCTGCCACAGGCCTAATGAATTTACAGTAGACCAGTGGTGTAAGTGTGAATATAATTGGGCACATTAAGGTTTCATTTATGTTTTGTTTAGCTTACAGAGCATCTCAAAACCAAGTCTGGCCCATAGTTCCCTATAGCACAGGATATCATCTAGAATGATCCTTCACACTCCCAGTGCTTTGCACCTTCAAAGCACTCTACAAACACAAGCTAATTAATTATCCATAGAAGGACATGACTAAGAGCTGAGAAGCCGCATGATTCAGTCTGCCTGCAACAGGTCTTTGAAGATGCTGCTAAAAACTAATTTCGTAGGAAGGCCTGGTCACACCAACTGGAGACCGTATTCCAGGGCTTTGAACAGGAGGGCCAGCCTCAGTGCTGGAGTAACTGACTTACAAGGAGCCACCCGCAGAATGGAATTGTCCAAAACTCATTCATTTTTGACTGACTTCTGTGCTGGAGAAAAGTGCTGAATTTAACAGCCCTGCACAAAGAGTCCTGTCTTCTCTGTGGAAGTATAACTAGCAGCCAGCTCACCGCATGGGAAAGGGATACTTTCACCCAGCCCTGCTCCCAATATCATGTGCTGATCCTTTGATTTCTCTTTGCTAAAGGGCGTTCTTCAGGCACAGTGCCCTGTGTCCAGAGCTGTACCATTCCCAGCTGTACCATCCCCACTCAGGGTCCAGCTACGCTCCACATCAAGGAATACTTGTAGCACAGGTAGGCCCAGCTGTGCCTGCTTTAATCTACCTAGCATGGGTAACCATAGAAATACAGATGTGATAGCACAGGCTTCAGCAGAGGCTAGCAACTCAAGTGCCTACCAGGCTCCCCAGTTACTCTGTACTCTGGCTGTCAGTCCATGCTGCCATTTCTATACTACCACTGTGACCCATGCTACCTTGATTAAAGCTAGTGCAGGCAGGCATACCCATTGTAGAGGCACCTTCACTTGCAGTGTAGATGCCCTCAAGTTTTCAGAAGTGCTCAACTCCCATTGTGGCATCTATTGTGATGCTGAGTTATTCTGGAAACAGGGCTTCCACTTCCCCGCACCTGTAAGATGGGGATAATAGTACAGTACTTCCTCTGGCGAGGTCTCTCTAATGTGTACGTTCTTTGAGGCAGGGGATGTCCCTTATTACAGGCCAAATTTTCGAGAGAGCTCAGAGCCAGATTTCCAAGAGCTCAGTATGCAACCTGCTGAGCTCTCCTGAAAATCTAGCCACATATTCAGGTGCCAGAGTGGGAGATGGGCCCTCGTGAAAAATCTGGCCTGGGTGTTTGTACAGCACCTAGCACAATGGAGCCCTGATCTCAGTTGTGACCTCAAGTTACTACGGTCATAGTGATTACTGTAGTCTCATTCAGTTCACACCGGTTTAATCCCACCACCCAGCTCTGCCTTTTCTTTCCGCACTTTGTTTTTCCTTCTTGAAAGCTTTTTCTGCCAAGAGGAAGTGCTTCAGTGAAAGTTTTGATTAGTCTCCCTCTCCACATATTGCAATGGCAGCAGCAGCTGGTAATTTGTACTGGTGCTACGCCAGGGTGCCTCCCAGGGGGAATTAGTTGCTCATGTTTGGGGCTTTTGTGCGGCAGCCACAGAAAGACAATGATATATAAGATTTACTTACTAAGCTGTTCCTTTGTCATTTCAATGTTTGGGTGTATTCAGGAACACTGTTTTCTGCAAGTGAACTGCACTAATTGCAGCCATATCGAGTGTAGGCAGGTACTGAACAAGATTTGCTATTACACCTCAATCCCAACCTGCAAGCAACTGCTGTTATTCCAGCCATGAGCCCCCCTCACCCCAGCACTTCCAATGCACCACAATGCCACCCAGCTGTTTACCAGCCATGCATATATACACACACCCCTTCACAGCTCTGCTGATATGCCTTAAACCTGGCCTGCAATACAGCACAGATTTTTTTGTATAGAATCCATCACATACGCTATGCTCCACATGAGGCAGATAAAAAAAAAAACCCTAAGAACAAGAAGCAGAAGGAGTGAGGCAGAAACGGGAGGGTTTTAGCAGCGATAAGAAAATGGACAGATAGGTGGCAAGGCATGAGGAAACAGGGAGGCTGTTGCAGATGGCAAAAGATAGAGGGGAAGGCTTTTGCATGCAGAGTGTTGTGAACACGTGAAGGGTAAGAGATCAGGCAGGTGCTAGAGAAGAGGAGTAGAAAGAAATATCCAAGAGCAAGTTAATGGAGTCAGGGTCATTTTAAATTGGCTCTTGAAATGAATTGGCCCCAAGTGGGGTTATCTGGGAATGGAGTAACATGGCCATTTCTTTGTCCTGTCCATGTGTGGACGGCAGACCTCAGCTTTCAGCACCAGCTGGAAGCTCGGGAACTAGGACCTGCAGGTCACAAGGAAGGACATGGATGAGAAGCTCAGTGTTTGCAAATCTGTTTTTTGCATATTGGACCAGCTCTGGTCACAATGGAGAGACACCTCCCACCCTCTGAAGATGCCAATGGCTTTCTCTTCAGCCTGAGAGCAGCGTTGCTCGGTGATGAGAAGACCCTGCTCATACAGGCAATGGCACAGACTCTGCTCTCAGCACCTCTTCCCCTGACTGGGAGGAGAGATGGAGGCTTGGCGCTGCGATATCCCCCAGGGCCATAGGAGCGAACAAGCCTCCAAAGCTGGAGCCAACGGTCTCGCCCCAGGAAACAAGAGATGCTCAGACACCACCACAATGGTGCAGCATGAGGACACAGAGTGCAAGAGAGACATGGCAGGAAGGGATCCCAAGAGGGAGTAGAGCTCTGATGTGCAGGGAATGGAGAGCAGTCACTGGTCCCAGCCCACTGAGGACTTAGAAAGTATGGGCCAAGTGAGGCCACATGTCCAGCTGATGTAAATGGTGCAGCTGCTTTTGACATCAGTGGAGCCAAATTGATTTTACACTGATGAGACTCTGGTCCCAGAGACTAACCCAGGGCTTGCATGAGAGTTCCAGGCTTTACCTTCTTCTCCAGACAAGTTGCGAGGTGTGGGAGGAGACCTGCCCTCCCATCCAGACCTCAGAGGAGGATGAAAAACAGACCGACAGACAAATAACTGACCTCGATGTTTCAGACCCCAGAATAGGGTCGGTCTGAATTATGGGTGAGGATTCGGGCCAGTGTCCGCTGTATCCAAAACGTGTGGTAGGTCTCCAAGTCCTGAGCCTCTTGCCTCACATGGCACAAGGCCCCACCAATGAACTTTGGGGCGCAACTCATCTATTGGGTACGCCGCTTGAATGGTTTGGGACAAGCTAGTCTGCGATACAAGACTGATCTCCAGGGAGGTAACGTCAGTCCTGGAGTGCTTCAGCTACCAGCTGGAGCCCTGCACTCGTGCCGGGCTTCCCACATTTAAAAGGTAGCAGGATCTCCCTGCCGGGCCTCGAGCCGCACTGCTTGGCTTGCCTGCTGACTCTGCGGAAGGAACGCTTGAGTCTGCAGCTGCTCAGCCAGAAGACTGACTACAGCCTCCTTTTTACTCCCTCTTGACCCTCAAAACTGCTCGCCTTGCTGGGAGGAGATCTCCGATCCTGCTCGCTACGCCAATGTCACAGGGCAAGCTGCCTTCTGAGCACTCCCTCCTGGCGAGGGGCGGCTCTGCAGCACACGGCCTCAGGTTTCCCCTCCTTAAACTCCATACGTAGGCTTTCCATCCAACACCATCCTGCCTAGGAGACTGGTTTTATTAACAAAACAGTTCCAAATAAAAGTTCTCAAGTTCATCCATTTACCCTTTGCTCCCAGGCCTTCCTGCCTGTAGCCTCACTCCCAAGTCTCTGCTGGCACCTCCTCTCTCCCACCATCCTCTGTATTCCACCCTTAGCACCCCCACCCCTCTGCAGATCTTTCTAGGGAATCAGCTGATCCCTGCTCAGCTGTGCCTCCTTAGTAACCAAAGAGAGCTGGATCCCAGACCTCTAGCCCTTAAAGGGACCGGACACCCTGTTACACAGACACATGGCTTCGGAGTCCAAGGCTCGCAGCAGTGGGGAAAGGGTCCTTGGCATGGAAGGTGAGCACTGAAGACATGGAGGAATGGCTAAAACCCCTGGGGTACTGTGATGCCCAGCTGGAGCCCATACAGGAAGAGCTGCTCAGGTCATACAGTTGGGGGAATGGAGTTCTAATAAAAGAAGTTCTGAGTGAGACGAGTTCTGGTTGTCAAGGACCACACAGTACAGAATGTACAGCTTCCAATTCCAAAGTGCTAGGAATACAAATATTCAAGTAGGGCTGCATTACTCGGCCTCTAGCCTGGGGAAAGGATATGACGTGTGTCAGAGGTGACTAACTCTGATAAAGTTCTATCAAGTGGTGGAAATCAGCTCCCTGTATATGCTTAGTTCTGCATCAGCACAGGAACTGAACAATCCCTTGAGGTCCCTTCCAGTCCCATATTTCTATGATTCTATGAAGCCGGTCAAACATGCCAACAGGACAAGGGTTAGAGAAGCAATTGCATGACACCTTGATGATTGCTTTTTGGAGTCTAGCTAATCTAGCATGCACAAGAGGCAAGACTATGCTTGACTAATGCGTAAGTGACAAACAGTAGTTGGCTCAAGAAGTTGAGCCACTAAGTAACAGTGACCACAATATAGTTATGTTTGACCACCTCAGAGGATAAAAGCTAGTGCAGTGGCAATAAACTTGAAAAAGGGACGTTTCAGATGATTTAATACTGAAAAAAAAGCTCTTACACAATGCATACTTCACCTGTGGAACTCATGGCCACAAGACACAATGGGCATGAAGGGCAAGATGGCTTTTCCCCAAAAGGAGTTGTAGGTGCCAACTACACCAGCTCATGCCAGGTGACATACTGGTGGAGCAAGAGAGAAGGGATCAGAGCAGATCTCAGCAGAGGACAGAGTCGGACCCTAATTGCTCAGTAGAAGTTAAGTGTCACACAGTGCTCCAGGCTGGGTCATCAGCAGTTGGGACTGAACTGGAGACCTCTGGAGCAAAAAAACCACATGAACTTCTACTGCTTGCACTACAAAGCCTACTTCTGTCAGCCCAGGCAGCAGCTCTCTCACCAGCTGTGTGTGACCCAGCCACTAGAGGAGGAGAGAGCCCTGCACTGAGTAAGCAGGGTTACAAAAAAAAGTAACATGCATATGGATAATGAAGCCATCCACACTTATATGAGAGAAGAAATACATGTTTATATGGGATATAAATCCTCATGCTCCAGGGCATGGTCCCTGCAGCCCCTAGAGCAACTCTCTGCCTGGGGTCAGGAAGAAACTTCCCCTTTGGGCAATTTATTCCATAATTGCCCACCGGGGAATCTGCCAATCCTATTAGGTCTTGCATTGTCAAGCCCAGGGGGTAATTTAATATATTAAGTGGAAGTTTTCATCGTCAAAAGCACTTTACAAACATGACCCACTTAGTTATCGTAATTGCCACAGCACCCTGGGCAAGAGACTTATTCCCATTACAGGCAGGAGGAGACTGAAGCAGAAAGGTTAAGACAAGATATTTAGAAGCAGCCTCTAATTTTGGGGGGTGGCCGGCTTTAGACACCCTGGTTTGTGAGTAAGCCACTCTTGGAAATGAGCACCTTAGTGACTTACACTTTGAGTACATGTTGGGGTTAGGATGAGAATGCGGGAACCTCAGCTAATGACGTCTCCCCTTTCTTCTGTTCAATAGCTTCGTGTTAAATTGTTTGCTACATACAAGAAGTCAGGAGTGACGACAGGGCATTAGGAAATCCCCATAACGTAGTAAATTCTAGTTTTACTACAATTCAGAACTAGGGTTGCCAACTTTCTAATCGCACAAAACCAAACACCCCTGCCCTGCCCCTTCTCTGAGGCCCCACCCACACTGGATCCATCCCCCCTCCCTCCGTCACTCACTCTCCCCCACCCTCTCTCTTTCACTGGGCTGGGGCAGGGGGGTTGGGTGTGGAGGGAGGGGGGAAGGGTTCTGGCCGGGGGTGTGGGAACTGGGGTGGGGCCAGGGATGAGGGGTTTGGGGTGAAGGAAGGGGCTCTGGGCTGGGGCAGGGGGTTGAGGTATGGGGGGAAGGGCTCTGGCTGGGGGTGTGGGCTCTGGGGCGGGGCCAGGGATGAGGGGGTTGAGGTGCAGGAGGGGACTGGGGTGTGGGGTCCCGGCGGCTCTTACTGCAGGAAGCGGCCGTCAGGTCCCTGCAGCCCCTAGATGCACGGCCAGTCAGGGAGGCTCCACGCGCTGCTCTTGTGCCTGCACAATGGGGGTTCCCGGCCAATGGGAGCTGCGGAGCCAGCCCTCAGGGTTGGGGCAGTGCGTGGAGCGTCACTGGCCACCCTGAGTCTAGGGGCTGCGGGGGTCTGGCGGCCGCTTCCAGGAGCCACACAAAGCTAGGGCAGGGCAGAGAGCCTGCCTTAGCCCCGGGCCCCCACTGCGCCACCAACCGGACTTTTGATGGCCTGGTCGTGGTGCTGACCGGAGCCACCAGGGTCCCTTTCCAACCGGGTGTTCCAGTCAAAAACCAGATGCCTGACAACTGTACTCAGAACATTTGCCCAGAATATTCTACATTATGGGTCCAATCCAAATCCCTCGAGGTCCGTCTACACTGCATTTAAAACCCGCAGCAGCAAGTCCCAGAGCCAGGGTCTAAAGACCCGAGCTCACCCTACAGTGTTAACAGACAAACTGTGCAGACATCTGGGCTCAGGCCAGAGCTTGGGCCCTGAAACCCCGAGAAGGGCGTGGATTTGAGAACCTGCGCTCCAGCCCGAGCTGCAGTGTTTATGCTGCTGTTCTTAGCACCGTAGCATAAGCCTGAGTCTGTAGATCTGGGCTCTTAACAGGCACAGCAACAAATCTCAAATGCAGTGCAGACATAGCCATAGAGGCCTCCTCACTGAATTTAATGGGGGTTGGATTGGGTCCAGTGACCCAATTCAGCAAAGCCCTTAAGCACATAAATACCTGCTTCAAGTTAAGTAAGTCCCTTTGACTGCAATGGACCCCAAAACAGGACTTAACTGAGATGTAAAGGGTGCCTAAGCCTCATGGGAGGGTGAATTTCATGCCCTAAAAGTTATTGGGGGGCAGGGTGCTGTTAAGTTGATGGGAGTTTTAGTGATCAACTTGAGTGGAGCCAGGATTCCAGCTAATGAGTTTTTCTTGAAGTGACCAAACCCAGCGTGTTTGCAGTTCACAGAGCTGGGCACTGAAAGACAGAAGGAAAAGAACTAAATGAACAGAAAACATATTAAAAAAAAGTAGAGTCCCCTCCCCTGCGCTCTGCTCAGGCCATGTTACACGTTGCTCAATCCACCCATCCTGTTGAAACACATCATGAAAGATTCAAGACCACGGATTGTTACAGCCTCTCATTTTTTATCTCCACGGACGTACGCACTCCTCTCACACAGCACCACCCTTGCCAACACGCATCTTTTGCTTGTACATCCCGTGTCTCTGGTCCCTGGCTCGCACAGTCCACATTCAGCAAGACCACTAAGAGCGGGGGCAATAGTGGGTGGAAGGGCCAATTATGGTGGTGGGTGCCCTCCAAACAATGCCCTCACATGCACCAAGGCCTCTGAGCTGGTGCCAGAACTTTTGAAGCAACAACAGATGCACATTATTATGCGCAACAAGCATTGCTCTGCAAATTGGCATGGGTGGAGTTCCAAGGAAACCACCCTGCACCCTCAATCAGCCACCTTCCTCCCCCTCCCTGGGCCTGGCGTGTCATCCCCCTCTTCACAGCACACAATAAAACCTGCCCAACAAAGTTTCAGCTCAGCATTGCTGTTGGGTCCTGTGGGAAGGGTAATTAGCACCACACCCATGGGAAGGGATGGAGAGGTTATAGGAGGGGCCAGTGCGGGATTCTATTAATTCTATAAGAGCTACTAAATCAGCTGGGGCTGTCACAAGCTGTGGGGACGTGGCTAGCATGCCCCATCTCCAGCCTGGCACTGTAGCCCCTTTGAGCCCATTACAGCTGGTGGCTGGCAGATCCGGTGCCGCGCCAGGTACAGCTGTGTATGGGAGTGTACATGTGTGTATGGGAGTGTACAGAGTGCACATCCCTGTCCTTGAGTGTGGTTGGTTTGATTATGGGCATGTACATGCTGTGTGTGCGCGCGCGCACACACACACACACGTACGTACCATGGGGACCTGATATTTCTGTGCAGTTGAGAGACTGGGGAACTCTCCTTTGCAGGGGAGCAGCGGTCAGCGAGCCTGGACTTGTATGGTTAAGGAGCGTTCCCAGGAGGAAGGCAGCATTTCAAAAAGGAACCTAACGATAATAACAAACCCCAAAGCCCTGGAGGCGTTTGCAGAGGGCTGGCCCCACAGAGACATTCCCAGGCTTCTGGAGGAGTCTGTGCCTGGAGTTCGCACCACACCTTCCTAAGCAACAAGGGACTGGGAGAGCCCTAATGAAAGGGAGATGCTAATCTCCAGGGATCTGTGTCATCAGTGATCCAGCCCTGGGGGAGGGGCAGTGACTAAACCCAAGCCCAGCTCCAAGCTCTGTGCTATGCCAGATCAGTTCAGGGTTTGGCCAGGAGCCCAGCAAACCCCTTCTCTCTCTCTCTCTCTCTCTCTCTCTCACACACACACACACACACACACACACACACTCCTGGTGTCTTGTTTACTACACTCTCCTAGCGACACCCCTGATGCACAGAGACACAAGGTAAGTGAGGGTCCAATAAAAGATATTACCTCACCCACCTTGTCCCTAATATCCTGGGACGGACACAGCTATAACACTGCATACAACTACCTGATCTACAGACGCAGGCTAAACACCATTGGCTTTGGCGGGGTTATATCAGGCCCCATTCACTGAGTCAGTGTTGGGGGCGGGCAGGGACGGATGGATGGACACATACACACGCACGCTTGTTTCCTTATGCATGCATCTTGGGGCAATCCCTTCTCGTCTAGGTACCTGGAGGGAGGAGCCCTTTGCCCCATGCTATCTGAGACTTCCCTGGGCACAGAAGCCTATGCACTTCTACGGGCCTTGTGTTTGCTCTCCATACAGGGTGAATTTCACCCCCGAATGAGAAGTGGAGTCAGATCTCCTCTCTCCCAGGACAGCAATGAGGGGGGTGTCTTGGCTGGATCCTCTTCTCAGATCAGTTCTTTCTACCCGGCAGTTGGATTTGTGCCCATCAAAACACATGCCCAACCTGCTCTGGGTAGGGCCTGATTCTGGGAGGCTGCCAAGCATCAGCTACTCCCATGGGTTCTAACAGGAGCTACAGCTGATCAGCGTTTCTCCAGAGCCAAACCTCACATGAGCCAAGGATCTGGCCCTAAACTGGCACAGCTCTAGTAGGGTCAGGGACTCTGCACTGGTTTACATGAGCCCTGTGTGTTTAGCAGGGCCAAAGGGGTGCATAGTTAGGCACTGCTCTGGATCTGAAACCCAGGCAATGGGTGTGAAACTCCAGGCTGACAATAACTCCTGGCACCTCACTCAGCACCTCCCATTGACTTCTGTGCTGAACAAAGAGAAGAGCACAGCTTGCAGCTGATACCTGTACGCAAACACTGGGCATGAGACCACATGCAAAAGCCATGACTCAAGAGCTCAGGTGGAAGCCAGCTCTCCTTCATACAAAATGTAGCTTACAGACAACAGCTAGAGCCCTTTCCTTTCCAGCCCAGCCACTCAGAGCCTGCTTTAGCAGCAGCCTCTGATGGTACTGGACTTGCCATACTCCAGGTGACAATGACAAGAGCCTGGTGTGATGTATATGCTGAATTGTGCCCACCAACAGGGCCGGCCCACAACATTTTGGCACATGAGGCGGGAAGCTCAAATGACGCTCCCATGCCCCCTGGCTTGGGCCAAAACTTTGAAAGGTCTCAATTCTGCCTTCTTCCTGTTCTACTCCTTTCATGGTACTACTCTGCTACCTACCCCAATAAAGGAGAACTAACAACTTAAAATGCCTTGTTCAAAAATTTTAAGTAACACTTTGCTGTTCAGGCATTTGTAAGTTAATGTAACTTTTCTTGTCTGCATAGTAAACACTGGCATTTTTATCTGTTTGAATAATCAAAGTGGTGCTTTCCGTGCCTTCTTGGTTGCAAAGATTTGAACTGCTTCCTGAAGGTCCACAGTCTGGGCCAACTCATGCTCTATTGAGATGGTTGCAAGGCCAACCAGCCTCTCCTGTGTCATTGTGGAGCGTAGATGTGTTTTTATTAATTTCAGCTTGGAGAAGCTGCGTTCTCCACTGGCAACTGTTACAGGGCGTGTTAGAAGTATGCGCAGAGCAACAAAAGCATTTGGAAAGAGGGTGGTCATCTTATTTGTGCACATATATTCCAGAACAGCCTTTGGAGTTGATCCTGCTGAAATGTATCTTGAAAGGGCTTTCAGTTCATCACCTAAATCACTTGCATCAATATCACGCATGCCATGTGTCAACACTGTCTCTAGTGCCCTGCATTGCTGGTGTAGGTCTTCTTCAGGTATCGTGAGGAGTTTTGGAATATCATACAACATCCCAAATATACTGCTGTGTTCCTTGAGCTGAATGAAACGTTCTTCAACTGACTCTATTGCACAATCTAGAACCTGGTTAAAGAATTCAACTTTGAATTGTTGTTTGGAGTCTCTTATGGGATTATCCCGTGCCTCATAATCAAAATGTCTTCTTCTTCGGTGACTCTTGTATTCTTGAATGGGTGGGAAAATAGCTTCAGTGTGAAGTTCCTCTGCCAACTTCTATGTACTCTTCAGAACGTTTTGAAATCCCTCATCTGACTGGTAAGAATGTAGGTATGACTTTGCTTTGTCCAGTTGTTCCATTGCTCCAGATATATCAAGGTCAACACCTTGGAGTCTCTTGCTTACAATATTTATTTCAAACAGTATGTCATGCCACAACACTAAGCCACACAGAAATTTGAAGTTATGTATGTTTCTGGTGATTCCATTTCCCTCTGCCACTGTTCTCCCATGAACAGTTCCTGTCATAGCATTATCCTCCATAATGGCAACTATGGTATCATCTATCTTCCCAATTTCGTGTTTGATAGGCTTTATCGCCTCCACTCAACTTTCCCATCATGTGGCATTCAGTGGTTTCGGTGTCAGAGAGGATGTTCCCAGATGTTGCTTCAAAATTTGCCATCGATGACTTGATGCAGAGAAAAAGACATAGATGCTTTGAATTACATTTAAAAAATTCAGCAGCCTCACTAGAAGCTGATGCTGCATCACTGACCACCAAGTTCAAAGAATGAGAACTGCATGGGACAAAAAGAGCTCGAGGGTTTAACTCTCAGATCTGTGTCTGCACTCCTCTGTTCTTTCCTCTCATGTTAGTACCATTATCGTAGCCCTGACCTCTCATGTCAGCTATCGCAATTCCCGTATCTTCCAGCTTTGAAGCACATTTGTCATACCAGCTCCTGTAGTATCATCAATGTCAATAAATTCTAGAAAATGCTCTCTGACAGTCACCATTGCAGAGACATTTTCACTAGGTTCTGTTGTTGTTACAAAACGCACCATTAAAGTCATTTGTTCCGTATGGCTGATGTCAGGTGTGCAGTCCAGAATAAAAGAGTAATAACTTCAAAAACAACAAGGAGTCTGGTGGCACCTTAAAGACTAACAGATTTATTTGAGCATAAGCTTTCGTGGGTAAAAAACCTCACTTCTTCAGATGCATGGAGTGAAAGTTACAGATGCAGGCATTATATAATGACACATGAAGAGAAGGGAGTACCTCACAAGTGGAGAACCAGTGTTGACAGGGCCAATTCGATCAGGGTGGATGTAGTCCACTCCCAATAATAGATGAGGAGGTGTCAATTCCAGGAGAGGCAAAGCTGCTTTTGTAATGAGCCAGCCACTCCCAGTCCCTATTCAAGCCCAAATTAATGGTGTTAAATTTGCAAATGAATTTTAGTTCTGCTGTTTCTCTTTGAAGTCTGTTTCTGAAGTTTTTTTGTTCAAGTATAGCTACTTCTAAATCTGTTATAGAATGTCCAGGGAAATTGAAGTGTTCTCCTACTGGCTTTTGTATGTTACCATTCCTGATGTCCGATTTGTGTCCATTTATTCTTCTACATAGGGACTGTCTGGTTTGGCCAATGTACATGGCAGAGGGGCATTGCTGGCACATGATGGCATATATAACATTAGTAGACGTGCAGGTGAATGAGCCCTTGATGGTGTGGCTGATGTGGTTGGGTCCTCTGATGGTGTCACTAGAGATGTGGGGACAGAGTAGGCAACGATGTTTGCTACAGGGATTGGTTCCTGAGTTAGTGTTTCTGTAGTGTGTAGTTGCTGGTGAGTATTTGCTTCAGGTTGGGGGGCTGTCTGTAAGCGAGGACTGGCCTGCATCCCAAGGTCTGTGAGAGTGAGGGATCGTTTTCCAGGATAGATTGTAGATCATTGATAATGTGCTGGAGAGGTTTTAGCTGGGGGCTGTACGTGATGGCCAGTGGTGTTCTGTTATTTTCCTTGTTGGGCCTGTCCTGTAGTAGGTGATTTCTGGGTACCAATCTCGCTCTGTCAATCTGTTTCCTCACTTCCCCAGGTGGGTATTGTAGTTTTAAGAATGCTTGATAAAGATCTTGTAGGTGTTTGTCTCTGTCTGAGGGAGTAAAATCTTGCTGACTTCAGATCTGCCACAATCTTCTGTTTGCCAGTAACTGTATGATCTCATTTTGAATTGTTTTTCCAAGGTAGTGGTGTGTGTACATTTCTTGGGCTGTGACTCTTCTTAGATGCTCCTGGAGTACAGCATCAAACTCAGCCATCAGCTCCACAATTTTAAGAAAGTTTCCATTGTTTGGCACATACAGCTGATCTGAAGTGCCACACAGTGCTAGGTTTTGGGTAGCAAGCCTTCTCACAATGGCAATGAGCCTTTTCAGAACATTTTGCCAGTAAAGAGACTCTGATGCAATCTTCTCTTGATGCTGATCATCTATGGTGGCCTTTAACCTTAGTCTCATCTCAAGGTCTTTCCACCTATGGAATGCTCTCTGGTGATTTGCTGCCTTCTCATGGCATGCCAGATTTCTAGCAAGATTTTTCCAGTCCTTTGTTCCTGTAGAACCCAATGTGGCTGGAACATTAGATGAAGAGTTTGCAACAAAAACAGTATGCAGCATCTGGGTTTTTGAGTACATAAGCCATGGCCTCTCCACTTTGTCACCATTGGGGATTTTACACTAGTAATGTGTTGGATGGAAACTTCTATTTTCATTGTCTTTGGAGAACATGAAGTTTTTCACTTGCTGTGGCCCATGCAGTACAAGGAAGTCCCTTAGGTTACTGATCAAGTGGGTCCACAGTCCTGGATCATCTAGACTTAAGGAACTAAACTCCACAGCAGCGGTTTCTTGCGCCTCCACCACACTCTTCTCTGATCTACACTTGTCTTCAGGAATGTGCATGGTTACATCCATTTGAGATGGAGATATGGATGCTGCAGTAGCTGCCAGGTCACCTGCACTCTAACTGGAAGGTCAGGCATCTCCTCACCACTCACATCCTCACTGGGGCCGGAAGGCTCACCGTGAACATTTGTGTCTATGTATCTCAGGAGAGCTCCTGCCTGCTTAGATAGAAAAGCTTCCTTTGCTTTCTTTCTTTTTCTGAATGCTGCCCCAGGGGGGCGTTTTCTTCTTTCACTCATGACTGCTGTTCTGTGCCAGCTATAGTGGCTCTCAACACTCAGTTGAAGGGGACAAATAAGCAGGCTGGTAGCAGGGCCTGAGTGAGGGAAGATATCAGCATCTTAAGGGCCTAACTGGCTCCTACTACTTCAGTTGAGTGCCTGTTCTCCTCAAGTGGGTTCAGGGAAGCAGCAGGAAACAGGAAGCTCCCTGAGAAGCTGGTGTGAATCAGTCCAGGCTCCTGGGGGTGCTGGAGAGGTACATAAGAGGCTCCTCCTCCGCTCTCTCCCTGCAGCTCCTGCTGCTTTCTGTTATTCCCTCTCACCTTTTCTCCTGCCTGCCTGTTCTGTCTCTTGTGCCCTCCTTTCTCCAGCACAGCACTCCACCATCTCTGTGCAGCTAGAGCAGAGAGAATACATATGCACCAGCAGCAGACACAATTTCCTAGACTCTGGGTCCTAGTGGCGCCCGCCCACAGTCTGGCACCTGAGGCGGCCGCCTCAGTTCGCCTCATGGCAAGGCCAGCCTTGCCCACCAATGGCTCCCCAGAGCATTACTGATTGTATTGCTTGAATCCAGATGTCCATCTATCACAGTCACACTTACTAATTGATACCTGTGTACTGGCTACAGTCGCCAGCAATTTACAGGCCAAATTGGTTGCTGGGGGGGTGAAATCCTGTCTTAAGTAGACCTAAAGAGAACATACAACCTGGATTTAGCAGAAGCCTGAACAAACAGATGTATCCTACACTATAACCAAACCAGCTGCATAGGATGGTCTTGTGGGTGAAGCATTGGCTGGGCTGGTGATTATGGTACCGGGGTTCAATCCCCAGCTCTGACCCCCAGGGGAACTCTGGAGATGTCTACATTGCAATGGGGCGGGAGGGGTGATTGCAGCATCTGGACATCCCGAACTAGCTTTGATCTAGCTAGCCCAGGTACCGGTAGCAGCGAAGCCATGGCAACGTGGAATTCAGCTGCCTGAGTAATTACCAAGGATCAGGGGTTTGTACACTCTGTGCAGCTTCAACACACTCATTACCCAAAGTAGCTAGCCCATGGGTCTTGCCCACATGCTCAGGGTTCGGCCAATTGCCATATCTGGGGTCAGGAAAGAATTTTCCCCAGGTCAGATTGGCAAAAAATTGGGGGGAGGGGAGTTGCCTTCTGCAGCAGCAAGGGGCACAGGTCATTTGCTGGTTTAAACTAGAGTAAAAGGTGGATTCTCTGTAACCTGAAGTCTTTAAAAACAAACAAACAACAAGATTTGAGGACTTCACTAACAGCCAGAGGTTATAGATCTGTTGCAGGAGTGGGTGGGTGAGGTTCTGTGGCCTGCAACATGCAGGAGGGCCGACTAGATGATCACAATGGTCCCTTCTGGCCTTAAAGTCTATCAATTGTGCACAGAAAGGAAGCAAGTTCCAGAAACAGGACTTTCAACTCAGAATGCCCTGCTACAAGGCCCAGATCCTCAGGTAGTATTTAGCTGCCTAACTCCCATTGATTACAATGGGAGTTAGGTGTTTAAACACCTTTGAGGATCTGGGCCCTAATCTGTTCCCTCCCCTAATTCAACTCCAAGGAATCACTCTCAGAACCGAATAGGAGGCCAATGCAGTTATGAAGACCAGGCGTTATATGGCTCGCAGGTGACTTTGCTAAGCAAACAAGCTGCAGCTTTCTGCAAAAGCTGATGTGCTATGCGTGGAGACCATTCAAATGCATTGTCCGCTCGGGGGCAGATTGCTGTGAAGGCCCATCTCACTGCAGCAGGATGCAGCCCCCTCGCCAAACACATGGCAAGAGACAGTCCCAGCACTGCTGAGAATGGAGTCGCCAAGGAGCTATGGTTGTGAGCAATGGCTGGTCAGAGATTTTCCCCTTGAAATGTCCCCCCCCCCCCAGTAGAAAGTTGGGTTTTTGATTCAAGGAATGTTTTCCACACAGTGTCTGCTTTCTTCAAAAGAAGAAGTTAAACCCCCCAGTTTTGAGGTGTTTCAGTTGAAAACATTTGGGTTTGCAGCCATTTCAGCCACTAGTTTTTGCTTTTCAGTTTATTGAAGAAAAAAAAAAAAAGTCAAAGATTTCCATGGGAAAACCCATGTCCTGAGCAGCTCTCTCGTAAGCCTCCTTGAGGCAAGGTGGGCACATCTCTCACTAGCTCTAGATGGGTTAGGCTGGGAAAGAGGACACACAGGGCAGACGGTCGCCGATGAGTTACATGATGGGTTGGGACACTTCCCACTCACATACACACACCCTTCACTCCCACCCTAAACTCATGTTGAGCCTGCCTGGAGGAAGCTGCTGCAGTACAAGGCCTTAGGAATCATCCCACCAAGTCTTGGTTATACAGATAAGGTTGGCATACACATATATGCACACGCCCCCATCTGTCCACAATTAAGTTGGCTAGGGGCCTTGCCCTGAACTGTAGATCTCAAAGGCATTTAAGCACCTAACTCCCAATGGAATCAATGGGAGTTAGGAGCCTAAATACCTTTGAGGATCTGGACCCAAGTGCTTTCTTTGCAAAGGAGGGTAAATAGTACTATTATCCCCGCTCGACAGGTGGGGAAGCAGGCACAGGGAGAGAGAAAGTGGCTCATTTGAGGTCACACAAGTAAGTCACTGGCCATTCCAGGAGTAGAACGCAGGGCCACCAATTCCCCCATCTGTGCCCCAGTCACTGGATCATGCTGCCTTGTTCTGCCACAGCCACATCACCTTGTTGTGCCAGGAGAAGCCACATCCACTGGTGGAAATGAAGCACTTTGTCCTGATCACATCCAGGAATAAATACAAAAATACCAATTCCCGCCCATAAGTCCTTGTGGTTAGACCTACTGCGGTGGAAGGGCACATTCTGGCTCACTTTGGCACGCTCTAGCCCCGCTGTAGCTACCTCACTCTGATTTTGCACTGCATGGCTCTCATGACCACTACCCGGTATTGCTATACAACTGTTTGCCTGCCTGTTCTGAAGGGTTCATTCCTGTTGCCTCTTGGTTTACATCTGGGGAGGCTACAGGAGTTCATAAGGGTGCTGTGGGCTATAAGGCTACAGCTACACTGATAGAACCCAACCATACAGCTCCACATTCAGGCTCTGGTACAGCCAAACAAAACATAAGCATGTGCTTTGTTGAGCAGGGAGGGTGTTATGGGGAACCCACCTCAGTTTCCCTTTCACCCAGACAGACGAAGGAACATCAAAACAAAACAAGGACAACACAACAGTTCTTCAATCCCTTTCAAAGGGAATCATCCCCAGCTGACCGTCCAGAGAGTCACTAAACAGTCAGCCCCTGTTCCCAGTCTCCACTCACTGGACCTTCTGCGTGAGAGTTCCAAGATTCCTTCTCAGGCCTCCTACCTTGTCTGAAAGTCCTATCTCTACTCAGGGGAACCTACCTCCCCCCAGCACCTTCTTCCTGGGTCAGGCCTGCTGCAAGGGGGACTTCCCACAGCAGCCCACTCCCCAGGTCTCCTTGGTGAGCCCTACCCTGCCCCCTCCTGAGAGCTACCCTGCAGAGTCAGCCCCTTGCTTCCAGCCCCACTTGCACTGACCAAGCTGGTTCATCCCCACCTTCCTTTACACAAGCCCTCCTGCAACTCAGCCCAGCTCCCCAGCACTAGCCAGTCCTCATCATTCATCACTGGTAACTCACAGCTACAGCACGCCTTCAGCTTCTTTCCCCCAGCTACCATTTCTCCCTCTTTTTTCTGGCAGTTGTCACCTGCCCCTTCCTAATAATCTCCCTTTCTATAGAGCCCAGGTGCCTTCTCTTAAACCTGAGTGGCAGCTGACCAGTCAAAGGTGCACAGGTCCCCTCTCCCTCTTAAAGGGCCAGTCACCCTGCGACAGATGAGATTATTCACATGCTTAAAAGTAAGCACGTTTAAAGGCTTTGCCAAATCAAGGCCTGATTTTCAAAAAAGCTCAGTGCCTGTTTAGGCACCAAAATATATGGGCAGATTTTTCCACTGTGCTCAGCAAGTTGTGTGCACATTGTGTGTATGCTGGGTGCATGTTGGGTGTACACTGGGTGTATGTTGGATTACATTGGGTGTGCATTAGGTGTGTGTTGGGTGTATGTTGGGTGTGCATTGAGTGCATGTCGGGTGTACATTGGGTGTATGTTGAAAGTATGCTGAGTACATGTTGAGTGTACATTGGGTGGATGTTGGTTGTATATTGGGTGCACATTGGGTGCCAAGCTCTTTAGAATATCTGACCCTGGGAGGAACGTGTGGTCACAGCTGACTCAGGCTCAACACAGGCCAAAAAGCGGTACCACTGGTTGGCACTTTGAAGAACTGCCAGAGCCAGCCCCTCAGCAGAATGTGCCTGACCCCGGTGGTCTTGCTAGGGCACAGTTTGTGGTCTTGCCAGCCTTATCTCCCCACCTAGACTCCCAGAGAGCAGCGAGTGCCAAAAATGCCTCTTTCTATCTACAGCTGGCTGAGGAGACTGTACCATCCACCGTCACATGAAGGCCTAGCAAGGGGCAGCTCCCAGCATCATCCCAGTGATCAGTCACTCACAAGCAAAACGTTCTACAGTGCCTCTGTGATTGCCAGGGCTGGGGCCCTGTTCCCTTTCCATGTGCACGGCTTTCTGCAGGGCTAAGGGATTCCCAAGCATGCAGCATGCTCCTGAGCCAGCTGATGGCTTCTGCAACCCACCTCTGCTCTGACCTGCAGAGCCCCCGTTGCGAGCAGAAGGCTGCTGCTGGATGGATGGATGGATGGATGGATGGATGACGTCCCCGGAGCCAGGACCTGGTGCTATGCAGCCTGACCCCAGCACCGGGCACATGGGGGCTGGGTTCTGACCACGCTAACATCCGCCATCGCTCTTACTGCCCTGGATTCCTCTGCTGCTCGCTGGCTCGTTCAGAGAAACCACCCTTCGCAGTTAGGCCCCTGGCTGGGTCTCTGGCCCTTCTGAACCCAGCAGGCGACTTACTACTTGGAGAGGCCTTTGAGGCAGGAGGGAGAGGGATGGGGGCTGTGGCTGGGGACAGCCCAGCTGAGAGCTGGCTCTCCCCACATGCTGACTCAGCCGCTCCCTCGTGGTTTAGCTTCAGAACAACACGCATGGGGTGGGGCAGCGCCCGGGCGTTGCCCTGGGAGAGCGCACAGGTGTGGCCGCATCAGCCTGGCCTGGCTTGGGGCCAGCACTGCTTTAAACAGGCGGCTGTGTGGGAAGCAAGGTGTCACCCCAGGGTGTGGCCAGCACACCAGGCCTTCGGGGAGTGCACGCATGGTGCCACCTCGTGGTGAGGCCATGCGGATGCGTGTCAGAGGCCCTTTCTCTGCATGGCTGCCAGGGTCCCAGCACCCACTGCCCCCTGCTCATGGCCTCTGTGGCAGATGACAGATGGGAAACAATCCCACCCCACCCAGGCTGAGGCCCCTGCTGCCATCAGATGGTCCCTATGAACTGGGCTTTTGTGAGCTCTGCTAGATCAGCTTCACCAACTCAACCACACTGACCCATTCGCCGGGGGGCAGGCAGGGAACACTCCTCTCTGCCCCCCCAGCAAAGGTCAAGCGGGCCCCCTCCGTTCACGTTGGCCTTTCATGGTGTGGACGGTCACTCCCCCTCAGAGAGGCTCGTTGCAGGGCGGCTGAGGCCTGGTGTGCCCCCAATTCCTTGGCAGGATGGTGCCACCCACCTTCAGGGGGCAGCAGGGAGATGCCAGTTGGCTGACCCCACTGCCAGCCAGCTCAGTTACTGAGCACAGGGCTGGGATGGATGCAGACAGCTCACAGGTGCCACAGGGAGGGCAGACAGCACTGCAGGACAAAGGAGCCCATGTGGTCGCCCTCTTGGCCTATCTCACCCATTTGTGGGCAGCTAGAGCCTGTCGTAGATCCTCCTCCCATGTTCTAGAGACCCCTGCACAGTCCTGGTCCTTACTGAGCAGCTACTCAGAGCCAGTCCCTATTCCACTGCAGGACTCTGCTGAGCAACAGCGAGGTACTCACTGTCCCAGGAGCTAGGCCAGTTGGGGATGCCAAGGCCCCACGCCCAGGGACCAGACATGCTCTCCCATGACACACATGTGCAGAATCATACACCAGCCCTATTGCAAAGAGATTATATCCACCTCTATTTGCAGTGGATATGCTCTGTACACATGAGCAAATATTATAGCTGCTGTGCTGACTCGTCCTAGCAATATTCTAGGCTAACTAGCTAAGAGATTTGATTCCATAGACACACAGGTATGGATTTATAGAGCGCGCTGGCGCACACCTTTAGCGGATGGTGTCAGAAGCAAACAAAGGCTCCTGGGTCTACCAGTCTGGAAGGCAAGGCAGGGAGCTGGTGGGAGTTGGCAGCAGGGCCTCCAAGTATTTATGGGAGCAAGAGATGTTGCAGAGACAACCCACCGCCTGCTCCATGGGGCAGGCCCAGAGGCACTGGGGATCTACAATACCTACCCGTGGGAGCAGAGGAGGCCACTTAGGGATATCCAAGGGCCCTGTGCTGCAGGCGAGACCAGCACATGAGACAAAGCACACGCTCCTTCCATTGCATCGGGTGGGAGCATTCAGCATTAATAGCTACGTAATGAAACTAAACTGAGTGGATTTGAAATTAGAGTGTGAGTCGTTTGTGACTTGAAGCAGGACAGAGATCAGTTTTTCACCCTTGCACAAGCTGGACAACCCCACAGCTCTAAATCTAGGACAGAGATTGAGCAAACCAGCCTAGATAAAATATGAACCTTGCACTGCAACTCAAATCAAGAGGCTGGGGCTGGGGAAAAGCCTGGTTAACTATGTTTTCCATTAGTGTGTATTTTCCTGCAGCTCTGTAGTTCCTGATCAGAATAGGGAGCACTGGAATAGTATGGGAGAGGGGCCATAGCCTCAGGATGTTTCTGGCCCATCCAACAGCTGGAAGTGCCTCACTAGTGTCTTTAAGGGCTTATCTGCATGAGACATTACTGTACAGTTGGCCAGGGTATAAATCTACAGCCCACTAAATTGCTGTGTGGCAACGTCCCATGTAGATACTGCTACAGCGCAGTGAAAGTCCCAGACGCCGCTTTAGCTACTACTGCTTGTAAAGAGCAGGAAGGCTTGGTCTGTACTCCAAATTTTTAGCAGCCTGGTTATGTCTCTCAGGGTGTAAAAAACCACACCCCTAGTGCCAGAGCTACGCCAGCAGAACCCCCAGTGTAGACACAGCTGTGCAAACAGCTGAGTGCTAATGTCATGGGGGGAGTTGGTGTTCCTGGACTGGCAGAACTCCCCCTTCTGGCAGTGGCTCTGTAGTATAGACACAGCCTAAGTCAAAGGGCTCTCAGAACTTTCAGTGCACTGAGGCGGTGTCCACATGGGATATTCCTGCCTGGCAAGCTAGCGGCCTGTAGAGTCACATCCTGGCTTACTGCACCCAAAGATCCCGTGTAGACAAGCCCTCCATTGGTTTTCAAGAGTTTCCCAGCCCAGCTTCTCAAAATCAAGTGGGCTGTTTGGATACATCTCTGGAATTCATCCAACAGTTTTGGGACCTTTCTGAAACTAAAGTTCATCCAGCACTAGCAGAGAGCAGACACTCAGCTGCTGTAGCTCGACGTAGCTCCACTGAACTCAGCAAGCTCGATCCTCCGGTAGCGTATATTCGCATGGCACCACAGTGACATACACCAGCTGAGGGTCAGCTCCACAGCCTGCATCTTGTGGACGCAGGGCAGCAGGTCAAATTCAGCAAGCAGGCCATGTGAAAGATGACTGGGCAGGAAAGGCACGTATCCCTTCCTGATTCTCTTTATTTACAGACACAGCAACATCCCGGGGTTCAGTGAAAAGGGCAAGCAGCGCCGACCTAGCAAAGCATTTGCTCCACACGCAGACAGTGCTGCCCCTGCAGTGAGGGCTGTGCAAGCACAACTGGTTTGTGTCCTTAGGGGTGGCGGGTGGGTTCGTGCAGGATCCGTGGTCAAACAGAATCCAGCTGGCTGACCAAACAGGAATGCACCACTCCGTGCCTGGGCCTCTCCTCTCCTCTGCCTTGTGCCCATCAGACGGTGCTACTTCCATCGGCCGCCAACCACGCTCTTCCCACGGGCAGTCTTGGAGCTGGAAGGGAAGCAGAGAAGCACCTGCTGAAAGGTGTTACTTCGAGGGGGAGTGAAGAGAGAGCTGAGAGCAGGGAGGGGTCTGGGTTTCCGAGGGGCTATGCTCTCTACCCAGCTGGAGAGGGAAGGGAAGACTGAAGCTCACTGCAGAGTGAGGAAATCTCTTGGGCAGCCTTCCCTGGGGCCAAATCCTGGTCAAGGGGCCTTTACCATTGGCTTTCATGGAGCTAGGAGTTGGCTCTTAGCAAACGCATTTCACAGACAAAGGTTGGACCCAACGAGACTGGCCAAAAAACTCTTTGCCAAGGCAGGTACGTCAGTCAGCGACACCCCCTCTCCAATCCCAAAGAGTCTTTAGGAAAAAACGGGGAAGAAGTCAATCTCTCCTGGCCAAGTCCTCAGGAAACAGTTACACAATGTCCCCCTTCACCAAGTGGCAGGGATGGTGAGTGGGTGTTATCAGAGTGCATTGGGCCCAATTCTTTTCTCGTCTACGCTGGCCCTCCTGATTTGCACCAGGTGCCAGTGAGAAGAGAATCAGGCCCAGTGGGGGTAGGTGAAATTGTCTTCTAAGAGCACTCCAGTCCATGCGTTTTATAGTGAAAGTCACCAGCTCTGCTCACTTGGCCCTTCTGACCTGGACAGACAGGGAAGGGCCCAGACAGTGGTGCAGATGTGAACACAAGCCAAGATGGTGTCTCTGTGGTCATTAGTACTGGCCAACGTGTTAAAGTGCCTGGGCCAAACCCTTAGCTGGTGTAAACTGGCACAGTTCCATTATAGTCAGGAGAGCGATGCTGCCTTACACCAGGAGGGATCCGGCCCCAAGTCAGTGAGGAGAAAAGTGACCTTTATTTCCCAGAGTTCAGAACAAACTCCCAACTCTGCCCTGGCAGCCAGTCAATGGGGCTTGGGCCTTCCCTTCTGCCAGGGAAGAGCCCTGCTATTGCTAACTCTTCGATGACCATGGCCCGTCCTGGGGCACAGAGGGCAGGCTGAGATTGCCCAGGTGCCACAAGCCCCAAAGCCTGTATATCTCCAGCTGCTTGCAGTGCCTGACAAGTTCAATACCTCAGAAAGTTCTTTTGTTTATAAGGGTTAGTGCATCCAATCAGGGAAGAGAAATCACTCCATGTGACTAAATGACCAATCACAGAGCTCAAGATCCAAATATAACAATGCTCTAAGGAGTGAGATTTTTTTTTACTGTAATCACTGAACCCTTCCAATAAGCTGAGCCCAAAGGAGCTGGGTTTCCTTCTTGCTCTGGTCTATTTGCAGCTGCCCTGCCCAAGCCCCAGGACATTAGGAAAAGTGGCCCTGGCAAACATACCATGGTGACAGAAAGTTGCTTAGACCACTCCTAGTTTGCCCTCCCCAGATCCAGCTTCACTTCAAACCTGTTTCCCCGTGCAGCATGCATGCAGTGTAAACCTGATCAGCCCCACACAGCACAAGGACAGCCATGCTACTCACCCTTTGCTGTAGGGCCGGGTCATGTCAGAGGGGAAGAGAGAAGAGAGATTTGGTGTAAACAGTGGAGAATGCTCTTAGCGGCCACATGACTGGGCCTCAGATTCTCAGAGAGCAGGGTCTAAAAGGTGCTGCTATCGCAGAGTGACATTTACTTCTCTGTATGGGTTGAAGATTGGCTGATGCCTCAAGGCAAAGGCCAAATGACTTGCTAGCTACTGGGCTTCCCTTGTCTCTTTCTGCCCCTTGCTCTTGATCACTACAGAGACATCGACGCGGGAATGCGATCCTGATTCCTCACCAAGTTCCGCAGCTCCGATAGCTTATTCCCATTCCCCTCCCAAGTACAAAATGACCCTACGCCCAAACTGCCCCCAGCCGTGTGTCAACATGTAGCTGCAGCGGGGTTTGAGTCAGGCGTGGGACAGAAGCAAAAGGGGATGGGCCTGGAGATGTAATGCGTGGAGCTGGCTGAAAGGTTCTGAAATTCAAAATCGTGATTAAAAAAAGGGACAACATTTTTGAGAAGATTTTCACTAAAATGATGTCCCCCTTTTTTTTTTTTTAGAAGCTCTAGTGACAGACCTGAGATCACTCTCACTCACTCTGGTGTAAATCAGGAGTAACCCCGAGGCCAGATTCCCCTCTCATTCACGGCATTGAAATCAGTTACACTGGTGTAAGAGAGCAGACTGAAACCCGCCGATCCTCCTAAGGAGATCAAAATTAGAGGGAAGAAAAAGCAGGCCAGAGAGAACTGGATCCAAACAGGCTGGTGCCCTGCCCTCACCTGGTGGAAATGGGAATTCCCAACATTCAGTGGAGACCCTCTAGTTTACCAGGGGATCTGACCCAGAATGGGCCAGGTAGGATCCATGGCACTGGAGGGCCCGATCCTGTCATCCTTACGCCATGTGACAGGACTACTGAGGCCAGGATACTGGTTTAGATGGACTGTCGGTCTGAAACATTCAGGATTGGTCCCCTCTCTGTGCCACTTGGGCTGGCTGGAGAGAGGACATGGCTTCCAGATGCCTTACAGCAGTCTGGGTGGGTTATCACACTGCCTGCATTTGCCCCACAGAAGGCATCCCATCCCCGCTGCTCCGAAAGATAGTGGAGATTGAGGGGGCCTCCTGTGGGGGTGGGGCAACACCCCATGCAAGGAGCTGGGGGTATCACCCCCTAACCCTGTGGATTCTGAGATCCACTAGAGGCAAGGAGCTTCCATACACAGGCCCTCACACTATCCCCCTGCAGGAGCAATGGTGTCAGGCCCCCAGAATCCATTGCAGGTGGGTCTCAAAACCAAGAGCAGCTCAAAGAATGGCAACACGGGGAGAAGCAAAAATCAGAGCCAAGGGGGCTGGCAGCAGTGAGGTGGGTGGAGGAAAAAGGAGCTGAGTGGAAGAGAGAGAGGGGAAGGGTGGGGGACAAGAAGAGACATTGGGAGCGGGAAAGGAGGAGGGAGAAACTCAAGTGAAAGAAAGGAGGAGGGAAGGGAACACAAGGGACTAAGGCTCAGCAGGGCCCCGGAGAGCGAGTGGGGTAAGAGGGGAGGGGAACAGTGGTGGAGGAACAAAGACAAGGGGGAGCAGGGAGCCTGAGAGCCGAGGAGGCAAGACGAGAGACGGAAGAGATCCTGCTAGGATGAGAAGAAAGGAGCTGGGTGTGTGTGTGTACTGGAATGATGAACTGTATTATACCATTCAGTCACCAGGTGATGCTATGTATGTGTAAAATACCGTGTTTAAGCTAAACTCAGCCATACCTGGCAGTGCGTTAAAGGATCATATGATGAACACATCTGGTGTGTATCATGCTCAGAGGTAAACTCTGGAGCCAGTCTATATCTGATCCAGGAGCATGACATGGGGTCACAAGTGGGATGGAGAAAAAGGACGGACAACTCCAGCCATCGTAAAGAGAAAGAATTCACTGCCCAGATCATGTATGATGGTGGCAAAATACCAACAGACCCCCCCACACACACACACTGGATGGCTTCCTTCCCCAAGTGAAAGGAGCGACAGTATTCTCCAAGGTGGATGCCTCGAGCGGATTCTGGCAAATTTCTTTAGCCAAAGACAGTGCTAAACTGACTACATTTATTGCACCTTTGGGAGATTTTAAAGATTACTTTTTGTGATCACCGGTCCACCTGAAAGTTCACAAAGAAAGATGGCAGAACTGTTAACAAACACAAACAGAGTTATACTTTTCATGGACGATATTCTGATATATGGTTCTTCGATGGAAGAACAAGAAAACCCTCAATGAAGTCCTGAGCCTACATCGGTCAGTCCAGACTGAAGCTAAAGCTATACCAGGCAAAGTGCATTTTCTGCCTAACCCAAATCTAGTTTTTGGGACAGACAAAGATGGAATCAGTCCTAGCACTAAGAAAGTAAAAGCCATTCAAAAATGGAATACCTTCATTGGTGGAATACATTCACCAGAACGGAGACATGTACTAGGGATGGTAAGTTACCTTGCTCGATATCAACAAGGTCTCTCTGCAGTGACAAAACCACGGATTGAACTGAACACACCTGGGCTATGGTAAAAGAAATAATCTCCATCGCTCCAGTTCTCAAGTACTATGATATGCACAAATCCACAATCGTCAGTGCAGATGCAAGTAGCTATGGACTAGGCGGTGTATCGTTGCACCAACATGGCTCTGAGTAGAAGCCAGCTGCATTTTGCTCTTGCCCACTCACAGAAGCAGAAAAACGATATGCACCGATTGAAAAGGAGTGACGGGCAAGTGCATGAGAGACCTTTTGCAGATATTGGTGCAGACTGGATTTGCTTACACTCTAGGGTGACCAGACAGCAAGTGTGAAAAATCAGGACAGGGGGTGGGGGGGGGTAATAGAAGCTATATAAGAAAAAGACCCAAAAATTGGGACATCTGGTCGCCCTATTACACTCAAACAACCTGTAACCTTCATCAACAGAAAAGACCTGGATCAAGTACCACTAAGATGCCAATGTCTGTTGCAGAGGTTGATGCAATTTAATCCAATTGCTAAATATGTTCCTGGGAAAACTCTGGTAGTAACAGACACAGTCACAGAGCCCAGCATCACACTCAGCTAACCATGAGCTTGAAGATGATGTAAAGGTGTCCGTGGACACAGTTGACACATACAGACCAGTGTCAGGGGGAAAAGAAAAAGAAAAGAAAAAAAAAAGACGACGACGACTACTCCATCTACAAAAAGCAATCTTGACAGACACGCAACTTCAGGATACTTGGGCTGATCCAAGTATCTAAAAGGACACTAAGTAAGTGACAAAAAGACTACATTGCACTGCGTGGATAATCAAGTCAAATGGACTTATGATTAAAGGCAACTGCATTGTAATTCCAAACGAAATGAGAGGAGAAATCCTAAACCTCATCCATGAAGGACATCAAGGATTAACTAAATGCTGTGAACGGGCCAACCCGTTGGTGTGGTGGCCGGGCATCAGCAAGGATGTAAAGAATAAAGTATCTGCATGTGAACATTGCAGAACTAACAGACCAACTCAACACAAAGAACCTTTAATAACTACACTCCTACCAGAGAGATCTTGGAAGAGACTAGCTGCAGATATATGTGGATTCAGAGGACATCATTACCTGGTCATTGCGGGCTATTTTCCCAAGCATATACAAACACTTTACTTGAAAGACAACATGTCACAGTGTTATCAAAACACTGAAGTGCTCTTTTGCTTACCTTTAGTATTCCAGAACTAGTGAAGGACAATGAACCACAATTCACAAGCTATTGGATATTGTCCTGCACAACTCCTGGTGGGAAGACAATTCATATTCTTTTCCAAAACTGGAACAATAGTTCTAGCTCCAAAGTGGCCAGACACAAAGACAATAGCCAAATTGGATAAAAAGGCTCACAGAGTTCGCGAACACTTTAACAACAGACTTCACTCAGCGTACCGCTGGGTCTAGAACCGGGTGACTAAGTTCATGTCAAATTGGATGGATAAGATGGATGGACAACTCCAATTGTTGTCAATAAAAAACATGTAGTGACCAGATCATGTGATCGAGACCGACATTGGAGAGTTCAACAGAAACTGTCAACACCGACAGTTTGTTCCTCAGAAAGAACAATCAACAGAGCAAACTCTACAGATGGTGGATGCAGAATGAGATGATGACTCAAAGATTCCAAACCAAACACAGCTTGTCATTGCAACTAATGGACAGCCAGATAAGCAAGCTGTTATGCATTCGGGTCACATAATTAAAAAACCAGTACGATTTCAGAGACACTTAGATTGATCAGTACTGAACTTCAAAGGCAGCACGATAGTGTAAATATTACAATTGGTAGGAATGTAGAACTTAAAGGGGGTGATGTAACGGAATGCTAACTATATTATACTGTTCAGCCCCCCCCATGTGGTGGTGTGTGTAAAATACCT
Source organism: Emys orbicularis (assembly GCF_028017835.1). Lineage (NCBI taxonomy): Eukaryota > Metazoa > Chordata > Testudines > Emydidae > Emys > Emys orbicularis. The sequence continues at coordinate 133,194,742 of NC_088686.1, read as the reverse complement.
TATTTAAGCAAACCTCAGCCATAACTGGCAAAGCATAAACTGACCTTATGGTGAACACATCTGATGTGTACCTCACTCAGATGTAAGCTCTGTAGCCAGTCAATATCTGATACAGGATCATGACAAGGGAGGCCAGTAGCAGAGGCTTATGACCACATCATCAGGGTTTGAACCCAGCACCTCCAGCACTCACTGCTGACACTTGAGCTAAAGGAGTCTCAGCTGGCAGCAAGAGTAGGTTGTCATCTTCTCCATGAGCCAGCCACTAGAGGTGGATGTGGCTCACCCTGTGCCAGATTAAGGGAGAAGTGATGCAAAGGGGAAATGACATGGAGACAGGGAGGTTAGAGGAAAAGAAGGGGGGGGGGGTTGATGGGTTAGAGAAGCAGAGGAAGAAGGCAGCCAAAGGAAGAACAGGGAAATGTGTACGCAGGAGCAGAGGAGAAGAGGAAGGATGAAAGCACCAGCAGGATAAAAACACTGGCTCTGGATCTTCTCTGTGTGCCTGTGAATGTGCAGTAGCAACGGGGTGAGCAGGGAAGGCAGAGGATGGGGTGAAGGAACAAAATACAGACAAGGAAGAGATAGGGAGGGAGAGGAAGCAGAGAGGGGAGGGGAGAGCTGAGAGCCATGGAGGCAACCAGAGGGGAAAGGAGAGGGTCAAGGGGAAAGGCAGAGAGCAGAGCAGGAGAGTGGTGAAAGAGGGAGCCGGGGAGGCAGAAGGCAGCCCTGGTACTTACACCTTCTGGTGATCGCTAATGCGGTTTCGGAGAACGTTAATCTGCAAGAGAAATACAGAAGGACAGTGAGGTGGGGCTGACACCTTGAGTTGGGCAGAGGGCTGCCAAAGGGCAGCGGAAGACAGAGCAGGAAATGGTCTCCCCTAATTGACCCTCTAGAGTGGCCTGGCCATGTAGTGCAGTCCACAGCTCCTGCTTAGTCCAGGTCAGGACATAGGGAGACCCTGGAGGTGATGCTGGGTAGCGCAGGCTGCATTAAGTCAGGCTGGGAGCTAGAGAACCACAGGGTGGGTCTGTGACCTGCAGCTCCAATAGAGAATCCCCTTTCTTCTCATCACGGACCAGTCCTGGCTCTCTTCTGCTGCCAACGGCACTTTCAACCAGTGCATGGGAATGCAGAGAGCAGCCCACACAGCTGTTCTCAGTGGCATCGGGTGAGAGTCACTCACTGCCTGCCTTCCGTAGAGGAACTGAAGGAGATTCTTTCGCAAGGCCAAGCCTCTGCAAGTGTTCTTCACCATGCTTCTCTCCTGTATGACCAGCCCCTCCAGGCCAGCCACAGAACAACACCTTCTGCATAGAGATGAATGGTAGAGCCCTACCTCCATCATGGTATGGAGCAAACAACAGCTGTTCTCGGCTGTGCCTAGAGGGGGCAGCAGCCATCCTGCCAGGGCTCCCATGAATGACAGGACATGGGCTCCGTGTCTATGGTACCTGGGCTACGTGGATCTGATGTCTCCTGTGCAAACTTGCTACAGCACTGTGCATCTCCAGCCTCACACATAAGTCCTATGTATCCTGCTTGTAGGGACCAAGTGAGCCATGTGCACAGGAGGAAAGGAAGGGGGATGGCTGGTGTGGGCTGTCACCAACTGGAAAGCAAATCCATAGATGGCTGGCAAGGAACATTGGCTGGTTGGCTAATGAAGATCCAAAACTGCTGACTCCGTTTGTGCTCCAAGCACAGGGACAGGAAGGACAGGACAGTTATTGCTCATCAACAGTCTAGAGAGGGCTTGTGTACTTACCCAGACATGCCCCATGGCAAGGGATGCATGGCTTCCCTTACTGAGTAAGTCGAGGTCCTAGGTGGCATTGCAAGCCAAGCAAGGTTCAAACACACTTCACAGAGAGGCAGAGAGAGAGCAGACAGCATCTGGGCCCACCTGGACCCAAGGAAGGCAATAGCCCAAATCAGTCCTTACTCTGCACAACTACCCCCCCACACACACACACCACTACACAACTTTATCCACTCACACACCCACCTCCTGATTCACCCTGACACATATCAGAGAGGATGAAGCCAACATCTTCAGAAGTGGCTACTTGTTTCGGCCACAAGGCATCTCAACTCAAGTTCCCCAAAATGGAAACACCCAATGTCAGTGGCCACTTTTGATAATTTGGTTTTAAGAGCAAAAACAAGGATGTGACCTTTATATAGATAACTATAATGGGAACATCTAGAGTTATATTAGATTCAGAGATTTTAAGGGTATTAAGAGATTTCCCAGATATTGCATGATTTATTCAAAATTAACATCAATGGGCCAGAGATCTTCTCAGACAACTCTTTTAGGACTTTTGGGTGCAGGCCTGCTGATTTAAAAATTAGCAGATACTGTTTAACATCCTCCTCAGTAATTCATCATCCTCATCTGTTGAGTACATCAACCTGCTTCTTTCCAAATACAGAACAGAAATATTTATTGAACACTTCTGCCTTTGCTGCCTCATTAACAATTTTACCATCACCATTACTAATGGGCTTATACTATTGTTAGGATTTCTTTTGTACATGCTTATAAAAACTCCTCTTTATTGTCCTTAGACCTGCCAGCCATGACATTTTACTTGATGTCTTTTGCTTCTCTTATCAATTTTCTACACTTCATAACCACTCATTTATATTGCTTGTGATCTATTTCTCCTCTTTCTCCACCCCCTACATTTGATTTGTATTTATTTCTAAATTGATGTCTTCAATTCTCCACTGAACCAGGATGGACTTTTACGCAAAGTTGTCCTATTTCTGAATTATACAATGATGACAATCTAATCAACTCTTGTTTAAGAAATCCCAATTTTTATTCATGTTTTTTAATCTAAATCCCCCCCCCCCGCCCGTTTCAATTTCACTCATAAAACTTTCATCAGCTTTGGGAAATTAGCCCTTTTGAAGCACCAAGTTTATATATTAGCGGTTTGGATACTGTGTGTCCATACTGACAAATTAAGCTTGGAAATGTAAATTTATACTGGAGACAGTAATTAACCATTGAAACAATTTATCAAGGGTTGTGGTTGATTCTACATCACTGACAATTTTTAAATTAAGCTTGGATGTTTTTCTAAAAGGTCTGCTGGAGGAACTATTTTGGGGCAGTTCTCTGGCCTCTGTTTTACAGGCGGCCTTGGAATCTATGAATCAAGGCAACCACCAACTCCCCATCCAGTGATTAATTAATCTTTAGAATGATGGTCAAAATGGAGCTGCCTTGTGCTGGGTTCAATATCTGTATTAGAAAATCCACCATCTATAATTTTTAGAAATTCTAATGTTTTTCTGTTGGCTACAGGAGACCATCACTGAATGTCTCTCAAACAGAAGTCCCCGTAACACCACAATGTTTCTTTCCACACATTACAGCCAGGTAATTAAGGAGTAACTGATCCTGTCCTTTGGATTGATTCAGTGGTCTATAAAAGACCCCCCACCAGTACCCTGTCCTGGGGCTTTGTTTACTAGCAGATTGATCCATATACATTCAAGATCCTGCACTTCTGAGTTACCAATAGCTCTAAAACAGGTAATGGGGTCTTTAATGTAGAGCACTCCCCATTTCTTTTCACCCCTCTGTCCTTCATAAACAGGTTTCAAAAAAGGGTTCAGACATGGTCATGCTTCAGAGCATGAGCTGATAAGGGTCAGGAGGAATCTCCCTCTATGGGCAGGATGTTCTATTGCAACATTACTTGCACCTTTCTGTGTTGCAGCAGGTTCTGGCCACTGTCAGGAGACTGTACTAGATAGGGGAATGGGGGCTGATCTGGGCTGGCAATTCCTATGTTCTCACTCACTCACCTTCCCATCTATTCATTTGTTACCTACCCCCTAAGTAGACCTCCACCTTAATCCATCCCACCTGGATCTATGGCTCACCAATACAGATCTCTGCTTGCGCTCTTCCCTATGCCAGCAGAACTGTCTGCTCCCTCTCAGTCAGCCAGCATGTCAAGCACAAACCCAGGCAGGAAGCTGCCGGCAGTGGGCCGGGCGGTACTTACTACTTGCTTAGCTCATCACAGCGAGCAGTGAGCGTGACAATCTGGTGGAGTTAGAGAGAAGAGACCATTAAAAGGCAGACACAAGCAAGCACTCAGAGGGGAGGTTAACAGAGAGAGCGCCTGAAGCTGTGACGGGCTCTCAACTTCACCGCAAGTCATGGGCACTCGGGCCCAGATCCTCAAAGGGAGTTAGGCATCTAAATGTGCTTGAGGATCTGGACCTAAGCACTTCACAGGACTGAGCCCAAAGCAAAGACGTATAGAAAAAAGAACTAGAGCTACAGACACCCTGCTCGGGCTGCCACAGTTAGCCACGTTCAACCGTGGTTTCATCGGCACAACTTCTCAACCATGTGCCAGAGCCAAATTTGGCGAGACACCAGCCATGCCCTAACAGGGTTTAGCACACAACCACGAGGACTTTGCTTGTGCCGAGGGAGCGCGTGAATGGTGAAACAATGTTAGCAAACCCTGGGTGTAGTGATGGGTGCACTGGAAATGTGATAGACAGACATGATTTTCAAAGCCAGTTCAGCTATCCATTCACTGTGCTAGGATAAAGCATAAAATAATCCAGCCATTAGGAGACTTGTGAGTGTACAGAACAGGAGGGCCCGACAGATGGCCGGGTGTTTGCTGCTTAGAGAGATTCCAGCTGGCTAGACAATCCACAGGAGTCCACGTCCGGCAGACTGCTCTGCAGTGTTGGTAGCTGGGGTTCTGCAATGCTCACGTGGTGTTCACTAGAGCTCTGGGGCCACAACCTCAGCTGGCACAAACTGGTGTAACTCTGCTGGAGTCAAGAGCGCTTTGCCGATTTACACCGGCTGAGGGTCTGGCTCAGCTCACCTGGGCGCACTGGCCTTGCACTTTTGGAGAGCTGAGTTCAAATGCAGCTGAGGGAAGGGGACTGGGAATCTCACCACAACTGCCATGCCCAGGAGAACGAGGGAGCTTTCCTCAGGTTTCCCTGTGATACAGATGGCAGGCTGGGTACAATAGCCTCAGCCGCCTCCCCACGGCAGAGATGGGGCCACAGGGGGAAGCTGAGGTCAGAACAACCCTCACCTCATATTTCTGCCGCTTGAACTTTTCCTGCAGCTCGAATTTCTCAGCCTCCAGGTCGTGGATGCTCTGCCACAGCTCCTTGGCCTTGTCCCTGTGGGGAAAGCCATGGGGAGCCGGTGAGGCACTGAGGAGTCAGGGGGGCACGGAAGGTTATCCATGTGATTCTCCGAACCACACACAGTTCTTACCCCCACCAGTCTCCAGTCCCACTTGTGATGAGGTTCTTTAGGCTCTGCCCCCCAACAGGGTAGATACAGGGGACTGGAGCAATGCCTGAGTTCCCGTTGCTTTAGCGCCAGGTCGGGACCTGCTGCCTATTGGTGCTTAGCCCACCTAGGATCATGTGATGCCCTCGGTCCATGATGGGGACATAATACAGGCATAGGGTGTCTGATCACAGCTCCCCCTGGTGGCCAACCCCTGTGACTATACCAGCCTGCTACTTACTCACAACCCTGGAGTTTCCCTCTTGGCTCCCATGCTGGGGGCTTGTGCTTCTGCTGCTCATGAGTTCAGTCCCAGCCGGCAGCCACAGCAGCTGCACAATGGCAACCGAAGCGCGTCCCTCTGGCCGCAGCGAGAGTAATGGGGATCGAGGGCTGACGCAGCCCAGAGATCCTGGGTCACAGATCTACTGCTGCTGCTTTCTCACTCCAGCACGGCATACCCACTGCCCTTCAGTGCTCCCCCCGTCCTACAGCTCAGCCCAGGCAGCCTGGCCACCGCAGTCTGCAGCGCTGCCCCTGGTGGTGAGGGCTCCTCACACAGTCTGGTTCAGGAGGGGGGCAGCTGGCCTCGCTTGGGGTGAATGAAGAGGTGGGGGGGCAGGGTTGATTTGCTGCCCTTATGGGTTAGTGATGCAAAGGGTTCCAGGACTCAGGCACATGCCCGTGGGCTCTCCTCCAGCCTGATAGGTTTGGGGGGGGGGTACTGCCCTGGTCCCTCCCTTACCCTCACCTCAACTTGTCTTCATTCAGGTGGTCGATATTCAGAGGCTTCCGCCGCTCGCTGAGAATCTTCTTCTTCTTCTCCCGCTCCGTTTGCTTCTTCCCGCTTTTCTTCTCTGTCTGAAGACATCAGCAGGCCCGAGTCAGAGGGAATTTAACCCCTCCCCCCCCCCGTGCCCCAGCTCTCCCCCACCTTCCCCCACACTGAGCTGGAGTGAATCCCTACAGCCCAATGGCATGGGGAGGTTCCAAAGGGGAAGCCCAGCTGAGCTGAGCAAGATGCTCACCCCAGCCAGCCTTTTCAAGATCCCCACTTGCCATGAGGCTAGTCCAGTAGAGGGGGCACTAAGCTGAGACTCAGCAGACCTAGGTTCTAGTCCCAGCTCTGCCACTGATCTGCTGGGTTATTCAGGCAAGTCACTTGCCTGCTCTGTGACTCAGTTTCCCTTTCCCAACCTTTGTCTTATCTAGTTAGCTTGTGAGCTCTTTAGGGCAGGGACTCTCTCACTGTGTGTGCGCAGCACCTGGAACAAGGGGGGCTGATCTCAGCTGGGCCCCTAGGTGGCACTGTAATACTACCAAAAATGGTACGTCTCCCCAGAAGGGCTTGGGCAGCACCAAAACTACCAGCCACCGAACACACAGCCTGGAAGACAAGCAGCCTGTCGGGCCAGTAAAGTCCGCGCGGCAGAGTCCTGAGGGCTGAGTGCCCTGCACGGAGAAGGGAACAAGAAGGCTGCCCTAGGTGACTGCCATGGTTCTGTCTAGTGAGTAGGGAGAGCGGGTGAAGTCTGATGCTCTGGCGATGACCTTATCTCATGGGAAATAACATCGCCAAAGGATGCAGGAAGCTTCAGTGAGACTCACTGCTCTCCTGAAGCAGGAGAATCGGGCCTGGGAGTTTTCTGATCTGAGCACAATGTCCTCGTAAAACCAAAGGAGGATAGAACAGTGGAACTGCACCACAGCCCCTTCCCCACAGCCTCTGCCCTCGGCTCAGGCTCCTTCTCCCTCACCCCCTTAACGCTCCACTTTCATGCGAATTTTCCCAGCATGCTCCCCTACAGCTGGCCCCTTTAACTGTGGGATGGAGACTCTGGCTACCACCACCATGACCAGTTCCCAAGCTGGACTTGTACCTTCTGCAGGTAGCCCCCAAAGTGCAGCATGTTGGAGAAAGCCTTCTTCTTCCTGGCATCCTCTTCAGCCTTCTTCCTGGCCTCCTCTTCCTCTCTGCGGGCTCTCTCTTCCTGTCAGGGGTAGAGCCAAAGCAAGAGGGGTCTCGAGGGAAGCCAGGGGAACTCACTGCTGCTGGAGAGACAGACTCAGCAGAGTGAGAGCCGCTGTGAACATACTGCTACAGACCAGACCAAGGGCTGCAGAGTCACATGCCATGAGAGCTGCTTACGTTCCCATGTACTTTGCCATGAATAACTCCCCCAAGTAGAAGGGCAAGCGGGGCTCAGGGAGGCGGTCACTGGACATCAACCGGGACAACAGGCTTTGTCACCACATTAACACAATCACTTAACGGCACTGCAAGTGGTGCAGGCCCCCGTCTGAGCCCCATCATCAGCCCAGCACCCTCTGGAGCTGGGCGCTGGCTTGGGAGGAAGAGCGCTCTGTGCTGAAGCAAACACCACTTACTCGGTTGCCTGGAGGCTCATTCAAGCTCTCCCCAGCAGAGCGCTAACCCAGTCCAGCCCTGTATCACCTGGGAGAGCTGTGAGCAGCCCAGCCCAAGGCTGCGGCTCAGTCAAGGGGCCATGGTGGAATATGTGGCCACCGGCTCCCTGGGCCAAGGAGAGCTTAGGAGTCTCGGCCCCGAGTGGGTCTGGAGTGTCCCCGCTGGCTGATCTAGAAGCTGCACTAAAGGGGAGTCCCTCACAGCTAGAAGGAAGGTCCCTGCAGTACAAGGGGTAACAGCAGCTGCTCCCAGCTGGTTGACTGGGGAGAAGCCTAGACCCGGCTCCATCGCTGGGGGTTGTGTCAGCCCTCCCCTGCTCTGGGAGGTGGGACACTCACAGCCACGCGGGCCTGGCGCTCCTTCTCCCGCTCGCTGCGGATCCGCTGCTGCTCTGCCCGCTCCGCTCGCCGATGCTCCTGCAGGGGAAGAGCAAGGCTTGGACTTCGAGGCCAGGGGATGACCACCGCCCCCACATGAGGGACCCAGGGAGAGCTCTCTCTGGATCCCAAGTGACTAGGGGCCCAGCCCCAGGGGAAGCATTTGCTCTGTTGGTATGGCAAGGAGTGCCCGTTTCCCTGCCACATTACCTTGGCTTCCTCCAGACATGGCTGGGCACCGGGGTGATGGGTGGCGGGACACCACACTAACTGGTATCAAATAATGAAAGATGGCACTTTCCAAGCCCTGGGTGCATGCTCCTCAGTCTGGATCGGACCTGGGTCCCCTCTCTCCCCTGAGTCAGCATCTTGCTTTTCTAGGGCTTGACCCTGCTCCCCCATGTCTTCAGCAGGGACAGAATATGGCCCTTAACTTGGGGACTGGGGGGAGGGGGAATAATGGGACGATCTGGGGCGTCCAGACGTACGATTCGGTCCTTGAGGGAGATCAGCTCCTCTTCCTCCTTCTTCCTGTTCTCGAAATGGGCATCGATCAGGCCCTGTAGCTCGTTCAGATCCTTCTCCATGCGCTTGCGGTGAATGTCCTGCATGGAACATGGCACTGAACCAGCCATCGCTACTGCCCTCCCAGATCAACAGCCACCAGGGCGCTGTGGGAGCCAAGGGCAATCTAAAGAGGAGAGCAGGGGCTGGCGGACATGGTACCGGGTCCGCTGGGTACATACTCAGAGGGACTGGCAGATATGGGATTGGGTACATACCCAGAGGGGCTGGCAGCCTGGGCACTGTCTGGGCATGCTGGGTACATGCCTGGAAGGACTAGGAGATTCTTGCGTGAGTGAATTTAGTGCCAGCCTGACAGCCCTGGTTACTGAAGCCCACGGCTTACCCACAGAGCAGGCCCAAAGTCTGCTGGGCACCCAATACTCACATCAAAGTCCACTTTCTCCCCACCCGGGATCTTGGGAGGCACCAAGTTTGGCATGAAGAGCCTGCAATCAGAAGCAGAAAGGAATTTCTTTCCGTTTGGCTGGAAAACGGATTACGGCCTTGTTTAACTCCAGGTAGGAGAAGCTCCTTCATCGGTTAATCTAGTGTTCATACAGACCTGTTAGACAGCACACTGCTGTGAAAAGTGGCAGGAGAAAGTAGCGTGCATGTGTGAATTCAACTGTGCAAGTCAATTTACTATTAGCTTTCTAGGCGCTTTAGGGGCCCAGAGGTATAACTGCCTAGATAATTGGGTTTAAAGAGAATTGTGTTGTCATGTTTGGCATGTATAGACTGTAGGCCCCGTTCTATCATGGAAAGGGGATCAGTCCCTCACAGGGACAAAAATACAATAAATAATTGTCCAAACTTTTTACCAATGAAAACCTGGCAAATAAGCTTGCAAAAGACGTCATTCGCACACACACCCAGCATATGTAAAGGTGGGGGGACGGGTCAGTTTTCAGCACAGGACAATGTAATACTAACTTGAGGCTGCCAGCCAGGGCGGAATAGCAGTTGGGGGGTTGTTTTTATAATGAAAACCCCTGTCCCTGGGCACCCCCTAGCTCCGTTTCACATGGATCACTACTGAACAGCTGGAACAACTTTGAATCATGGCCAGTTCAAGCTAGATTGGAGCAGTCGGCCTAGACATGACCGGCTTGGAGTCCCATTGCTAGCCCCCAGGGCTGTCTAGTCCCCCAGTGTTTGTGATAAACAGGCAGAGTGTAGAGTGACAGCCCACGATGGATGAAATTCACAAGCACAAAGCACCACTCCAATCTCATGTAAGTCCTGGTCTCAAGCAGTTCCTAGGCCTCCTGCTGGCCCTCGGCATGGGGTGCATTTCACCCCATCTGCAGTCTAGCGTTTGCAGTGGCAGCTACCAGACAAGTCCCCTAGCCACCTGCACCAGGAAAGCACCCCAAAGGTTTAGAAAATGGACACACTTTCAAGGAACCAGAAGTGAGCGATGCTGCAGCCCACCCCAAGCTGCTGACGAGTACCTAGCAGGTGCTTTTCCCTTGATAGGCTTTATGAGGTCATTTTCGTCAAAAAGAACAACAGAAGGTTTTGGGGAAGTGAGTCGTCCAGCAGCTCTGGGGCAGACACTTCTGGGCCTGAGTTTCAAATATGGGAACCTTAATAGCACCATTGAATGCAGTATCGGGGTGCCTCATCATACACAATAGACGGTACATTGCCATGATTTCTGAAATCAATGAGCGTTAAGCACCTGAATACCTTGGAGGATCTGGGCCAAAGTGCTTATTGGATGTAAATGCCCTGCTAACAAGTTACCACCCACAGATCTCAAAGGAGAGGCAGTATCATCAGCTCCATCCTACAGGTGGGGAAATGGAGGCACGGGGTTGGGCAGGGACTTGTCCACACTAAATCAGTGGCCAGATTAAATATAGGACCCAGGCATCCAGTCTCCTGTCTGCCGGCCCATGCTGCCTCAGACATCAAGGTGCCAGGGTTTGAATACTGAGGGCTTTCTGAAGGTAGCAGTGAGCCTGGGATGCAGATTTTGATTCTCAATCCAGCTTCACATTTGAAAAAGTTTTGCTTCAGGCTCATCACTCTTCTTAAGAGCCCTGCTCAGCCGGAGAGGACCATGGATTGAGCTCGCTGACTGGTATTTCTGATGCTTCCCTCCAAACCCCTTTTGTTCCTTTGAACCTCATTGAGACGAGGACGTGGCTAGTCCAGCTCTTCCTTGAAACTGTCAGTAAAAGCAACGTGTGTGTCCATCCAGACCAATTAAGTGCCCAACCCATGGTTACACAGCAGCATTACTGCCCGGGCTTAGAAAGCTGAGCCTACCTGGTGACACTAGGAAGGGTGGAACTGAGGAGTAGGGAGAGAGGAGAGAAGAGAAGGTTCAGAAGGGTGTATCCTTCCCAGGGTCCTAGAGCACTCGGTGCTCCCTTGCTCTGTCCATCTAATAGGGAATTGGGGCTCCCAGGGATTCATGGGAACGTTCCCATTCATCTGCAGGCGATTCCTCCACCTGGGCAGGTAGTTCTCTCTCAGGGGATGCTTGGATCGCTCCCGAGAAGGAACGCTTCAAGAAATGCACAGGGGGCTCTGGCTGCACTGGAGAATGCGCCGCTAGGCTCCTATATCAGACGCCAGAGTGCGAGGTTCTGATTGTGCCACTGAATGCACAAGCTATTCCAGATGCACCAGCTCTGATCACCCTCTCCCTGCTCCACCTCTCTCTCCCTTTGTTCTCCTTCGTCCCTTCCCCTGCTTGCTTTCCTCCTTTCTCTCTCTTCTCCCCCACCCTCTCCCTATTTCACTTCCCTTCTCCTGTTCTGGGGCTCTTTAGCTGCTACCCCACCCCTTCCCTTTGCTCGGGCCAATACTGTATTTACTGCACTGTGTACAGCCCCTGCTCTGCCATACGGCAGAACGAGTCTGCACACACACACGATCCAAGCTTCCCATCCCCCTCATGAAATGCATTTCCACTTACTTGGGCTTTGGCTTTGACTCCCCTGCGGGTCCGTGGGAACCAAAGAGAAACACAGAGTTAATGGCACTTTCCACTTCAGTGTAAATATCAGTGATGGGCCGGGCGCCCCCAGACCCCCTTTGCCCCATGCCATGCTGCGGGTAAACCTAGAGCCTGGAGTCATGTATGGAGGAACCAGGCTGTTAGCTAGGGCTAGAGATGGGCCCAGGCTGTCACATCTAGCCAGATTTCAAACCCCCCCCATCCACTTAAAGAGTATTTCAGCTCTCAGCAATGGGCCCAGTCTCCTTCCCTATTGCCTACCCAGACAGCGCTAGCCAGCTGAGAACTCCATTGCATAGGGTAGGCCTTGTTTTTGCCCTGACACCGAGGTACATGCCCCACAACCTGCAGCTGCTTCAGACATTCATAACGTGGCTCCCTGAAGGCTCCCCACCTCATGCAGGCAGGCAGAGGTCCTCCTAGCGGCTGGGTACAGGGGACGCATTTCCCCAAGAGGCTGCCCAAACTGTCAGTGCAGACTCGGGCAGTGTCCCCACTGTACATGCCCACCTCAGCCACAGCAAGCCAGCGGCGTGCCTGCACCAGCAGGGAACATAGCAGCTTTCCTGGCTGGCATGTGGGTGCCAGGTACAGGGCATCTGGTCCAAAGCTCACCCCCCTATTCAGCCCCACAGCCTACCAAAGTGAAGCCACCTGAATGGATGTGGCACCCTGTGCCCCACCTCCCCATGCCCGCTGCTGTCTAGTGATGGGTGCTCACTCTCATCATGGGGCAGGGGAGAGGGCAGCTGGGTGGTCAGGAGGGTTTGCTGTCCCCTCCCGCCAGGAAGGGATGGGTGCATGTGAATGGGTGCTTGTTCCTTCCCTCCAGCCCAACTCCCTGTGGGGCACAGGGAGAGGACAAATACATTACCTTCCCCAGACTCCTGCTCTCGCTCCCCCTCGCCACCTGTGGGAGAGACAGAGCTTTAGCCCCCAGCCACGTGCCCGATCTACGTCTGCATGGCGGATCAGTGCCACTGCACACGCCCTGCACTCCAGGAGGCAGCAGGGGTGGGTCGGGGGGAGGAGGACGATGACTGAGCCTTTCTCTCACTTTATCCCCAGGCGGCGCTTCCCACCAAGATGGGGCCATGGATTTTTAGTACCACCATTTTGGGGACTTGAGATGCAGTGGGCCTCACTTGAGCAAAACGGGTGACTATTAAGGAGTGTGGTTGACCAACTGACCACTAGGTGGCATCTTGCCTAACACATCTAGCATCTGCTATCCTGCCAGCCCCAGCACCGGAAATCCTGTCATGGCACGGTCAGTCTGGGTGCCTCCAGCTGCCTTGTGGGAAGTGGCGGGCAGTGCCAGGTTTACAATGGCTCCAGTGGCTCCATGGAGCCGGGCCCATGCTCAGAAGGGGTCCAGGCCTGCTCCGCTTGCACTGCGCCCCGAGACCCCGCTGGCTCCCCTCGCCCACCACTTGTTCCTCTCGGTCTGCCCGCCGGCTGGCCGAGGGCTCCTCTCCGCCCCCTGGCCCCACCCCCTGCTCCTCTCAGCTCCCTGGCCAGCCCCCAGTGCACCTCCGGCTCCGGGCAGTCTCTGCTTCCCACCACCTGTGGGGCCCCACCTGTCTCCCTGGAGCTGAGCCGCCTGGGACTGGTGCAGAAGCCTGGCCAGTCTCAGCTGGGGACGGGGGTGGGGTGGGGGGGGAAGTGTTGGGGGCTTGGCTGGGCCCCTCCAGGCAAGTGCGTCTTGAGGGAGCCTGGCCAGGGCAGGCTCTGGCCTGCCTGACCATGCCACTCCCATGGGGCTGGAGTGATTCCTGGCCCCAGCCCTGGCTGCGCTGTCGGCTCAGCGCGGCAGACACAGACAGTCGCCTCCCAGCAGGGCCGGTGAGTGCGGCTGGGAGGCAGATCCTGAGGGGGTGGGTCTGTGGGGTGCCTGGGGGAGTGCTGGACTGTGAAGGGGCGGGGAAGATCTGTGTGTGTTGGGGCACTAGGGCGTGGGGGTTCTGTGGGAGGTGCTGGGCAGTTGTGGTGGGGCTGTGGGCAGGGGTGGTGTGCAGGGCGCTGTGGGTGGCGCTGGGCATAGTGAGTCTGGGGGGGGAGGGCCTCTGGCCATAGGGAGTCAGGAAGTGTTGGGCAGGGGCACTGTGTGGTGTGGCATAGGCCCTCTCCCGAGGGGAAGGGACATGCTGGCAGCACAGGGCTGGGCAGGCCAGGCCACTGTGCGTCTGGCAACTGCCGGTTTGTAAATAGTGCCCTCGCATTGGGCGGAGCGGGGCCGCCCCTGCCATGCCAGGCCCCATTGCCTCTGGCTGGCCCCTTGCTCCGGGGACTGACCTCCCCTCGCCATGCTCCATTGCCTTCAGGGGGGCCCCACAAATACGTTTGGCGCTGGGCCCAGAAAAGGTTAATCCGGCCCTGGCGCGGGAGGGTTAAGGTGGGGGCTCCGACCCAGACATCCACCAATGGAGCGAGGGCAGCTCCCCAAGGGGCAGAAGCAGAGCCCCGTGAATCACAACGGCTTGGCTTGGCGGTGGCGACACAAACGCGTTCTTCAGGCCTAGCTCAGGCAACCTGATGCTGCAAGGTGCTGAGCACCCTTATTGCCATTGACGTTAGCGGGAGCTGAGAGCTCTCGGCACGTCGTAGGGGGTATGCAGTAGTGTGCAGGGCTGGGCTCGGCTCGGACGGCCAGGTTTTAGGTGCTTTTGCAAATCCCACTAGGTGCCTCTTTGCATCATTAGGCACCTAAATACCTTTATAACCCCGGCCTTTAGTCCTACATGGTGCTGAGCACTGGGCTGATACGCGCTCCAAGGGGAAAACACAGCTGAAAACTGGCTTCAGGTGGAAACAGGAGCTCTATGGGGTTTCAACAGCAGACACCCCAGATTCCCTCCAAACCAAGCCCTAGCTCACTCGAAAGGCCTGAGAGTCCCAGACAAGCTTTTCCATTTACCCCACTGAACTTAAACTCGGAAAGCAGGAGAACGTCCCCTTCTTACCACATTGTGTGTGAAATTCTCCCCTGTGCAGCACAAGGCTCAATCACAGCAATCTCACATGGCCCATGGGGGCCTCATGGGCCCTCTGTGCAGGGCAGGTAGGGAGAGTCCCTCTTGGCCGTGAGCCTTTTGCACAGCAGGAATCAGAACAGTAGCGTAGCTAGCGGGGTTCAGGGGAAGCAGCCGCTTCCCCTGACCACATTCCCCAAAAGTGGCGCCTGCGGAACGGGGCCGTGGGCTGGCTCCCGGCGCTCTGGGCGGCCGGCGGAATGGGGCCGCGGGCTGGCCTGCTGACTCCCGCCTCCCGGCGCTCCGGGCGGCCGGCGGAACGGAGCTGCGGGCTGGCTCCCACCTCCCGGCGCTCCGGGCGGCCGGCGGAACGGGGCTGCGGGCTCCCGGCGCTCCGGCCGGTGCAGCAGGCTCCCGGCGCTCCGGCCGGGACTCCAGCCCTGAGAACGTGGCCGGGGGTCTCGGTGCCCCGGACAGCGCTCTGGACGGGGAAGCGGGGTGGCCCTGCGCATGCCACCGAAGGACCGGCGCCTTTTTTCTCCACCGCTCCTCCTCGGCTGCAACCCTGGCTACGCCACTGAATCAGAAGCTCCATTATGGGGGAGGTCTAAGTTGGATATTAGGAAACACTATTTCACTAGGAGGGTGGTGAAGCACTGGAATGAGTTACCTAGGGAGGTGGTGGAATCTCCTTCTTTGGAGGTTTTTAAGGCCCGGCTTGACAAAGCCCTGGCTGGGATGATTTAGTTGGGAATTGGTCCTGCTTTGAGCAGGGGGTTGGACTAGATGACCTCCTGAGGTCCCTTCCAACCCTGATATTCTATGATTCTATGATTATTAGTAGCAGAGGAGTTCAATGGAACAGTGGGGACCTGGGGCTCAGAACAAGTGAGATCAGGCCTGTACTGACCAGCCTGTGAACAG
The DNA here is from genome assembly GCF_028017835.1 of Emys orbicularis. Classification (NCBI taxonomy): domain Eukaryota; kingdom Metazoa; phylum Chordata; order Testudines; family Emydidae; genus Emys; species Emys orbicularis. The sequence goes on along the minus strand of NC_088686.1, from coordinate 133,179,192 downwards.
ACCCCTCTCCCCAGTCTTGCTCTTACCTTCTTTTTCTTTAGCTTCATCTTCGTGTTCTATTTTAAAAGCAGAAAGGACAATTCGATCAGAGACGGGCCATGCAGGCAGACACATTCCCTAATGAATGCCCTGAGGAATTCCTAGCATTCTTCACACAGGCTGGGTCTGCACAGCTGGCATGTTGGTATTGAATGATCACAGCTGATTCAGCTCTGGACAATTTTTACACTGTAAGGGGCAGATTCTGATATCAGTCATGCCGGTGTCGCTTGGGAATGGGCCTAATGAAATCTGCAGAGCCAAGCTGGATTTTCAGCAGCGTAACAGAGACCAGAATTTGGCTTTAAGCCTGTGTACCACCGACGGACCCCAGTTGTCAGCAGGCAGGATCGAACCTGGGACCTCAGGAGCTTAGTGAATGAGCCTCTACTACATAACCTAAAAGCCAGCTGGCCCTCAGCTAAGACAGTAGAGCAAACTCATGAATATCTCTTTCCCCCTTCCCTGCTCTCTCCCACCCCTTGGTGCCACTCGATGGGACAGAACACCCCACTGAGGAGGTGTGTGGGTTACACCTGGAAATTAACAGGCTGAGGAAAGATACGGACCTCTCCAACAGCAGAAGGATGCCAGCTCCTAGCCAGGGCCGGCTCCAGGCACCAGCCGACCAAGCACATGCTTGGGGCGGCACCTTAGAAGGGGCGGCCAATGTTGGGGTGGCGGGGGGCGCTCGCGGTGTTTTTGTTTTTGTTTGGCGCGGCGGCGCTCGAGGAGTTTTTTTGTTGGTGTTTCGGCCGGGCAGCGCGGGGGGGTGTTTCGGCGGGGCGGCGCGGCACTGGGGGGGGGCTTCGGCGGCGCGGTGCTCGGGGGTTTGGGCAGCCCGGCGCGGCGCTCGGGGGGGGGGGCAGGAGTTTGGGCGGCCCGGAGCGGCGCACCAGGGATTTGGGTGGCCTGGCGCAGCGCAGCGCTCTGGGGGGGGGCGGGGGGTTGGGTGGCCCGGCGTGGCGCTCGGGGGGGGGTTATGGCGGGGCAGCAAAAATGTTAGAGCCGGCCCTGCTCCTAGCTGTGCTATTTCTCTTTATTTAGATCATTTTGTTAATATTTCAGGGCTGATGGGGTGCTCTGTGCTGTACACCACACAGAAGATGGTAGTGAGTCTAAAGACAGTGGACTGTTCCCACTGCTCAGCACTGAATTGTGTTGCTTGTGATCTTAACTCCAACCTGCTTCCAAGGGCTTGGGGAACAGGGAGAGGGAAGAGTTACCCCTGAGGGCTACTCTTGGATCCAGTCCCTGCAGAGCTACAGCTCCTCCACTCCTGTGCGAGTTTAACCCACTGGCCAGTCTGTTACATGCCCCCGTCTGTGCTGAGCTGCAGAGGACAGGAGGCTGTTTATAGTCCCCAGCTAGGGAGCCTGGCTCTTGAGCTCAGGCTGTAGCGATTCAAGCTTTTAGCTCTGGAGGGCCCCAGTGTCAACCCCCAGTGTCGACCAAGATGGCGGACGTCACACAAACCAATGGGCCTGGAGAGGGTCTGGAGTAATTGGAGACGTGGCTCTGCCCACTACAGGCCAGTCGGCAGAGCCAGCTGGAGAGGAGGAGGAGGAGGAGGAGTTTGCTGCAGCTTGCAAAGGGTTGACTCTGCATATTACCCCTCACCCCGTAAAACAGCTCAGAGAGGCATGGAGCCTCAGGGAGTGTCTTTGATGCACAGATTCTCCCGGGGCTCTTTGTGGAGCGGTGCAGCTGGGAATCGACGGCGGGAGCATGACTTGGACATGAGGCCTGCAGAGGGGAGCAAGACCTTCTCCGTTTGGGTGGAGGTGCGGTTCCATTTTCCCTAGTCCAATGATCGGGGCAGTGGGGCCAGTGTAGTGGGGTATCACATGATTTATGAGGAGAGGCGGAGGGAACTGGGATTATTTAGTCTGCAGAAGAGAAGAGTGAGGGGGGATTTGACAGCTGCTTTCAACTACCTGAAGGGGGGTTCCAAAGAGGATGGATCTAGAGTGTTCTCAGTGGTGGCAGATGATAGAACAAGGAATAAGGGTCTCAAGTTGCAGTGGGGGAGGTTTAGGTTGGATATTAGGAAAAACTTTTTCACTAGGAGGGTGGTGAAGCACTGGAATGGGTTACCTAGGGAGGTGGTGGAATCTCCTTCCTTAGAGGTTTCTAAGGTCAAGCTTGACAAAGCCCTGGCTGGGATGATTTAGTTGGTGTTGGTCCTGCTTTGAGCAGGGGGTTGGACTAGATGATCTCCTGAGGTCCCTTCCAACCCTGATATCCTATTATCCTATGATCTATGATCCTGCTTACAGGCAAAATTCTCCTCTTGGATCTCAACTCCAATATCCTGCACATTCTAGACAAAAATAACAGGAGTACTTGTGGCACCTTAGAGACTAACAAATTTATTAGAGCATAAGCTTTCGTGGGCTACAACCCACTTCTTATATGCATCCGAAGAAGTGGGTTGTAGCCCACGAAAGCTTATGCTCTAATAAATTTGTTAGTCTCTAAGGTGCCACAAGTACTCCTGTTATTTTTGCGGATACAGACTAACACGGCTGCTACTCTGAAACCTGTCATTCTAGACAAAGTTCTGCAAAGTACCGACAACCCCATGGAAGGAGCGCCTGGTGCCTTCATGATGGGAGCCGAGAGCACTCAGCACCTTGCAGGATCGGCCCCAGATCTACCTTTGGCATCAGCATTCTGGGAACTGCACCCCTGAGGGAGAGCGACCCCTTTGCGGAGCTGGGAGGAGGCATGGGTCCTTTGTCCAGCTATAGCTTGAGTTAATGACCTGCAATCTTAAGCATCCCTGAGTTTTTGCAGCTCAGCTGTGCAATCCAACCCAGGGATTAGGCAGCCCAATGAAATGCATGAACAGGCCAGAGCAAGCTGGGCAGAGGGAGATCTCTCCTAGAGGTTCAACCACCTACCTTCTGCTGGGGTTTCCACAGCCTCTTCTACCTCCTCTATGTGCTCTTCTTGGTCTGTGGAACAACATGCAAGGTGAGGGGAGCAACTCAGGCTGGCTGGCTGATAAAAGTACATGTCACCGTGAGCCAGCCACAGGGGTATCCGAGGGGGAAAGGCAATGTGGCCATGGAATGGAGACAAGTAATGGTTTGGTTTGCATAAAATGGGAATTCACCTGAACCTTCACCCCAAACTCAACTGACCTTGATTATTATTGATGCTTTGAGGGGGGAATTCCCCCCTCATTTCCACATGACTGCCCTGCCGTGTTCCCAGCATGACTAGAAGGGGAAGGGGCCAAATGCCATCAGAGGCTGCTCTCATGGTATTTCCAAGGGTCTGGCAGTGCCACATGGGGACATCCAAGTCAAGGTCCATCACTCTCCATGGCAACAAGGGACGCAACATGCTTAGTCCCGGTGAGGGACAGGGATGGGGTGATTTTCATTGTTCTCTTGAATCACCTCCAGGCAACAGAAGTGGCCCTGGTGGGTGCCCGAGGGAACTGCCTTTAGTCATTCCCCCTCTTATCCTATCACATGCTCTATTGATACCACTGGCGTATCCAAGCGCCTCCTTCCACCAGAGGGAGCGTTGTTACAAACAGAGTCCTCTGTGGGAGAGAGAGAGAGAGAGAGGAAAAGCTGGTAGGCGACTGGGGCTCTAAGAAGGGATTTAAAGGACTGGCGCTACCTGGAGGAGAGAAAGAGGAATAAAAGGAAGGAACCAAACAATGCGCGAGTTTGGCGAATGAAAGAAAGTTAGGAATGCAAGAATGCAGCATGGATTCAGATATGATCTTAGGGCAGAAACGGGGAGTGGGGTGGAAGATACAACAAGCAACACCAAGAGGCAATGGGAATAAGAAAGAGGTCACACTCCATCCCACAGATAGATAGAGCATGTACAACAGATCACAGACATTGCATATGCAGAATGTTGGCAAGCAGTGGGGAAGGGAAAGAAGAAGAAATATTTTACTACCATCTTCCTCCTCTATCCATTCTTCTTCTTCTTCTTCAAGGTGGAAAGTGGCAACAGTGAAAGGAATAAGCGGAAAAGGTTAGTCAGGTATCATAAAGCTGTGGCATCTAGAGCGTCCGCTGGTATTTTATTGATCTCTACTTTCCCATCTATGTCCTACAGCTTTCCTGGTGTTTACCAGAGTCTGCTGTGCAGGTGTTGCCCAGGCGTTAATAAAGCTGTAGAATATTAAGGCTTTTCTTCACCAATATCCAGCAGACATTACAAATATTCTCACTCACACACGAGGGAAGGCTGCAAAGCTGCTAGCTGCATAACTCTTCAGCTTCCAGTCCTCATACTGAAAACGCAGCAAGCTCAGGCTGAACTGTCACTCACACAAGTCAGTTGAGACGCCAGCTTCCATTCAATTATCACATTCTCATCGCAGACAGGCCGGAGCTGCGAACGTTTTCAATCCTGAATTCTCCCCGTGCTCAGATCTGAGGATTTAGTTGAGGCCCGTCTCCAATTATCCTCGCTAATGAAGCGAATGCCAAATAAACTCTTAGGATGAAATTCACCCCTGTGCAGAGGACTGGAATGAGGCCTACGTGCTTCTGAAGTCGCACATTCGCCCTGTGGGTTGTGTCAGTCCCCTGGACGGGGTGAATTTCACCCTAACTGAACATCAGCTGAAGCAAAATTTGTTTAAAAATTGGAAGGAACATTCCCAGGACCTTTTTATAGAGTATTTGCACGGCTCTGCCCACCTGCAGCCATGCCAAGCCAAACCATTTCAAGCAAAAAAGGAAACAAAGTAGCTTAATAAGCCAGTAGCAACCACCCCGTGCCCTCCTGCCCCTTCCACATAACAGGGAAAAACCTACCTTCTTCAATACACTCCTCTGCAGGAAGGGAGAAGAGAAAGGGAGGGAGAGAGAGTGAGCAGGTTATTGAGGTTATACGGATCGTCTTAACGCTTCAGTCTGTCCTGATGTGCAGAAAGAGGCTTCTCTTCCTCTTACCTTCCTGTTCCCTGCAAAGCCGAAGGAGAAACCGTTGGGTTAGAGCATTGGTTGCAGAGCAGCACATTTCTCCCAGGGGCTGGTCCCGGGAAGGGGAGAGGGGCTGATCAGAATTTTTCCACGAGTTGTATTTTCATTGAAAAATGCTGATTTGTCAAAACAAACTGTTCTCAAAACAGCATCCATTTCAGCATCTCCAGACGCGGGGGGGCGGGGGGGGGGGGGAAGTGTTTGTGTGTTGACATTCGCTCAAGGAAAAATTCTGGTTCAAAATAAATGTTCATTTAAAAATATAAGCTAATTAGACTGAAAAAAAAGTCAAAAAGAAAAAAAAAAGTCAAAAACCTAACAAAATGGTTCAAAACTCAGACATTTTGATTGATCTGAATTTTTCGGTGTTTTTGACTCACGAAGATTTGCGATTTTTTATTTTTCATCCCAATTCGGAATTGGGTGAGTTTTGGATTCTAAAAAATATTTGCAGGATGGGACAGCCCGTTTCCAATGCAGCTTTATCGGGGGGAGCGGAGTTCAGAGAGCCCTCCATGGCTAGTTTACACTGCTTTGTGTTATTTCATTTCTACAAGCTGTGTTTTGTCCCCCTCATTACACGAATGACAGCAGAGATGGGACCATGCTGGAAGGTTTTTGTCTGGATCTGGGTCCCAACTTTCCTGAAGTCTGGAGGTGTTTGGATCTCGGGGCTTGGGTCATCCCCACCAGTGGGGTCAGAGGGTTGGTAAAGAGAAACAAAACCAAAACAAAAAACAAAAAAACCACCACACTTAATCACGGTTCTCATTTATGGGAATGGAGGATGGTTTTATGGCCTGCAATTCTGCGATCTACTGATGAAAAGAGCTGTCTAAAGAACTAGCGGGCATTGTCGTTACTACGAATAAAAACGTGAACCATTCACACAGCTCCGGACAGGGCTGGGTAATCAGGAGAATGGAGGACTCTCTATGGGACTTGATGCAGCTGCACCAGAATTGGAATGGCAGCCACAGAGCGAGCTGCTGGCTGTCCCTCTGCATGAAGAGGACTGGCCGTGGGAGGGAAGATTTTAAAGCCCAGCACTTACTCTTCATATTCCTCGATGATTTCGTCAACGTCCGACATTTTCAGTTAGCTAGCAGGAAAAATCAAATTAGAGAGAGTGTTAAAAGCTACAACCACCACCACAGCAGCGCAGTCAGTCCTTCGTTCTTTGACATATGGGAACAGGATTTCTGTGTCCATCTGGGATGAACTCCGGGCAGCCCCATGGCCCACAATTTCCCACATGGCCACTGATTCTGGGTGCCCAACTTGAGACACGTTTGGACTGATGGTCAGCCATGCTGAGCACCCTCTAACAGCTGTATTCTCCACGTCTGAAAATCAGGCTGAGGAGAGAGCATCCAGAAATCCAGGCACCCAAAATCAGGGGCCACATCTGAAAATTCAGTTGCTTTGCGAGATATTTACAGCAACTCACGGACAGCCAGAGAAACCTGAACGATCTGACCCAAGTATTTGTTTAGACTAGGAATTTTCATTTTGATTTACTTGGGTCTTGCGTCACACTCCCATCACCTCCTCCCCTTTCCTCTGAGCAGCAGGCAGATGAGGCCCTGCACAAAGAGCTCATTGCATACAGATCCATCCCCTCCTCAGGTTCCCCACACCTGGTGCGGATGGGTGCCCTAGAAAGGCATAGAGAGCTGAAGTATCGAGCTGGAGCTGGATTAGATGTCACGCGATGCAGTTCATTTGTGGGTGTGAATAAATCCCTTTGTCTCCCTGGCTTTTATATTAAAACTCATTTGTCATTTGGGATTTTTTGCTTTTCCACTCACACCGTGAGCTAGATGCTGAGCTGCAGCGTAGCGGTGGGAGTGCACAATGGTTGCATTAAGCCACATCTTTCCTTCCCCAATCCTAGGGCCACCTGGGGCTGTTCTGGCCACCCGGGATCCCTGGGGCACCACTTTCTCCCAGCCATGCCTTCTGAGCTGGGGGCTAGCAGCAGAATGGCTAGGAGCCACCTGAAGATTCCCTCTACGTACCTACTGCAGTTACACAGGGAGAATCCTTCCTTCTGTGGCCAGTGACGCTGGGTCTGGGGCAGCTTTGAATGACTCAGCTGCATTAAGACTCAGCAGGGCCATGGCAGCCAAAGCCAAAGCAAAATGGCCACTTGTGTCCTGGCAGGAAGTCCTAGGGAGAGACTGCGGAGTCAGGGGGATGCCACTTCTGAGCCAATAGAAACCCTTTCCAGGACTCACCTTTTGTGGGTGGCCAGACCTTCATTTGTAAATTCCCTGTCGCTGCAGTGTCAGTGGAGCAGGGATGGTAATTTGGCTGAGAGGGAATAGCTCATTCCTGAGAGGATCTGTGCTTGTCACAAACAGGTAGGAATGTCTATAATTATCTCACAAAGAAAGGGGAAATTAACCACCCCAGGGCTGAGCCAGCATCTAATAATGGCGTCTTGGCTGAGATAACCCTTCCTGAGCCCCCGTTTCTCTCCCCACCATGGCTCAGCAACATAGTTCTCCTTAAATAGGAAGCAAGAGCTTAGGAACATCATCAGTCAGCACTGATAACTGAGCTCCCAGCCCAGCCCAGGGTACATTGCAACCTCTCCGCCCAGAGATGATCTAAGAGAGAGTTATGTTGAGTGGGAAGTGCAGGGGAGGAGAATAAACCCAGGAAACAGCCTATTTTGCTCCTCAGTTGTTCTTAGCATTAAGGGCTGGTCTCTCACACCTAGCCACCATTTTTCCTTTTGTGCATTGGACACATGCCATGGGACTGGCTTTTCCTCAGAGAAATCAGCCACTTTCCCCTGGCCACTCAGGAAGGCAGAGAGGCTAACACTAACTCTTGCCTTGAATCTCAGAGCTGCGTGTTAGCTCCGACATGTCGTTTATCCTGGGTCCCAATCCCTTCTCTGGGGCCTAGTAAGATTCACCAGCAACTTAAGCGTCCTGTAATCTTAAACCCACCACCATGCAAAGAAAATGACGTGAAACCTCATTACTAACTCGCTTGCTAGCTTTCCAAACGCTGCCAGCCTCCAGCAGCCCTGTCAAGGAGAGGAAGGTCTCTGCACTCAGTACTGTCTGCGCTCAGGCATCCCAGCGAGTGGGTAGCACTGGGAACTGGAGTCAAGCCTCCTGGGTTCTATTCCTGGCTCTGCTGCTGACCTGCTACGTGACCCTGGGGAAGTCACTTAAGGGTACATCTACAGCACAAAGAAAAACAGACAGCAGAGACTCTCAGAGCCCGGGTCCATTGGCTTGAGCTGCAGGGCTAAAAATAGCCGGGTCAACTTTTGGGCTTGGACCCCAGTTCTGAGACCCTCTTCCCCTCGCTGGGTTTCACAGCCTGAGCTCCAGCCAGAACAGGGACGTCTACACTGCTCTTTTTAGCCCTGCAGCCCGAGCCCCAGTCAGTTGACCCTGGTTCTGAGCCTCACTGCTGTGGGTTTTACTTTGCAGTGTAAACGTACCCCTAGGCCATGATCCTCCAAGGTTTTTAGGCTCATAATTCCCATTGAAATCCATGGACCTTCTATGCCCCAATTTCCCTCTCTGTAAAATGGAGACAACACCCATCTTTGTAAGGTGCTTTCTTCAGATGAAAGGTCAGATACAAATCATTATTTCCATTGGAGTCCGATGTGTCTTAAGTGACTCCTCAATTCTATCTACTCTCTCTGTATATGATCTAGATACCATTGGACAGTGTCCAAAGTCGGCAAAGAAATGGCACAAGGAAACACCTAGGAAAAGGAGCTGGGGAAGTGGCCTTACATCTGAAGTGGTGATGTTCAAACTGCTAACATAAGATTCACCAACAAGGCTAACTCAGCAGTGATGCTAACAAAGCCTGTTAGGAAGGCAGCTTGAAATACGTTCTCAGCCATTATTTTATTGCCCATTGATTGCATTGAACACTACGGCTCTGTCTGTAGCATTCTGAACGCGGACCTAGGAGGCTGGAAAGTTAGTGGGTTTCCAAATGTCGATTTGAACGCTTTTCACTCTGAGTTTCCTGTTCAAATAAACGGGAAAGTGAATCTCTGCTCGAGCCATCCCTTTTTGTTTGGTTCCCACTGACGGGGTTGAGCAAGCCTTGCCTAAACACCATGCCCTGAGTCTTATCTGACTCACAGGCTTTCAGCTCACTGACACATTCCTGAACCCCAGAGAAACCTTCTGCCAACTCTGGCCAGTGGCTCAGCTTTGTCCCAGATCCCCACAATAGATGAAACTCTCCTACCAAAACCCAGGTTTCAGGCACTTCTACGAATAACTCTCATGTGTCAAACCACCTGTTCAGCAAATCAGCTCTGCTGTACAATGGCCGCCTTTTCCAATGTTGTGTAACAGCTGGTCCCAGCTCCATCTTTTCAGTATTTATTATAAGAGACTAACTTAAGGAACTTTGCTGCCTGAATCCAGAAACATTACTGATAGGAAAGACCTACTACATCCTATAGTCCAGCACAGGATTGGTCTCAGGATAACAGTACATCTTCCAGGGCTTGGTTCATTCTAGCTTTAAGTGATAAGTCTTCCAGCATTTCCTTTGGAACTCAGTTTGATTGCCAATGCGGACAGCCTTGCTGTCACCTCCGTCTCTGTGCCACTATTACTATTTAGACTGTTCTATTAGAATGTGGAATAAGATTATGGATCTGACCACTAGGAAGTTTTTCCATGCTAAAAGTTCATTTTTTAAACTCCTTCCATTACTCCTAGTTCCCTCTTGAGCCACCATAATTCCTGACCCTTCCTGGTGCCTGTGTCCCTCGCATACTTCTAGGCAGCTCTCATGCCCTCATCATGTAGCCAAAGATCTACCTAAACATTCATCAAGCCGTTCCACATGATCCTCTTTTGCAAAGTGCTGTGTCACATACAGAGTTAGGCAAAAATATGAATGTTTGTGAATAAATTTAAGTGACCTCTCTCCAGCTTCATTCACTTCCCACAAGAGCCCAACAAACCACATTAGCCGAGACCGCAATATTTAAGTAGCTATTGACAAATATTTGAGGAAAGCAAATTTTGGAATATTTGTGCCAGAAACTCGATTTCAAGAGTTATCTACATCCAGGCAGTGCCCAGAAACACCATGCACTCTGCACCTCCAGCAAAGGTAGCTCAAATTGTCAGTATCAAACTGTGAATGAGCAACACATTGGTAAGTATGTTTGCACAGAATTTTTAATTAACTGATTTTGAGCTACACAAAAAAAAAAAAAAAAAAAATATCTAGGAAATCTATGGACAGTTCACAAGCAGCTAAATAAATTATTTGCTGCAAATAATCCCCCAGTTTTAATCGTGGATTAAATGGTCCAAACAACCTTTTTCTAAAATATCCACTCTAGGAATTATTTGGGGGGAAGTCAGACTAGATGATCACAATGGTCCCTTCTGGCTTTGGAATCTATGAATCCTTCTTGATTTTTGCCTTTTAACATGCCTCAGACATGCCTGTTAACACTGATCTAGTGCAGGGTAGGTTAGAACTATATTATCTAAGTACCAAATCACTGTTTTACTTCAAGTGCTAGAAATGAATGGCTAGGTGTATTTCCAAATGTTCAGTTCTGCAGTGTTTATACAAAGAACAATGCAAAAATCAATAGCCACTATGTAGTTTCATTTGCCACTTGTAGTGATGCATTCTGAACTCGGTAGCACAAACATCCTGCGCCTGCACTGTGCTTTCTATCTGCCAATGAGGGACTCGGTAACATAACAGTCTCTTAGGTTTCTATAGCACTTCTCACCTCCCAAAGCAATTTACATACACGATGGGTGGAAGTTCCTTATTACTCACCCCAGCGTAAATCAGGAGTAATCCTGCTGGGCCTGATTCCCCCTCTTTGCCCATCCCAGCATAAACCAGGAGTAACTCCATTAAAGTTAATGGAGCTGTGCCAGTGAAAAACTGGTGCAAGGAGACTCATGCTATACCCAGAGGAATCCTTTCACCAGAGAAATGTGGTCATCTCTGGGGTGGATGATGACAACTGGGAGGGGCCAATTTTGGCCAAGGAGGTTGGGGCAGACCTGTTCTGTCTCTGGAGCATTAATACCTAGGTCTAGAAACAGGCAGGTGGTCACTCGGTCCCATCTGAAAAGGAAGTCAACTCCATGGAAGTCCCTAAGCCTGGCAAGCTGTGCCCCGAGGCAGTTTCCTTACCTCTCGCCCAGGAAAAAGGTGCGGTCCCTCGCAGCCAAGTGGAAGCTGGCAGTGTCTGAGAAATGCAGCTGGGAAGAGTGAGGCTTTAACAGGGCTCCGAAGCCCATCCCCAGGCCAGACGCCTGATTGGAGGAATGCGAGTGTGGCAGGGTTTGGAATGTGAACACTTGTTTGCTATTTCGGCAGCGTGGGTCACAGCCCCTTGTTCAACTCTTCTCCCCCCTCCCATGAGCCCATATAAGCCCAAGCTGTTGTATGGCCTTAGAGAATTGCTATTTTAAACCCGCAGGGCTGAGATAGACAAGTCCCCAAGGGGCTGACACAAGCCAGCCAGCTGTCACTTTCAAGTGACCAGAACTCTGATAAGCAAAATGCTCTTGCCTGGAGGGGGCCTGGGTTTCAGACATCGGATGCTCGCCTCCAAACCCCAGCTTGTGGCTAATCCCATGCTGCTTCCTTTCCCCATGACACCCCGTACCCTCTGTGCTAGGCCCAGAAAGCCCCAGGGCCAGTCAAAGGTTTGAGTCATGTAAGCACCAGCAAGCCTGGATGTTCAGCCAAATCCCATAGGGCTGCCTGGAGATCAGAGCCAGCTTTCTCAGGAGACAAGTCCTCACCTCCAGCTGGACCCAAACCACCAGCACAACTAGCTCTCTCAGAGCCACTGAATTCCTGGCCCATTACGGCAACCATAATGCTGCTGCTGTCAAACTTGAAGCTCTCAAGCTGGAAAATACCCACAGGACTTCATTGCTCCCACAGCCCTCAAAGCATGGAGTGGCCACATGCAGGCCTATATGTGCCCTATGGCTGAGGGTCCCACATCAAGTCCCACCCAACCCCCATCCTGCTCTCCAGAGGCCAGCAGCTCATCTGCCTCATTGTCCAGAGCGATTCACAGCAAGGGCGCCCCCCCAAGAACAGTCTGAGACCAGAAGCGTCTTAAAGAAAGCGCCATTTATTAGGGAAAAGCTATATCAAAAGCAGCAGGTTCCTTCCGAAGCCAGCGGGGTGAGAGCAGATTCAGGGGGAGCTCGGGGAAGCCCCGACAAGCACAGAGGCTCAAACTAAAAAAACCCCCAGCCTAGGGCTCGCTAAAGCAGCTCTCAGCCTTTCTGCACTAAGGTGCTTGCTCCTTGGGCTGAGGCATTTGGACACTGCCATTGTAGAAACGTTCCGCTGTGCTCCCTCCCCAGTGTCCTAAAGCTGCCCCTGCCCCTCCCCAGCCTAAGAGAGGGCAGTGCTCCTGGGAAAGGCTCCCACTAGAGGTAAGTTCCAGGCCGCAGCGGGGAGCACAGGGGCACGTCACATTAAGAGCAGCTTTACGGTTCCATACAACGAAGGCAAGGATAAGAACGGGCAGGCTCCTGCGAGGGTGGGTGAGCAGGGTCTGGGACTTCCCGGCAGCCGTCCCAGGTGTAGACGGGCCTCTAGGCTGAGAGCCCCTGCACTAAGGACCAGAATTGCCAAGGGGGCCTCCCTTGCTAAATGGGAGAGGGGTCCTGGCAGGGGGGGGAGGGGCAGGGCACTAGCATGGGAAAGCTTGAGAACTGCCACCCTCCCATGTGACACGCTGGGAGTAAGGGAGCTAAAGGGGCCATTGGCCTCTGACACCAAACCAGGGACGATGCAGGCACTGCTCCCCCGGGACAGCCCCACTGAGTGTCCAGGGGGAGGGACAGTGTGGTGCACGTGTGTGAATGGATGGGGTATGAAGCAGTGACGGGTGCTTGGCCAGATGCTCAGCAGTGCCAACCAAGGCAGCCCCGTGGATCTGGCCCAACGAATGCCACACCCTGCAGCAGACATCCTCCACGAGCCGCAGGTCAGCAGCGGTTTCCTGCGTGCACTGCACCCAGCCAACACACCTGAGCCCTGACTTACAGGGAGGTCTTCTAGTGGGGGAGGAGAGGTCAGGCCTCATGGCCCCTTTGCTGAGGGATGGCTGCGTTGGGGCCCATCTGCTGAGCTAGGAACTGAGCGGAGACAGCTCTTCCCTCAGCCAGCCAACACTGCTACCTACAGCTACCACTGTGTGAAGCCTGGGCTGGCTTTTAACCAGGGACCTACAGGGGCAACGCTGTAATGGCCTGAGCCCCGAGCCCGGCCACTGCTAGCAACGTTCTGGAGCTGGCTTTAGCAGCCGGGTGCGGGTTCCCTGGTTCAGTCTGTTGCAGGTACAGCACGTGTCATAGCGCACGGTAACTGGAGATGCTGAAGCATTGTCCAGGGACAGGGCAGCAAAGATCTCATACCATCAATGTGGACAGCACTCATGGCTTTGATACGTCATAGCTAGACCAGGTGGTGGGATGGGACAGCAGGACACGAGTCATCTTCAAAGCTTCTTCCTTCCCATCCACCAGTCAGAAGTAAGAGGCCCCCGAAACACCCAGTGCCATAAGAGGAAAGCAGGACATGGGTCTCCAGGCAGCGTTGGTCTTATGGGAGGGAAATGCTCAGAGACAAAGCCATGAAGGGATGCTGGAGGATTGCATAGGGCCAGGCTTTGATCATCACAGCAAGAGATTATCCCCAGGGAGTCTTGTAGTGTTACAGCTGAAAGAGACAAAGGGCATCATCAGGCTGGGTCAGAGGCTGCAGCAGAGAGAAAGGTGCTTTGAACTACCGTGATCAGTGTCTGTACTGAGCTTTAGCCCCTTATAACACGCCCAAACCACTGGCACAGCGCTCCCCAGTCATGTTCAGCTGCTGCCCAGCTCTTCCCCACCCCACAACACACCCGATTTCCTGCCCACCACATCTTCTCCTGCCTCCTTGTGACCCACCCTCTATGCAAGTTCCCCTACTACCAGCTCCTCTTTGCTGCTCCTCCCATCACCCCCAACACACCCGCAGTGAGGCAGGCCAGCCTGTGCACTCAGACCTCTGCATTGTCCCTTAATGGCTACAGGTCCTGGCCCTTGCTGTGGTTACTTTGTGCTGCTCTGGTGGGGAGATTCCAGGGACTCAAGCCCAACTCAGCCACTGGCCCTTGGCACAATCCAGGCAGGTCACGTGAGCGAGCTCCACGCTCCCTCTGCTCTTACCCTGGTGTCACTGGAGGAGTCGTCAGGCCGCTTGGCCCAGAGGTTGCGCTTTGTCGCGCTGTCGGTTCTCCCAGCGTCCTGCAAGGAGAGGAGGAACAGGCTGTGCAAGGGTTTGCTCTGGGCACGGACAACACTGCACAGAACATTGCATCGGTCTAAACCGAAGATGGGGCCTGACCCAGAACCCTGGATCCAAACAGACCCAAGCGGTTCAGATCAGATCCGAACCTTTGGGTGCTGGGATTGGCAAATCCAGGCCATTACATTAGCAACATTGAAACTGCTCCAAACTAGGCTAACGGGCAGGAATTGGATGGTTGCAGGACAGTCACTTTACACTGGCAGTGCTGGCATAAGGTAGCTGTGAAACCCCTCCCAAAACACACACAGACCCCATGTCTCCCCAGCAGGTGCAGAGCCATCAGCTCTGCAGGGAGGGCGTTTGGGGCAGGAGCAGGCGTGGCTGCGACATTGGCAAACTCAGGTATTCCCTGGCACTGCAATAGGAGATCGGCCCTTGGTGCCCCATGGCTCAACTGATGGAGTCGGAGCAGAACGCAGCTGCATTGCAGCACAGACAGGAGCAGAGATCTTGGACCCAGATTCCCCTCTGCAGGCAAACACTCATGTAAACTCCTCGGCACCATTCCTAGATGTATTAGTAGCCACCCTGGTCTGCAGAGACCAGCTGTCATCCATCCAAAAGCCCCGTGCTGCTGCGTTGCCAGAGGGGCCTCCCGCCAGGCTCCCCACTGCTATCGCCATATGTCTCTGGCAGAGTCCCACTGCCAAGGGATGCCCAGGGAACCAATGCAGCACAAGGGTGGTGCATGGACGAGCTAGTGTCTGCAGAAGTCCCTGTAGGGTTTGTGGGGATAATGCATGGAGCAGCGAATCCCTAGTCCCCTTCCCCGGCCATGGCCTGTCTCGTCATGTGCAGACCCACCAACCCTGCAGACCCGCCAGCCCTGCAGAGGGATTTTTGCAATGTCCCTGAGGAAGTACGGCTGGTCTGGGGTCCACAAGCAGCCCCCCAGCAAGGGCTTCACTGTGTGTGAGCCTTTGTGATTAGCGCATTCAGTATGGGGCCTGTTCACTGTGGCCTGCCAGCACCCCCTCGTGGGGGGGAGGGGTGGGAAGGGCAGGGGGAGTAATTCTTTGCTGGAGTCCGTGGAGAAGCCAAGGCTTTTTGCTTGGGATTTTAGTGTAACCATGAGTTCCCGGAGGAGCCTCAAAATCCCACCAGGTGGGAAACTCTAAGGCAGGTGAGGTGGCTTGAATTGGAGCTGCTGAAGGATGCAGGGGACTTAAATCCTGCTGGAACATGGCCAGCCAGGGCCGGCTCCAGGCACCAGCTTAACAAGCAGGTGCTTGGGGCGGCCAAGGGAGAGGGGCAGCACCTGCAGCAATTCGGGGGCAGCAGGTCCCTCACTCCCTCTAGGAGCAAAGGACCTGCCGCCGAATTGCCGCTGCCGATCGCGGCTTTTTTTTTTTTTTTTTTTTTTTTTTTGGGGCACGCTTGGGGCGGCAGAAATGCTGGAGCCAGCCCTGTGACCAGCGCTAGTCTACAAACAGTTCCGATCAGCATGATCTGGTCCACTTTGCAATCGCTGTCATGACCTGGCAGCTCCCTGATGCAGGGTCCCCGCACCAGGCTGTCAAAGCACCAGCGCTTTAGTGCAATGCTCCAGCACAGCCGATACCTTGACTCCTCCATCCTTGCTGGGTTCCTGGGCCTTGCTTATCCACAGGTTGATGCGAGATGACACCACGCCAGGGAGCCTCAAATTCTCCTGCCACACAACAGGACCAGAGTTAAGACTGCATGTTACCCACCACTGGAACGCAGCCACCTCTGGGTTGCAACACGGCTTAGCACGAGCAGCAATGGTGACCATGCCCCTCACTTCCTGTGCTAAACAAGAGGAACACAGAGGGCAGGGCGCCACCTGCTGACCTGCGTGAAGCATTCCTAGAATGCACCATTTGGAAGATGCCTTGGCCAGCTTTTACCCGCCTTGCTGCAGGGGAGCCCTTGGCCATGCAGCCAGCCTGGGGAGCTGCAAAGGAAATGCGCACCTGCCACATGGGATCCCAGCCAGCAGCCGCTAGGAGGAGGATCCACCAGGGCATGCAGCCACCCAGCCTCTGCCTGGCAGGTGCCACTGAGCTGAGGGACCAGCTGTGTCAGTTCTGCACCCTGAGGGTTCCTCCACCTCAAGTCTCCCCCACCATCTGCCCAGTGCCCCCTACCTGAAGATGGGGGTGGAGTTTGCAAACAGTGGGACTCACAGGGGTCCCTCCCCCACCCCATGCTCAGTCCCACCTCAGCCCTCACCTTTCTGACAGGGGCCGGATCAGCTTTGCTGGGGGCATTGGCCTCGAAGATGCTGCGCTTGCTGGCCACACCTTCCAAGGAGGGGAGAAAACTTCTTGGCATGGTCACAGGTGACTTCACCTCGGATCGCTAGGAGCAGAGAGACAGGATCCATCTGTGTTAGAGCCCTAGATTCATGTAGGGGGCCTGGCCTGGTCCTGCCAAGGCTGACTCCCCTGCCCCCCACTCCTCATGGGTCTCTCAATGCATGAATGAAGGGCAGCCCATTTTCTCACCCCAGCCCCCTGTCATTTTCCCCTCCCCTCTTACCACATCACCTGCCTGGTGGAGGAATGTCCTCTGTCCCTTGGAAGGCCCCACTCCCTCTGTGTGCACGGCTGAGGCAGGTCCCTACTCCCCTTTGGCAAGGGCAGGTTCTTCCCCAGCCCCTGCCCTCAGCTCTGTGTGACAGACTCTCCTTGACTCCCTGTTGCTTCCCCCTCTCCCCAGGTCATACACTGCACAACCATGCAGAGCTCAGAAACCACCCATTTCCACCTAGACACCACATAACTAGCTGGGCATTCACAGGGCCTGCAGGCCCAGCCCTCCCTGGCGAAGGGTCAGGGCCGGCTCCAGGGTTTTGGCCGCCCCAAGCAGCCAAACAAAAACAAAAAAGCCGTGATCGCAATCTGCTGCGGCAATTCGGCGGGAGATCCTTCACTCCGAGCAGGAGTGAGGGACCGTCCGCCGAATTGCCGCCAAACAGCTGGACATACCGCCCCTCTCCGGAGTGGCCGCCCCAAGCACCTGCTTGGTAAGCTGGTGCCTGGAGCCGGCCCTGCGAAGGGTCCCTCCCCCATTAACTCGGGGCTCCATTTACCTGCACAGCTGAGGTGTATTTCTCCAGTTTCTCCTCGATCCGGACGCTATTGGCTGGATGTCTCACACTGGCACTGGGGAGGGGGAAGGGATGGAAAAGAGCAGAGTGAAATCCCCCAACTTCCTTCATGCCATGGCAACGTCTGCCTAGTGACAGGCAGGCCTGGGGGAGGTCTATTTGGCACCAGGGGAGCTGGGTTCTACTCCATTCAGGCTCTTATACCATGGTACCAAGTGCCTATTCCCAGCTCTTCACTGGGAGACATGGGGCAATTCCATTTCCCTCTCTGCCTCAGTTTCTCCCTTATAAAATGGGGATAAAAATACTTTAGCTTCACTTATCATATTACTACACTGAAGCCAGTTAAGTAGTTTTTAAGATGTCTGACATAGTCCGTTACCAAATCTGAGCACATCTTTGATGGATCCATCCTCACAAGCTGCCCTGGGGAGGCATGGCACCTCTATCATCCCCACACTGTACAGCTCCAAAACTGAGGCCACAGTGGAACAATGGGAATTCGATACCTAAATACCTTTGAGGATCTTGCCCAAGGTCATGCAGAGAATCTAGGGCAGAGCATGGAACTGAACTTGGGTCAACAAAGTCCCAGGCAAGCACCCTACATATCCTATGTCCAAAGAGCTAGAAAGCAGATGTATGCTGTAATAGTACTTTACCTATCAGGGAACATCATGAGACCCAGATTTGCCAGACTCCAGTCTCTGGCAATTCATGACCCAAACCCAGAATCTTACCCCTGCTCTGTCCTCAAACCCAGAGTCCCAGCTTCCACCTTCATCAGTTCCAGAACACAGATGACCAGGGTCAAGAGACACCATCGCAACAATTGCTTCTTCCAGGAGTCTCTGGGTCCCTCGGGGATAACGAAGGCCCCGTACCTCTTCACATTGTGTTGTGTCTCCAATTCCCTCCAGCTGGAGAGGGAATCGCGACCCCCCGGTGATCAGTGAGAGAACTTCTCCATTATATTTATGTACTCATTGCACAGGTGTAATTAGTACAGTCACAAAACGGTGGTGAATGCACATTGTCAAACGGCAATGTACGCACATGACAACTTTGGCTCATACCATCTAATTCAAACATCTCCATCTCTCTCCCAGTTGTTCGGGGACCACTTCCCTGATTCCCCAGCCTCTTACTGCCCCAGTATCCACTCTCCACTCAGCTAAGCTGCGTGTCAGGGAGCTGACACACCAGCCTCTCTGCCCAGCCAGCTGTTTCCACCCCAGGAGTCATTTATGGGGCTGAAAGGAGGCAAAAATCTGGAATTCTTTGGGTGTTTCCTGGATAGAGGTGATTTGATCTTGGGTTTGTTTCATTGGAAGAGAAATCAACTTCATGTTTGTCTGGTTCCCTCCTGTTCATCAGGGAGCAGATTTTCAGTCACGGTTTTCAGAGGAAGCTCTTCCTCCCCCCGCACACACTTTTTCTGCATTGTTCTCAGTGCAGGACTTCCCCCTCACTGATATTCAGTATTTGATAAAGTCAAGGGACCCCCATTCTGATCTCACATCAGTTTTATTCCAGTAGAGACCCACTGAGGATGGAGTTTCTCCTGATTTACAGTAGGGTGAGACAGGAGAACTGAGCCCAGGGAGGAGAGACTTTACTTAAAGAAGTCTCCTGCTTTGGTCAATTTCAACCCAAGAAGTTCGAATATGGATCCACTTCTGGAAGGAGCACAGCTGAGGTATCACCACTAGAGCCAAGCGCTCAGCACATTTGCTATTTGCCTAATACTATTTCCCGTTCTCTGGCACTGCACAGACTATGAGCCTGGATTCTAGTGCCATGGAAGTCAATGGGAGTTTTGCCAGCCACTTCCATGGGAGCAGGACCAGGTCACCATAGACAACCACTCCAGTGAAGCCAAATGACAACACACCACACAATGATGCACTGAGGGCAGGTCTCCTGCAAGGGGAACACCCCCAAATTCCACAAGAGGTCTTTGACTCTGGACAGGCCCTGCCACACAAAGAGGTGCTGGGGTAAACTTTGCATAGGGTTGAAATGCCAAGGTGCAGTCTGGGCCTGGTTAGTAGGAAGCACTAATAGGGGTCTGATCAGTAGGGCTACAGTATAAGCCAATAGACAATAAAACTGGAGGACTCAGACAGACAAAATATGCTCTCTGGATCTTCTCACCAGGGCCATCCAAACACCCCTCCTCATGTACAACAGTGAGGCCTAATGAACAAAGAGGTGGGGGAGGAGATCTGAATTCTATTTGTGGAGCAGGAGCAATCACTAGATTTGCTGTGCAAGTCCAGGGGAGCGAGGATACCCATCATCAGAGGTGGTGTACTAGGATTAATTCATTAAAGTTTGGGGCATGCTTGGAGATCTTTGGATGGCCGCTGGTGGGGGAAGGTCAGAGTGATTAGCAGCTTCGTGACATTACCAGAAATACAAGTAAAACCCACTGACCTTCTGGTTAATGCATTTTCTTCCTTGTCTTTTCTTGAGATCACCTGGAAATGCAAGCAAGGGAGATGAGACATGGAACAATGGGAGGGCACGAGATGGGCTGGGAGAAGGCCCCCTTCCTAGGGCTGGGGATGAGCAGGGCTGTGTGAACTTTCCCATGTCTCCCAGAGTTCAGACATTCACCCTAGCACAGAGCAACATTTGGTGGCTTCTCTGAGCCACGTGAGCAATCTGTACCAGCAACCTTGGAGTCCAGAACCCCTTCTGCTTCAGATCCCAACGGGGACCATGGAGTACCTGAGGGGGGGGGGGGGGGGAGGAGAAGAGAAGAGGGTGTCTCAAACACGACAGAAAAGTTCCCAACGTCTTCAGACTTCAGGAAAGGTTTGGTCTGAGTGAAAATGTGGGTCGGTTCCAATCACTTCTGAACCTGGTCCCCTCCCCTTGGGGCTGGCTAAGGTACGGTGGAACCCTGGACCAAGAACATGTTCAGTTTCCACTCTGCGCCAGAGATTCTCTCATCAGTCTATTCCCTCCTCCACAGCCCATGCATATCTCCATCCCTCTGGCCTCACCATTTCTCTTTCCTTCCTCCCCCTGCCCTCAAATGTCCCCTCTTTCTTCCTTCACTGCAAGCGCACCCCCCCTCCCCCATCTCCGTCACTGCAAGCAGCCCCCAACCAATATCCTGACCAGCCTACCTCATCCTCCTGCCCCGTGATCCCAGAGAACAAGAACCTTCTGGCAAGACGTCCTGATGGAGAGGTGGCATCTCTCCATCCTGTGCCGAAGGCCATCCCTGCAGAAACTGCTCTAAAACCTGCTTGGCCACAGCACCCTGACTCCGTTCCAACAGACGGAGTTCCAGCTACTCTCCTTCTGGATCCAGGCAATCCATCCATAAGAAAACCCTTCCCAGGCAGGACTGATCCCAGCACATATGCTGGACATTTTTCAGCACAGAACAACTGCCCCCTGCTCAATTCCGCAGAGCCAGACTGCCCTACAGCTTCCCTAGCTACTCAACTTGGAAAGTCCTGGGGTCAGTACAGCGTGTGCTGCAGGAAACGCCCGTATCTGGGACAGCACGAGCCAGGAGAGGAAAGGATTACAATCCTTCATCTCCCCAAGTCTGCAAAGATCACTGCTCCGGAGGGGTGTGACCCTACGAGTCCCTCAGTGCCAACTGGCAGAGGGCCCACCATGCCATAACTTACGTCAGCCCTGGCTCACTCATTGCCGCAACATGTTTCTAAAACCTGTGTTAATTGGTGACATGTTGTCCAAAAAAAAAAAAAAAAAAAAAAAAAAAAAAAAATCAGTGAGTGATGCGTGTATGGATTGTGAACAAAGTTACAGATGTGTTCTGGAAACAGGTTCTTAAAAGAGGTTTTGGAGGCAGAGCCTAGACCCAGCCTGCTCTAGACAAAGGAATGCGTATTTACCTGTCTGTCCGGCTGGAGAGGCCAATGAAAGGACATTTACATATATGGTAAACAAAGCTATCAAGCAGGGAAGAGGATTGTTTAACAGTCACACCTGAGGACAGAATCTGTACCCAAGGAAGCCTTCCTGGCTCAAGGCAGAGACAATGGATTTTGGGTAACATCATGGGAGCAGAAAGACATTTTAGTTATCTATCACTTAAGGCAGTGGTTCTCAACCAGGAGTCCAGGGCCCTCTGAGGGCAGCCACAAGCAGGTTTCAGGGGGTCCAACAAGCAGGGCCAGTGTTAGTCTTGCTGGGGCCCAGGGCAAAAACCCAAAGCCCCGCTGTGGGGGGGCTGAAGCTCAGGGCCCTGAGCCCTGCCACCTGGGGCTGAAGCCGAAGCCTGAGCAACTTAGCTTCGCTGGGATCCCTGTGGTGTGGGACCCAGGCAATTGCTCTGCTTGCTACCCCTCACACCAGCCCTGGCTTTTATATGTGGAAAAACAGTTGTTGTGGCAAGGGTGGGCTGTGGACTTTATAGCATGTTGGTGGGGGCCTCCGAAAGAAAAAGGTTGAGAACCCCTGACTTAGGGTGTACATAAGGGTATAGCACCCTCTGGACCTATGAAAGTTGGAGCCCCTGGTCTGGAGAGCTTGGGATGCTGGAAACTGAAGGCAAGTAAGGAAATTGCTTGGCCAAAGATTGTAACTTGCCAACGTTGAGTTGCAGTCACTAGAAAGCACACGTAGTGGTGTTTGTAACCACAGCGGTCTCTTATTCTTGCTTAATATCACTTCAATCTCTTTGTTGATAAGCTTTCTTAGTTTTACTATGAGCCATCTCAGTGCTGTTATACAAAGGTGAAGAGAAGCTGAGCTAAGCTAACAGACTGGTGTGTGCTCGGTGTCTTTGGAGGCAGCGAACTTAATTCCTGTGAGTATCCAGGGAGAGGCACTGGACATGGCAGGACAGCGGCTGGGGAACTTGGGGGATGGAATTCACTATTACCTACAAGGCAATGTTTAGACTGGCCTACTCTTGAAGTGTTTGCTGGCCAGGCAGAGAGGCTGGTGGGGCAGGGAGCGGACCCACAGCTTAGCAGCAGCAAAGCTCCCACTTGCCCAGGCAGAGGGGCAGCACAGCGGCTCCTGATTCGGGGGTCCTGAGCAGAATTCCGCAATGCGAAGACACAGGACAGACAAGTTGAGCAGCTGGCATGCTGTGCTCACAGACCCCTGGGGCCACTCATTGGAGCTGCACCAGGGAGGAACGTGGCCCGCCCTACAAGGCCCTTTTGGGGAACCTGAGGCAGAGCATGACCAGTGATTTGGCTGGGCACTGCCTTTTGCAGAGACCGGCAGCGCCTCTGTGGCCCATGGGACCAAGCGCTTCAATTCTAGCTTCTCCAAACTTCCATGCTTCCCTGGATCCTTGTAATGGGGCTTCCCGAGTCTCCAACCCCCCGGATGCAGAACACACAACTCTGCCTCTCCAGTAAATGCTACAAGGAGATGATCTGGGAATAACCTGAGCCCAGCTGGAGCAGCAAGTAACAATGGGAAGGAGAAGACCTGGACTGGATTTCTGCACCCATAGGGACTGGACTCTAGAGAGGAAAATAATCTGAGCAGGACTGCAGCACCCACATGGAAGGGCCTCTGCCTCCTATGCTCTATCCACCTGGACTCTAGGTTCAGCCTCAAAGGAGAAAACCTGGGATTGGATCTCTGTGCCCACTGGAATGGAGTCTGCAAGCCCCCCCCTCCCAGCCTGCAGAGAACTGAGCAAACTACTCCTGCTGAGGACAGCTGGAGGGAGCCTCTCCCATACAGCTAGAATAAACCCAGCTTCCACTGCCACTTTTCCCTGCCCATTTCAGCACTCACCCGGAAAGAGACCGTCCTGGGGCTGATGCGTTTGAACGAGCTGCTGTAGGTGATCTGAGTGGGGGAAGCAACCGAGGAGCCTCCGGGTCTGTCTTGGGTGGTGGGCGACCCTGCTGTTTCCTGAGCCCGCGGGGGATTCCTTGCTGTATCCTGAGGGAGGAACACACCCCCACACATCAGTCAAGAGCCAGCAGGAAGGTTTCCAGCCGTGGCTACGAGAGCCGGGAGCAACACTTGGGGGCTCAGCAGATCCACCAAGCACCTGAGCAGCCCAGACCACTGGAATCCCGACTGGATGGGCCAAACCCCAAGCTCCTCCCTAGGCCCAATCATCACTGAGGCCAACGGGGGGGGGGGGGTTGCCTAGGAGAGGGCTCAAGGTTTGGCTCAGTGAGGGGAAGCGGGTACTGGCACTATCTCATCTAGAGGCAGAGTTCTAGAGTTGGGGAAGTAACACCCCCACTCCCTCCCCCCCCCCCATCCCTTTCTCCCCTTTGCCAGCACTGCTCTTTCCAGGCCCAAGTGCAGCATCGCCAAGCCCAGGATCCAAGTCATGATTTTTAAATGAACGTGTTCCAGGCTCTTTGCCGTTTAGTGTCAGAGCCTTTGGGTCGCACCCACTTCACGTTTTCAAGCTTTTCTCCAGAAGGTTCGATGCCAGCTCCCTTTTTAAACAGAAGCCAGGATACTCACAAAGTCACCCGGGCCCAGCTCCTCAGAGGCACCTCGTTCCCACTGAGGATCTGGGGCTTTTAGGGAAAACCCCCAAGTGTCGTGAGACTGCTGGTAAAGTGCCACGAACATGCCTCTCACCTGCTGGCTGGAGGGGCGAGTAACTGGGGAGTCTGGTTTTTGTTCTATGCGGCTTCCTCCCCTTGAGAAGACTTTCACCTCCAGGTGACTACGGTCTTTCTGCTCCCGAGCCGATCCCCGGGGCTGGCCTCCCGTCACCTCTGGCTCCTGCGGGGGCTTGTCAGCTATCAGGTCCTTCTCATCCTGAGCCAACCCCTGATGCTGTTCTCCTACCAGGATCTTCTGCTCCGGAGCCAACCCCGGACATTGTTCTGCCTTTGGGCCCGTCGGCTCTTGGGCCAGCCCCTGGTGCTGCTCCCCTGCCAGGGCTTTCCCATCCCGAGCTGACCCCCGACACGGGGCTGCCTCTAGGCGGCCTGCTCCCATGTCTGGCTCCCTGCAGTTCTCTGGCTGCTCCTTCTCCTTTTGGAGGTTTTCTGAGCTCTCCACCTGCCACCTCTGCCTCCTGATCTCTTGCGGTCTCAGCACCGCTGTGAGCTTCTGCTCGGACACCTCCTCTTCGGCTGTGGCTGCTGCTGGTGGCTCTGCTTCCTTGAGCCGCCGTAGCCTGCAGGAACAGAGAGAGGGCACTGACACCCTTGGACAGCCAGGGGCACTGGCAGGCTGCTTGTTAGACAGCAAGTGAATCCAGCCCAGCTGAGAGAGGCCACCTATGGAGCACCCCCATTTTATCCCAATGCACCCTGCACATACGGTTACCCCTCTTTGAATCCCTATTCTGCAGGCATAGGCTAGGTACCTGTGTGGTCCTATACAGCTGATGGGGGCAGAGCATTGTCGGGGCTCCACGCCCCAGATCAGCCTCCATCCCCCTGGGAGCACTGAGCTAGCACCATGGGGAGGCAGAGCCACTTGCTCCTCTCTCCTGGGAACAGCAGCCAGAGCAGCCTTAGCTTGCTCTGAAGAGGGCAGGATCCTGCCCTTTGTCTTGGGCAACAGGCAAGGAAGAAGGGGGTTTGGAGAGCAGGTGGAGGAAGGTATTTATACCAGTGGATTCCAATTAAAATATAGGGGTTAAGATTTTCAGAGGAGTCCAGGGGGATTTGGATGGGTAATTTCAATGGAATGTGTGTCTCTAATTCCCCTGGACTGCTTTGAAGATCTTAGCCTTCAGCTTTGTATCATAAGCAACAGTGATTAATCATTCTATTGCATCAGTCCTCCATGGCTCTGAACAGGATCGGCGAAGTAGCATATCGTTATCCCCATTTTACACTTGGGGAAACTGAGGCATGGGGGGAGTGATTTGCCCAAGGTCACATAATGACTTGGTGGCAGAGTCAGGAACAGAACCCAGGAGTCCTGACACCCAGTGTCCTACTCTAGCCACTAGACCCTTCTGCTTCTCAGAGCCATGAATTGAACCTGGATTCCCCTGTTCTAACTGCCCCACCCCGCGGCCCTGATCCAAAACCCGTTTGATGGGAGGACTCCCACTGAGATGTGGGCTTTGGCTCCGGCCCAGCAGAGCAAGACAAGCCGAGCGGGTGTGCAGCATTCCGGGCGACGCCGGCACTGCAGTCCCAGGTAACCACCCCTCTCCTCTCCCACCTCTCCACTGCCTGCTTGTTGGGATCCTGCACAGGGGAAAGGGCTTCATCCTCGGCGTCAGTGGTGGAGCTCAGGTTGCGGTCTCTCCGCCGGCGTTCTCTCGCTTGTTCCTCCTCATCCTCCAGAGTCCTCTGCCTGGCCAGGCTGCTTGGAAAGGAGACAAGGGCATGCCAGAGACAAGGGAAGCGAGGTCAACTCTTTCATTGGACCCATTTCTGCTGGTGAGAGATAAACTTGTCTCTCTCACCAGCAGAAGTGGGTCCAGTAAAAGAGATTACCCACCTTGCCGCTAATATCCTGGGACTGACATGGCTACAACAACGTTGCGTACAAGAACGTGCCAGTCAGATACCAGTGGACTGGGTCACTGTAGGAGCATAGCTACCAGGGGACCTCTCTCTGAGCTTGCAGAGAGCAAGTGATCACCCCAGGGGTCAAGGAGGAGCTGTACAGCAGCGTGCAATTGGCCAGTGGCACAGCATCCCAGTCAGATACACGGCAGTGTCCCGCCCCAGTGGGTATCGGCTGGGGGAGGATGGAAAACAGGAGCAGAAATACAAACTGGATTACATAGATCTAATCATGTGT
Source organism: Emys orbicularis (assembly GCF_028017835.1). Lineage (NCBI taxonomy): Eukaryota > Metazoa > Chordata > Testudines > Emydidae > Emys > Emys orbicularis. The sequence goes on along the minus strand of NC_088686.1, from coordinate 133,153,032 downwards.
GATGTGTAATCCTGACACCTACACAGGAACAGGCTACTCTAAACATTAGGAAATACCTGAATTAAGCGCTTGACTTTGAACCGTAATGTAACTTCCGTACATTAAAGGAACACTTTTTAAATCTTTAAGTTTGATATAAGCAAACCAGAAGTTCCATCACATGGTACCATATGGTCCCCCAATTTGGGTCATCAGCAAGGTTAGAATCTGGGCTTCCAGTCCAAGGTCTGTAGGGGAGCCCGCTCTAGTGGGCACAGACTCTTTCCCTGGCATCACACCTGCTTCTAGCAAGAATCCCTCCCTATCTCTCTCCCTCCTTGCCAACCCCACATCCCCTCCTCCCCATTTGTCTTGCAAGTTTCTGCTCCTCACTCCTCCACATTACAGGAAGGAAACTTCTTGCTTCTCCTAGGAACCAGCAGAGAGGGACATTGTGAGCACAGGAGACAGATTCCCTGCTCTCAGATCCTACACTTGGTGCTTTTTGCAGTCCTTGACAGCCAATTGCAGAACAAGTCCTGCTCAGTCCCTGGGCTGATGCATGCTCAGTGGCAGATGGAGTATACTCGGTCCACACGGTATTTTTGGAGAACAACATTGCTCACTAGAGGTTTGTTAAACTGGGATGTTGCTAGAGGCTCATAACTTGGCCAAGTTTGGGTGGATTTTCACAGGAAGAGCAACACCTACAACCCTGGCATAGAGGCCAACTCCCTGCCAAATTTCAAGACCCTGCTCCAACCATGTTGGTGCTAGAGCTTCTTAATGGAACAGTTGTAAGATTTATTTATTTTAAAAATGGGCAAAATGTATTCTCTTCCCTCCCTGCACGGTCTCAGAAATGACTGAACCCTTTTCCCTTAAACTTACAAAAACAAAAATTCAGACAGAGGTAGGCTCCTGAGACAAAATTTTTTAGTCTGAATGGCTGAAGTATGGTAAAAAGTTACAAGCAACTAAAAAAACAATGGAAGGTGTCAGGCTACCATCATTACCAGTTCTGCCTATAAGTAAAGGTCATTAACATTCCATCACCACACACACACCCCAAACACAACTGAAAAATGGCTTTCCAACCAAAGTGATTTTTTTTTTTGCTTAAAATAAATAAATCTTTTACCAAAAGGATTTCAGTTTTTAAGCACAAACTGTAGTTTTCTCAGTAAAAAAGTTTAAAAAAAAAATTAAAGCTTTTGACACCAAGAAAAACATGTTATAGTTTTTACTCCGCCCTCCCCCACTGAAGTTTTGAAATTTTCCACCAAAAATAATTGGCATATTTTTTCAGCTCTCTCTCTCACACACACACACACACTCAAGTGGTCCCACACTGTGCTGCAAATAATGCCCAAGATCATTAAAACAAAGAATTTTAAAAACCAAATTGGTTTTCCACCACAGATGCTGTTTGTTGACTTTTTGCACGACTCAGCGCAAGGCTCATCTACACAGAAAAGTTATAACAGTATAACCTGAGGTTTGAATTTAAACCAAGAGAACTTCTCATGTGGACACTCTTATTCTTGTGTCAGAGGGTCATTATTCAGGCTGTGTCCACACTGCCAATTGAACGACAAAAGTTTTGTCGTTCCCATGTGCTTGAAGAAGCCAGCCGCCTCTCCTCCCCCTGCCCCGAAAGACAAAAGTTTGCCGCAGCAAGTGGCACTAAACATCTCGCTGTCGGCGGGATCACTCCTGTTGACAACGCGAACCCCGCTTGTAGGGGGTAGACGTATTTTGTCGGCAAAAGTGCCAACAAACAGCGTTTACACTGCCCGACTTTTAGCAACATGGTAGTGTCGCTAAAAGCTGTGCAGGGTAGACAAAGCCTCCTTTTGGTTTATATATTAGTGTCATATTAATGGAGATATCCTATCTCCTAGAACTGGAAGGGACCTTAAAAGGTCATCAAGTCCAGCCCCCTGCCTTCACTAGCAGGACCAAGTACTGATTTTGCCCCAGATCCCTAAGTGGCCCCTTCAAGGATTGAACTCACAACCCTGGGTTTAGCAGGACAATTGCTCAAAACACTGAGCTATCCCTCCCCCCCCCACTTGCTTTGGAAGTGGTTTAAACTGACAAAACTACTCCAGAATAGGAGCGGCCACGTAGGGAGTTATAGCAGCATAATGCAATCAGTTTAAGTAATACCAATATAATTATACCAGTTTATAACAGGTAGAACTTCCCCACACAGATAAGCCCTCAAATGATGAAATCACAAGTCAGTTTAATTTTTGCTTATCATCAATTTCCTTAATAATAAATAATATATGGAGATATACCTATGTCATAGAACTGGAAGGGACCCCAAAAAGTCAGAGTCTAGCTAGCCCCCTGCCTTCACTAGCAGGACCAAGTACTGATTTTGCCCCAGATCCCTAAGTGGCCCCTTCAAGGATTGACCTCACAACCCTGGGTTTAGTAGGCCAACACTCAAACCACTGAGCTATCCCTCCCTGCCTTTTTTTACAGAAGATCTCAGACATTTTAATAGTGTAGTCCACATCTTAATTCATCAGTTGTTACACTCACCACCTACCCTGCCATTCACACTTGTGTAATGGCCCAATGGAAACTAGACATTTAAGTGGCAATGTGGTATGGATGTATTTGTCTGCCTTTAAATGCAATGCAGTTGCAAGAAACAAGCAGGAGAGGCCAGCATCAGGTGACCAGCCAGCTCTCTACAGACCACCAGCAAGTGTTTCTCTGACCAACAGCAATCCCCAGACCATAGCTGGAATACACTGGCCTGCCCTTTTCTATTCTTATGCATTTCACAGCTTTGCAGCGTTTTGGGCTGCAACCTCTTCCTGGGAATATACTTTTTTGTGTAAAAAAAAAAAAAAAAAAAAAAAGTGAGCATTTCCACTAGAGTATATTTTAAAAGGGAAGACAGTAAGACCATGGGAACAGCATGTGGTTAATGGTTTAAGTACAAGCTTGGTTTTTGCTGACTCTGAACTTGGGGCCCAATTTTATATTTAAAACATTCAAGTGGAAGTGGGCCCAATCCTGATCCCATTGGAGTCAGTGGGATCAGAAACAGGCCTAGCCTAGCATTAATGCCATTGCAAATGCCGTGAGTTGTAGCTGTCACACTGTGCGGGTTAATAATTCCTGTGGCAGTGCTATACCTTTACACAAGTGCACATTTCCTCTCTGCCCGACTCCCCATTCCCAGGCTGCAAGGTATGGGGAGGGGAAGGGGAAGGCTAGAGTGACAGGGTAAGGAACAAAGCAGAAGCAGAGAGCCAGTGGGGTGGGAGGGGAGAAGAGCGTTTAAGTAGCTACAAGTTTCAGCCATGGAACTTTCAAACCTGACTTTCTAGGTAGAAAGTTACCTGCCCTCCCTTGGAAAAAGAGGAGGAGAAATGGCACCAGAATTCGACGCAAGGAACTGAATGAGCTTGTTACTGTAGCATGCATGAGTCATGCACCCTTCCCTTTGTGTGGTTTTTTTCCAGTGCAAAAAGATGGCCCCACCCTCTTTTACAATAACCCAATTCTGAAAGATACAATGGTCACTAGACATTGACACCAAACTACAGTGATTCATAGCCAGATTTAAATCTACCGGCATTCGCTCCTGTAACTCTTGCACTTTGGAAGCAAGTTGACCTTCCTGCCTCACCATCTTTAATTAAAAGAAGAAAACGAAAGCCGGCTACTGTGTAATCCTTCTGATGGTGCTTTGCATGTCTTTGAATTACTGCACACACAGCTAAGTTTCCAGACTGCATTTTGGGCCTGATCCCAATCCCATGGAGATCACTGGGCTTTAGATCAGGCCTTTTGTGCTCACAATCAGTTGCTTAGATGTGCAAAATTGTGCTCTACTGCACAGGATGTTATAGTCATTGTACTGATCTCCAGTTGCATATTTAGGTCCTGCAAGCATTTGTGCACCTGCTAAACTTGACTAGTATTGACTTGACATTGTTGCCAAGTAGATAGAGTGCCGGCATGGGGCTCAGGAGATCTAGATTCTATTCCCAGCTCTGCCACTAGCTTTTGGGTGACCTTGGGCAAGGTCACCTTCCTTTGCCTCAGTTTCCCCACCTGTAAAATGGGGAGAATATTACTGACCTCCTTTGTAAAGCACTTGGAGATCTATGATAGAGCTAGGTATTAGTAGTAGTAGTTGCAGCTGTGATCAAGTTAAGCATATGCATAAGCTTTTGCAGGATTGGAGCCTTAACTAGAAGGCTCTTAGAAAGAAATCCACCCCTCTGCAGAGGACCAGAACCAGCTCTATGGTGCACTCACAGACCTACCTAAGCTCATATTAGAGCTGGCTGAAAATTTTTGCATGAAAAGTTTGTCCAAGATCTTTTTTTAAATTTAATCTTCTTAACATTTTTTCCTCCCAAGATGCTTTCCCCCACCCCACAAATGTACTTAATCATATTTTAGACATTGTTTTCAAAAGTCTCTCTTGTACCAAAGCCTTCGTTCGGGGTTTTTGGTAAGATTCAAAAGCAATTTAAATATAAATATTGATGATTTTATTAATAAGTTATTTTGGTAGAACTATAATGGACAATTTCACACACACAAGAGAGACTTCAAATGGGTCAGTTTCAAACCCTGCCAAGTGGAAATAATTTCTAAATGTTGATTTTTGTGAAACTGTTTTCCCAGTTATTGACCCGTTTCTGATGGATTATTTAAGTGGGGTGTGGGGCTTTTCCTGGTCCTCTGCACATAGGTACATTTCACCTTTTATTGATGAAAATAAGCTGGTTGTATTTTGTACATCTTTTAACCCCACAGAGCGAAAGTGGCTGTTGATGAGTGAGCTGTATTCTGTTCTGGCTCGTGCATCATCAAGAGAATTATTAACTATAGCTGATTAAATAATCCACAATGGACTACACTATTCAATGTATCTTTTATTTCCCCCTCCCCCACTCCATTTTAAGAATCTCCAAATTATTCATTATCAGAAAGATTTTTGCAAATTTTTGCCATGAATAATTCTTAGTCCATAGATACAGTTCGTGAACAGTCAACACATGGGTCATCTCCCCCTTCAGCTGCTGCTATAGGGGTGCTGCTGGAACAATTTCTATAGTGGGGGGGCTAAGAGCCATTGAACCAAACTGCAAACCCTGGATAGAATGGAAACCACTTCAAGCCAGGGGGTGCAGGCACACACACCCCAGTACCCCTAATTCCAGCATCACCTATGGCTACTTGTCCTTTTGAAGCTCAACAGCCACCTAGGCTCTGCAGGGCTGGCTTTGTCCTACCCAACTTGAAGTCACACCGGCTGCTATCCTTGCCTGCTACTGCACATGGCTCGCTTCTCTTGCATCCCCACCTGTCCGACGCTAACAGCCTTCCTTTCCCCTGAGCCCACCCCGCCTCACCCCCCTGGAGGGGCCAGAAAGCATTAACCATTAAACCACAGCACCTACCTAGAGAGTGCAGACCAGTTCTTCCTGTTGAAAGACATCCCGGCTCTCCAGACATCAACACAGGTTCAAACCCCACTCTGCAGAGATCCCTAGCGACAGCAAGGCACCGATTTGAGGTGCCTGAAGGAACTGGAAAGGGGACTCCTGCACCTTCCCTCCTGCTTTACTTCCCTATGCACCTTTACCCTGCCTGCAGCCCATTTACTGCCGGGGTGTGTCACATGGTCTCTTATCTACCTTGACAGGCACTGAGAGCTGTAATTTGTCTATTAGCAGCACCTTACAAAAGGCACCCTGCGCGGGCGTGACCCAGCTTCTGCCCGAGCAAACCACTCTTGGCTGGCCACTTGGTCTGGGTTCAGCCCCCTGTGCTCGGTGCACTAGCCATCCAAGTTGCCCTGGTTTTCAGGGGCGACTCCCTGCTCAGAAGCCTGTTCTACCAGCCTCTTCCTCTCTGTCCTCAATTCCCTCTCTCGACTGAGTGCGTAGGAAAGGTGGAATTCCCTCCAGGTGGGTGGGAGGAGGCATAGTCAATCAGTCACCTGGCTCCCCACCCATTTAACCAGGACAGGCAGCCTCCAACGCAGGGGCTTCCAGAAGATGCAGTTAAAGGGATTCCCAAATCTAGTCAGTTTCAAAAGCTGAGCTCAGATCCCTTGCAGGGGCTACCCATGTGTGTGGTTTAACAATCACATCTTCCTATTATTTAGGGGGTTTGCTCCCCTGTGATTGTATAAAAACCCACAGGAACTAACTCAGCAGCTATGCAGGAGAAGCAGTGAAGCTGAGGATACACCAGGACACAAAGGATTTCACTTTATTAATGGTCCACCCAGTCCAGTATCCTGTCTCTGACAGTGGCCAGTAGGAGCTGCTTCAGGGTAGGGTGACCAGACAGCAAGTGTGAAAAATTGGGACAGGGGATGGGGAGTAATAGGAGCCTAAATAAGAAAAAGCCCCCAAAATCAGGACTGTCCCTATAAAATTGGGACATCTGGTCACCCTACTTGAGGGGGACACTCAAGGAATCCCAGTCTTGGACAGTTATGGAATAACCAACCCTCAGGGGAAATTGCTTCCCCCTCACAGATAGGTGCCTAAATACCTCTGCATCTGGGCCTAACTCCCATTGGGAATTTCCAAAGAGCTCAGCTTCCACTTTGGCAGCTGAATAAAATGGCCACGTTTTGAAAAGTACCAAGCATCTCTCATTGTTCTCAATGGGGGTGGGGCATGTTCTCTATTGTTCTCAATATGAGTGTGGAGAGCCTCAGTGGATGCTGGTCTTTATTGAAAATCCGGCCCTCTGTGGTTGATTTATTCCCAGGGGCATCAGGGTTTACATTACTTACATATTTTTATCCTGTCTACAGTAACTTGCACTTGTTATCCATATCCATGTCTATTCTCTTTGGAACCCTCTTGGCCTCAGTGGCATCTTGTGGCAGTGAGTCCCACAGGTTAACTGTGCATGGAGGGGAAAAGTAATATAATAAATAAAAGTAAATAAATATTTCAATCCCTTTCAAATCTGCAGCTTTTGGATTATCAGAACCAAACTATCTAAGCCCCTTGGGTTTGCAATCAGGGTGCTTGGCTCCTGAGAACAGGTGTTTTCTCCTTGAGACTTGCAGAATACCTGTCTCCCAGCTAGAGGAGCGCAACATTGGGATTGTGGCCCACATACTGGCCTGTGACTTGTGGGACCTAGGTTCAAATCCTAGTTCTGCTACAAACTCCCTGTAGGACCTTTGGCAAGTCACTTATGTTAGGATTTTCAAGGGGAACCCCAGAAAATTAGGCCTAAATCCTGACAGGTATTTAGACACCCAACTTCCATTGAAATCTGGGCCTTACTGTCTAAAGCTCCTAGGAATTCAATAGTAATTAGGTACCTAAATCCTGTAGACACATCAAAAATCTCTCAGCTCTCTCAGCTGTAAAATGAGGACAATAGCCCTTCTATATCTCTCAGGGTGGCTGTGGACATCAATCCATGAATGTTTGCAAAGTGCTCAGATGCTACACGGTGCTGGGCATTCCTATCCAGCACAGCTTGGTGTGGGAGCTGCAGGAATCTGTTCTGAGGTGTCTATTAATAATTGCAGATCTCCCTTCTGTAGCATCTGGGCTGCTATTGCCAACTTTTCCCCCTTCCTACATTTCATTCCCATCTCCAACCAACCTGACTCTGTGGTTAGTTTGCTTGTTTGTTTGTTTATTACCTACCATATGTGCTGCATGCAATCCCCACAGGGTGAGTGGAAAGTGAATTAACTTGCTTTTGACAGGTTGGTATAGATAGTTAATGTAGCATCGCTCAGATGAGGGGTTTCTGATTGTAATTGTGGTTTTAAACGATAAATCTGTCAAAAGACCATCTCCTCCAAGCAAGACTCACCTCAGTTTTTCTTTCTGTCTCTGTCACCCGCCGCTTTTTAAATCATTTTTTATATACGTGTAGAAAATGCAACAGGTTTCAGTGTAAGAAAGAAAACCCGAAATATTCCGGAGAACAGCAAACTTGTCACTTGCAAATGCTAGGTAGTCTACCCAAGTCTCAGCAGCAGCAAAGAGAGCACAATACACCCTTCGGTTTTATCTATAATGAACTATGGAACCCGATGCCAAGGGATATTATTGAGGCCAAGAGCTTACTAGGATTTCAGAAAGGTTTAGGCATTTGTATGGATAATAGGAACACCGCTGGCTAGGATACACATTTAGAAGGGATGTAAAACCTCACTGCTTCCGGGATTAAGAAAAACAAGCAGCAGCAGCTCTGGCCCGTCATTAACTACCTGTGGTTAGAAAAAAATGTCCTGGATATCAAAGGTCTTTCGGAACCTTACTCCCTCTGAAATCAATGGGAGTTAGGTGCCTAAATAGCTTTGAGGATTTGGGCCAAATAGCCTTTGAAGTATGTGCTACAGTCACTGTGAGAGACAGGCTACTGGACCAGACAGGCCAACAGTATGATCCAGCCCATGTGAAAATTCCAGTGCTCCTATGTTATTTTTATATATTCAGGGCCAAATTCTGCTTTCTTTCCCAACTATTCACTTCAGCACCAGTCGCACCAAGTGGCTGAGACTAACAGAATTCAGCCCAAAGTGTTTGCAGGACCCCAGAAAGAGGCATCAGTTCACCAAACACGGTCCCTCAACCAGGTCATGGTCAGATTTCCAATTAGGCACAGTAGGCACTCTAGGGGCAACTAAAAGTTAAAAGTTTTATTTTTTACAGAAAACACGAAGGTCAGCTGTAGGTGTGGGGGGGGGGGGGGGCACTGAAGATGCTGTGCCTACAGGCATGTAAGGTGTAAATCCGGCCCTGACCCAGGTTAATGGAGAGTTGTGAGCTTGGGGAATTCAGTTAGGTGTATGGTTCTGTAAAGATGAGGAGAAGACAAATTGGCTGAGTTGTTCTAACCCATTTCCCAGCATCTTATTCTGTTTTATGCTCTTCAGGGGGATCTGGGATTTCATGCTCATGGAGAAGAACCTATGGGCCAGATGCTCAGTGGGTATGAATTGACACACATCTATTGAAGCACTACACCCATTTACACCAATGGAGGGTCTGAACTGGCATTTGATTTTTCCCGTATGGTCTCACAAACACTGCGGGGCAAATTCTGTTTATCTCAGTTACACGGTGCAACTGGGAGAAGCCGATTTGTTCCTTTGCAATGATGTGTTGCATTAACAAACCCTGGTTTGCATTTGTCCAACTGGGCCAAATTCTGCTCTCAGTTACACTGGTCCGTCCAAACTGGCTTCAACGAGGCCTGCATCCGTGTGAGAGCATCAGTGTGAGAGCAGGTTTTCCCCATGGCTCGCTGGGGTGGGTCATGGCCAGATGGACTCCAGCCCCGCCTCACTGCAGTGATGAAATCACCAGTGGCAGCCATGCTGCAGGGTAATGTGGGGGCCCCAGGCTCCCATGTGGGCCAGAATCCTGCCCCGACTCCCCACATGCGGCTGCTATCTGGGAGCCTGGCAGCCACAGGGCACATGTGGGGAAGGGCTGTATTCTTCAACCAGGGTCTCCTGGAAACCTTCCCAGAGGGGTGAAACCACCCAGCACCACTCAAGCCCTGGAAGGCTGTGCAAAGGGGCTCGGGTGTGATGCCCACGGGTCAATTCCACCCACTGCTGCGGCCAAGGGCTGATGAGCTTTGCTCCTGCATCTGGTCTCCCTGCAGCGGGCCAGGCTGGCCTCAGAGTGCTAGCAGCTCTCCCATTCCCTCCCTTGGGTCAATCCTAGTTTCTACCCCTCAGTGTTTTATCTAGGCCCATCCCGTGCCTGTGTCATTCTCCTTATTACAGCATGGACAGCTTGCATTGAACACTGCAGTTATGGCTATATGGGTGGGTGGTTAAGCTCTGGAACAGCCTTCCAAAGGAGGTTGCCGGATCTCTGCCACTGGAGGATTTGAAGAACAGGTTGGGATGGTCTCTAGGTTTACTTGGCCCTGCCTCAGCACAGGGCTGGACTTGATGACCTCTCAAGGTCCCTTCCAGCCCAGCATTTCTACGACACTATTTAAACACTGCACACAAATGTAATATAAGAACATAAGAATGGTCAATGGCCCATCTAGCCCAGTATCCTGTCTTCTGACAATGGCCAATGCCAAGTGCTTCAGAGGGAATGTACAGAACAGGTAATCATCAAGTGATCCATCCCCTGTCGCCCATTCCCAGCTTCTAGCAAACAGAGGCTAGGGACACCCAGAGTATGGCTAACAGCCATTGATGGACATAACAGCCACCCAGGCCAGATGCTCCCTGCAGTCCTGAGCCCCACCTTCCGAAAGGGACAATGACCTTTGCCCTCTGCAGCCACATCCACAACCATCACACATGCTCCGCACAGCATCTGGCCACCACATCACTGGGGGCGTCACGCACACATGTAGGGGACATCAGCCTCCTTATGGCTTTCCTTTCATCAGGACCCCTGGCTCCTTTCCCTCCCTCCTTTGAGCCTTTTTTATTGTCCTGCTTTCCAAGAAACAGACTGTGCATTTCCCACAACCAGTGATACCATCAGAGCAGATCACAGCAATTATGCTAATCTCTCATTAAACAAGAGACCTGACACAGATAGGGACCTTTATGGCTTAGCTCCCGAGTGAGTCCTTGACAAAGGGATCTTTGTTCCATTCTCCCAGGAGGCCTTTCACTTTCCCTAGATGGCAGTTTATTGGGGCTGGGGTGCCAGTGTCAGGCCTGTGATTTCTGGTCTAAAATCCCCCAGGCTTTCAAGGCACCTGAGGGGGGATTAGAATCGAGCTGGAAAACTACACTGCAGTGATACATGCGGCATCTCTGTAAACAAAGTTGCCATGCCCAGGAAACTGAAACAAAGTGTGTCTGTTTACTTTTGTAAAATACCCAATGATTGAAGCACTGAGAACACCATGTTATTTCCTAACCTTAACAGCTGGTCCAAAAATGGGCTTCTTTTCCATGGAAAATTTAAACTTTTTATTGAAAAATTGGACACCACAATATTTTTGAAATATGTGGATTCAGAAATGCTGCCATGGTGCTTCATGGGAATTGTAGTTCAGATGCCTCATGGTCTTCTATGGGTCAGGTTTTCTGGCTGGGCTACATCTCCCATGATGCACCACCATCTCCCCTCATAATGATGGGAAGTAGTTGCGTCATGGGAGTCCCTGGACATGGTGCATCATGGGAGATGTTGTCCAGCTGGGGATCCAAGCTTGTAGAGGCGAACTGGGAAGAAAAGGCACCTGAACTACAACTCCCATGAGGCACTGTGCCGGGATATCCAAATCAAGATATTTTGGAGAAAACTAACATGAGAATTCCCCTCAGTATGGAGAAGCATGTTGGGTTCACCACGTGGAAGCTCGCCACACCTGACTGCTACCAGTCAGTAGCTAGCCAGTTTGGTGTTGGTAGATCAGCTGTCGGCACCCTTGTGTCAGGGTTTGCACTGCTATAAAGAGGACGCTGCCATGCCAGGTCATATAGCTTGGCAACACGCAAGAGCTTGGTGATGGCTTTGTATGGAGGGGCTCCCCGAACTGCAGAGAGTCTATTGATGGGACACACGTGCCTATGCTTTGCCTCTCACACTAGGCCAAAGACTTTATTAACAGGAAGGGGCATTGCTCCTTGAGGCTGCAAGGCCCAGTTGCTCAATCTAGAAAGGATCACCACTGTAACCATGCCTCAGTGGGTCACAGCTGAGGATGCCAAATTCAGGACGAACTGCTAAGAAATAGGGCAGATACAGCCCAAGACTGGTGGCTAATTCCCCATAGGATACACCAAACCAGCAACAAAAGTAAACTTCTGTTTCGCCACACTGGCTAACAAGAAATCATAAAAGCAGTTTCCTTGGGCATCCTAGTCCTTGTATTACCACTGAAAACACTGGATTTAAAGGTGAGTGGTTCTTTACAACCAGTCTCATCAAATAAATGGTTCTTCTGATCCCAAAGGACCAGCCACACTCCCAGGTCAATATATAACTTAGATCTTACCCAAAAATCATGCTGATGCCAATCCTTTAGTATCTAAAATCTAAAGGTTTATTCATAGAAAGAAAGAAAGAAAGAAAGAAAGAAAGAAAGAAAGAAAGAAAGAAAGAAAGAAAGAAAGAAAGAAAGATGAGAGTTAAAATTGGTTAAAGGAATCAAATACATACAGTAATTGCAAAGTTCATGGTTTAGGCTTGTAGCAGTGATGGAATAAACTGCTGGCTTAAGTCAAGTCTCTGGTTGCTTCCAAATCATTGGAAGGTCCTCGATCCCTTGGTTAGAATGCTCCCATTAGTATAAGTCCATATTCCAGAGGCTTGGACAGGATAGAGGCTGGAGCAGGATAGAGGCAAAATGAAGGAGTTTTCAGGGCCTTTTATCTCTTCTGCCGTGTGGAGGGACACCCATTGTTCTTACTGTGGAAAATTACAGCAACAAGATGGAGTTTGGAGTCACATGGGCAAGGCACACATCCATGCATTTTGCGTAGTCACAGCAGGAAACTCCATTAAATGTAGATAGGCATCTCCCATGGTGCATTGTTAGTTAAATGTTCTTTTGATGGGCCACTCAATTTGAATAGTCCCCCCAAGATGTGCTGGCTAGCTACTTTGTGGGCGTTACCCCAGGAGCAAACATTTGAAATCCAGGTATAGAGCCAATACTTATAACTTCAAATACAAAAATGATACATGCATACAGATAACCATAACCAGCAAATCATAACCTTTCCGTAGACACCTCACTTGACAACCTTTGTACAAGATTTGCTGCAAATATCTAACAGTGGTTGCAACAATGATCTATATGGTCATATTTTAATCAGATAGCATCACACCAGTATTCATGAGGGGGTCGTCCAGAAAGATCCCACGTGGGTATCTAGAAATTCAGGCCTGTTGGCTGGCATGAGCCAGGGAATGAGTGTTCCCCAAAACGCGACGGACCTCAGTGCAGTCATGAGTAAGGCTAAGACTTAGTCACAGAGGTTGCAGAAGTCACGGAATCCGTGACTCCCAGCAACCTCCGTGACTTCAGCCTGCAGTGGTTGGGAGCTGCAGGGTTCCCCTGCCACTTCTGGTGGCCCCACAGCTCCCAGCTGCTGTGGGGGGCGGGTGAACCCCCGAGCTCACGGGTGGTGGGGGAACCCCTGAGCTCCAGGCCGCTGGGGGCAGTGGGGGAACCTCTGAGCTCCCAGCCTCTGCGGCTCCCACAGCTGTCGGCAGCAGGAATACCCCACAGCGGATCTCCTGAGCTGCAGACAAGGGTACCCTGCAGTCCCCAGCTGCTGCAGGTGGCTGCTAGCCCCTGTGCAGCTGCCCTGCAGGGTACCCCTGTCTGCAGCTCAGCTTTTGGCCTATTGTTGTGGGGTCAAGGGAGCTTTTGGTGGGTTTTGGGGTGCTTGCCATATTCTCATGGCTGCTTGCTGTGTTGTCTGGGGTGCTTTGTGGATAATTATCCACTACGTCATTCTCTGATTCGGTGGTGACATCCCTTGCAAAAATGTGGTCCAGTCGCTCATAATTTGGGCAGGTCGTGGACATCACTGGGGCAGTCCTGTTCTGGTCCCTTGTTCTCAGGTCCTTCTGCCAGAGCTCCATGAGTTTGACTCAGCGGTGGGACCGGTGCAGGGAGTGCCCCATCGCCTGGCTTTGCTCCAACAGTGCCTTGTAGATGTCTGCATTCCGGAGACTCTGCTCCAGATGGGACAGGACATGCAGCTATGCGAAGAGGGCAGTCCAGTCTGGGAGCTCTGCAAGGGTCCATGTGGAAGCATGGGGTGGAGACCTATCACTGCTATAATGGGTGGGTGAACTCCTCACTACCTGGTATCAGAAAGGGGCCCTCCTGGCTGCCCACCAGCATTTAAACAGAGTGGTGACAGCCAGTCAAGATGTCCCTGAGCCGTGGAGTGCAGAGAGGTAGATGGACAGGCTGATCTGGGTGTGAAGCAATGCAGTGTGGGATGGTCATTGGAGGACTGCCAGTGACAGACTAGTTGGGAAGGTGTCCACCCAAACCTTCAAGAGAACAAACACACTGCAAAATGCTGTTACATCTCTTCCAAGGAGCATTACTTATTGCAACCTAAGAGCCCAATAATTGGGTTTCAAAACCGGTTGTGTGTGGATGCAAAGGCAGTTGATGGTGACCTAACTAGAGTTACTCCAGTGTAGCCACTCCATGTAGACAAGGCCCTAGTGGTGAACAAGAACATGCTACTCCAGGCAGTGATTCAAGAAATGACAGGCCCTGCTCTGTGAATCTGCCTGTATCAATACATCCCGAAGAAACCATATTCCCAGCCTGGAGAGCTCTTGTGGAAATTGCGTCCTGTCCCGGGAGCTGAGATATCTTTTAAAAACTGCTAAATCAAACTACTACAATGACCTGGGAAAATTAGCTCCATAAAACTAATTGTATGGGGTGCCATCAGAGCAGAGAGGACACACGCCTGGCCATATGTTGATTTTATTACCCAGCAACCTGAATGTGTGACAGCGCTGGGTTCACCTCCGCCTTCGAGCGAGACCCAAATCCATCCCCTTTTCAGCAAAGCAAGGGCCACCGAGCCAGATCCAGATGCCCTTGCACATATGGGGGGGGGGGGGGGGATATCTTATGGCTCCAGGAGTGGTCCCATTGGTTTCAGCAGGGCTACTTGATCAAAAACTGGCCCATTGTTCGAATACAAACCTGTGCCCATGGAGGAGAGGTGGGGGGGGGGGGCTACCTGCCTCCCAGTCTGTGTAACAAGGGAAGGGGAAAGGGAGCAGCCTCCTGGAGACTGCCACTCCCCTTCCCCACACAGGTCGGGGGGGGGGGGCAGGAGCAAGCCGTGGAGGGGGACTGAGCTGTGCGTAAGGATGAACAGCTCCCCTGGACTTAGAGGGGGAGGGACTGGAGCATGGGGTGTCTTAGCGTCACCCCCACAGCCTGTCCTGGCAGCCCCTGGACGGGCTCATCATCCGGGCATGCCCAAGGCTTATCGGTTTCCCTGCTGCAGTGGGCTGAGTGGGGTGTGAGTGGAAAGTGAGGGGAGACTTTTACCCGGGGGGTCTGTGGAGGGCCGTGGGGTCGATGTCATGTCAAGCTCCGAGGGGACTGGAGAGGGGTTTCCGCTAGCAGCAGACTGTGCTGGCACATTGTCCTTTACTGAGCCCGGCAGCACATTCCAAGGCCAGAGAGGACCATGGGGCTCATCTCATCTGACCCCCTGTATGTCACAGGCCGTGGGGCATCCCCAGCAGAACCCTATTGGTGCATGGCTGCGATGCATTTACATGTCCTGGGCCCTCTGCTGCCCCCTCCCATGCAGGGAGCTCGCCTCCACTGGTGGAAAGGGAGAATGCCCCCGCACCGAGGGGCTGAGGACGGGAACAGATTGTGTCATGGTCTCCTTTCAGAAACATGCACTGTCCGCCCAAGTCAGCCCACCAGGCTGGCCCCGAGCAGGGAGGGAGCTTCAGTCGGACTCTGGAGTGAAGCCAATCCAAGGAGGGCCATTCAGCCCCACTCTCCAAAGATCTGACCGGCGCGGCTCATTGACACTGATGTAAATCCAGAGGAACTCCACTGCCATCGGTGCAGTTGCTCTGGGTTTACACGGGTGTAACTGAGATCAGAATCTAGCCCTGACGCCTTTGGACTGAATTGTTTGTTAGCAGGCTGCTAAGTTTAATCCCCCAATACCTTGTCTGCCTGCTCCAAACAGGGCATGGGCAGGCTCTGCGGGGGGCCCCGGGGAGGTAATGTTTAACTTTGAGCTCTGTTCTGAGGCTGGGCACTCCAGCCTGGCATTAACCAGAGCAAAGCAGCAGAGTGTTTCCACGCAAGCTGTGCTGTGACCCAAGCACTAGAGGTGAAGTAAACCTTACCCCTTTCCTGCCTGCTCCGTGACACCCCCCGCCCCGCCTGTTAACCCCTCACTATCATTGATGGCCCAGCCAGCAGCTGAGCTGGGGCAAATATTTGGACATCTGTTAAAATGGCCCCACCCAGGCACTGATTTGGCTGTTCAGCTGTGGCACAGCATTCTAGGGTTGCAATGAGACACCTGCAGCTGGCCTGCGCTGGCTGACTTGGGCTCATGGGGCTTGGGTGTTTAATTGCAGTGTAGACCTCCGGGCATGGCCTGCAGCCTGGCCTCTAGGACCCCGTTTTTTAATTGCAGTGTAGACACAGGAGAACAAGCGAGAGGCTTGTAAATGACATAAAGGAATGTTCCTGGAGAGACAGCCTCAGGTTTCATTGTCTTGATCTCCCTTGTTTCTAACATACAGATTAGAGCTGGTTGAAAATTGGCCAGCAAAATGTTGGGGTTTTTTTCCAGTGGAGAACAGCTTTTTGACTAAACAGATATATTTTTCTGAAACAATGTCAACTTCTGTCAAAAAGCATTGGGGGATTTTGGTAGCTAACAGTATGACAGGTTTTTGTGGTTGCTGAAAAATGAACAATGTGGGGGTGGGTGGTGATGAAAGCCCAAAACATCTTGAAGGAAAATGTAGACAACAAAACCAAAAAATCATTTTGGGGGAAAAAAACCCCAAAACGGGGGGGGCGGGGGGGAGGTGGAATCAGCTGTGATACAAAAGCTTTACTGTCCTCCAACATCTTCCATCTGAGGCTCTCAAAGCCCTTCGCAGGCATTAAGTGAGCTTCGCACACCACATTATAGTAGGCATGTATAGTTATCCCCATTTTACAGCTGGAAAAAGTGAGGCACAGAGGGAAAGTGACTTGCCCAACACCACCCAACAGGTCAGTGGCAGAGCTAGGAATACACCCCGGGACTCCAGGCTCGCTGCTCAAACCAAAGACATGCGTAGCATGACCAGATGTCCCGATTTTATAGGGACCGTCCCGATTTTGGGGTCTTTTTCTTATATAGGCTCCTATTACCCCCCACCCTCTGTCCCAATTTTTCACACTTGCTGTCTGGTCACCCTAGACGCGTGCCTCTTAGAAACATCCAAATCGCATTTCTTTTCTCTAATGATTGTCTGGTTTAAGCACCACATTTTCCTCCCTGTGTTTCTAACAAAGCTGCAATTTACAAGTGTCAGATGGGTTATTTTTTATGTCCCAGCACCACTGAGGCCCACATGAGTTAACTACTGGACTGGAGTTGATAAAGGGAGCACAAAACACTGGTTTGGTGTAGGTCCTATAGAAATGGCACATTTTGGTATGCAAAAGAGAGGATTTTCAGTGTCCGGACAGGTCAGTTATTGGTGTTAAATAGCTCATATTGTCTGCCCGGTGTAGTTTACAAATGTCTCAACTGCTAAGCTGTTTGTAGTCATCAGTCCCATACAGTGGTTGCCACGTAAAGCACAATTCAGTTCTCTATGTTGACTCTGTGTATTTATAAGGTGGTGTTTTGACTCAGGGCCAAAATATACAACTGACCGTTCAGACTATTATGTTCTTAGGCATAATCTGTCACCTGCCTGTGACAGCTACCCGTCATGCCTGAGATTTGTCACAAGTGGTCTAGAGCAGGGACAGGTGCTAGTGTAACGCCAAAAGACCCCAGTTGTTGGTGGGCAGGATTGAACCTGGGACCTCAGAGCATGAGTCTCTACTGCATGAGCTAAAAGCCAACTGCCTGTTAGATAAAGCTGTAGAGCAGACTCAATTTCTCTCTCTCGCTAAGTGGTCTTGGTGCCACTAGTTGGGACAGACACCACACCCAGGAGGTGTGCGGGTTACACTACCATGCAGCAATAGCAGCCCAGTCTGTGAACTCGGTAGCTGCTTTGTACACTAAGACTTGGCTAGCAGTGAAAAAACTCAAAATGCTGCATGAAGTATTCCTGGCTGTTCAACAGGCGGTGCTGCTGGCTTACATATTGGATGAAATGGGGGTACTGACCATCTGTGGCATGGTTTTTAAGAGACCGATGTTAGTTCTGGTGCCCTGGCTAAATTCCATCTCAGGTAAACTACATTCCATCTCCCTAAAATCACCTGTGAGGTTAAATCATACAGAAAAATCTTCTTCACTTCCTTTCCTAAGCTGCCAGGCAATGTGCTGTTCAACAGCTGC
The DNA here is from genome assembly GCF_028017835.1 of Emys orbicularis. Taxonomy (NCBI): domain Eukaryota; kingdom Metazoa; phylum Chordata; order Testudines; family Emydidae; genus Emys; species Emys orbicularis. The sequence continues at coordinate 133,135,028 of NC_088686.1, read as the reverse complement.
TGCATTTCAGTGGCAGTTCAAATGATTCCTGTGTGTTGGTGTAGTTATCCCTGGAGAGCTAGGAACAGTGCTGAAGATTACCTAAGAATTCCCATTCTAAGACCCTGTTTTGAAAGTTGCGTTGCTTGTAACTTTCTGAAATGTTAACCTTCCTGTCGGCAAGTTCTCAGGCTTGGTCTCTGCCCAAGGGGGAACAGATTGGGAAGGCCTGAGCAAAAATGCTTCAGCCACTTTTGAGAATGAGGAAAGTGGAGAAAAAAACAATTTCCATGATGAAAAAAGAAAAAATGAAGTCACCTTTCTACCTGAGGTACTGCTATGGCCCCTATAAGCACAGTAGCTGAGCACTAAACCATGGGACATAGGAACAGCTGTTATCCTCCTTTTACAGATGGGCCACTGAAGTACTAAGTGACTTGGCCAAGGTCACACCAGCAGGCTGTGGTAGAGCTGGGAACCAAATCCAGGCCAGTGTTCAGGCCAGTGGTCTATCTGCTGGGCCATCCATTCCACACTCATCTAGCACCCAAATTGGTTAGGCTAGAAAGATCAATCAGGGAATTAGCCACAGAGGAGAAGTGGCTTTGATTATTTGGCCAAGTGAGATGGGCTTGCAGGCTGCAGCTGACCCATGGGCTGAGTACAGGGACTGTCTCTTACTATGTCTCTGTGAAGCACCAAACCTGATCTTAGTTTGGATCTCTAGGTGCTACCGTAATACACAGAATACTCACAAAAACTCTAATCTAATCTTGGTTTGCTTGGCTGGTAATTGAAAACCAAACAGGCTCTGGGCTGGAGCTATTACAGCGTATGCAAGCTCCTCCTAGTCCAAGGATGGGCACTTCCGTCCTTAGACACATCCAGCTCAGCAGCAGGCAGTTTCTCCCAGCAGGATCCCATTTCACCCTGCACCACCAGCCGAGTGGAGTGGCCCTGCACTTTGCTCTGTAGTAAACTGGGTTTACCGCTGCCTGTATCTTTTACAGCCCACACTAAACAGGCAGGGCTGTAACTAGACCATTTGCATGTGTGTGTACACCGGGGCAGAGCAGAGGCGGTGGGACGTGCAGGTAGAACTTCCAGCTTCGTTTTTTCCAGTTACCAGGTCTCGGAGGTGAAATAAAGGGGAAATCAAGAAATTCAGGCGCTCCTGCTAGAACTTGTTCGGAGTCACCAGGCCACGTCCCTCCTTGGGAGAGGCAGAACTGGCTACTCCACAAACCCAAGGGCTTGCAGCGGCTGTAAAGCAGAGGCAACTATTTATTGCGATGTCCCCTCAGGAGACTGGCCGCAAAACCTTTCTCTCCTCTCCCCACGGCTGCTTGTTCCTTCCCTCCGCCCTGAGTGGGACGGAGCCCCTCCTGAGACTCCCCCATCCGCAGCCATGGGGAGGGGTCCCACTCACTGCAATGCACTCAGTGGGGAGCGACATGCTGTTTGGGCTGATCTGATCCTTGTCCCAGAGGCACACAGGCAGCGCCCCTCCCCACAGGTCGCCCTCATAACGCTGTAGTGGAGAGTGATGCCAGTACGGGACGAAGGAGATAGAAGGATCTTGCATGGCCGGACCACCTGCCACTGCCCCGGGCAGCCTCAGCCCTGGAGGCAGGGCTGGGACCTGTGAATCAAGCTGGGTGAAAGGGTCCTAAGGCCCGCGCCTGCCCCCATGTAAATCAATGGTCAACCCGCTGTGGCCTGTTCCATGGTGGAACTGTGGCCAAAGAGGTGACTGCAAGGCCACCTAGTGGCGAAGATCAGAACTGTGGTGGCTACCGCCGTACGGCGGCAGGGCGAGGCCGGAGCGCCGTGTGGATGGGGCTGGCACGGAGGCACGTTGCATTGCGTCACCATGCTGATGCCTCGGGATGCTGAGGCAGTAAATGTGATGGGGGGTGGGGTGAGGGATTTGATATTGCAGCTATGGCCCAGGGGAGATGCAGGAACAATGTCTGTGTGCGCAGGCACTGAGAGTGCAGACTTATGGATGAGGCATTTTCACAGCTGTGGGGGAGCTCAGGGCTGGAACTGCAGGGGGCTGGCGAGATCTGAGCACGTGGGGCCCAGCAAGGGGACAGCATGGATGGCGCAGGTCAGGAGTGAATTGCACTAGCAGAGCCATGGGGGCACCCAGGGCTGGAATTGCACAGCTGCTGCAGGGCAGGAGGGAGCCACTGTGAGAGCCCAGGGCTGGAGCAGAAGGGGCTGCTGCAGGTTAGGACGGTGGCTCATTGAAGTGTGGAGAGCCAGGACTGGGAGTGCTGCACGGCTGAGGGGAGTGCTCTGGAAATCAGGGGGAGGGAGTGGTTGGAGGCTGAGGTCCCTTTCAGAGGCGGAGGGAGCCCAGGCAGTGACACCCCCACTCTCCCTGCCTCTAGCTGGGGCTTTAGGCCCCTCTGCGTTCATCAGCTGCAAAATTCATGCACATATTGAACACTAATGAAAAGTGAAGAGCAGATTCTGCAGCTGTGTCCTAAACAGTCTTTTAATGAACACAGAGACGCAGCAGTTACTCCCCACGTACTGTACATATCAGAGCTGGATGGTGAGAGCAGGACCAGTGGGTTCATCCCTGGGCTGTCTGCGGAAGGACAGACCAGGAGTCCCAAGCGGCATCCCGAAGTTACAAGCATGCCTGAGACCCCATGGCGTTACCGACATGAAGCCACTGGCGTGTGGCGGGGCACTGCCTTTCCGCAGGGCACGGGACTCCTGCAGGGTGGCTCGCAAGGCTCTCGCCCTTGCCAGTTAATGGGATCAGCACCTCAGGACACAATGGTGATCGGTCGTCATGCACATGCACCACTGTGGCAGTCCAATGGGTTGGTCCCATGCGCCGGGACCTACAGGAGACAATGGCAGCCCACTGCTGGGGTGCCACGTTGGGGCGATTAATTGGCTGCGTCACGTGAGGCTATGGCTCATGGAAGCCCGGGGGAGGAAGGGGGCTGATTTAAGCACAGAGACTGGATGAGCTTTCCCAAAGAGCTTTCCGCAACTGCGCTGGCTCGAGAGCGACTGCAGGAAGAGGCACAAACGGGGCAGCGTGAAGGGGCGGCCGGGGGCGAAGCTGCAGACAGTGGGAGAGGGTGACTCTTCGTCCTTCCAGGCAGCACCTAGGAATCGGAACGGAAGCTTCATACAGCGCGAAGGAACGGGCTAGAGGCTGCGCGCTGGTGGGGAGGGAGCACCAGCGCACCGGAGCCAGCAGCGCTCAGTGAGGAACAACACGTGTAAAGAGAAAGCCGAGCAAGTCACCACAAGACAAAGAGAACAGAACAGCTCCCCTGAAATCCCATCTCCTGTTTACAGGACCGGGCCCCGCCAAAGAGCGAGTCAAGGCAGAGCGCAGCGTCTCTGCAGCCAGCAACCAGCGAGGCGCTGGGCAGCACCGGCACGTGCACAGGCAGGAGGTGCTGGCTTGTCTTGGAGCACAGCCCTCAAAATGCTTCGCGAGAGGAGGCAGGGGCCTGGCACTGAGGCTCATAGGGCACAAGCTGCCATAATTCAGATCCTCCTGCAGCGTATGCAAACCCAGAACGCTGTAATTTGCCAGCTAGCGGCACTGGGTCATTGACCAGTCAAGAGGGCTCCAGAGGGAATGGGCCCCAGGCCGGTGTGTGATACAGACACCTGGACTGAGAGGGTGATTCACAGATGCTGACTGCGTCCTGCTTCATGTAAAGGGGCATCAGGGATCAAGGGAAGGGGCTGTCGGGACAAAGGGAGGAGTGGGCAGAACACAGTACCTTTCACTGGCCTGTCGGAGATTTGGCAGCATCAAACATCTTCTTCCTGCCCTCCATGCCCGACATGGCCTCCACGTTCTTACGCCAGTCGCCCACTTCCACAGGGCGCTCCTGCAGGGAGACGCAGGGGTCAGGGGTCCTGGCAGCACAGAGCCCAGGGAGCCTTGGGATGGCGCATCTGAGCAGCGCTCAGCAAGAGACAGAGGGGGGGTAACAGACTTTGCATGTGTGGGTGTGTCCGTGCGCATACGTGTGTGTGTGTGTACACGCAGGGGTTTGGCTGGCTAGGTTCGTGCATACATGTGCCATGTATGAATGGGGGGGGTGCATGAGTGTACGGGAGAGGGAGTTTTCATGGGTGGATGCAGGGAAGGGAAGCATGGGTTCATGCATGTATGACTCCATATGACGGAAGGTTTATTTTGTCCTTTATTTCCATCCTGGCTGACTCATAAGCTGGTCCGTGCCTGAGTGTACTTAAATCCCATGGGCCTTCCAATGCGCCACATCCCCCCACACCCAGAACAACCATTACAGCGGTGACCCCAGGTGCAACCTTGCCAGAGGTGAAAGTAAGCCAGTCCGGTCCGGTATGGCGTACCGGCAAGAGCCAATACGCCGTGCTGTACTGGACCGGCTTCCGCAGCGGGGATTTAAAGGGTCCAGGGCTCCTGCCGCTGCGGGGAGCCCCAGGCCCTTTAAAGCGCCGCTGGAGCTCCGGCAGCCGGGCTCGGGCGGGGATTTAAAGGGCCCGGAGCTCCAGCCACTGCGGGGAGCCCCGGGCCCTTTAAATCCCCACCGGAGCTCCGGGGCTCCCAGCCGCCTCTGCAGCTGGTAGCTCCAGGGTGATTTAAAGGCCCTGGGGCTCCCAGCCACAGCCCGAGCCCCAGGGCCTTTAAATCTTGAAAGGTCCCACCTCTTCCGGTTGAGGCCACACCCCCGCTCAGGACTCCGGCGTACTGGTATGTCCTTTAAATTACTTTCACCCCTGAACCTCGCCCATGGCATCTCCCCCGGATCCCACTGCACTCGCCCCGTGGAGCTCCGGGGTGACCTGCCGTGTTATTACACAGACAGACAGACGCGGACATGTGTCTCCACTAACCCTATACTAAATAACCTGTATGTTTGGGGCCCTTGACAGCTGCGGCAAAGGCAGCACGGGGGAGGGGGGAGGAAGAAAAGAGATATTTCAAGAGATCCCTTTTCCCTGTGAATCAATTAGGGACCACTGTGTCCCTGGAGCTGCTCTGTGTGAAGCTGAATTATAGCCCTGGGAGGTGGAGTGGGGGGGCTGTCTATGGTTTTAAAACCCCAGGATGCCCCCTAGAGTCAGTATAGATGGAGACAGCTGGGAAAGCAGCGAGAAAGGGCCCCGATCCTGCTATGTACAGAGCCCCTCGACTGGGAGGTGAGGGCATGTGGCGCCTTGTGTGAGCAGCCCTGTCCTCTGCAGGACCAGACCCTGCGTGTATGTTCCTTCCCCCACAGCGCAGGTGGTACGGCAGGAGCTCGCCCGCGGCGGGAGTTAAAAGGACTGGATGATCTTATGAGCAATAATAATGAGACAGACAAGGATCAGGAATCACCAAACCTCCTGCTTCAGGGCATAAGCCGATCGCCACAGGAGTCAGGAGGGGAATAGATCCTCCCTGTGCAATACTGCGCAATTGGCCAGGTGCAGCGTGGGTTGGTTTCCTGTCTCTGGTGCATCGTGTATTGGCCTCTGCCATAGGGTGGGCGCTGGACTAGGAGTCTGATCCAATATACAAACCCCAGGCCTGGCTCTCTGTCCATTTACCCCCGTGTAAATCAGGAGTACCCACATGGAGCTCCAGGGAGCTACCCCAGCTGCATGCAAGTGCCTCCAGGCAGTAAAATCCCAGGAGGCCTCGTTCAAAGCAAGAGAGCCGCTGTGGGAAGTGAAATCCATGGAGATACTCCAGAGTTACACCAGCACACGTGTGAGCAGTATTGGGCCCTGGAGCTAAATGCACCCCCTGTCCCAAGGGCCCAACACAAGGCACATGCCCCAGGTCAACTCCCACATCAGCCTCGTGTGGACCCTTTGCACAGGGGTGAATTTCCCCACCCACCTTCTCTGTGTCCTCCTTCTTGACAGATTTCAGGTTGGCTCTCAGGTCCATGGAGACTTTGTGCTTGGAGCCGAGCAGGGCCCGCAGCATGGCGTCAGCGGAGACGCGGACACGGCGCAGCGGGGGGCGCTTGAACTTCCCCCGCAGGTCGAGCACTTTCAGCTTCAGGTTTTTGATCTGTGGGACGAGGGAAAAAAGGAGGAGTCGCCAGGCTGGGGCGGGGGGCAGTAGAAACAGCTGCATTGCGGGGGGGAGGCCCCCGATCCTGCTTCAAACCAACCTGCAGTGAGCACCTCTGCCTGCTCCTGGCACCATGGTAGCCAGCTCCCCCATCCGCTGGGGGTGCCAGGATCCTCACAGGCCACCCATCCTGACCGGGACCACATCCAGGGGTGATTCTCCCACAGGGCACCCAGCCCTAACCCCAAATGAAACATTAACCCCAAGCCCAAGCCCTGTCCCTTCTCCCAGCTCCAGACACCACTCGCAGCGATAACGGCTCAGAGTCCCATGCAGGGGCTGCTGCGTCTGCACCTCAGACTCCAATAACAGCCCCAGCACTTCAGGGACAGCGCCCGTGCACCAGTGAGCGGCTGGCCGTCGGAGCCCCTGACGGATGGGCACCAGCTGGGCTGCTGCACAGGTTGGCTTCCAGCCATCACGGCACCCCCACGAAGTGCTGAGCAGCTGGTGAAGGAGAGCAGAGAGGACGATGTGCCTCTGAAACACAAGTCCGGGGTGCCTCTGGCTGGATGGCCCCAGAGTGGAGCCATCCAGAGCCAGTGGCTACTGCTGGTAATCTGGCCGAATGGCTTTCGCTTGGATGGGCTGGGCGAGCCTTGCAGGTGGCACGTTTCCCACTAAACTACCCAGGTGTGAATTTTTCAATGATCAGACGGCAGCAGGAGGTGGCATGGTCTGGTGGATGGGGCCGTGCAGGCCTGAGATCTGTTTCCAGCTCTAGACACCTGACGCGTCCCCTCTCTGTGCCTCAGTTTCCCATCCTGCCCTGTGTCCACCTTGTCCATTTAGGCTGTGAGCTCTTTGGGACAGGTATCTGGGCAGCGCCTGGCACCATGGGTCCCCGGCCTTGGTTTTAGGGTTGCCAACTTTCTACTTACACACAACCAAACACCCTTGCCACACCCCCTGCCCCGCTCCTCCTCAGAAGCCTTGTCCATGCTTCTCTGGGGCCCCCGCTCACTCCACACACATCCCTCCCTCTGTCGCTCGCTCTCCCCACCCTCACTCACTCGCTCATTTTCACCAGGCTGGAGCAGGGTTCCCGGCCAATAGGAGCTGCAGAGTTGGTGCTAGGGATGGGGGCAGCGTGCGGAGCCCCCTGGCTGCCCCTACGCCTAGGAGCCGGAGTGGGGACATGCCGCTGCTTCCGGGAGCCATGAAGAGCCACAGCAGGCAGGGAGCCTGCCTTAGCCCCGCTGCGCCGCCGACCGGACGTTTAACGGCTCGGTCAGTGGTGCTGACCGGAGCCGCCAGGGTCCCTTTTTGACCGGGTGTTCCAGTTGAAAACCGGACACCTGGCAACCCTACTTGGTTTGGGGACCTCTAGGTGTGACCATAATGTAAATAACCCTAATAACCTAGGTGAGGTGCATAGCAGGTATCAAATCAAATAACCAGTTAATTAAGAAATAAACTGCAGGCCAATGCACAAGGCCCCCTCCTACCTCTCTGGTGTTGTGGATGCATTTGGCTTCGATGTCGTACCGCTCCTCATCCACGATTTCTACCTTCTCGTGCAGCTCCCTGCACAGATCCTGCAAGGAGGGGTCACAAAGGCCAAGCTGGGAGCTCTTTTCACTGCTCCATCCGCTGAGCCTCCCGGCAGTGGCCCTGTCTTGCTGCAGCAGGTACCATGTTAAGAGCTAGGCCTTTAGCAGGCAGCATGTTCATGGGGCCCCCTAGAGGGGGTGGTGAGTCTCCATCAGTCACCAGCCCTGAAATCCCAGCGGCCAGCATGTCCCTGACTGAGTTCCCTGGGAAACCACCTTTACTCTCTACCGCAGTACATGCTGGGCACTCCGGTTCACCTTCCAGAGCCCCTGGACCCTGCCCAGAGGGACCCATTCACGAGTGACAGGAGGGGCCCTGCCTCAGCCATAACGAACAGGGTGGAGACCTGAGCTGTTGTCAGACCCCTGCGCAGGTCCCCGGTGGCCCTCCTGACTCCCACTCGAGCCTACCTGCAGCTGGCTGAAGGACAGCCCACTGGTCCGCAGCGGTGTGATCCGCTCAGCCAGGTATCTCTCCTTCTCCCCTTGCTTGTCCACTTGATCTTGTTCCCATGCTTCCTTGGCTTTGGCTAGCATCAAACTCTAGAGCACACAGCAGACAACGACAGCCTGAGCAGATGCACTGTGCCATGAGCCGCCCCCCAAGCCATCACCTCAGGCCAGGGGCACAAGGCAGGGAGCTACCGAAGCGCACGGAGATATTGAGCTCAGTGCATTTGTGGTGAGGGACAGAGACCCTGCATGTTCCTCAAACCCATATGGAAGGGTCTTCAGGGGCTTGTCCTCAGCCCAGCGGGGTGATGTGCTGGCGCTGGTACAACTAAAAGCATTTCCCCATGGTGTGTGATAAACCGGGCATGGGGGGAGCTGCAGGAAGGAGGGTGAGAGGCTGCAGAATCTGTGTCTGATTCAGAGACGTCCTTGCTTTCCATGGAGCTACGACTCCTGACTGACATTGGCATCACCGGGCTCTCTGCGTGCATGTGTTTTCCCCTTAAGCAAAAACGTTTCCCCAGCATCATGTCCTGCCTGTGAGGTGCCTAATGCACTGTTGGCACT